>NC_083536.1:1875000-2500000 GCF_032362555.1 Amyelois transitella
CAAGAACTTGTGCGATTAAAGAAGAAAGCATGGCTGGATTTGTTAGCAGCAAAAGCTAACTTAAGAATGCAAGAGGTTATAGATGAAGATGTGAATGAAGCACGTAAGGAATATAAGAAAATGAAAGATTTGGTTAAGAAAGCTGTGATTAGAAAGAAAGAAGAGTATAAAGAGGATTTTGATAAAAGGCTATCAGAAGACTTTCAGTCAAATCTGAAAGTATTCTGGAAATCCGTAAGGTCAGCCCGAGGAAATACTATAACCAGAGAGCTGACTAGGATCAGATGCCAGGATGGTAGCGTTGTGAAAGGAGAAGAATGTGTACTAAAGATATGGAAGGACTATTTTGAAAGTTTATTTGAAAAAAAGGAAGGAAATAAGAAAGATTTCTGCTATAGCGAAGAAAAAGAGAATGAGATGGAAGGCGAAATTGAAATGTTCGAAATTGTGGAAGCACTTAAGAGTATGAAAGCGGGAAAGGCTGCTGGGTGTGATAGAGTGTCGGTCGAGATGCTTAAAGCAGGAAAAGGCGTAGTAGCTAGTCAGTTGTACTGCCTTTTCAATTTGTGTTGGAGAAGCGGCCGAGTACCAAAAGATTGGTGTAAGGCTGTTATCGTGCCACTTTACAAAGGAAAAGGGTCACAGCTGGACTGCAAAAATTATCGTGGTATAAGCCTGCTTAGCGTCGTCGGCAAATTGTATGCTAAGGTATTGATTAATAGAGTCAGGAATGAAACTGATGACAAAATATGGGATGCTCAAGCGGGATTTCGAAAGGGAATGGGATGTACTGATCAGGTCTTTTCCTTGCGGTGCATAGCCGAAAAGTTTTTGGCCAAGAGTCAAAAAGTCTATTGCACATTCGTAGATCTGGAAAAGGCCTATGACAGAGTTGAGAGGAATGAATTGTGGTCAGCACTTTCTATGCATGGGGTGAGCAGTCTCTAAATACGAGCACTGAAATCCTTATATGAGGATTCGAGTGCTTGTGTCAGGATAAACGGAGCGCACACTGAGTGGTTTAAGATTGAGAAAGGCGTTAGGCAAGGATGTGTTGCGTCACCGTGGCTGTTCAACCTATTTATGGATAGCTGTTTGACAGATTTGAAAGAGTCTAAAAGTGGATTAAGGATGAATGAGTTACTCGTCAAATGTCTGCTCTATGCCGACGATCAGGTTATACTGGCGTCATCAGCGGAGGAGTTACAGGAGATGGTAAACTGTATGCATGAAGCTTTAAAAGAGAAAGGAATGAAAGTGAACGTAAGTAAAACTAAAACACTGGTTTTTGAAATGGAGAAAGAAATGACAGCATGTAATATTTTGATTGGAGGAGAAAAAGTGGAGCAAGTGAAAGAGTTTGTATATCTAGGATCAAAGTTTACATCAGATGGCAAGTATGATAGTGATATTGAAAGGAGAGTGAACGCGGGGAACATGGTGAATGGAGCTTTGCATGCCTTTATGAGCAGTCAGAAACTATCCAAAAAGGCTCGACTGGCTGTGCACAGGGACGTGTTGGTCCCGACATTAATGTATGGGAGTGAAAGTTGGGTATGGCAAAAGAAACATGAAAGCAGAATAAATGCAGTGGAAATGAGAGCGTTAAGGAGTATGATGGGTGTGAAATTGAGTGACAGGATAAGGAACAGCGTGATAAGGGAATGTTGTGATGTGAAAGAAGATGTAGTTACAGGAATAGAAAAGGGTATGTTAAGATGGTTCGGTCATGTGGAGAGGATGAATGAAAGCAGGTTGACTAAGCAGATATACAAGGAGAGTGTGGAGGGAAAGGTCGGAGTGGGAAGACCTAGACGAACGTATCTTGATCAAATTAAGGACGTCCTGGTAAAGGGTCAGGTCAAAAGTACCCGAAACCGCCGAGCTTGTATGAAGAGAGTTATGAATGTGGACGAAGCGAAAGAAGTATGCAGAGATCGTGGCAAGTGGAAAGAGGTAGTCTCTGCCTACCCCTCCGGGAAAGAGGCGTGATTTTATGTATGTATGTATGTATGTTAAATATTTTTATTTTTATTGTTACAAGACCTTTTGTCTTTTTTACACCATTAATTGTTATTAGATTTGCGTTCTTGCAACTATTTTTACTATATTTCTTTAATCTCAATAACTTTGAATTAATCAAAGTTTTAAAAGACAATTTAGTAAATTCTGTGAGAACTCTCGACAAATTAAACTACGTGTTGCTCTGTAAAACAAAGTTAATTTTTATTTATAACTTTTACATTAGAAAAACACACAATTACAATTACCAACTGAAATAAAACAAACTATACCTGTAAAACAAAGAAACGACATTTAAAGTTACTTTGTCGATCTCTTTTTACTACTTAACACAATCTTTAATTCACCTTTTTATTATTGTAAATCTGACGCCATCTTGTGTTTACAATAATATCATCTTATATTATTTTTTCTAACCACTAGCGCCATCTATCAAATCAACATAACAATTATAGTAAAGCGCTCAAATTTGAACTACGAAAGAAAGGAATTCAAAGGTATTTCCTTACATATATTTACTTAATTTGGTTATTAAATAGTCAATATGTGGTTTCCACCGTAGGTGACAGTCAGTGACTCCAAAAAATTTAGTCTCATTCACATAAGTTATTTTATTATTATAAATTTTGATCGCAATGTCCTGTGGTCTTGTATGCTGTACGTGGAAGTGCATACATTTTGTTTTTTCTGTGTTAACTACCAAATTATTCGATTGTAAAAAAAAAGAAATCTTTATTTCCAAGCCTTAGTTTCTAAAACTACACAAAACTGGGACCCACCTAGTAAGCTTAGAAAAGCCTGTGGCAGGGGGACCCGCTCTTCCAAAAACATAATATTTACTTAGGCTTAGTTAAAGAATCCTGTTAAACTAACAAAGAAAGAAAGAAAAGCACTACTCCTAAACTTAATGTGTGTGTGCGTGTGTGTGTGTGTGTGTGTGTATGTGTGTGTGTGTGTGTGTGTGTTTACGACAATTATTAAGCGATATAATAATATCCTATAATAATGAATAAAAAATTTTGAATTTTGAATTTTTGTGTGTGTGATAGTTTTTACTGATGGCATAGCTTTTAATTTTTTATATATATTTTTTTTAATTTTTTTCCTGTTTAATACATATATAAATTATTGTTATATACAATATTGTTGTTCTCAACCCTACAACATTTTATTATTTATTATATTTGTAGCAATTTATAGGTTACCTATGAATTCTTCTGTTTCATCATAGGCTAACGGAGACAGCCATTCTGTTATAAGATCTTGCATTTATATTTACGAATTTTATGGATGTCTAAATGTTCATTTAGTTTATTGTATATCTTTGCCGAAATTATGTAGAATTGTCTTCTAGCAAAGCATTTTTCGCTTTGATGAATAGGAGCGACCATGGGCCTCCTCCTCCTGCCCAAATGTTCGCTTTGGCTAAAGGGTAAAGTTTTGTGCAATCTCAAAGATGATGACAAAATAAATAATTTTCTTACTGATAGAAGTTTACTGAATTCATAAAGATCCTTAGTAGGATGTCTTAGTTTTTTGAAGAACATGACCTTTAAAAGACATCTTTTTCCCCTTTCTACTTCCAGGAATTTAGTTTTTGTGGCTCCACCCCATACAGAAATGGAGTAGGCAATTACTGACTGGGCCAAGGCAATATAGATTTGTTTTATTAATGTTCGTGATGCTACGTGCCTGAGTAATTTAAAAATCCAAATAAGTTTCCTAATTCTTTTGTTGACATGTTCGATGTGTGGGTGCCAAGATAGACGCTGGTCGAGTATCACACTAAGATATCTAATAGATTCCACCTTCTCAAGTGCTTTACAGCTACAGAAATTATAGTTACTCCCATCACATGTATGAATTTTGAGTTTATGGTTTTGATTGGCTTGTGTTTTTTTGGTGATATGATGATATATGTACTTTGTCTTTGTGGTATTTAATGATAGCAGGTTGGATCTTAACAAAAGTGAAACTTTATCCATCCCCTTATTCACTCTCCGAAACACCTCATCCCATGTGGATCCCTCAAATACAATGGCAGTATCATCAGCATATGATACAATACTTCCTCCCTCAAGTTTCAGGTTAGTAAGGTCATTTATGTATAAGAGGAATAGGGTTGGCCCTAACAGCTCCCTTGTGGTACACCATGTGTAACTTCCCTATCCTCGCTTATGTAGTCTCCTATTCGAACTCTCTGCCTTCGACCGTATAAGTATTCTCCAAAAAGTTTCAAGGGAATACCTCTTATCCCGATTTTTTCTAATTTTTTTAAGAGAGTGGGGAGAAAGACAGTATCAAACGCCTTTTTGAGGTCAATTGCGCAAGGTCGATACTGTTGCGCATTTTTTTGCCATTGTCTAGAAGCCTAGATATTTGTGTAGTTAGCGTTATTATAGCCTCTTCAGTAGATCTCCCCTGCCTAAAGCCGTATTGTGCATTTGATAATATATGGAGAGTTTTAAGGTAATTTAACAGCCGAATATTTATTAATTTTTCAACAATTTTGGAAAACACAGTCAAAACAGTGATGGGTCTGTAGTTGTTAGGATCTGTTTTGTCTCCGCCCTTGTACACAGGTGTAACCAAGGCTAGTTTAAGAGGGTCAGGAAATATTCCCTTCTGAAAACAGAGATTCACAAAATGACTCATAACGGGGGCCATAAGATAAGTTATCAGCACCAGGAGCACTATTAGGTTTAAGGGTGGCAATAATGTCAAGTACCTCTTGTGGGTCAGTATTCATCAAAACAAATGATGTTAGCGGAGGGATATTTACATTACTTTGTTGTTCAAAATTAGTTGGTCCTGTGACAGGTGTAATATTCTCCGCCAGATTTTTTTCCGACATTTGCAAAATGCTCATTAACAGTATTAACAGACATGTCGTGTGTTGTACCTGATTTTAAAAGTTCAATATTTGATGATTTAGGGTGTTTAAAGTTTGTAATTTTATTAACAGTATTCCAGAGGGCCTTTGGGTTATTATTTGATTTCTCTAATTCATTTTTTTGATAATTACGTTTAAGCTTCGTTATCAAGTTGTTACAAAAATTCCTGTATCTTTTGAAGGTGATTTTAAGTGTTAGTAACAACAAAGTTAGGATCATCACTCATCAATAAATCATTAAAATCTTTATTTTTAATGATAGTGAGCGCTTTTTCATAATCAACGAGTTCAACTTGCTTGTACTTAACAACCTCCTTTTTCAGATTTGTAAGGCTTAGAAATATAGTGGAGTGGTCTGTAATCGTAGTGTCCAAAACAGCTATACGTGATTATAACCAATTGATTGTTTTATTCAAAGCAAAAATGCAGTCTATTTGGTAATTACATTCACTTCTATTCTTAACAATTATAGAACAATCATCTGCAAATAAAATTGTTTTATAGGGAACATTCTTGGGCAGATCATTTATATATAATAGAAAAAGTAATGGTCCCAAACACACACACACACACTTCCACTGCGGTATAAAAATAACGCACCCCGTGGCGCGTGCAGAAGTCCTTAGTAAATTGACGTAGGTAAGCCACTACTAATTGAGGATTCATTTTGTTTTATTTTTTTTATTTATGAATGCAGTTTGAAAGTTCAAAGCATAATGATTAAAATGATAAATTAAATTAAATCTAAGATGCCAAAAAAGGGAACCGCATCTCATATTAATAAGATCAAGATTATCTATACAAAATCAGCCGATATAAGATACTGTTAAAAGTGCAACTTGTGACGTAGGGAACGAAATACAGTATGATGTATGTACAATCAAAATTAAATAAGAGATTATTTTACTTTAGTTATAAGAATATAAAAAGAAGAGAATAGTAACGAATAGTAACTGTAACATTGTATGGTATCTAAAAAAAATTAAGCCAAAAATTTTAATTTTTGACTCATAAAAAAGGGGGAAGGTGTAGTGTGACGACACAAGCCCTCAATAAATTTATGTAACCTTATTGTATTAGTTCATTGGCTGTTATAAACTAGATTAAGAGATCTTGATAAAAAACCTGGATAGCACCTCCACCACCATTCTATGTTCTATTTAAAATATGTATATAAACTTGTTTAATCTATACATATAATAAAACAGTAAAAATATTTTGTCTGTGTATTTAGTATTTTTGACTGAAATGGATAGAGTGACACTTAGAATGAATAATAGAAAGCAAAAATATTTTTTTTGAATTTCTTGTATGTCTGTCTGTATGTATGATCACGACTATCTCCGAAAGTACTGAACCGATTTACTTGAAACTTTCACAAGTTGCTTTGTTTTAACTCAGAAGAACATTTAAAGTTTGTTTCATCAAAATCGGTTCACCAAAAAAAAAGTTATCGACATTTGAATGAACTCAAGGCATGAGTTTGCCTGCAAATAAGTTACGAAATATAAAATTTAAAGTCATTTATCAATGTACGACAGCATAATACTTATAACATATAAATATAAGTGAAAATCAGTTTGATAATATTCTGATTTTCCGCACATAACATGCACAATTATCACGTAAAAAGATTTTTGGTTTGTTAGTCTACTTTAGTACCGTGTGGTTCCCGGCACCAATACAAAAAAGACTAGGACCACTCCATCTCTTTCCCATGGATCGTAAAAGGCGACTAAGGGATAGGCTTACAAACTTGGGATCTTTTTTAGACGATGGGCGAGCAACCTATCTCTATTTGAATCTCAATTCTATCATTAAGCCAAATAGCTGAACGTGGCCATTCAGTCTTTTCAAGCCTGTTGGCTCTGTCTACCCCGCATGGGATATAGACGTGACCATATGTATGTATGTAGCCTACTTTAATTTCGACACCACCGCAACGGCCTCGATGGTCCAGTGGTTGGCGTGTGAGACTGAAGTTGGCGGTCTAAGTTCGAGCCGAAAATATTTTTTTTTAAACACCAACTCGTACGGGGTGAAATCTGTTTCAGTATGAACTCCTGTATTGTAAGAGAAACACCAAAAAGGAATCCACTTACTCCACATCTCCGGGTGATTCTCTGTTTGAATACGTAGAAACGCATTCAAATGTTTGTGAGTGACTTCCAGAGCTCCTATGGACTCGTGATGGTGGGCTGTTGAGTTGAGTTGTTTAATATTTAATAATTTACATACCTCTTGAAAAATTTCTGATAAAAACTCCTTCCCTCTATCTGTAGCTATACATTTTGGCACACCATACCTGAGAATAAAATTATTAACAAACGATCTTGCTACTTCATCAGCTTTTTTGGAAATTAAGGGATAACCTTCTACATATTTTGTCAGTTCGCATTGACACGTTAGTATATAAGAATAATTATCATTATCTCTTTCCAAAGGACCAACAAGATCTAAGAATACTTTTTCAAATGCAGTATGCGCTGTACTAGTAATTTCCATTGGTTCTTTCTTTGGTATTGAATGTTTTTGACGTTGACAACTGTCGCAACGTTTTACAAATTCTCTAACATCTTTATCAATACCAGGCCAGAAATAATATTTCTTTATGTTGTTTGACATTCTTCTCATACCAGCATGGCCACTGCTAGGCAAGAGATGAAAATCATTTAAAATTATTTTTCTATCATGTTTATTCTCAATTCTTTTTACATTACTTAAAATACATATACGCGGTCCGGACCTATTCTTATCGTTTTTTATTTTATCTAATAATTTTTCTATAAAAATTTCATTATCTTTACTCTTTAATATGTATATTTCTTCTAACTTTAATAAATTACAAAAATTATCTAAATCTCTCACAAATTCGCCTCGCGTCATTTGTGATTGAGAATCTAGAAATTTCACATAAATTGTTCTTTTACTTTCAATATAGCATAATATTTTATTTTCTTTTGTGATAATTCCCTCTTTTTTAAATTGTTTTAGTCCCTTAATATCAATAAGTTTTAATTCTACTGATTCTTTCGGTCTTATATGAGTACTTACGACCTTTGGTTGATCAGGCCTCAAGTCTAAAGCATCCATATCTACCGATGAATCTAGTTTATTTAATTTTCTTGCGCCCGCTCTTGTCATAACATTAATAACACTTTCGTGCATTTCTTTTAAATCATTTAATGTGATTCTAGACAATGCATCATTAATTCCGTCCTTTTGAGAGTATGGCAAACGATATTGTTTTGAAAAGATTGGATTTGTATTAGGTTTGACAGAAATAGTATGTGTGTATACATCAGTAGTACTTAATTTATCACCAGGGAGGTAAAATATATCTGAATATTTAGCGCAAATGTTCTCAATAGTTTTTTGTTCCTCAATATTTAAATGTTGCAATTTCATTAATGAGAAAAGTTTTTTCACTCTATTTGAATCGGTCGTTGACTTTTCAAATTCACAAATATTATAGTTACTAACTTTATCAATTTTTGGATTTATTTCTGTGAGTTGAACATCATTTTCAGTAACATTAAGTATTCTAACAGGAATCAATCCATCTTTTGGTGAACATATGGAACTTGCTAAAAATATACCATGTTTTATTTCTTGAGATAATATGACACAATCTTCATTAATGTCCGTATGTATAAAATGTATTGACTCGCTTCTAGCTGGGATCTCAAAAATAACATTACATGTATTTATTAAAGGTAAAGTAATTTTCGAATTAATAAATAATGTCAAAGTATTTTTACTGAAGTCTAATTGAGCTTTGCATCTATTTAAAAAATCACGGCCTAAAATTCCACTTCCTTTAATTGGTAAATTTTGAAAAACAAAAAACTTATGATTGAATGTTTCATTATTAAAAGTTAATGGTAAAAATAAGTATCCTATTGCTTGTACACTTCCACCTAAACCGTTGATTGTTACATTCTCCTTATGGATTGGAATGTTACATTCTATAGCATGTTTATACGTACATGCCGATATTGATGCTCCAGAATCTACTAAAAAATATTTTTTGTTATAATTATTACATGATGATGAAAGTAAAGAAATATAACAATTACTATCACTGGCTAAAATAAATTTTTCACTATTCCTCACGAAAAAACTGATTCAAAGAAAGTTCTGACTCTTCAAATTTTTCGAAATTATTATTATCATTATCATGCATTAAATGAATATTAAGATTATTACGCATCCCTTGATTTCCTCTAGTTGAATTAAAAAATTTACCTCTCTGCTGTGGACCTCCGCTACTTCCTCGCGTGTACTGACCTCGTGACCCTTGTCCTCGAGAAGCTAGATGAGCTGCTTGCTGTCCTCGAGCTCTTCCTCTATGTACAGGATAGCGGCAACGTCCTCCACGCCAGCTTCTATAATAATTTGAACCATTGTTGAAATATTTATTATGGTATGGTTTCTTGTACATACCCATGATTTCTCCAGATGTTGAAGGAATTGATACTTCTTCATCTTGGGCTGCCTGTACAGCATCTTTAAGTGAACTATAATTCCTGGCAGAAATAATCGTACTAAGTCGACGATTACGCAAGCCGTCAGCAAATTGCTTAACAGCCATTTTTTCATTAATAGGTTTTAATATTTTATAGCATTGATCATTCCCGTCAGCTTGCGTTATCGTTAAATCAACAAATAGTTCCGTTATTTCTTTACCATAGTCAGCAATTGACAAGTCATTTTGTCTAATTTTTTGTAATTTATTTTGTATTGCCGTTGCAGCTTTCTTACACAATAATACATTTCTCATATCAATAATTAACTCATTAACTGATTCATATTTTGATTTTAATTTTAACTTAGCTTCAGGAGAAAGCCTACTTTTTAATACGAAATTAATTAAATTTTGTTTACATGTATCTTCTTTCAATAAAGTATTATAATATTCAATGTTATCAATCAACTGTTTTGTATTCGACTCCTCATTTGTCATAATAGGTAAAAGATTTAACGCCGTTTTTAAATCAAAAGAATTCATGTTGAACGATGACTTCGGCTTATCACTATTACACAACACTAAAATATTTTCATGTAACTCTAAAAATCGACTACAATAATTTTTGATTAATATAATATCATCCGAACTATAATATTTTCTCTTAAGTTTTTCTTCAAAACCTATCAGCCACGTCTCATATTTCTCATAGATTGCATTAATCTCATTTAATTTGTTTACTAACACTTTTTCCGTTCTTCGACTGGCTCCTAATTTAATTAAATATACTCTAATTTTCTTTAATTCCTCATACAATGATATAATAGTTTCCATTAGTCACTTACCACCATAACGTAGAGTAAAATATTCTTGTACCTGTGCACATAAAGAACATAACACATTAAAAAATAAATAAAAATAGACTTTAAAATATAATCGCGATTACAATTAACACTATCAAGTCCAAAGTTCAGTCACAGTGCATCATCCGTCCGTCCGTATATGGAAAGTCGCTGCATTCCTTACCGGTGACCTATATCTCGTACATAAAATTATTATTAGGATATTTGATTATATATTTAAGATACTTTTTTTTTTTTTTTTTTTAAGTAGATTATTGTATTTTATTATTTTCACTTTTTTTTTTTAATATTTATTTTTATATAATAAATTTTCACTTTTGAAATATATTTATGCACTTTTATTTTTATTTATTTTTTACACCATTTCTTTTGAATAGATTTTTTGGGGTGGGTTAAGGTCTTCCAACTGTCGCCGGAAAAGTGATCTTCTTATAGTCGCCCGATTTATCTCCTTAACAATCCATTTTCTATGGCATTTTCTATATAGTCGATATATGAAGAACAGCACGCCACACAGTATAATTAACAGGATAACACACAGGATAATATTTGTGGTGCTCATATGAAAACGAATTTGTTCTGTAGTTGCTTTATTATCGCCAGCCGCAGCATTCTGGATGACCAGGGTTTCTTCTTTAGACTGTGGGGAGCCCATTATTTTTGTGAAATTTTTTATTCACGTGTACACTAGCGTTTAGTCCGAAACAAAGATAGAACTGGTACTTTTCCATTGTCCTTATTAACGATTACACGAGTAACGTCTCAAATTCGCGGCGCGGTGGAAGATTCCATAGGCAGGGTCGCCATATAAGGGTGTGACGTAGTCAGGTAAATGAAACGAGTGAATGCTCGAATAATACTACTACTATATTTGAAGGAATAACACAATTATATAGGTGGTACAAAGATTAACATAATAGAAGATTAAATAGGTACTTAGTCTAACCTCACAGTTGTTTGAATATTTTATTTAAAAAACTGTAAATCAAAATACTACATACATATAATAAAACGGAAAAAATATTTTGTCTGTACATTTAATATTTTGACTGAAATGGATAGAGAATTTTTTTTATATTTTTGTCTGTCTGTCTGTATCTGACTGTATGATCAAGATTAAACTCGAAATTTACCCAGAAGAAGTCGCGAGCAACAGCTAGTCAATAATAAAGTCGGTTACTGTTTGTCATTGAACCTATAGCTTCCTGGTTGTTTCATTGTGAACACCCCCGTATTACATCGTAGCGGTGCATAGCCGAAAAGTTTTTGGCCAAGAGTCAAAAAGTCTATTGCACATTCGTAGATCTGGAAAAGGCCCATGACAGAGTTGAGAGGAATGAATTGTGGTCAGCACTTTCTACCCTTTTTCTACTTTAAACCCATATATGAGGATTCGAGTGCTTGTGTCAAAAGAAACGGAGCGCATACTGAGTGGTTTAAGATTGAGAAAGGCGTTAGGCAAGGATGTGTTGCGTCACAGTGGCTGATCAACCTATTTATGGATAGTTGTTTGACAGACATCAAATGTCTGCTCTATGCCGACGATCAGGTTATACTGGCGTCATCAGCGGAAGAGTTACAGGAGATGGTAAACTGTATGCATGAAGCTTTAAAAGAGAAAGGAATGAAAGTGAACGTAAGTAAAACTAAAACACTGGTTTTTGAAATGGAGAAAAAAATGACAGCATGTAATATTTTGATTGGGGGAGAAAAAGTTGAGCAAATGAAAGAGTTTGTACATCTAGGATCAAAGTTTACATCAGATGGCAAGTGTGATAGTGATATTGAAAGGAGAGTGAACGCGGGGAACATGGAATGAATGGAGCTTTGCATGCCTTTATGAGCAGTCAGAAACTATCCAAAAAGGCTCGACTGGATGTGCATGGGGGCGTGTTGATCCCGACATTAATGTATGGGAGTAAAAGTTGGGTATGGCAAAAGAAGCACGAAAGCAGAATAAATACAGTGGAAATGAGAGCGTCAAGGAGTATGATGGGTGTGAAATTGAGTGACAGGATAAGGAACAGCGTGATAAGGGAATGTTGTAATGTGAAAGAAGATGTAGTTACAGGAATAGAAAAGGGTATGTTAAGATGGTTCGGTCATGTGGAGAGGATGAAGTAAAGCAGTTGACTAAGCAGATATACAAGGAGAGTGTGGAGGGAAATGTCGGAGTGGGAAGACCTAGACGAACGTATCTTGATCAAATTAAAGACGTCCTGGTAAAGGGTCAGGTTAAAAGTACCCGAAACCGCCGAGCTTGCATGAAGAGATAGATAGATAAAACTCTTTATTGCACCATAAGAGTAAAACATACAAAACAACACAAAGCAGATATAGATGGTACAAAGGCGGACTTATCGCTAATGCAATCTCTTCCAGTCAACCTTTGGGTGGAAGGAAACCAAACAGGAGATCGGCGTTGGCGCAGAGCAAAATAAATAAATGTTTGAATATAATAAAATACATACAGAATATATATCTATATATATAATACATATAAATACATACAAATACGCATAAATACAGATAAATACAAAATAATAACATATACTTAGGATAGAGTAGAAAGATAATGAGACCTAACGAGATTTTTGAAATTATTGATAGTCTGGGCTTTCCTGATATCGACAGGGAGAGCATTCCATAGACGGACAGCTTGTACAGTAAAAGAGTGGGAGTAAAAATTGGTGAAGAGAGTTATGAATGTGGATGAAGCGAAGGAAGTTCTGTTGTCATCTGCTGTCATTAAGAAAAGACGTTTAATTGATCGCTCTCAGATTAATGTGATTTATATTTGGTTTTAACAAGTTATAAGTGATATAATTATACGGAAACTAACCTATATATCCAGGACATCAAGGTATGACAAAGGGTTTCCCTTTCCAGCACTTATTCTTGATATAATAAGACGAAAGAATTTTGAAAATCACTGTAACGACAATAAATTTGAAATTTCATTTTCTAAGTCATGATTTTTTTGGCCAATTAGAAGAGAAATTTTACATTTTACTTTACACATGCAAACGAGTATGACTTTTGACAAATAATTGACACTGACATCTCAGATTTAGAAATTTAGAAATAAGTAAAAGCAGCCAAGAATGAATTATTTACTTGATAACATCACATTACGACGACCTTGCTCGCAACAATCGCAGTCTTCCATGTCTAATGATGATAAGTTAATCAACTCTCCGCTAGATGGCACCTCTAGTACAATACCATCGGATAGTGAAAACGAAGATCAAACAGCTTGAAAATCTTGAGCTTAAAAATCAATTTTTAAAATTAACAGAAGATTTGAAGGCAGCAAATGACATAATAAAGGAATTACAGACAGTAATTTGTACTTTAAAAACGTCTATAGCAGATTTAAGTTCCAAAAATGAAACAAAAATATTGGAATCACAAACCTTGACAAAAAATAACAAAACTCCTAAGAAGAAATTAGTTGACATAGGTAATAAACCAAAAAATAAAAGAACCCCGAAGAAGAAATTGGCAAATGTAGGAAATAAATCAACACAAGAATCAACTATTTAGTGACAAGGAAAAAAATACACAAGATACAATACAGACAGAAAATTTAGAAAAATCATCTAAAAACATAACTAAAATTTGCATGATTAGTAGTAATAATAGCAATAAGATGTTATCAATTGCAGAGAGCACTTTCGGCAATTGTAAAATTTGTTACTACATAAAACCTAATAGTGGAATTAAAAAGTTATTAGAAAACTTACATTTAAAACTTGAAGAGTACTCTCTAAGGGACTTTTGTATTATTTTAATTGGCCAAGATGATTTCAAGAAAACTGACAATTACTTTGACTTAGTATTAAACTAGCTATAATACCCGGCTTCGCCCGGGAGTTGATAAAGATTACACGGTAGGTGAAATAAAAAAATAAACTTTGACGCGATAGTAAAAAAAATTTTTGAAAACGTTCGCTCATTGTTTACACTATTTGCTTATAAACAACATTTTTCATTTTATTGTCTGGAGTATATATACTCGTATATAGATTTTTCGGATTTCCTACCCTTGAGCAAGCTACATATAGCTGACCGTGAGAGAAGCAGGGTTCTTTGAGGTTAATGCCACAATATTTTAAAGTTTGTCCTTGCGCTTTGTTAATTGTAAAACTAAAAGCTAATTTAATTGGAAATTGCAGTCTTTTAAATTGAAATGGCAATTCAGAAGAGATCAGTGGCATTCTAGGTATAAATACTGTTTGTCCTTTGTTCTTTCCAGAAATAAGTTCAGCTTCAATAATATTATTCGATAGCTGTTTTACGATTATTCTCGTTCCATTACATAGTTTTGGAGAGCTGAAATTTCTAAATAGTATGATTGGAGATCCAATTTTGAGACGAAGGCAGTGTTATGGCATTCCTGGTACTTGTAAAGAGTTCAGAAATTCTGTAGGGAAGTTGACACTTTCCTTACTGGATACCATCGTGTCCATCGATTTATATATTCTCTCTTCACCAGGTATTTGAGTTTTGGTTACAGAATATTGAAATTGATATCGTCAACAACATTATTTTTAGTGGCCAAAATTGCTCTTTGAAATAACCACTCTACGTTGATATAGTTTTGAACAATATTTGGATAAATCTTGTCGATTAGATCGTTTTCAGTAGTGGCTATGTTACAGAAATCACTATTGAGTTCAATGAGGCCGGTCGTTTGGTTAGTAGGATATGTATCTTCACCTATTTATAAATGTATTTTAGCAAAATGTGCTGTTGTTTCATCTTTTGATAATTCAACTCTCATGTTTTTTGTTAATTGCAGTATTTGTACTTGTGACCAGAGATGTGACTTTTTTAAGCATGCATTGATTTGGTCTGCTGGTGTTGACTTGGGAATAACTGAAAGTGTTTGTCGAAAATCTCCCGACAGTATGAGTAGAGCTCCTCCCATTATTTCAGAGTTTTTTCGCAATTCTTGTAATGTTCTGTCCATTGTTTCAAGTGATTTTTTATGGGCCATGGTGCATTTATCCCATAAGATAACTTTAGCTTGTTTTAGACATTGACCCCGTCCAGATTTTCCTGAGATTTTACATACCGGGAATTGTTGTTCTGCTATATTCAACGGTAGTTGTAAAGCAGAATGGGCAGTTCGTCCTCCTTCCATAATAACTTTGATAACTTCACTATAACAAACGTACCATTTTGACTTATTACAAACAAGACTGTACCTAAATTTTTTACCTAAGACAACGAGAATGTTATAATTTCCCACAAACGACTGACATGCACTCGATATAAATAAGTTGGCACTTATTGTTACTTTTGTTATTTGTTCTATTTATATTTTATTGTAAATTATATATTTATTTAGCTTAATACTATTGTTTATTGATGCCTTATAATTATTTAACTTACATATGTAATTATAGGACTACTTTAGAAGAGCGGAATCTCCAAACACAAGTGCATTATGCATTTAAATGGAGGCTCCTGCCACTAATTTGTTACCCGCTTGTAAGTTACTTAATAAATATTTTTTTCATTTTTTTTTCATTTCCATAAGTGTGGCTGCAATGCCGGATGATGCTAGTGCCAGTGCGATGTGTTTTTTTAGATTACACGTATTTCTGCCAGTATTAGATTTAGTAGAAACGTTTTACCGGTGCCTCCTGGTGCGTCCAAATAAATAATTCCACCAGTGTTGTTAATTATCCGGTCCATTATAACGTTGTAAACTTTTTTTTGATTGTCATTGAGGAGTGGTTTGTTGTGAGCAATGTATTCAAGCAGTTCATTGATGTTGTAGCTTTTTTCCTTTGTAATTTCGTAGTTTAACACACTGAAAGCATTTCTTTGTGGTGCTGGCATTCCAAGTTCTACTAAAGCTTGGTTATTTATTGCTAAACATTTATCTTCTAAGCGAATGAGTGTTTCATTGAAGATGTCATCATTGAATTCTATAGTCAGTTCTGGATTAGTTTGTCGGATTTGGTACAATATATCATCACTCATACTCCTCTTGAAAGCGTCCCATAGTCGTTTTGAGTTTGATGGGTTACATGTTGTTAGAATTATGGCGAATAACCCCCGAAGTTGTTCAGCTGAAGCTGTGAGTGAAGCTTCTTGTAGTGTTAATTCCCAGTGGTTATCATTTTCCAATAATACTAAGCGTTGACATGCTTCTCTGTACGTCTGGCATAGGTAGTCGTTAATAATAATCCTTAGATCTGTGAAACTTGTTGGTCCCCGTATTTCGTGTAACAACATCCGGAGATTGAAACATTCGGCATTGTTTGGATGTACAGTGTATACTCGACCTATTGTGTCAGCTTTTATGATTTCTGGATGATCCTCTGGTATTCCTTGTTTTCGTCGTTGAAAAATTTTCCTTGTTTTGTCCCACGTATAATAAATAGGGACGTCAACATACAGTAATGTCTTTGCGAATGAATCCGTTTGGCACAGTTGGAAAAAAGCTGTTAATGTTGTGTTCTCAGGTGGTTCGCTTGCAATTTTTCTAGCCGACTCTCTTGTGAAGTAAACTCTTTGTCCATTCTCCAAATGTACTGCTAGATGCTGCACAGCTGGTTCGCGTTCATGTATGGGAAAACTAAAAATCCTCCATGCTGCTTCGTTACTGTTGATGTATCTTCCCATTTGGTACATGAGAATCTCATCATTTCTGTTATTTTGTTCGCTATTTTGGA
The DNA here is from genome assembly GCF_032362555.1 of Amyelois transitella. Lineage (NCBI taxonomy): Eukaryota > Metazoa > Arthropoda > Insecta > Lepidoptera > Pyralidae > Amyelois > Amyelois transitella. The sequence continues at coordinate 1,891,939 of NC_083536.1, forward strand.
CTATTTGAAATACTGCCATATCACTACCTTTGTTTACGTACTTACATATATGTATTTAATAGATTTTACTGAATTGCAGTATTCAACGTTTATGTGAGCTTGGAACATTTCCGAAAGTAGTGGTATCAAGTAGGCCACAGGCTTGAAAGCTCTATTCTCATCCTTTTGTAGAAGAATTCCTGCAACACCTAACTTGCAAGCGTCTGTGGGATAGCGGAAAAACAATTATTTAGGTCGCTGGAATTTTGGTAAAGAGTGAATATTGTGAAAATTGAAAAACCGAAAGGAAGAAGCGGGAAGCGGAGCGGTCAATTTGCGGCCATATTTTTTCTTCAATCACTAGTTTTCAAATTTGAATTGAAATGTTCTATGGCTCCATTCGTAAGCCGTCGAGTGTTGTCGAGCTCCGAAGAAACCACATATGCTGTCACTATCGTATTGTGCGGAATGAAAAGGGATAGGAACAGTAAAATAAAGCGGCGCGTTCATCCTCCGGCGCCTTGAAAAACATCGCTTTCTCAAAAGAAAAATAAAAGGAAATCGCTCATAGAGTAGCGTAAATAGTAGTGGATTTTAATATTAACTAAAGCGGAAAAAATAATATAATAACATTCATAAAATAAGAAATTATTAAGAAAATGCGGTATTGTTATTGCGACGGCAATGGACTTAATTTAACGATTGGTCTTTTAAGAAAACCATTTTGAGTTTTAACTAAAGCAACTCTCACAGTACCGTCTGCACCTGGATAAGTCTTTTCAATGATTCCCATTGGCCATCGTAATGGGGGAACATTATCTTCATGTATCATCCTCTTCCCTTCGGACCTCAGCATTGAGTAGACGTGTTGAAATGTTATTATTCTTTTATTTTCGGTGTTAAAATTAAATTTAAAACCTCAAAAATTCAACTAATAGAATAGGACAGCATAACTAAGTTGGAGTTATCAAACTTTGCTGCTAAGAACGCAAATCATCATCGTGTCCGTGTGTGCTGCGAGAGTAAAGGCGACGGGGCTACGCGAGTAAAGAAGAGACTGCAGAGCATCTCGAGTGCATACTTGCGTCACCAATAGTCATCTTTCGCACACATCTATTAACTCAACTACGCACGTGAGTCAGATTACACACTAACACTTTACACAGGACGAGCGAATATACGCATACGCACGCTACCACTACCAACAGAGCGCCCCCACGATATTCCGAGAGTGAGAGGAACATACGGGGACTGGCAAGCATCAGAAAGGGACGCTGAGACGACAACAGTTGCGACCCTTAAGTACGAGAGAGTGTCGCGTGGACTTTGTCCAGTGTGCCCACGGCTTGGAAGTAAATATATATGCGTTTTATGCTCTCCTAGTAGCTGGTGTTCGCTGACAATCTGCTGTTACATAGACTTAAATAATCTATCGGAAGTTCGTGTTTATTTTTTTTTTCTTATTGTCGGTAATTCTATATATCATTTTGCACTGTAGATAATTGCAATGCACTCCTCCGCACACGCCTAACTCGGCCTCGGTACCGAACATTCTACTATCGAGACTGAGTCTCACTCTGAAAGAGAAAATATTACCCTTAGGGGTCTAAAACGCTCTCGTGATGAATTCCAGGAGTTGAAAAATTACTTTGTAGATATTTTAAACTCTAATACGAAAGAACAAAATTCAAAATTAAATACCCTTATCAACGCGGTTGCAGAAATTAAGGAACAAAACAAGGAAATTCGTAATTCAATGGAGTTTATGTCAGCTAAGTACGATGAAATGGCAGAGAGACTGACTACGTTGGAGGTGGAGCGAAAACAAAGTCAAGTGCATATGAAAGGGCTAGAATTGAGACTGGAAAATATGGAACGGCAAATGAAGGCATCGGCCATTGAAATTAGAAATGTCCCTAATCAAAAAAACGAAACGAAGGAAGATTTACTAAATTTGGTCTCAACGACTGGTTCTGAGCTTAAAGTAAATCTTGAGATCTCGGATATTAAGGACGTTTACAGAGTCCACACAAAAAATGAGAAGAAAAAAACCATAGTAGCCGAGCTAAATAGTGTCACTGTGAAGGACAACCTAATTAGGGCGTTAAGGGCATACAATAGAGAAAATACAACAAACAAATTCTCAACTTCAAATCTAAAGCTAAAAGGACCCACATCTCCGGTTTACATCTCTGAGTGTCTTACTTCCAGAACGAAGAGACTCTTTTACCTGGCGAGGAACGCAGCCTTAACGGCTGGATACAAATTTTGCTGGTCCAATTATGGCAGGGTCTACGTTCGAAAATCAGAGGGCTCGCAACAAATACGCAATAGGCAAATGACTATCTGTAATGCTTTTTGATGCATTCGTGTGTTTAAGATGGTACTATAAATGTTTCTATTTTCTTAAGCGTTATAAGTTATTTTCGTGGCTCTATTTAAATAAGTTTTTTTACTTAACAAAGGATTTACTGTTAATTTAGGCTTATCGTCATATCTCCATTACATTTCTTGTGATACAATAGAGTCATCATTTTCAACTATCCTAATAATTACGATACAACACTCACTCGTCTTTGACATTTCTTTGCAACAAAATCAAATTATCCATTATATTATTTTTGTCAATTTGAATTGGTACATAATTATTTCCAATAATAAAATTCAATCCAATCAATGACGTTTCCGCTGATATAGATGAAGTTTCTATATCAAACTCTTCAATATGTAGTCCCGAATTGGTTTCAAAATCAATAAATGATTCAGTTTCTTCTATAAATATAATTAACCAAAACATTCGTAGTATCTCGGCTAACTTCCCCCAGCTCCTTGTATTATTTAAGAGAATACAGGTAAAATTAGACATGGTTGTTCTAACTGAATGTTGTCTTGTATCTAACCCAAACATCCCTGAACTGGACGGGTATACTCATTTTAGTAGTACGAACAATCGCCTTCAAAATGATGGAGTTGTCGTTTATGTTAACAAGTCGCTATCAAATGCAGCTTCCATCACGTATGATCTATTAGACTCAAATAGTGTAGTACTCACAATTGGCCAGCGGATGGCCGTGATTGCTGTTTATCGTTCACCCTCCTACCTCGACATTACTAATTTCTTAAAGTCAATTGATATTATTCTTACGAAACTAAGATCTTTCCGAGATATCATCATTATCGGGGATATAAATATTATAAGCTATGAGAAGTAGGTTTCAATAAAAAAAAACAATTACCGGATACCTAGCTTTGATTACTTTCAAAATAACAAATCAAATTAACAAAATTTAAGTTAATGGAACAAAATAACGGAATAAAAGAAAAACAATATCGCTCACAAGACACGTCGAATACGATGTTCACCTCAGGACCGCCGCTGCTCGAATGAAAACGAACAACCGTCGCGCATCCCTTATATAGGGGCTGCCACTACCCCATAATTTTAATAAGCGTCTATGCTAATAAGGCCTCTCCTGACATGAGCATCGTCCTCGACTGCTTCTTCCACGCAGGCCTCAACTGTCGTCGCTCGCGACATCCTCTGCGACTTCGACGGAACTTGGAGCCTGCGTCGCTTGATCCGGGGCCGCACTGGTTCCCGGTGTCGCTAAGGTAGGATCGGATGTCTGTACAAAGTCACCATCCGATTCATCAGCCTCTTCACCTGAAAAATGGCAATATTAGCCGCGTTCCTGTAACGCTATGCACACAGTATGAGTAAACCTATGAGAAAAGAAACTGACTACTAAAAGTTTACTATGTAATACTGTTAACATTTGCTCTTATTTTAAAATTGAGTTAAACAATGTTCTAATATGCGATTGTCAGAAAATTACTAAATTTTCAAGTTATTATTGGGCAAGTTAGTAACAAAACAAACTTATCTTTGAAATTGCCTGCTGTTGTGGCTATTTGACCACAAGCCACTCAAAGATGCAGCGGTCACACCAAATCGCCTTTTCCTCCCTTCCTCCCATTTAGGTTCAACAGAGGCATCTCTGAATCGCATGTTGACCTCTGCAGGGCAGAGGCATCCCTTCATCGCATGCCCATTTAGGTTCAACAGAGGCATCTCTGAATCGCATGTTGACCTCTGCAGGGCAGAGGCATCCCTTCATCGCATGCCCATGGGTCGCGAGGTAACCACCTGCGCACCCCAAGTACCGATCCAGGACAGAGGCATCCCTTCATCGCGTGTCCTCTCAGTACTGACCCGTGACAGAGGCCCTCTCACTCGCATGTCACCAAGTCATCCTTACCAAGAAACATATGTTCCTCGGCCTTACTTCCTCCACTTTATAAGCAATTTGGGTTATCGTGATTCGTTTGATTTATCAATCATCAAAGGGAGTAATGTTTATGTCTGTTTGTTAGTCTAGTAAGATATAAGGTCGTGAGGTAGGATCCTTGCAAAACTAATAATTGGGAAACAAAAGTCAATGAAGGATTGAATAAACCAACAGAATCACAACTTTTAACCACAACAATAAGAAGCACTCACATTCAAAGAACGCAGCGCAGGACTCAGGACACCATTCTCTTCGCCAGGGCACAAGGTACTCAGCCGCGGCTTGCGTCGTCTTCCCATACGACCCACTCAATAACTTTAACTCATATCGCCCGCTGGGTAAAGCCCTCATGACCCGATAGGGTCCTCTCATCCCATGATCCAGTTTCCCAGTAGCTTGGGAGTACTTAATTGCAAACACCAGATCACCAACTTCAAAGACTCGAGCTGGTCTTCGATTTTTATTAACATAGGCGTCTTGTTGAACGCGGTTTTTCTCTAGCAAGGTACTAGCCCTAGTCCTCCTTAACACACGCAATGACAATGCGTTAGGATGTGCTTCCTCATTCGCAAGGTCGCGAATTAAATTGCGAATAACTGGTGTCGCCCCGTTAATACCTACGAGCAAGTTCAAAGCTGAGGCTTGTGTAGTCTTTTGCTTCGTTATATTTAACACCAGTTGTAGTCTCCACAAAGTGTCTGACCACTGCTCGTTTTTGTGGTTTACTTCAATACGAATCATATTGAGAACAGTGCGAATGTACCGTTCTACTTGTCCACTAGAGTGGTGCATTTCCGGTGTTATAAGATGTACGTCGCATCCTAACTCCGTGATCCACTTAACAAAGCGTCCTGATTCGAACATTCGGCCTCGATCTGCTATCAAAAGTTTGGGAACCCCGAAAAGAGACACAGTATTTGAGAGCGCTTTCATTAGTTCGTCGGTATCTTGGCGACACATCGGATAAAGTAAGCAGAATTTGCTGAATGCGTCAACCACTACTAACACAAATTTATAACCATCTGAAGAAGGTAACGGACCCAAAACGTCAGCATGGATAGTGATAAAAGGGGTATCTGGTTTCTTCCAGGACGTTATGGGTTGATGAGGTGCCCTGGGTACGCGCTTCATAGAGACACAAATCAGACAGTGAGCTATGTACTTAGCAACAAATTGACGGAGGCCAGGAAACCAAAAATGTTTCAAAATCAAATCAACAGTTTTCTCAGCACAGACGTGTTCGTGTTCGTCGTGGAAGATTCGTAAGAGACTTAGCCGGTGACCCTTTGGGATAAAGCACAATAGCTAGTTTCCTCGCCCACGGGAGTATATCGATAATAAAGCGTACCATTTTGATAGGCATAGCGTGTGGAATCTAATTGACCCTCTTGTAGCTGCTGAATCAGTGTGCGAGTCTCCTCATCAGCTGCTTGAGCTATTTGAGCCCAATTGCGTGGACGTGTAATTAAATTCACCCTGACTGGATTTCGACTGAGATAGTCAGCGTGAGACATCATTGCGCCCTTTCTATATTCGATTTCGAACGTAAAATCTTGAAGATACACCCACCAGCGAGCGACGCGAGGGAGCAGGTCCTTTTTCTTTTCAGTGGCCTTCAAAGCTTTGCAGTCCGTAACTAACTTAAATTTCAAGCCAATCAAATAATGGCGAAAATGCTGCAACGCCCTGACGACCGCCAAGGTCTCCAATTCATAAGAATGGTACCTGCTTTCTGCGCCCTGCGTGCTTTTACTGAAATAGGCGACGACTCTCTTTTTACCGTCAGCACGAGTCTGCATAAGAACTGCGCCGTACCCCATGCTACTTGCGTCGGTATGAACCTCTGTCGGAAGTAGCGGATCGAATAAAGAAAGGAAAGGTTCGGTCGTTAACTGGGTAATTATTTCTTGACGAACCTGTTCTTGTTCTTGACCCCATTGAAAAGTTGCGTTTTTTCGCAATAGCCCGGATATACAAGCCGTTTTAGTGGCATAATTTTTTATGTAACGCCGAAAATATCCAGCTAAACCTAGGAACTGCCGTACTTGACGAACATTTTTAGGAGGTGAAGCCTTGCTCAAGGCTTCGACTTTACTAGGGCTCGGCCTTACCTGACCCTTACTAATAAGCCTACCTAGATATTCCACCTCCGTGGTCAGAAACGCACATTTGCTGACATTTACCGAAAATCCCGCGTCGGCTAACGTTTTTAGTACCCGGTCAAGCAAATCGATCCCCTCCTCCACCGTATGACTTAACAATAAGACGTCATCAATATAAACTAAGATGGACCCAGAATCTATAAAAGTACGTAACGTCTGATTGATAATACGTTGGTAGACAATAGGGGAATTCATCAAACCAAAGGGCATCTTTAAATATTCGTAATGACCCTCGGGGGTTACGAAGCCGGTCTTGTGAATAGACTCCTCACTCAGAGGGATCTGATAAAATCCAGATGCCATGTCAAGACTCGTGAAAAACTCAAATTTACCTAGTCGATCTATGTGATCGTCAATTAAAGGCAACGGATACCGATCCCGAATGGTGAGTCTATTCAAGGCACGAAAATCCACGCACATCCTATCTGAGCCATCTTTTTTCTTCACTAGAATTATAGGACTTGAATACTGTGACGTGGACTCCCGTATAATCCCTTTGTCTAAAAGATCACGAATAATCTCGCGAACTTTGAGTTTCTCCTGATGCGAAAGCTTATAAGGTCGATAGGACACAGGAGTATTATCGTTAAGGTTGATATGCATTTTACCCGTTTTGACCGTAGTGGTTGCAGTACCTGTTACTAAAATTTCCGAATATTTGGACAACACACCCTCCAATCGATGGTATTCTTTTCCTATAAGAGGAGTGTTAATTTTTGGAACATCGCTATGTACCGTATTAACGATCTTCGATAATTTGTTGGAATGCATCAAATATTGGCGATCCTTTGTCCTAACGTACGTTACACCCTCGCGATTTAGAATATCTGTACCAACGATAAGCGGTGCACACATAAATTCTGAAGGCACCACGACAAAATCGGCCTCAAGTGATATCATGCTAAATTCGACCGTAAGAGTTACATAACTATCAGCAGTTATATCCTGACCCCCAATTCCTCTCAATGTGCAATTGACAGGTTTCAAAGTGTGCGAAAAATATTTTAAAATTCCCGACGATATCAATGAAATATTGAGGGCCCCACTGTCAATCAGCACATCAATAGGAATGCCTTGAATTACTGCTACCGTAATATCTCTATCGGAACTTGTACTAGGCTGCCGCAGCTCGGTACACAAATTGACCTTACGTTGGTTACGTGCCTCTGATCTATTTTTGGCAAAACACGACTGTTCTGTATGACCACGCTTTTTACAGAATGAACACATATTGGAATCATTTGAGGACGTGTGGGTACTCGTAGGAGCTTGACTTTCATTATTATTCGGCACCTTGGACTTTTTAGGACAATAAAAACTTTTGTGTCCGCTTTGACCACAAACATAACATTTTGGCTGTTGACGAGAAATGTGCCGTTTTTTACCTTGTGTTGATCGCAAATCCAACTTATTAGAGGAGCCGGGCTTAACATAAATAGACAAGAATGACACCAAATTTTCAGTCGTTAAACTCGCATTGGAAGCGGCTGCTCTAATCTGAGGATCCGAGATACCGCGTATTACAATTAAAACCATGAGCTCTTCGCTAAGACCTTTCACTATCTTTAGTCGTAATAAAGTACGACGCGCATACTCCGCGTACGTGGCGAACTTATCAGAAGTAGTACTCATTGTTTCATAAAGAATATTCGCATAGTCAAGTCTACGAGGGCACAATGGTTTAAATTCCAAAACAAAATTACGCCAAGATCTGTCATTACTGACCCATTCGTGCAGCCAAGTACGTGCATCTCCTTTCAAACAACCGGCCACTCGAGACAGACATTCATAATCATCCCAACCGTTCGAGAGCCTTGCTCGCTCAACCTCCTTACACCAATCATCTATGTCATGTATGGATGGATCGAAACTTGACACAAAATAATTTTTCGTATTTGATTTTAAATTCCTGATCGCGTCTATGAAATCGTGAGTGATGCTGGAGGTAGTAGGCAAGCTCTCGACCGGCTCAGGCTCCGCAGATACGACACCAATATTACGAACGGGTAAATCTGTAAGCGGTTCGTCGGTACCCGCACAGTCAGACATTTCGCTATTATTACGCACGTTCGCAGGCATGGGACGCGGATTAGACGCACTTGTGACGTTATTCCGCAAAATAGAACGCGTGGACGCACTGGGCATTGCGTCGGAATCGGAACGTACACTACCGGCGCGCACCAACGTGCTCGGACCCGCATGTCCCAACGAATTGATTTCACTATTAACGTTACGAGAAGCCGTTTCACCAACGCCGTTTTCTAACGCGCCTACTCGTGACAAAATTGAATTTAATGTTGCGTACAGCATATCGAAACGTGGACTACGCGTACGTGAACGTGCCCGTGAACGGTCGCGCGAATGATCCCTACGACGGCGACGGTCCCGTGAACGATCCCTATGACGATCTCGCGAACGGTCTCGCGAATTCGTTGATAGTCGATCACGCGATCGACCACGCTTTTTATCGCGTCGACGTGTCTTGCCTTTCGAGCATTGTTCATGATCCGACATGACGGTACACAGAAAAAAAAATATGAAAACAAATAAAAATTTTCAAGATTCAAAATTTAATCGTTATTTTGTTCCAATCGTTGAATAAACAATCAAACAGGCTGATAAATGTGGGCTTGAATATGAATCCCACTTCTGATATAAGCTATGAGAAGTAGGTTTCAATAAAAAAAAACAATTACCGGATACCTAGCTTTAATTAAGTACTTTCAAAATAACAAATCAAATTAACAAAATTTAAGTTAATGGAACAAAATAACGGAATAAAAGAAAAACAATATCGCTCACAAGACACGTCGAATACGATGTTCACCTCAGGACCGCCGCTGCTCGAATGAAAACGAACATTTTTTTTTTTTTTTTTTTTTTTTTATGTAATTTCTCGTTGTTGCCTGAAGGGCTTAACAACTTAACCGGACTTTTTGTGGCGGGGCCTGAAGGGCCTCCTGCCGACGCAGTGGCTGGTCAAAGGGTTCCCAGAGTGGGACGGACCTCGGCTTTGGCGCCACCCGTGTAGGTTGAACCTAGTGTTCAACTGCCATAAGGGCTGACTAAGTGGCGGATCCACCGGGTGCCGCCGCGGGGCGGTACCTAGTGAACCGGCCACTAGTCCTACTTCTCCGCGTTCGCCGGCGAACGCGGTGTATATACGCGACTATGTCGGCACGGTGCCTCTGTTGGGAAGGTAGGGGGTCTGAGGGGGGGACGGCGGCCGTAATTGGGTCGTCCGGATCGGAGAGGATATCCCTAGGTCTTCTGTACCTTGCGTTGGGTGCGGGGGCATAATTGGCAGCTTGCACTACCAGTGGGTTCGGGTGGGAGGGCGCTCGCTCAAAGAAACGTTGGGACGTTTCTTTGAAGTAACGAATTATCGATGGGATTTCCAGTTCCCTGTGGAGATCACTCATTCTGGTGTACCGGGGGGCCCCGGTAGCCTTCCGGAGGAATCTATTTTGTATGCGTTGAAGCAATACAATGTTGGATTTTGCCGCATGCGCAAAACACACGCTGGCAAAAGAGAGGACGGGGCGGATGCACAACTTGTATAATGTCAGTTTATTTCTAAACGACAATTTTGGGTTGACGATCATGGGGCTGAGCTTGTAGAGGTACAAGGCAGCTCTGTTTTTGACGCGTTTGATATGAGGACCAAACGTCATGCGACTGTCTAGGGTGACTCCCAAATATTTGGCTTGTTTGGCCCAGGGAATGGGCCTGCCATAAATCTGTAGGGTGCCAACGATCGGCGTTGAGCCTCCCCGGCGGGGTCTCGTGGTGATGTTGGGGTCCCTTGAAAAGTACACTGCTGTACTCTTCGTGGGGTTTACCTCGATCCTCCATAGACGGAACCACTCCTCCAGAGCCCTGATGGCCTGTTGGAGTCGTTTCACTATGGTGGTCGATTGTTTGTGGGAGGAGTAGAGTGCCGTATCGTCAGCGTAGAGCGCTACTTCCACATTCGGGGTTCGCGGAAAGTCGCTAGTGTATAGCGAGTATAGGGTCGGGGATAGCACGGATCCTTGCGGGACTCCGGCTCGGATGGGGCGGGGCGACGAGAGACAGCCCTCCAGACGGTAGCGGAACGAGCGGTTTGACAAAAAGTCTCGTAAGATGCGCACGAGAGAGGATGGCAGCCCCATGCGAACAAGTTTGAAAATCAAACCTTGGTGCCATACTTTGTCAAACGCCGTGGCCACGTCGAAGAAGACCGATCCCGTTTTCCAGCCCTTGTTTTTGTTAAAGAGAATGTGCTCCGTGAGGCGGTGCACTTGTTGGACGCACGAGTGTTTGGCCCTAAAGCCAAATTGCTCGTCGGGGATGAGGCTTTTAGACTCTATATAGTCTTTCAGCCGAGCGAGTATAATTCGCTCGAAGATCTTGCCCATGGTGTTGAGCAAGCTGATGGGTCGGTAGGAGGAGGGGTTAGCCGGGTCCTTACCCGGCTTGGGGATACCAATGACTGTTGCACTTTTCCATGCGTTAGGAAAAGTGCAGTTTTCCAAAGCAGCATTGAAGATGCATACTAGGAGAATCAAGAGAGATTGGGGAAGGCGTTTGAGAACGTTATTAGAGATGCCGTCGGCTCCGGGGGCCTTTCGGGGTCTGTATGATTTGATGATTTCCTCGACAAACAAATCAAATTAACAAAATTTAAGTTAATGGAACAAAATAACGGAATAAAAGAAAAACAATATCGCTCACAAGATACGTCGAATACGATGTTCACCTCAGGACCGCCGCTGCTCTAATGAAAACGAACAACCGTCGCGCATCCCTTATATAGGGGCTGCCACTACCCCATAATTTTAATAAGCGTCTATGCTAATAATATCAACACTACAGTACCAATTTTGACGTTACATCTTTCAAACATTTCTGACGAACCTGTAAATTATTCAAGTACTCTAAATGCCATCTTTTCCAATATGAGCGAATCATTTGATCGAGAAGCGATTTACGTGTAACTAGCGGCGTAGAAGAAACAGGTGCGAGTGGCAAGTACTGTAGTGGAGAAGCCATAATAAAGTGCGCGGGAGTTAAAGGCTCAAGATGCGGTTCTTCCTGTAGTACGCAGAGTGGTCGTGAATTCATTATTGTTTCAATCTGTGTTAATACTGTTAAAAGCTCTTCATATGTAAGTAATTGATTGCCAATAATGCGGTACAAATGAGTCTTCAAACTTTTTATATTTGACTCCCAAATTCCTCCAAAATGCGGAGCGCGGGGAGGAGACATATGCCATTCTATGCGGCGATTTACAAGCTCGCTTGAGAGTAAATCATTATAATCTGAAGAAAGTAAAAAATTATAAAGCTCATTCAAATGAGACTTAGCGCCAACGAAATTAGTTCCATTATCGGAATATAGATGGGAAACTGGACCCCTACGGGATATAAATCTCTTAAATGCAGAAAGAAATGAAATAGAAGATAAATCCGAGGCAAGTTCAATATGAACGGCTTTCGTCACTAAACAAATAAATAGGCAAATGTATGCCTTTTGACTTCGCTGATCACGACGTCTACAAATAGTGATGTTAATAGGCCCAGCGTAATCCACGCCAGTATGAACGAAAGCTTTTGTCTCTTGAACACGAAATGCGGGTAAATTCGCCATTTTAGGAGTTGGATGCGAAGAAGAATTTTTAAAACAAAAATTACAATTATGTACTCGTTGCCGTATAACAGATCGAGATGATATTATCCAATATTTTTGGCGAATCAAAGAGCTAAGAAGAGCGGCACCAGTATGACAATGTACGCGGTGAAAATAGTCTATAATCAGGTAAGTAACATTATCATGTTTAGGAAGTAAAATAGGATGTTTCGCTTCGAACGGTAAGTTTGAATTAGCTAATCCTCCTATTCTGATTAATTTATCTTCCGATATAAATTAGTCTAATTTATTAAGCGGGGCAGAAGGTATATTACCCTTTTTCAAATCTTTTATGACATGTGTAAAATGAGCGATTTGAACTGATCGAAGCAAATAGTTTTCAGCGGTAATTATATGAGAGGTCTCTAACCTTTTAGAGCGGGGCAATAATCTTACAAAGCGTAAAATATATATAATTATTCTTAACAGTTTATTCCATGAAGAAACTTTGCACGATAAAGAGCAAAGAGGAGACAGTTCTACACCAAGAGAAGCGGTTACGACAAGCGTTTTACTGTTAAATTCTGGTAAGTCTTCACATTTTTCAGGCTGAAAAGATTCTATCGGCCACTGAAGTACAGGCGTAATTAACCATTCAGGACCGTTCCACCATAATTTGTGCGTGAGTAATTGTTCAGGTAATAAACCTCTCGACAGACAGTCTGCGGGATTCTGAACTCCGGCCACGTGGTAGAAGTTTTTAGGCTCTAGATTCTCGTGACATTTGGCACCACGATTGCTGACAAAAATATTCCACCGATGTGGAGATGAATGAATCCACGAAAGAGCTATTTTTGAGTCTGAAAAAGCATAAACATTATATATAGGCGTGCGCGCTGAATAAGTATCGTAGACTAATTTGGTTAGCTTAGACATTATGACGGCGGCACAGAGCTCCAAGCGGGCAAGTGAAACTACTTTGACTGGCGCAACCTTTGACTTTGCACACACCAAGCGGACACATATGTCACCAGTTGGATCGTTAACATGTAAGAAAACAACACAGCCATACGCTTTCATACTAGCGTCAGCGAAAGCAACTATATTAACCCTAGAACCCTGAGCTACAGCCACATGACGCGGAATTTTTAAATTAGCTAGAAGTGGCAATTGTTCTCTAAATTTAATAAACATAGCGGATATATTTGTCGGAGGTGCTTCATTCCATCCAACCTTCTGAAGCCAAAGTTCTTTAATTAGAAGTTTAGCATAAACAATTACAGGCGCGGCAAAACCTAACACGTCCCATAAGCGGGCGATTGAAGAAAGTATAGAACGTTTGGTACAAGAGCGATTATCGTTATTTATTTTAAAAACAAATGTGTCACTCTCCGGCTGCCATTCCAGCCCTAATATTTTAAGAGAAGCGGATTTATCAAATTCTACTTGTTGTGAAAGTCTTAGCGGTAGCGGAATATTATCAAGTACCATTTTAGAGTTACTCGACCATTTAACTAAATCAAAACCACCTGATTTAAACATTTTAATCAACTGTGTGGAAGCATCGACAGCATCTGATTCATTTAAAATTGAACTAGCTAAATCATCCATATTACGAACATACACGAAAATTAAGTAATAATAAAAATAAATCAGCTTGAAGATTGGGTCCAGTGTGTAAAATATCATTGAGAGATACACGAAGCGGTATTAGCAGCGGCGTCACCCATGAAAACAAATCCGAAAACAGTTTCAATAGCGGGCGGAGCTGGCGGTGCAATGACTTTTCCACTAAGAAGTAAGAATGGGAATAACTTTGCTCCTAGGACAATTTCGATTTCTCCAGGAATATGCCAGAATGGATTTGCAAGCGGTATGTTTACTAGATGCCTAACAATAGATGTGTCAATATAATCTATAGGAAGACGATCGGTAATACAATCTATGACTAATGCGGTTAAGTTAAAAGTTTGTTTATTATTTTTTGCAGAAATAGTTAAATTAACATACCCTATAACAGGCCGGGAAGTTAAACCAACACCCTTTAAAGTCGAATTCGACAGCGGAATAATTTTCAAATTAAGTTTTTTGCAACAGTTTAGAGTAATTAAATTATTCTGTGAAGCATTATCAATAAGACATCGAACAGTTTCTTTTATATTCTTTTCATTATTATACGCGTAAATACTGGCGGTAGAAAGAAGCACTTCAGTACGGTTATGACAAGATAATGTGGTACAGGGAAGAACATTCGTTAGGTCAGGTGAGCGAGCGCAAAGCGATACGTGCTCGCGATCTTTGCTAATAACGGGCATCGATGCCGCGGAGGTGGAGGCGCAATTCTCTGTACCAGTTTCAGCCGAAGCAGCACTGTCTTGTATGGTTGTCCTAGTGAACGAATCTCGAAATGACGCAGAAGGTGAGTTTTTATTTGAGGATGAATCTAAATGCAACAAAGAATGATGACTTTTACCACATTGTCTACATTTATACTTCGAATTACATTTTGACACGGAATGTGTCAAGCTAAGGCAATTTACACACCCTACTTTCGATTTAATAAATTCAAGGCGATTTTTCGGCGACAAAGATTTAAATGCGGGGCAAGTATAAAGCTGAAAGTGTTCAGACGTATTACACATCGAACATACAGAGCGGTTATCGATATTATTATTATTGCGGGTTACGAACGAATGGACTGTATAGCGGGAGCGGTTTGAATTATTAATAGTAGCGTTGTTATTTTGAGTAGTGCGGTTGAATGAATTATTATTATTAGTAGTGCGATCTAATATTTTTACTTGACTCTTAATGAATTCAACTAAATCGGAATAACTCGGAATCATTTTATCTCTAGCAGTCATTTCAAACGCCTGAGGGGTACTTGAATCTAATTTGCGGAATGCTAAATAAAATAAAATAAAATCATAAATATCTTCAATTTTTAATTGATTTAGTGCAGCGGCGGCAGCGTCAAATGTATCTATGAAATTATTTAACGCGGCAGAGTTATTTGAAGCGGCTTTAATATTAAGCAACGTGGAAACATAATACGAACCTAGGGCTCTCTTATCCTGATATTTCTTTGTCCAAACTGTCCCAAATGGACTTATAATTTTCGCCAGAAGGAATCACGCCTGCTATAATTTTTAATGCATTTCCGGTGAGCCTTCCAACTAAATATTGAATTCTATGAGAATCTGTTAAATCTGGATTACAATGTATATTAGCTTTAAAAGATTCATAGAAAACGGGCCAATTTTCAATTTTTCCGTCAAAGCTAGGAATATTAAGCGGAGCTAGTTTGAAGGGAGCCTTATTCGTTGTTTGCGGAACTGCACTCGAAGAAACGGATTTACCTTTTAGATTAACACGGAACCTTACAACACGAGCATAAATATCTTCAAATGATGAAAGTGACTTATAACTTGGTTGGAATTTGGGATCTAATTCCATGTGTATTAGGTTAATTTCATCCAAAGTTTGCATGAAATCATTACGCAATATGTCTACAGTTTGACTATCGGACATAAAAGTCTGAATCGAGCGCAATTCGGTAGTAGATGGCGACAAATGTTTGCCTACCTCGTATAATTTAGTAAGACGTTCAAAGCGAACCTTATTTTTCTCTTGTAACAACTTGAGCTTAGATTTCATGGTAAAAGATGGCGGATAGAGGTATTTTACGAAATAAAACACTTAATACCAAAATCTTATTCAAAATAAGCGGTGAGCGGTGTGAGAGTACTGTGAGCGGACGTTTTTATTTAATTGTGTAGGTAGATTCTACACGGAAGCCGGCCGAATGTCGGCGCAATGCGGTTATGATTACCTACAGAAAATCGCGGTTTTAAACAAATTTCGTCAATAACAATACGCATGTAGCGGGTTTGAAGCGGGTTTTATGCGGCTCGTAATGGACCACAAAATGGGATAGCGGAAAAACAATTATTTAGGTCGCTGGAATTTTGGTAAAGAGTGAATATTGTGAAAATTGAAAAACCGAAAGGAAGAAGCGGGAAGCGAGATTGCACAACACGTACCTTAATTTCTCGTATGTTGGCTTCTTGGGCCCTGGCCAGGGTTCTTCTTGTTTCAAAGATGCGCACTTTACTATTTTTATTATATGAGCGGAGCGGTCAATTTGCGGCCATATTTTTTCTTCAATCACTAGTTTTCAAATTTGAATTGAAATGTTCTATGGCTCCATTCGTAAGCCGTCGAGTGTTGTCGAGCTCCGAAGAAACCACATATACTGTCACTATCGTATTGTGCGGAATGAAAAGGGATAGGAACAGTAAAATAAAGCGGCGCGTTCAGTCTGTATGAACTTCAGTTTCAGCCTCGGGATTATATAACGCTAAAACGGGTTTTTGAGACAATGCCTTTTGCAAAGTTTTAAATGCAGTCTCTTGATCAGGTCCCCAAACCCAAACGATATCCTTCTTTAGTAAATGAGTAAGTGGTTTCGAAATGATTGAAAATTTTGGAACAAACCGGCGAAAGAAACTAGCTAAACCTAAAAACTGACGGACATTATGCTGATTCTGTGGGGTAGGAAACTGCTCTACAGCTTCTTTTTTTTAGAGCCTGGACTTATACCATTTTCGGATACTTCAAATTCTAAATAATCAACGGTACGTTTGAAGAAAAAGCATTTAGACGGATTAAGTGTAAGACCGGCACTTTTGAATAACCGCAACACTGATTGCAATCTAGTCATACCATCGGAAATAGACTTTGATGGGATAATAACATCGTCTAGATAGGCTAATGCTTCTCCATGTCGAGCAGCTCCTAAAATCTGCCCAAATGGCATCCTATTAAACTCAAAGTGTCCATCAGGGGTTACAAATGCTGTTTTATGCTTATCCTCCTCTCTTATAGGCACCTAATAGTATCCAGAAGTAAGATCTAAAGTTGAATAATACCTATTACCGGCTAATATGTCAAGCTGATCATCAATGAGGGGCATTGGGTAATTTTCTTTAAGTGCTCTATAGTCAATACAAAGCCTGAAGTCCCCATTTTTTTTTTCTAACAAGAACTATAGGACTGGCATAAGATGATGTAGATGGTCTTATAATATTATTGTCTAAGAATTCGTTAATCATGTCCCTGACTTTCTCCTTTTCTTTAATTGCAAGCCTATATGGTCTATAAACGACTAGTTGGGAATCGTGCAGCTCTATTTTCATATCGCCAGCAGTAGTGCAACGTAATTCAGATAAGTTGAATGCAAAGCATTCCCTATATTTATTTAGTAAAGTTAGAAGTTGGCGTTTATCATCATTATGAAGTTCACTGTCAATGTTTAAATCTGATTCTACTATAGTTTGTACACTGCGATCCCAAGAATTACCGATGTTTAGGATTTGAGACTGATAACACTCCTCATGAGCGATTCTCCCGCGAGCGAGTAAAAGATCTTTAGGCAAAATTAACTTGTCACAGGGCTTGCATCTGACGACAACGTGCCCCTGGCCATCTTTTATGTAGTATAATCCGGATGAAACAGAGAAACGAACACAATCTTTATACCGTAGACTTCCTTCGACAAATATTTCACCTTCAAAATTAGGGTCATTACTATAAATCTGAACAACAGTTAATCCCCTTATTTCTACTTCGGTTTTACAAAAAAGTTAAATTTTTGGATTTATTTCATCTATTATCTCTAACCCAGCAATTTCTAAATGATCACTAGTCTTTTTAAATGATATATGAGATTGCTCTGTTAATGTTTGACCAATAATTAAGGGAACGTGCATCGTTTTATCTGGGACTACTAAAAGATCCACATTGGCTGAAATATTATCTATTGTGATTTCTACGTTACATTTGCCTAATGGACTGACAGACGAATTGCTGAACCCTCGCAAACTAGGAAGATTATCTTTAAAGAGCTGTGAACCAATGTTCAAAAACTCACAATATTTAAGTTTAGAGCATTCGCTCCCAAATCAATATAAGCCTTTAGAGGTATACCGTTTAAGAGTGCTTGTTTGAAACATTTTTGATTACTGTAAGAGCATCCTAATGAACCAGTTGGTACCCTAGGTTCAGAATTAATTACTCTCAGTACAGTTTTATCAGCGACAGGTAGTTTGGAATAACCGTTATCTGTTTCATGTCCAATTTTGCCAAATTTGCCACATTTTTTTAATGGTTTTCTACACTGAGCAGCCAAATGACCTTCCTGTCTACAGTTTAAACAACGTATTTGTCTCGCATTCGTTCTAAATTGATTTTCATTTAAATTGAAAGGAGGTACGATCGCGTTCATATCTGCAGTCATAGTTTTAAAATTCTTACGGGTTAAAATAGCGTGCACTGTGGTTCCACTAGATACACACACACATGCATATTTAAAAAGAATAATATTCCTTCAAATGAATACGGTCTTTAATGACAATGATTACTAAGTAAAAGAGTTTATTATTCTATGACATATAACATAACAAAACAGAAAGAGACGGTAATTAACATTCGCCGAACTGGGCCCGATAATTGTCGATCGAGATATCGTCGTCTCTCATTATTTGCATAAGATTTGCCTATAGCCTGCGACTGCCAGACTTATGTCATTTCAATAAGGTTGAAAGTTTGTCTGCACACGACCCTAACATAGGTAGTGGTTCCTTTGAAAGTTATTGGGTAGTAATTTTATTATTTCGTGTGAGCAACTGAGATCTAAGATATATGAGATAATCTCGCTTGCTCACACTCGCTTGTTCTAGTTACTAGCGTTACTTAGATTCCGAAGTTATTCAAGGACTTTTTTTTTGTATATTTTAGTGTTACTGACAATTTTTAATGTTACAAGGTGCCATTTGAACTAAGTAACTGACTGACTAACTAACTAACTGATATCTAAGAATTACAATACCCGTGTCTTCAAACACGGAAATCAGCAAGAAATATTAAACAAGAGGGAGCAAAATAAAACACTCAATAATTAAAATTAGTAAATTTTATTGAAACCGTTTACCTATAGTTTTATTTACACATTGATGATTATATAAAGCTATACATATATAGTATATTACACTAATTGTATCATCCTCTTATCTCCTATTATTAAGGTTACAGCTTAATTATTCGTTTTCATAAAGAAAAGATATTGAAGCTGTCCTTAAAATACTATCTAAGTAATTAGTACTTTTAATATAAATTGGTAGAACCTTTCACGCACTATATGGACTCGATGCACAGGGAAGTTGTCTTGCACAAATGATATGTTGGCATATCATCAATCGGATAAATACACCGCATAGTTGGTAACATGGTTTCTTGCAGCACTTGCACATAATGAGCAGCTGTAGCGCGTCCTGCTATCCACACCTGTTCCCCAGGTCCAGCAGCACTCATCCAGCCCCACATATTTACAGATATGTGTCCAGACTCCATATTTGGCACAATATTTTTTTCTTCATATCGAGTTGCATTTCTTCGCCATAAATGAAGCCTACCGTGTTGTGATGACATAAACGAACTTTTCGTCCGTAAATATCGCTTTTTTCCAGTCAAAATCCAAATACTGCCGAGCAAATTCTAAACGTTTTTGCTTATTTATTTCGGATAAATACGGCTTTCTTGCTGGCTGCCTGTGGTGCAGTCCCTCACGGTGCAAACTCGACGAACAGTAACCACTGATGTGTCGAACTGTTCCGCAAATATTCTGGTCGGTATGAAGTCATTATTTTCGTACTGTTCCACCATGGATCTCCGCTGTGTGGCATGTCGCTGTGTTGATTAGCGGACGACTTTTTTTTTTTTCACTACCCTCTTCTTGATGGCGGGTTACCCAACGTTTCACCGCTTGTTGTTTATTGTGTTATTTGTGTGAATGTGTGAGTGATAGCAGCGGTGCAAGCTATAAAGTTTTGCGAACTATGACTGCAATTATGAACGCGACCGTACTTTGGATTTACGCTCATTAGGATTTAATGGTTTTACATTTCTAACGTTACGTAAATACGACAGTAACTTATCCGGGTCATCAAATTTGACAGCTTCCGCGCTTAACCTAACCGACCTGTCATCAATACTTACCGTGCAATATACACTCAACGGCTCGAGTTCCTACGATACCGCACCTATTTATAAGTGCCATTTTGTCATAATAATACTCTTCTAGCCAATCATTATATCGAGCTCGTTTTGCCAGCATATCGGTAAGCATCTGACCATAATTTTCCTCTGACGGAAATGCGGAGCGAAGTTTAAACTGCCACTCGGCCCAAGAGAAAAGGACAGACGACAAACCCTCATACCACCTTTGTGCTACGCCACGTAATTTAGGTAAAGCGAAATGTATTGTTTTCTTTTCTGACCAACCATAAATACTTGCGCATTCGTTCACTTTATGCAACCACATAGTCATGGTCTGTTCCTTTCTGCCGGGATCAAACCCTGGGACTGTATTTTGCGTAGAGCCGAGTTTATCTAATGAATCTGATTGTAAAGCTTGAATTATTCGAGAGATGTTATCAATGTTAAAAGACTCACGATTATTTTGTTCTTCGCGTGGGCTGCTCGGGCGCTCGTCGCGGCGGCTGCTCGGGCGCTCGTCGCGTCAGCTGCGCGGCCGATCGTCGCGTCGGCTGCGCGACCGATCGTCGCGTCGGCTGCGCGACCGATCGTCGCATTGTGGAAAATATGGGTCCGTTTCGGATCAAAAATCTGTAGAACCGTCAACTCAAAAGATAAAGCCATGAAATTTTGCACATATATAAAGTGATATAAAAGTCGCGTCAATTAATATGTGGTATATATTTGATGATACATTTTTTAAAACATTTATATGAGTGTATATTTCTTAAAACTAGTTAGGCTAACTGTTAAGCCTAGTACCTTATAATGATAAAAATTTAAAAAATTCAAGTTATTGCACGTATAGGAATAATAATATATAACGCCGAATAAAAAAGTACTTGATAAGTTATGAAAAAAGTTATCGAAATATTATTAGCTTAGAAATAGTTTATATAAATATATCAATGTCTAAATTTTAATAACAAATTCTGCACTTCCTTCTTATACCTGGCGAGCTTCAGGATCTGTTATAAGCTCGATTATATAGGTCAATAATATGTTTGACCAGATTATTTCAGTTACCTCCGCTCCTCTCTTAGACTCAGTAATTGATCTCACAAGTGAGACCTCACTATGTGAAATTAATAAACAATCTACAGCTATTCGGTTAAGTCACAACAAATGCAGAAAAATCAGAAAATTAAATAAAATTATTAAAAAGAATAAAATCCAAATGAACATTAATAAGAAAAAGTCCCATATAATAAAATCTGGGATCAAAATATATACAAATATGTGTTCTTGTTTGGAATTAACTGAAAGTAAATTGCTGGAAAGTCAGGAGTTATATAGTGTTGACACCAAGACCTTAACGGAACAAATCTCACAGCTTGAGAAAAATGTATCCAATCTACATACATACATACATACATACATAAAATCACGCCTCTTTCCCGGAGGGGTAGGCAGAGACTACCTCTTTCCACTTGCCACGATCTCTGCATACTTCTTTCGCTTCGTCCACATTCATAACTCTCTTCATACAAGCTCGGCGGTTTCGGGTACTTTTGACCTGACCCTTTACCAGGACGTCCTTAATTTGATCAAGATACGTTCGTCTAGGTCTTCCCACTCCGACCTTTCCCTCCACACTCTCTTTGTATATCTGCTTAGTCAACCTGCTTTCATTCATCCTCTCCACATGACCGAACCATCTTAACATACCCTTTTCTATTCCTGTAACTACATCTTCTTTCACATCACAACATTCCCTTATCACGCTGTTCCTTATCCTGTCACTCAATTTCACACCCATCATACTCCTTAACGCTCTCATTTCCACTGCATTTATTCTGCTTTCATGCTTCTTTTGCCATACCCAACTTTCACTCCCATACATTAATGTCGGGACCAACACGCCCCTGTGCACAGCCAGTCGAGCCTTTTTGGATAGTTTCTGACTGCTCATAAAGGCATGCAAAGCTCCATTCACCATGTTCCCCGCGTTCACTCTCCTTTCAATATCACTATCATACTTGCCATCTGATGTAAACTTTGATCCTAGATATACAAACTCTTTCACTTGCTCCACTTTTTCTCCTCCAATCAAAATATTACATGCTGTCATTTCTTTCTCCATTTCAAAAACCAGTGTTTTAGTTTTACTTACGTTCACTTTCATTCCTTTCTCTTTTAAAGCTTCATGCATACAGTTTACCATCTCCTGTAACTCCTCCTCTGATGACGCCAGTATAACCTGATCGTCGGCATAGAGCAGACATTTGACGAGTAACTCATTCATCCTTAATCCACTTTTAGACTCTTTCAAATCTGTCAAACAGCTATCCATAAATAGGTTGAACAGCCACGGTGACGCAACACATCCTTGCCTAACGCCTTTCTCAATCTTAAACCACTCAGTGTGCGCTCCGTTTATCCTGACACAAGCACTCGAATCCTCATATAAGGATTTCAGTGCTCGTATTAAGAGACTGCTCACCCCATGCATAGAAAGTGCTGACCACAATTCATTCCTCTCAACTCTGTCATAGGCCTTTTCCAGATCTACGAATGTGCAATAGACTTTTTGACTCTTGGCCAAAAACTTTTCGGCTATGCACCGCAAGGAAAAGACCTGATCAGTACATCCCATTCCCTTTCGAAATCCCGCTTGAGCATCCCATATTTTGTCATCATATCCAATCTTTTGGAAAAAAATACTGAATCTCTCAGACAAATCTCCGATCATGTCATGGCTACAGAATCATTAATTAAAGATGCTAATTACATTGAGGAAATGATTAAATCCGCAGGAGACTTATGTACCTGTGGAATATTTAACGGGTCAAGTATCAGTAGTACCGTAGTTCCCTCCCCATGTCTTGGGGGCTTGTCTGATAGTATGCCGGAGAGTGTCGGTGTTGATATGTGTAGCCCCCAGAACACAGTCATTTTTTCAGACAGCATAGGACGCAACATGGGTAAACTGTTTAGTGAGAATTTATCAAATATAATAAATTATTGTCTACCCAATTCCAACTACTCACAAATTATTAATTGTATAAAAAACACACAATTGAGCAACACATCTACAATTGTTATAATGGTTGGAAACAGTTTAAATATTAGTAAACAAGACCTTATTCAGGGTCTAGGAACTCTGAATAATTTAAATGTAGGTAAAATAATTTTTTGTGCTTTTCCCTATATAAGTTGTCAGACGCCAAAGAAGAATAAATTTATTCATTTGATGAACAATATTGTTCATAATATGTCATGTCGTCATGACAAGTTTGTATTTTTTGATACAAATTTGTTCATAAAAAATTGTTTTTTGACTAAAGATAATATTTATCTTTCTCGACTTTATAAAAAAAAAATTGCTACTTTGGTAGCAAATAACATAAAAGAATGGACGAGTTTACATTGTGGTAAACTACATTGTTTACAAAATCTGACAAAATCGACAGAATCATCAAATTTTTGTAATGATGATTCTGTGGACGCTACATGTGGTTTAAACTAAACCACAGGACAAAAGGAAGGACAAATGAATTAAAAATTGTACACCAAAATATACAGGGCCTTCCTGGCAAAGAACTTATTATTGATCTATTTAATGAAAAAATGGATGTTAATATGGTGTGTTTGACTGAGCATTGGATCTTGGAGGGTGAGCTGATGCCCAGTCTTAACAATTTTAATGCGGTGAGCTGCTTCAGGAGAGGGTCTGCAATCAGAGGCGGTTCTGTAATATATGTTAAAAATGGTCATCGCTGTAAGGAGCGCCATGACATAGTCAGACTTTCTCTTGAGCGCTGTGTTGAGGTATCTTGTGCCGAGCTTGAGGAACACATTGTTATTTGTATTTATAGTCCACCCAACAGTAGTATTATGGATTTCCTGAATGTAATGGAGGAAGTTCTAATAGTAGCGACAAAAAGTAATAAGAAAGTAATTGTTTGCGGTGATTTTAACATTGACATATTAGTTAGCTCCACAGTGACAATACAGTTTCTTAACCTATTTAAATGTTTTAACTTAGATAATGCCTTCTTGGAACCAACCCGCTTCACTGCCACATCTGCTAAATGTATTGATAATGTTTTTAGTGAACAACAACCAAATAATAAAAATGTATTTAGTAAATTACCCTCTGATCACTGCGGTCAATTAGTTACCTTTTCCACTAAACGTAGTACACGTGATGGATTAATTATGTGCAGACTTATCACAGCCCATAAAATCAATAAATTTACAAGTTCTTTAGAAAATAAAATTTGCGCAGTAACTTACACGGGCAGCGATCCTAATGGTCATTATAATAAGTTATTTACTACCATTTCAGACGCGTACTCTAAAACATTTATACAAAAGAAACGGAAATGCAATAATAACTTTAAATTCAATGAATGGGCTACTGTTGGCATCTACAAAAGTAGAAAGACTTTGTACGATTTATATGCCCAAAAACAGTATCGATTTGAAAGCGGCTTCGTAGACCATGTTAGGAATTATTAAAAAAAATTCAAAAAAGTATGTCTACATGCAAAATCTTTGTTCATTAAAAACAAAATAAGTAATGCTCCTAACAAAACAAAGGAAACCTGGAGTGTTATAAACAAGGAAACTGGTAGAAGTAATTTTAAAGAAAATATTAATGAAATTAAATTTAATGATAGGAAAATTACCTCTACAACAGAAATAGTAAATTTATTTGAACATTTTTTTACAAATATACCGTTGGAATTAACTTCTAATATTGACTCATGCCCTAATGAAGCTGAAATTCTACTTAAAAATAATGTCAGCATTTGCAGTTCCAAATTTAAATTCTTAAATATTAGGGTAGTAACAGTAGGGTTACTGACATTATTAATACCTTTAAAGAACTTAATCTGAAAAAGTCTGAGGATTATTGGGGTATGTCGGCTGTTGTGATATGTCATATTATAAATATTATAGCTGGGGACTTAGCTTATATATTCAATAATTGTGTTGACGAATTTGAGAAGATGTAGAGTATCTTCATCTAACTCCTTTAATTTTTTTACATATGGCTTTCTTATGCTCGTTATATACGGATCAGATGTATATAGCAGTGTATGAAACACTGCTTCATAATGTTTATATTTATATCTTATTATGCTCTTCGGGAACATTTTCGTGAATGATGAAGAAGAAATTTTTTATAGTCCTTATGACGGGACTCTTGGGCATCTTCAGAAAGCTGTCCGATAGGTAATACTGCGAAATTGTTTATAATGCTTTTCCGTGAATTAAAATTTTGTGAACAGATGATGGCATATAATACCAACTATATTTACTCAAATATATTTTTGCAGTTTCCAATGCATACTTACCAAATTTCTTAGCATCTATCATTACACCAGATGATAAAGCTTGCAAAATGATGTTTAACCGTACTATGAAATCAACGTCTACTCCTGTGATATCGGCAGAACATGATGCATTGTGAAAAAATGTTCTGGCTGTATTTCCGACATTGCTGTTTCCCGTTCCCTGACGTGGTTTATTAATGTTCAATCCCATCTCTTCGCGATATCGCTTTTGAACTTGAATTTTCTTTCCCTGCTTCATTTTTTTTTTCTTCACTTGTGGCGGACCACAGAAAGAAAGATAGATTATATGATACATGTAATATTGCCGTGTGGTTCCCGGCACTATTACAAAAAAGAATAGGACCACTCCATCTCTTTCCCATGGATGTCGTAAAAGGCGACAAAGGGATAGGCTTATAAACTTAGGATTCCTCTTTTAGGCGATGGGCTAGCAACCTGTCACTATTTGAATCTCGGTTCTATCATTAAGCCAAATAGCTGAACGTGGCCATTCAGTCTTTTCAAGACTGTTGGCTCTGTCTACCCCGCAAGGGATATAGACGTGATCATATGTATGTATGTATGTATACATGTAATATCATTTCCATGCAACGATTCCAGGCATGTAAAGTGGATAGTCCGTATTGATAGGCATTTTTATTTTCAGGCTTGGCTTTTACTTCAAACCCGACTTTTCGTTTCTTTTTTTTAAATATGTTGATAGTGCCGCAATGGTTTTTCCGCCTTCTATGTAAGATATAATTAGCTCTCGTCTAGAACATTGTTTGTAATGAAGACATATTTTTTTTACTTTTATCTATACTAATATTATAAAGCTGAAGAGTTTGTTTTGTTTGTTTGTTTGTTTGTTTAAACGCGCTAATCTCAGAAACTACTGAATCGATTTGAATAATTCTTTCACTGTTAGATAGTCTATTTATCGAGGAAGGCTATAGGCTACATTTTATCCCGGATTTCCTACGGGAAACGTCAACAATGACGGTGAAAGTTGAATGAGTCGGCCATCTGCGAGCTTTCCACGCGAACGCTGCGCAAATCAACAAAGATATAGTAAAACAATGAGAAGATGTGAATGTCATTGTCATTTTTTGCCACAAAAAAGTCCGCGAGAGCATATATCTATCTCTTAAGGTTTACTTACAATAACCACTTTTATGTTCATTTTTTAAGATTATTTTTTCATTATAAACATAAGTTATTTTGAAACCAATTTTCTTTAATTCAGTATTAATCCTTATCCAAATAAATATGTTTATTACTTTCGGCTTTTCATGTAGACTAAAATTGCCATTTACAGTATATAAATCAGACGAATAGGTTTTGAGATATAGTAATTAGCAGCTATAATTGATAAAGCCGAGGAGGATGTTTGCAAAAATAAATATGATGCCCAAAATAACTATTCCACGCAGACTAAGTCGCGGGCACAGCTAGTTATATTATAAAGAGGAAAACTTTGTTTGTTTGTTTGTTTGGTTGTAATGAATAGGCTCAAGAACTACTGGACCGATTTTAAAAATTCTTTCACCATTCGAAAGCTACATTATCCACGAGTAACATAGACTAAAATAAAATATTTTGGAAAAAAATAGGGTTCCGTAATATATTTGGATTTTTCGGACACAAACTGAAAAAAATC
This sequence comes from Amyelois transitella, assembly GCF_032362555.1. Lineage (NCBI taxonomy): Eukaryota > Metazoa > Arthropoda > Insecta > Lepidoptera > Pyralidae > Amyelois > Amyelois transitella. The sequence goes on from NC_083536.1 coordinate 1,919,018, forward strand.
AACCAAAATGTTACTTATTTTGCGTACACTGCCTAAACTACAAAAGATAGAACCATAAAATGTTTTAATTAATTGTAGATCTTATAAATATCTACAAAAAAGTCCGCGACACACTATACCTATCTATGTCGAGTGAGGCACAACAACCACATTTTTATTTAAATATCTTGATTGTTTTTTGGTCTACATTTCAACGCGTTTTTTTTTACTCATGCTATTAATCCTTATCAAAATAAATAATTTCATCAATAAGTACAGTTTATGTAGATAATATTAGGTCTTTGAATGATTAACATTGGACGTATGATTTTGAAGTTGTGGTGAAATTAATATATTACGATTTCTGCTGCACGGCCCGTTGCGAAGTGAGCAAGACTTAGTTAGCCGCTTTGCGGGCGGTCCTGTAGTTAGTTCTAATAGTTAGTTAGATATATTTAGTATCGGCTGTGCATCCGTGCGAAGCCGGGGCGGGTCGCTAGTTTTTATATAAGACCGTTGTTGGAGTTTGCATACATTATCTGGGATCCCTACTTCAAAAAAGATATTAACCTAATAGAAAAGGTTCAACGAAGAGCAACAAAACTAGTAAAGTTATTGAGAAACAAACCATATGAACAGAGGTTAAAGGAACTGAATCTCACAACCTTGGAGCGTCGCAGACAGAGAGGCCGCCTGATCGAGACCTATAAAATATTATCAGGACATTATGATGTACCTAATCTGCAATATCTGTTCAAACTCGCGGGAAGCAATAGATTAAGGGGTCATTCTTTGAAATTATATCGCACTTCAGCAAAGAGGAAACCCAAGGAAAATTTTATATCAAATCGTGTAGTTCGAGACTGGAACCGGCTCAATGAGAGTGTTGTCACTGCACCTTCGGTCAACAGTTTTAAGAATAGATTAATAAAATCTCCAAAGTTTTGGATACACACGAATCAGCTTAATAAGCTGCTAGTGTGTTATAAAATAAAATAAAATAAAAATACTTTATAAAAATACTATTTAGTACCGTGTGAATTATTTCAAATATCTATTTTTTCAAAGGAAATGAAACCAAAAATTATCAAATTTAATAAATTCAATTGATAAGTATACCTATATATATATAATACTGTGTTTTGGAATGAACAGGAACTGAGTTCAATTAAACAAATTGCGTTGCTCTGAAATGACAAAGATTTATTTCAGTATTTGGCTACCTATTTAACTATAATACAAATGTAAAAACTTAAAAATAAAATTACATCAACTCACCTGAAATGACAAAGAAACGACATTCAATGTTTATTCTTTTACTTTTACTTTTACGTTTAGAAAAACGCGGCATAATTTAAATTAATGTCGGTTCTTTACATCTCCCTCCTTCCAAAAGTTTTTTTTTTTTTTTTTTTTATATATTTATATATATGTACATATAATATATAGGTATTTACTAATCTTATTACTAAACCAATATAAAATTTAAACTTAACAAAAAATAACAAATAAATAAAAAAAAACTAATCTGTATTTCTTATGTATGGTATGAGTTTTGTGATGTGAAAAAGATTTGACTCAGTTTTCTTATGACCCGTATTGATTTTATAAATAGAATTGGATACTCTGTCTATAATTTCAAATGGACCAATTCTCAGCTCATCTAATTTATTTCTGTTTAGCTTGTTTCCATTTTCCACATATACCATATCCCCTATATTTAAATTTAATTGAGTCCTATTCTTATCAAACATTTGTTTATTGTAGTTATGAGATTTAATCGAGTTTGCTAATGCTATTTTTTTATCTTCAAGCCATTCAAATTGAGATTTATCCTTTTTCAGTTCATTTGGCAAGATAGAAACATCTGTACCATTCAATAGGTATCTCGGAGCAAAACCAGTTACTGTGTGTACTGTATCGTTATATTTAGCTACACAGTTATGTGCAATTGTTGTCCATGCCATCTTATTTTCTTTTTCGTTTATTTTGCATCTGATTTTATTTATAAGCGTTTGATTAAGTCTTTCATTTAAACCATTTGATGATGGAGTATTTACTGCTGTGAAAACCAATGGTATCGATTTTTCATTCAAAAATTGTTTGAATTCTTTTGAATTTATCCCCGGATATTGGTCAGTGAGAAGCATTCCAATCGAATAAGAATCTGATACATTTTTAATAAGTTTAATGAAATCATTTGCGCTCTGTGTTTTTGAGGTGACAACAATTGCATATCGTGTAAAGTGATCAACCAACAGGTGTAGATATTTTTTTGTCGACCGTGAACCACCAAATCCTCCAATAGTGTCTATAGAGACTATATCGAATGGTTTTGTGGCAGGACCTAAATGTGACACTAGACCGTATTTATTTATTCCCCTCGATTTATTTTTGATACATATCTCACAATCTTTACAACACTTTCTTATATTTGTTTTTAATTTTTTTGCTGTGTATACTGGGTTAATTTTGGTATGCATTTGTGTTATACCTATATGACACATATTTTCGTGTATGTCTTTAATAAGCTTTTTACTGAATTCTTCCGATAAGACAATTTTTTTACGTTTTTTTACCGTTTTATAGTAAATATTGTTTTCATAAATTAATTTAGATCTTATTTGTTGCAAATTTTTATTTCTTTGTTGATCTGTAATTATATCGTCCAATTTTATCATATTCACAATCTTTAATCGTTCATCTATATCAATATTTTCGTCTAGTACTGGGTTCCTACTCAAACAATCCGCTTCTATATTTTTTTTCCCGGGGGAGTATTTTATTTTAAAATCATACTGTGATAAATAATAGGTTAAATCGCCTAATTCATCATCCGTTCTAGATTTTATATTTAGATTTTCTAACGGTTTGTGATCAGAATACACTGTGAAAGACTTGCCTATCAGCCAGTATTGCCAATATCTAATTGCTTCTTTAACGGCTAAACATTCTAAATATACTGCTTTTTTCTTTTTTTGAACCTTATTTAATTTCTTTGAGAAATAGGCTACTGGTTTGTCTTTACCGTTTGGCTGTGTTTGCTTTAATACCGCTCCTATACCTTCAAGCGATGCATCAGTATAAATTTTTATTGGTAAATTTTGATCAAAAATTTCTAGTATAGGCTGAGAACACAATAATTGTTTTACTTCATCAAAAGATTTTTGACATTCTGCAGACCAAATAAATTTCTGGTTTTTCCTAAGTAAATTATGAAGGGGCTCTAGTATTATTGCACTATTTGGTAAATACTCATGGTAAAAATTTATTTTTCCTAAAAATTGTCTAATATTTTTTTGTGTTTTCGGTAAAGGGAAATGTTTTATTGAAATTAAATTATCTTGTATGGGCCGTACTGTATTATTTTCTATTATATGACCAAGATATTTGACTGAATTTGAAGCAAACGTACATTTCGTAAATTTTAATCTAAAGCCTTCGATTTTTATAGCATCTAATAATTGTTTTAAATGATCAATGTGCTCAGAAAAAGACCTAGAGAATATTAGTATATCATCTATGAAATTGACGGCAAAATTAGTTAGTTTGTATTTTCTCAAGATATTACTTAGTATTCTTTGAAATATAGCTGGCGATGTCTTCAATCCGAAAGGTAAACAAGTCCATTGATAATGTCCTTCATGTGTTACAAAACCAGTCTTACTTCTATCTTCAATCCTTAGAGGAATAGACCAAAACGCTGAATTTATGTCTAATGTTGTAAAATATTTCGAGTTTCTTGTTTTCATTACGAGGTCTTCAATTATTGGGAAAGGTTGAGCTTGAGGTACTACAATTTTATTGAGATCTCTAAAATCTATACATAGCCTTGATTTCCTGTTATCTTCTTTTTTGAAAGCTAAAGTTACGGGTGCGGCAAATGGGCTATAAGATTCTTCTATTAATTTCTTGTCAAGCAATTTTGCTATTTGTTCTTCAATCTCTTTTTTGTCGTCTACCGAACATCTATAAGGTCTTTTACTGCAGTATTTGTCAACAAGTAGATCAATTCGTGCTTCATATTTTTTTACTGTACCAATGTCATATTTGTCTTTTGCAAATATTGGTTTATATGTATCAACTAAGCTATATATTTTAGATTTTTGTTCAGAGTTTAAATTACACATACCTATTCTGAAATCTTCTTCTTTAATATGTTCATTAAAATTTATTGAACATGGATTTCTACCATTTTCATCTTTTTTTTCTTGTATTTTTAAATTTTCTCTTTTTTGAGTAATTTTTAAATTTTCATCTTGAATTAGTTTGAACTCCTTTATAATATTCAGGCCAATAAGAAAATCATACTCAAAATCTTGTCCGTCGATAATATAAACGTTTGTTTCTTTTTCTATATCAAAAATTTTTAATGTAATTGTAGTCAAACCACTTGTCTTTTTAACACCATTAATTGTGGTTAATTTATCACTGTTTAAATTTTTCTCTATGCCTTTTAATCTTATTAGTTTGGAATTTATTAAAGAAACATTAGAACCTGAATCATATATACCAGATGTTTCTAACTGTCTATTTAATAACAGTTGCACTTTAATTAATGGTGTTATTATTCGTTTTTTTGGTCATTGTTCAATTCAACATCTATCACTGTATTGTTCACGGCTTTACTATAGTTTCTCTTTGAGTTATGTTCTTCTGAGTATTTAAACCAGCATCTGTCCTCAGGATGGTACCGAATACCTTTATTTAACTTCTCGCATGTTTTACATGGTTTCATTTTATCAAATTTTTCTTTATTTTCAAAGGTATTTTTTTTATTTTTATTGAAATTTCTTTTGTTCACTATATATTCATGTTTCCCAATTTCATTATAGAGACCGGCAGTTGATTTTGTAGTATCTTTATCAATTTTGTCTATTATGTAATCTGGCAATCCCATAACAATAAGACTTATCATTGTTTGGGTGTCGATGTTCTTATTAACTTCTAACAACAGTTTTTCTTTTTTTGTGGCGTAATCTAATAATGAACCAGTTTGAAATTTAAATGTAAATGCATATTTGACTTGGGACCAACCTTTATTTCCATATGTTTCGCAAAAAATATTCTTCCACACTGACCAGTCTGAATTCACTGATAATTTTATTATCATACTGCTGTACCAATTTAAACACTGTTTTTCTAATAAATATTTTAAAATCTCAATTTTCTTTTCATCTTGTAGTATTTCAAATCTTACACATTCACTCTCAAATTCATTAATCCATTGGTCCGCATTTAATTTATTTGAAAATTTTTCTATCACAAACCTTTCTGCGATTTTTCCAACATTTTTATGCTCCGTGACACTGTGACAAGTGCTATTGTTAGTCGTAATTGTCTCTCCCGCAATCTCTTCTAAATATTGGTCACCAAATTGTACATTCTCTCCCTCATCTAAGTATATTTTTTTTAAATTCGGGTCTATTGGGATCCATACTGAACGTGATTGATGCCTCTTTTTTAGAGAATTTTTTATTTTTGTATATACCTCTGTAGATATTATACCAGTGTGTTTACTTGCAGGCTTTAATTCATCTGGCACATTGTAAATGCGTCCGTCCGGTGTCTCAATAGAGGTTATGCCGATAATATTTGATTTTCCATCCGCTGCTCCCATTACCAGAAATTTAAATCGTAGTTTTTCCATATTAACTAAAAATGTCGTTTTATAATACTGTGTTTTGGAATGAACAGGAACTGAGTTCAATTAAACAAATTGCGTTGCTCTGAAATGACAAAGATTTATTTCAGTATTTGGCTACCTATTTAACTATAATACAAATGTAAAAACTTAAAAATAAAATTACATCAACTCACCTGAAATGACAAAGAAACGACATTCAATGTTTATTCTTTAGATTCTCAATTCCTTTTTATAATAATCAGTAATCCTTGTTATAACAATGTAAATCCCAAATTCTCATATCACAATAGCGTCGCCATTTTTACCATTTGTTTTATCGACAGTCTTGGACGCCATTACGTAGTAAGATAAAACAGTATCTTATAATGACGTTTAGAAAAACGCGGCATAATTTAAATTAATGTCGGTTCTTTACATATATACAAAGCATTGATAAGACTCGTCAACCAATTTAACCGCAACTGTTGATTTTGTTCCCACGAAGTCTCTTATATTCATATGTTTGAATAACATATAAATGTTATATATTTATTCAAATCTTCCATAGACAAACTTTCCAAAAATATACAATACTTTGTATCTTTCACTTTAAATTTTAATGCTATTTGGATTTGAAATCGTCGCGGCGGCTGCGCGACCGATGGTCGCGGCGGCTTTCCGCCCTTTCAGGTGTCAGTAAGATCTTTGCAGGCGACCGCACCTTGAAGATGACCTCCGGTTCAGTGAACTCTGATAATATAAGCGTTTGATTAAGTCTTTCATTTAAACCATTTGATGATGGAGTATTTACTGCTGTGAAAACCAATGGTATCGATTTTTCATTCAAAAATTGTTTGAATTCTTTTGAATTTATCCCCGGATATTGGTCAGTGAGAAGCATTCCAATCGAATAAGAATCTGATACATTTTTAATAAGTTTAATGAAATCATTTGCGCTCTGTGTTTTTGAGGTGACAACAATTGCATATCGTGTAAAGTGATCAACCAACAGGTGTAGATATTTTTTTGTCGACCGTGAACCACCAAATCCTCCAATAGTGTCTATGGAGACTATATCGAATGGTTTTGTGGCAGGACCTAAATGTGACATTAGACCGTATTTATTTATTCCCCTCGATTTATTTTTGATACATATCTCACAATCTTTACAACACTTTCTTATATTTGTTTTTAATTTTTTTGCTGTGTATACTGGGTTAATTTTGGTATGCATTTGTGTTATACCTATATGACACATATTTTCGTGTATGTCTTTAATAAGCCTTTTACTGAATTCTTCCGATAAGACAATTTTTTTACGTTTTTTTACCGTTTTATAGTAAATATTGTTTTCATAAATTAATTTAGATCTTATTTGTTGCAAATTTTTATTTCTTTGTTGATCTGTAATTATATCGTCCAATTTTATCATATTCACAATCTTTAATCGTTCATCTATATCAATATTTTCGTCTAGTACTGGGTTCCTACTCAAACAATCCGCTTCTATATTTTTTTTCCCGGGGGAGTATTTTATTTTAAAATCATACTGTGATAAATAATAGGTTAAATCGCCTAATTCATCATCCGTTCTAGATTTTATATTTAGATTTTCTAACGGTTTGTGATCAGAATACACTGTGAAAGACTTGCCTATCAGCCAGTATTGCCAATATCTAATTGCTTCTTTAACGGCTAAACATTCTAAATATACTGCTTTTTTCTTTTTTTGAACCTTATTTAATTTCTTTGAGAAATAGGCTACTGGTTTGTCTTTACCGTTTGGCTGTGTTTGCTTTAATACCGCTCCTATACCTTCAAGCGATGCATCAGTATAAATTTTTATTGGTAAATTTTGATCAAAAATTTCTAGTATAGGCTGAGAACACAATAATTGTTTTACTTCATCAAAAGATTTTTGACATTCTGCAGACCAAATAAATTTCTGGTTTTTCCTAAGTAAATTATGAAGGGGCTCTAGTATTATTGCACTATTTGGTAAATACTCATGGTAAAAATTTATTTTTCCTAAAAATTGTCTAATATTTTTTTGTGTTTTCGGTAAAGGGAAATGTTTTATTGAAATTAAATTATCTTGTATGGGCCGTACTGTATTATTTTCTATTATATGACCAAGATATTTGACTGAATTTGAAGCAAACGTACATTTCGTAAATTTTAATCTAAAGCCTTCGATTTTTATAGCATCTAATAATTGTTTTAAATGATCAATGTGCTCAGAAAAAGACCTAGAGAATATTAGTATATCATCTATGAAATTGACGGCAAAATTAGTTAGTTTGTATTTTCTCAAGATATTACTTAGTATTCTTTGAAATATAGCTGGCGATGTCTTCAATCCGAAAGGTAAACAAGTCCATTGATAATGTCCTTCATGTGTTACAAAACCAGTCTTACTTCTATCTTCAATCCTTAGAGGAATAGACCAAAACGCTGAATTTATGTCTAATGTTGTAAAATATTTCGAGTTTCTTGTTTTCATTACGAGGTCTTCAATTATTGGGAAAGGTTGAGCTTGAGGTACTACAATTTTATTGAGATCTCTAAAATCTATACATAGCCTTGATTTCCTGTTATCTTCTTTTTTGAAAGCTAAAGTTACGGGTGCGGCAAATGGGCTATAAGATTCTTCTATTAATTTCTTGTCAAGCAATTTTGCTATTTGTTCTTCAATCTCTTTTTTGTCGTCTACCGAACATCTATAAGGTCTTTTACTGCAGTATTTGTCAACAAGTAGATCAATTCGTGCTTCATATTTTTTTACTGTACCAATGTCATATTTGTCTTTTGCAAATATTGGTTTATATGTATCAACTAAGCTATATATTTTAGATTTTTGTTCAGAGTTTAAATTACACATACCTATTCTGAAATCTTCTTCTTTAATATGTTCATTAAAATTTATTGAACATGGATTTCTACCATTTTCATCTTTTTTTTCTTGTATTTTTAAATTTTCTCTTTTTTGAGTAATTTTTAAATTTTCATCTTGAATTAGTTTGAACTCCTTTATAATATTCAGGCCAATAAGAAAATCATACTCAAAATCTTGTCCGTCGATAATATAAACGTTTGTTTCTTTTTCTATATCAAAAATTTTTAATGTAATTGTAGTCAAACCACTTGTCTTTTTAACACCATTAATTGTGGTTAATTTATCACTGTTTAAATTTTTCTCTATGCCTTTTAATCTTATTAGTTTGGAATTTATTAAAGAAACATTAGAACCTGAATCATATATACCAGATGTTTCTAACTGTCTATTTAATAACAGTTGCACTTTAATTAATGGTGTTATTATTCGTTTTTTTGGTCATTGTTCAATTCAACATCTATCACTGTATTGTTCACGGCTTTACTATAGTTTCTCTTTGAGTTATGTTCTTCTGAGTATTTAAACCAGCATCTGTCCTCAGGATGGTACCGAATACCTTTATTTAACTTCTCGCATGTTTTACATGGTTTCATTTTATCAAATTTTTCTTTATTTTCAAAGGTATTTTTTTTATTTTTATTGAAATTTCTTTTGTTCACTATATATTCATGTTTCCCAATTTCATTATAGAGACCGGCAGTTGATTTTGTAGTATCTTTATCAATTTTGTCTATTATGTAATCTGGCAATCCCATAACAATAAGACTTATCATTGTTTGGGTGTCGATGTTCTTATTAACTTCTAACAACAGTTTTTCTTTTTTTGTGGCGTAATCTAATAATGAACCAGTTTGAAATTTAAATGTAAATGCATATTTGACTTGGGACCAACCTTTATTTCCATATGTTTCGCAAAAAATATTCTTCCACACTGACCAGTCTGAATTCACTGATAATTTTATTATCATACTGCTGTACCAATTTAAACACTGTTTTTCTAATAAATATTTTAAAATCTCAATTTTCTTTTCATCTTGTAGTATTTCAAATCTTACACATTCACTCTCAAATTCATTAATCCATTGGTCCGCATTTAATTTATTTGAAAATTTTTCTATCACAAACCTTTCTGCGATTTTTCCAACATTTTTATGCTCCGTGACACTGTGACAAGTGCTATTGTTAGTCGTAATTGTCTCTCCCGCAATCTCTTCTAAATATTGGTCACCAAATTGTACATTCTCTCCCTCATCTAAGTATATTTTTTTTAAATTCGGGTCTATTGGGATCCATACTGAACGTGATTGATGCCTCTTTTTTAGAGAATTTTTTATTTTTGTATATACCTCTGTAGATATTATACCAGTGTGTTTACTTGCAGGCTTTAATTCATCTGGCACATTGTAAATGCGTCCGTCCGGTGTCTCAATAGAGGTTATGCCGATAATATTTGATTTTCCATCCGCTGCTCCCATTACCAGAAATTTAAATCGTAGTTTTTCCATATTAACTAAAAATGTCGTTTTATAATACTGTGTTTTGGAATGAACAGGAACTGAGTTCAATTAAACAAATTGCGTTGCTCTGAAATGACAAAGATTTATTTCAGTATTTGGCTACCTATTTAACTATAATACAAATGTAAAAACTTAAAAATAAAATTACATCAACTCACCTGAAATGACAAAGAAACGACATTCAATGTTTATTCTTTAGATTCTCAATTCCTTTTTATAATAATCAGTAATCCTTGTTATAACAATGTAAATCCCAAATTCTCATATCACAATAGCGTCGCCATTTTTACCATTTGTTTTATCGACAGTCTTGGACGCCATTACGTAGTAAGATAAAACAGTATCTTATAATGACGTTTAGAAAAACGCGGCATAATTTAAATTAATGTCGGTTCTTTACATATATACAAAGCATTGATAAGACTCGTCAACCAATTTAACCGCAACTGTTGATTTTGTTCCCACGAAGTCTCTTATATTCATATGTTTGAATAACATATAAATGTTATATATTTATTCAAATCTTCCATAGACAAACTTTCCAAAAATATACAATACTTTGTATCTTTCACTTTAAATTTTAATGCTATTTGGATTTGAAATCGTCGCGGCGGCTGCGCGACCGATGGTCGCGGCGGCTTTCCGCCCTTTCAGGTGTCAGTAAGATCTTTGCAGGCGACCGCACCTTGAAGATGACCTCCGGTTCAGTGAACTCTGATAATATAAGCGTTTGATTAAGTCTTTCATTTAAACCATTTGATGATGGAGTATTTACTGCTGTGAAAACCAATGGTATCGATTTTTCATTCAAAAATTGTTTGAATTCTTTTGAATTTATCCCCGGATATTGGTCAGTGAGAAGCATTCCAATCGAATAAGAATCTGATACATTTTTAATAAGTTTAATGAAATCATTTGCGCTCTGTGTTTTTGAGGTGACAACAATTGCATATCGTGTAAAGTGATCAACCAACAGGTGTAGATATTTTTTTGTCGACCGTGAACCACCAAATCCTCCAATAGTGTCTATGGAGACTATATCGAATGGTTTTGTGGCAGGACCTAAATGTGACATTAGACCGTATTTATTTATTCCCCTCGATTTATTTTTGATACATATCTCACAATCTTTACAACACTTTCTTATATTTGTTTTTAATTTTTTTGCTGTGTATACTGGGTTAATTTTGGTATGCATTTGTGTTATACCTATATGACACATATTTTCGTGTATGTCTTTAATAAGCCTTTTACTGAATTCTTCCGATAAGACAATTTTTTTACGTTTTTTTACCGTTTTATAGTAAATATTGTTTTCATAAATTAATTTAGATCTTATTTGTTGCAAATTTTTATTTCTTTGTTGATCTGTAATTATATCGTCCAATTTTATCATATTCACAATCTTTAATCGTTCATCTATATCAATATTTTCGTCTAGTACTGGGTTCCTACTCAAACAATCCGCTTCTATATTTTTTTTCCCGGGGGAGTATTTTATTTTAAAATCATACTGTGATAAATAATAGGTTAAATCGCCTAATTCATCATCCGTTCTAGATTTTATATTTAGATTTTCTAACGGTTTGTGATCAGAATACACTGTGAAAGACTTGCCTATCAGCCAGTATTGCCAATATCTAATTGCTTCTTTAACGGCTAAACATTCTAAATATACTGCTTTTTTCTTTTTTTGAACCTTATTTAATTTCTTTGAGAAATAGGCTACTGGTTTGTCTTTACCGTTTGGCTGTGTTTGCTTTAATACCGCTCCTATACCTTCAAGCGATGCATCAGTATAAATTTTTATTGGTAAATTTTGATCAAAAATTTCTAGTATAGGCTGAGAACACAATAATTGTTTTACTTCATCAAAAGATTTTTGACATTCTGCAGACCAAATAAATTTCTGGTTTTTCCTAAGTAAATTATGAAGGGGCTCTAGTATTATTGCACTATTTGGTAAATACTCATGGTAAAAATTTATTTTTCCTAAAAATTGTCTAATATTTTTTTGTGTTTTCGGTAAAGGGAAATGTTTTATTGAAATTAAATTATCTTGTATGGGCCGTACTGTATTATTTTCTATTATATGACCAAGATATTTGACTGAATTTGAAGCAAACGTACATTTCGTAAATTTTAATCTAAAGCCTTCGATTTTTATAGCATCTAATAATTGTTTTAAATGATCAATGTGCTCAGAAAAAGACCTAGAGAATATTAGTATATCATCTATGAAATTGACGGCAAAATTAGTTAGTTTGTATTTTCTCAAGATATTACTTAGTATTCTTTGAAATATAGCTGGCGATGTCTTCAATCCGAAAGGTAAACAAGTCCATTGATAATGTCCTTCATGTGTTACAAAACCAGTCTTACTTCTATCTTCAATCCTTAGAGGAATAGACCAAAACGCTGAATTTATGTCTAATGTTGTAAAATATTTCGAGTTTCTTGTTTTCATTACGAGGTCTTCAATTATTGGGAAAGGTTGAGCTTGAGGTACTACAATTTTATTGAGATCTCTAAAATCTATACATAGCCTTGATTTCCTGTTATCTTCTTTTTTGAAAGCTAAAGTTACGGGTGCGGCAAATGGGCTATAAGATTCTTCTATTAATTTCTTGTCAAGCAATTTTGCTATTTGTTCTTCAATCTCTTTTTTGTCGTCTACCGAACATCTATAAGGTCTTTTACTGCAGTATTTGTCAACAAGTAGATCAATTCGTGCTTCATATTTTTTTACTGTACCAATGTCATATTTGTCTTTTGCAAATATTGGTTTATATGTATCAACTAAGCTATATATTTTAGATTTTTGTTCAGAGTTTAAATTACACATACCTATTCTGAAATCTTCTTCTTTAATATGTTCATTAAAATTTATTGAACATGGATTTCTACCATTTTCATCTTTTTTTTCTTGTATTTTTAAATTTTCTCTTTTTTGAGTAATTTTTAAATTTTCATCTTGAATTAGTTTGAACTCCTTTATAATATTCAGGCCAATAAGAAAATCATACTCAAAATCTTGTCCGTCGATAATATAAACGTTTGTTTCTTTTTCTATATCAAAAATTTTTAATGTAATTGTAGTCAAACCACTTGTCTTTTTAACACCATTAATTGTGGTTAATTTATCACTGTTTAAATTTTTCTCTATGCCTTTTAATCTTATTAGTTTGGAATTTATTAAAGAAACATTAGAACCTGAATCATATATACCAGATGTTTCTAACTGTCTATTTAATAACAGTTGCACTTTAATTAATGGTGTTATTATTCGTTTTTTTGGTCATTGTTCAATTCAACATCTATCACTGTATTGTTCACGGCTTTACTATAGTTTCTCTTTGAGTTATGTTCTTCTGAGTATTTAAACCAGCATCTGTCCTCAGGATGGTACCGAATACCTTTATTTAACTTCTCGCATGTTTTACATGGTTTCATTTTATCAAATTTTTCTTTATTTTCAAAGGTATTTTTTTTATTTTTATTGAAATTTCTTTTGTTCACTATATATTCATGTTTCCCAATTTCATTATAGAGACCGGCAGTTGATTTTGTAGTATCTTTATCAATTTTGTCTATTATGTAATCTGGCAATCCCATAACAATAAGACTTATCATTGTTTGGGTGTCGATGTTCTTATTAACTTCTAACAACAGTTTTTCTTTTTTTGTGGCGTAATCTAATAATGAACCAGTTTGAAATTTAAATGTAAATGCATATTTGACTTGGGACCAACCTTTATTTCCATATGTTTCGCAAAAAATATTCTTCCACACTGACCAGTCTGAATTCACTGATAATTTTATTATCATACTGCTGTACCAATTTAAACACTGTTTTTCTAATAAATATTTTAAAATCTCAATTTTCTTTTCATCTTGTAGTATTTCAAATCTTACACATTCACTCTCAAATTCATTAATCCATTGGTCCGCATTTAATTTATTTGAAAATTTTTCTATCACAAACCTTTCTGCGATTTTTCCAACATTTTTATGCTCCGTGACACTGTGACAAGTGCTATTGTTAGTCGTAATTGTCTCTCCCGCAATCTCTTCTAAATATTGGTCACCAAATTGTACATTCTCTCCCTCATCTAAGTATATTTTTTTTAAATTCGGGTCTATTGGGATCCATACTGAACGTGATTGATGCCTCTTTTTTAGAGAATTTTTTATTTTTGTATATACCTCTGTAGATATTATACCAGTGTGTTTACTTGCAGGCTTTAATTCATCTGGCACATTGTAAATGCGTCCGTCCGGTGTCTCAATAGAGGTTATGCCGATAATATTTGATTTTCCATCCGCTGCTCCCATTACCAGAAATTTAAATCGTAGTTTTTCCATATTAACTAAAAATGTCGTTTTATAATACTGTGTTTTGGAATGAACAGGAACTGAGTTCAATTAAACAAATTGCGTTGCTCTGAAATGACAAAGATTTATTTCAGTATTTGGCTACCTATTTAACTATAATACAAATGTAAAAACTTAAAAATAAAATTACATCAACTCACCTGAAATGACAAAGAAACGACATTCAATGTTTATTCTTTAGATTCTCAATTCCTTTTTATAATAATCAGTAATCCTTGTTATAACAATGTAAATCCCAAATTCTCATATCACAATAGCGTCGCCATTTTTACCATTTGTTTTATCGACAGTCTTGGACGCCATTACGTAGTAAGATAAAACAGTATCTTATAATGACGTTTAGAAAAACGCGGCATAATTTAAATTAATGTCGGTTCTTTACATATATACAAAGCATTGATAAGACTCGTCAACCAATTTAACCGCAACTGTTGATTTTGTTCCCACGAAGTCTCTTATATTCATATGTTTGAATAACATATAAATGTTATATATTTATTCAAATCTTCCATAGACAAACTTTCCAAAAATATACAATACTTTGTATCTTTCACTTTAAATTTTAATGCTATTTGGATTTGAAATCGTCGCGGCGGCTGCGCGACCGATGGTCGCGGCGGCTTTCCGCCCTTTCAGGTGTCAGTAAGATCTTTGCAGGCGACCGCACCTTGAAGATGACCTCCGGTTCAGTGAACTCTGATCTTGGCGACGATACTGCCCGTATAGGGCTCCCGGCCCCAGCGTTGTGTAGTGTTGAATCCATTGTATCTGAAAATAGTCGCTCAAAAACAATTAGGCAGCTTACCTGCCTATTTAAAATTGTAAAACAGCAAAGAAAGCAGCAAAGAGTTCGTGATTATTATTATTATTATTTTATAAGTAAAAATAATTATTTAATGAAACAAAAAAAATATAAGCATTTTCATGAACTATCCCACTTCTGAAATGTGGGATGGCCGGGATAAAGAAATAAAATGCATATAGAATTAAATAATTATATTGAGTAACCACAATTTGGATATTAATATTACAATAAGGATTCAAGGCAGTAGCAAATAAACATGATAAAAGCCATCGATATTTTAACAATATATTAAAAGAAAAAAAAGAATGATAGCCATCAATATTTCAGCCATTAATTATAACATTTTAAAAGAATAATAATGACACAAATAATACCTTCACAAATAAAAAAACTAATAAAATATAACAGCCATACCTTTAAATCCGGAGCGGTCACTCGTCTCAAAAGTCTAACGAATAATGTGGCTCGCGACGACGAGGGGTCTTCCCAAACTCCTTGTGCAGGAGTTGGAGCGAATGGTCAGGGTCTTTTTACCCTCTTCATTGGTTTCTTCGCTGCCTACAGCTGTAGGCAGGTCAATGGGGCGGCCATGGCGGCCTGGGTCATCTTCTTCTGTCTTCTGGGAGTTCCCGTCGACGGCGGCGTCATCACTGAGCGACGACGTCTGCCGCAAGGCAGCGAGGTGAGGGCTTCACGCGGCGGTCCGGAGGGCGGGCGTGGAGCGGCACGATGCCGCGCAGGTGGACGTGCGATGATGCGTCCGCCCTCTCAAACATCTTCGTGGCCAGCCTGGCCACAAAGTCGTCTAGGCCCTCCCACTTCAAGTCCCTGAGGATTGTCGAGTTCCTCACGTAGCGCGGGGCTCCGACGACTGCTCTGAGACTGAGGTTCTCCTGGGCTCTGAGTCTTCTTCTGTTGGTCTCAGAGCAGTAGGCGTACCACGCCGGGGCCGCGTACGTGAGGCGGGATCTGACATATGTTCGGTAGATCCCGAGCTTCGTCCTCAGGGGGAGGCTGGAGGAGAGGACTGCGTAGAGCTTCCCCCTGGCTGCCTTGGTCTTCGCGACGACGTCTCCCACGTGCTTCTTGAACGTGAGACGCCGGTCTATGGTAACTCCCAGATATTTGACGTGTGGCCGCCACGGCACCGGTTCGCCGAGCAGTCGCAGTGGAGGCGGGTGGGGTCTTGTCCCCGTCATGATAGTTTGTGTCTTGCCGACGTTCACCGAGAGCCTCCATTTGGAGAGCCAGCCCGGCAGAGCCTCGAGTGTGGGCTGCAGCCTCTTGGCGGCGTACAGCGGGCGGATAGACGACGCGTAGTACGCTGCGTCGTCAGCGTACAGCGCTAGCTCCACCTGGCCGACGGCAGGGATGTCGTCGGTGAACGCGGCGTAGCAGGCCGGGGACAGACAGCTTCCTTGTGGGACTCCGGCGCGCACAGGGCGCACGGAGGAGACGGCGTCTTCTACTGCGACATGGACTCGGCGATCCGTGAGGAAGGAGGCCAAGACCGTGACCATTCTTGGGGGCACTTTGGCCTCCGACAGCTTGTACAGCAACCCCTCGTGCCATACCCTGTCGAAGGCCATTTCCATATCAAGGAACACGGCAGCCACGCATTCCTTTTTGTTGTGGCTTTCGGACATCTTGTGGAGAAGTCTTGCGACCTGGAGCGTCGTGGAGTGGTCGGGCCGAAACCCGAATTGTTCCGGACGTGGCTCGACGAATGGGAGCAGTCGCCGGAGGAACAGGCGCTCGAAGAGCTGCGAGAACTTGCTCAGCAGCGCGATCGGCCGGAATCCGCTTGGTCTTCGGTGATCCTTTCCCGGCTTGGGCAGCATGATGGTTTTTGCGTTTTTCCAGGTTGAAGGAAAGTGACCCGAGCGCAGTATGCCATTAAAAAGGCGCGTGATCGCCGCGATTGCTCGTGGCGGGAGATGACGTAGCGCCTCATTGGTGATTTGGTCTGCGCCCGGGGTTTTCCTTGGCTTCAGCTTCGGCAGCATTCGCTGCACCTCGCCGGGAGAGAAGACCACCGGGTCTTCCGTCGGCTCGAGCGGCTGTGTGAGAAGTTCCCGCACTCGATCGGTGACCCTCCGGTTGTGCTCCTGGTCGGTCACGGAGTTCGGCGTGAACTGGCGCTCCAGGTGGTCCACAAGGATGTCCGCGCGGTCTTTCGCACGAAATCGTGGGAGGCCGTCAGGGCCCAACAGTGGCTTGGTTGGTTGGGGCTCTCGCGAGAGCTGACGGCATAGGCGATGGACAGAGGGGATGCCGTCGCCCACAGTCAGCAGGTGATTCTCCCACGATTTGGCTGCGTGCTCGTTCATGGCGTCTTTGACGTCTTCCACCAGGCGATTGAGACGTGCTTTTAGGAGGGGGCATCTCGTCCGCATCCATTGTCTTCGAACTGCGCGCTTCTCCTCCACCAGGTTTTTGAGAGCCGGCGGCAGCGGATCGGGTTTCGCGCCGGCTGCGAGTTCTCTGGTGTTGGAGATAAGGGCTTCCTGGATGCGGCTGGTCATGTCGGAGGCTGCCTCCTCAACGTCTGCGGCTGTTGCAATCGGCCTGGTGGGAAAATCTTCATGGAGGGCGTCCTGGAATGCCTCCCAATTTGTTTTGCGGCGGCATGTGGTCAGCGAGACCCTGACCGGGGCACTGTCGACTAGGACGAGGACGGGCCGGTGGTCTGATGGCAGATCGGGGAGCACCGTCTGTTGAGGCGGTGCTGGGAGTCCTTTGTAGACCAACACATCAAGGACATCGCAGCCGCCCTGTGTGTCGTAGTGAGTGGGCTCTTCTGGGCCTGCGATGTCGTAGTGGTGGTCTATGGCGTCCTGCAGGAGACGCCGTCCTTCCGCGGTGTCCCTGGAGGAGTTCCAGTAGGTGTGTTTGGTGTTAAGGTAACCGGCCACGATGGTTGGAGACTCCGATCTCAGCAGCTTCCTAAGCTCCGCAGGGTTGACCTTTGAGTTGGGCGGGGCGTAGGTGGCAAATAGTCGGAGCTCTAGGCCGGCGACGCAGACCAGCACTCCAAGGGCGTAGAGGGACTGAAACTCCTCGACGGGGATGAGCTGATGGACGACGCTCCTTTTCACCAGCACCGCGAGTCCCCGATAAGCGGCTCCAGTGGTGGGTGTCGTCTCGTCCTTTCTGAACGTGAAGTACCCCGGTACATTGAAGGTGTGGTGAACAGTTAACGAAATAAAATTCAGTCATTCAACTTCACTCAGCTAACACGGTTGTTTTACTTACTACCTATAAATGACTCATAACTCGATAGCCACCTAAACACTTACATTGGTGACCCCGATTAGTTTTGTAACATAGTAACACGTTCCGCGATTTTAACTTGTGATTTAATTTTCTTTGTTATCTTCGTGTCACGATAATTATACTGCACAACCTGTCAGCCTTCCTTAAGGGACTCTCACTGACTTCGTTCCAAGAGGCATATATCCATCGCGCAACATGAATACGAGTGGAAATTGCACCCCCGGAACTCCTGGATGCGGAGCGCCGAGCACCAGCAATGTCAACACAGAAATTGCAGCCTTCGGCATATCGTCAAAGATACCAGATTTTTGGGTCGAGATGCCCAGAGTTTGGTTTGCTCAGTTCGAGGCGATAATGGCTCCTCAGAAGCAAGATGATGAAGCTAAGTATGCTATGGTGCTGTCAAAAATTGGCAAAGAAGTTGTCAGGCAGATAACCGACATCATAACGGCACCTCCCGAAAAGAAGAAATACGAGGCTGTCAAGGAAAGATTGCTGTCTGTTTATGAAGAGTCGGAAGAACGTCAATTTCAAAAGTTGGTCGGTGAAATGGAGTTAGGCGACCAAAAACCATCTTCCCTGTTGAGGCGTATGAGGGAATTAGCACGCAATAGTCAAGTAAGTGATAAGACTCTACACAGTCTATGGCTATCAAGACTCCCTGATCACGTGCGAGCCGTATTAATGGTAAGTCAAGATCAGAAACTTGATAATCTTGCCATTATTGCAGATAAAATATTAGAAGGAAGGTCAGCTGAAGTATCGGAAGTGTCGAGCGGGCAACCACAACTTATGATAGAAATATTAAATCAAATGAGTAAGTTAACCATGGAGATAGCAGCCTTGAAGTCAAACTCATTTCAAAATAACTACGGACGTCGCAATTTCAATAGAAACCGAAGTTCGGAGCGCTCAAGATCCCGTTCGAGACCTAGAATAACACCCGATAGCCCCAATTGGTTATGTAAATATCACCTGCGTTACAGAAATAGAGCCCGAAACTGTGTAAAACCATGCAACTGGAAGAAGCCGTCGGAAAACTAAATACAGCGTTGACAGAGGCGGTCGTCAGCGCTATTACACCATCAAACCGCCTATGCGTTATCGACAGAAAAAGTGGATACCGTTTTTTAGTGGATACAGGTGCCAACATCTCCGCAATCCCGAAAAGAGGGAATAAACTGAAAACTGATAACACATATAAAATATACGCCGCAAACGGCACCGTAATACAAACATATGGTGACAAAACGCTGACTCTAGATTTGAATATGAGACGACCGTACAGGTGGACTTTCATCGTTGCTGACATTACGCAACCAATATTAGGCGCCGATTTTTTAGAAAAACATAATATTTTGGTGGATCTTCGAAACAAACGCCTGATAGATGGCACGACTGGACTTCAGAGGGACGCAAAATTCATGAAGTCAAGCACGCCTACACTGCGGACCATCAAATTAACAGAAGAGTATGAAGACATTTTGGTTGATTATCCAAGTATTTTGAGACCTCTCGACGCTTTATCACAACCAAAACACAACGTTGTTCATCAAATTATTACCGATGGACACCCAGTTTACTCAAAATCCAGGCCATTACCAGCTGATAAATACTTAAGGGTGAAAAAAGAAATTGAGCAGATGTTAGAAACTGGTATATGTAGACCCTCCAAGAGCCCGTGGGCCAGCCCCTTACACGTCACTACGAAGAAAAACGGCGAGTTGCGGCTTTGTGGCGATTATAGGAAACTAAACGCAATCACGGTACCGGATAGATACCCTATCCCGAGAGTATTAGATTTCACGTACCTATTACCAGGAACCAGCATATATTCTAAAATAGATTTAAAAAGAGCCTACAATCAAATACCAGTTCAGGATGTCGAAAAAACCGCCGTAATCACGCCATTTGGCCTATTTGAGTTCCCTAGAATGCCATTTGGTTTACGCAACGCAGGACAAACCTTCGTCAGATTCCTGAATCAAGTTTTAGCGGGATTGGACTTCATTTTCATATATATCGACGATATACTTGTGGCTTCATCGTCGACTGAAAGTCATCGACAACACCTCCGCGAAGTATTCAGAAGGTTGGATGAACATGGCATTGCAATAAATCGAGACAAATGCGTGTTGGGTCAGTCGCAAGTAGAATTTTTGGGCTATTTGATTACGCAAGATGGTATCAAGCCGTTACCTGAGAAGGTCGAAGCAATAAATAAATATCCAACTCCGAGTACCGTGCAGGAATTACGTCGATTTTTAGGTATGATCAATTTCTACCGAAATAACATACCACAAGCAGCTAAATACCAAGCTCAACTAAACAAGTATCTGGTTCGGTCCAAGAAAAACGACAAGACACAAATCCAATGGACCCCGGAGGCACTAGAAGCATTCGATCAATGTAAAGCAAGTCTAAGCGACGCGGTTACATTGACGTCACCGACGACACACTCCCCGCTATCGCTCATGACAGATGCGTCACAAACGTGCGTCGGCGCTGTTCTCCAACAATATGAAAATGACATTTGGAAACCGCTATCATTTTTTTCAAAAGGTTTAAGCGAGACTCAATCAAAGTACAGTACATACGATCGCGAATTACTGGCAATTTACATGGCAATAACACATTTTCAACCTTATGTAGAAGGAAGAGAGCTAATAATATACACAGATCACAAGCCACTATGTTATGCCTTCACTACTAAACAAAACGGTGTAAATAAAAAGGAATCCCCAAGGCGATTACGTCATCTCGAGTTCATTGCACAGTTCACAACAGACATACGTCACCTCGCCGGTAACCTGAACCCGGTAGCCGATGCATTATCACGAGTCGAACAAATAGATTGTCCTTCACCTGTGGATTGGAGTGAGATAGCAGATACTCAAAACAATGATTACGAACTCAAACAGCTGTTGCATAAAAGCAATCTTAATTGGAAGAAAATACATTTATTCGGGAATAAATACTTGTATTGTGAAAATTCTAAAAATCAATTGAGACCATATGTGCCGAATTCACTTCGAAAACAAGTATTCGACACTATGCATAACATCACTCACCCCGGAGTGCGATTATCGAAGAAAATGGTATCACAACATTACTTTTGGCCACGAATGAATACACACATCGGAAATTGGGCGAGAGCTTGCGAATCATGCCAGAAAAGTAAAATATATAGACACAACTCATCGCCAATTGGAAGTTTTTCGGCAACAGCGCGTTTAGATCACGTGCACATAGACATCGTCGGACCATTGCCGGAATCGAACGGCAATAGATATATTGTTTCAATGATAGACAGGGCTACAAGATGGCCAGAAGCTGTACCGGTAGCAGAGATAACGGCGAAGACAGTAGCGGAAGTTTTTGTCAACACCTGGATAGCAAGGTTCGGATGTCCAAACGCAATAACATCAGATCAAGGACGACAATTCGAGTCAGATTTATTCAATGTTTTGACTAAACTACTCGGCATTAAAAAAATCAGGACTACTAGTTACCATCCACAATCAAACGGTTTGGTCGAGCGTTGGCATAGGTCGATGAAAACCGCATTAGTTGCGCGAGGAAACACGACAAACTGGTCAAAAGAACTACCTTTAGTACTTTTAGGATTACGAGCAGCCTTACGGTTGAAAGAAAATATTAGCCCGGCACAAATGCTATACGGAACTAACATACGACTTCCTGGAACATTCATGAACCCTAAAACTCAAATTTCATCGCCAGAAACGTTTACACAGTCCCTACAGGATTCGATGGCAAAGATAAGCCCTTTCAATGAAAATCACCACAACACCACCCACAGAACATTTGTTCACCCCGATATGAAAAACTGTGAATATGTCTACGTTAGAACGGATGCTGTGAGGAAACCGCTCACACCACCTTATGAAGGCCCATACAAAGTCATAGAGAAAAACGAAAAATATTTCATAATTCAATTACCGAAGAAAACTTCAACAGTATCTATAGACAGATTAAAACCTGCATATATTTTTGTCGAAGAAAAGGTGAATGAACCTTTAGAGCACTTAAAAAGTGACCAGAGGCACAACGAAACTGATAAATCAGCGGAAAATAGCGAAGACAAGGTAACCAGAACGAGGTCAGGCCGCATCATACGCCCAGTCATACGATTTGCTATAGATCACAGTCAGCAAAAACGAATGAGCAAATAAGTATTACATGATTAATTGTAGCGTCATAACGAAACAATTTTTTTCACGCATTTCACACACCATTCAAGTTATCGTCCCAAAAATTGCGATCTTCGGAAATATGGGCAATTGGGGTGGCAAGGAAGAAATCGTGGTGGCCCAAACAGCCGCCGGGTCAGGTGGAACCAACAGCGCAACAAACACCGACATCGCGATTGGCGGACTCTTCATCGTCGTCGCCGTCATTGTGTTGTGGTATCTATACAAGAGGTGCAGAGGGAGGTTCTACAACAAAGTGTTCAGGCACATCGATAACAGACAAGTCCAGACTCAAGCCCCGATACCAATGGTACCCAGACAGTGCTGTAACAATGGAACACACGGACCCCAGAACGTATAAGAATGACAGCGAAAAGTGAAAAACGCAAATAGTGAAAGTGTAATAAATAATAAAATGTGAAATTCGGACAATTTATATATATATATTTTTTGTTTCTTTTTGTTGTTGTCAGTATGTATTGCATTTGTATATATTTTTGTTTTAAAAAAAAAAAAAAGGGGGGACTATTGTGGTGAACAGTTAACGAAATAAAATTCAGTCATTCAACTTCACTCAGCTAACACGGTTGTTTTACTTACTACCTATAAATGACTCATAACTCGATAGCCACCTAAACACTTACAAAGGGGTCGGTCCTGTTGAGATGGGTTTCGCTGACCAGCATGACGTCGACTTTTTGCTCGCGAAGGAAGTGGGCCACCAGTCTTTTCTTCCTCGCGAGCGTTGAGGCATTCCAGTGAACGATCCTCAGGGGAGCACTAAATTTGAGGCCGTGCTTGCATCCCTCTGAGGATCTCCGCCATCTGCTGCATTTGTTGGCCCAGGAGGAGCAGCATGGTGGTGGTGTCCGTGGCGCCCTGCCCGGGCTGCGCTGGTGCAGGTGAGGGCTGCACTTGTCTTGCGTCGGTGTTGGGCGGTGAAGAGGTTGGTGCTTGTCCCGATTTTACTGTGTCGGGGGTGGCCTGCTTCTTCTTGGCGCTCCTCTTTTTCTTCCTTTCTTTTGCTGGCGCCATGAGTGTAGCGGGCGCCGCTTCCTCGACCGTCGGTGTAGGCTCCAGGGCCGGCGTCGTGCGGGCCACAGTTCCGGCGCGCTTGTGCCGCGCTTCCCGCTTGAAGACCGGGCACGCCGCGTTGTTGGCGGGGTGCGGGCCTCCGCAATTGGCGCAGGTGGCCGGTACTTCGAGGGGGCGCGGGCAGTCACTTGCGGCGTGCGGTTCCCCACAACGCACGCACGCTTGAGGGCGATGACAGTTGTGACTGCTGTGCCGGAACTGCTGGCAGCGATGGCATTGAGCCGGACCCTTTTTCCCTCTCCACGCCTCAATCTTGACGCCTGGCATCAGGAGAAGTTTGTCAATCTGGTATATACCTTGGAATCCTGTGGTCTTCTTTATGAGGCCGTAGAAGATGCACCCGGGGCGTCCACCCCGGGCCCGGATGTTCTTAACGAACTCGACCTCATAGCCCTTTTCAGTGAGGGCTTCCATTACAGCCTCTTCGGGGGTTTCCAGGGGGAGGCCTCTGATGGCGACCTTTAAGCTCCTCTCTGCTGGTAGTGAGTAAGAGAACCAGGAGATTCTCTGGTCCTGGCTCGCGATGGCGTCGAGGTAGCGTTGGATGACGCGGTATTCGGTGTCGTCCCTCGGCGAAAATCTCACTCCTGCGCCGAAGGGGCGGGCTGACGGCGGGTGTCCCAGCTTAGTGGTGAGCTCCCTAAAGTGCACCATCCAATCAGGGAGCCTCTCCACTACGATGGGCGGATACTTCGTCCGGGAGGCCTGGGAGGAGGGCGCTGTTATGTTAGCGCCATTGTTCCTCGAAGAGGCGGCAGCGGGTGCTGGAGCGGTGGTGCTGGGTGCTGCTGTGGTGGCGGCGGTGCTGGGCGCGCTTATACTGGCAGCCGCGTAGGAGCGGCCCCAGACAGAGGGTGCAATTGTCAGACTCCGCGCGGGGGGGAGCCGCAGGCGGCGCGGTTGCCGGTGAGGAGGCGACCAGCCGCGGCTGTCCCCACGCGGAGGGAGCCGCAGGCGGCGCGGCGCACAGGGCGGCCGGCGGCGCGGTGAGCGGTGCGGTCGGCGGCGCGGCGCGCGCGGCGGACGGCGGTGCGGCGCGAGTAGCGGCCGGCGGCACGGTGAGCGGCGCGTTGAGCGGCGCGCCGAGCGGCGCGGTGAGCGGCGCAGTCGGCGGCGCGGTGAGCGGCGCAGTCGGCGGCAAGGTGCGCGGCCCGGCCGACGGGGCGGTGAGCGGCGCGTTGAGCGGTGCGGCCGGCGGCGCGGCGAGCGGCGCGTTAAGCGGCGCGGTTGGCGGCGCGGCGGGCGACGCGGAGGCAGCCAGTCGCGGCGGAGCACACGCGGGAGCTGCCAGCGACGGCGCGGGGGCGGGGGAGCGGTTCGCCCTCAGACGCGGGTCACGGCTCCGCTGGGGTAACGGGATACCCGAGCGGGGGGGGGCGACAGGCGGAGTGGTGTCGCCCGCAGACGAACGCGGGGGCGCGGTGGGGGGCTCGACGGCACGAGTGCCGGAGCCCGCCGCTCTTCGGTTGTCTTGTCCGAGGGGTGCGAGGGGTGCGAGGGGTGCGGGGGGCTTGGGGTCCACGAGTGCGACCTCTTCCTAGGACGCTTCGGCGTAGGCGTCTCGCATTCCGGCCCTTCCTCGCGCTGTCGCTGACGCGGTGCTCGAAGAGAGGGGAGGGGGGCGGGTGTGGGGGGCATGGTTAGTCCCACCGACACCCGTCCCGCGCAGGCTTGCTTCAGTATCCCGACATCCTCGACGTCGGGGTGGCTTCCCGATTGTTCGGCGTCTCGCAGTCTGAAATATAGCGCCATCCAACTCTGAGCCGCCGCGCTAAGGAGGCCGCATTGTATAATGCTGTGGAGCGTGATATAATCTCGCTCCACACCTGCCTTAGGCGACAGCTCGTCATCTCGAGGGCGCCGCCTTTGTCCCATTTTACTCGCCGCCCAAAAGGCGACGGCGTGGTCTTCAGATGTTTCAGCCTCCGGTGTTTTATAGTCCTCGTGTGGCGAGTCCGGGCGGCTGGTAGCAGATTCGCAGGTGATGGCGGGGTGAGGTGAGGGGCGGCGGGAGCTCGCACCCTCCTCAGTAGATTTTTGGGGCTCTATTTCAGAGCCCAAAGACGCGCGGGCGGGGAGTTGCCGTGCGCAGCCCGTCGGGCCGCGGGGCGAGCAGCCCCCCTCCCCCCTTCCCCGGTGAGACCCGCTGGTGGGAGGCCGGGTAGTGGGGGAAAGAGAAAACTCGCCTTCGCGGTCCGGGATTCTCTTGATTTGCGCGCGACTATCCCCGCCTACGCCTTTATGTTGGCGCAGGGGACTTGTCATCCGAATCCGAACTTTAAAATAAAGTTGGATGACACAGCACTAAAACGCAAATTTTCTTATAGCGGGCTCGTACGCAGTTGAAGTGTTCACACGACGGCAGCTGGCACGATCCTCATGTGGCTCGCTTGATCGTGCGCAGCTATTTATAGAAGAGGGGTGGGGATGTTGCTCCCACCGCGCGACCAATAGCGCACGAACAGATGAGTCTGACATTGCTTCAACTATTTTGTTAAAATGTGGGTATTTATGTACATACATACATACATAAAATCACGCCTCTTTCCCGGAGGGGTAGGCAGAGACTACCTCTTTCCACTTGCCACGATCTCTGCATACTTCTTTCGCTTCGTCCACATTCATAACTCTCTTCATACAAGCTCGGCGGTTTCGGGTACTTTTGACCTGACCCTTTACCAGGACGTCCTTAATTTGATCAAGATACGTTCGTCTAGGTCTTCCCACTCCGACCCTTCCCTCCACACTCTCCTTGTATATCTGCTTAGTCAACCTGCTTTCATTCATCCTCTCCACATGACCGAACCATCTTAACATACCCTTTTCTATTCCTGTAACTACATCTTCTTTCACATCACAACATTCCCTTATCACGCTGTTCCTTATCCTGTCACTCAATTTCACACCCATCATACTCCTTAACGCTCTCATTTCCACTGCATTTATTCTGCTTTCATGCTTCTTTTGCCATACCCAACTTTCACTCCCATACATTAATGTCGGGACCAACACGCCCCTGTGCACAGCCAGTCGAGCCTTTTTGGATAGTTTCTGACTGCTCATAAAGGCATGCAAAGCTCCATTCACCATGTTCCCCGCGTTCACTCTCCTTTCAATATCACTATCATACTTGCCATCTGATGTAAACTTTGATCCTAGATATACAAACTCTTTCACTTGCTCCACTCTTTCTCCTCCAATCAAAATATTACATGCTGTCATTTCTTTCTCCATTTCAAAAACCAGTGTTTTAGTTTTACTTACGTTCACTTTCATTCCTTTCTCTTTTAAAGCTTCATGCATACAGTTTACCATCTCCTGTAACTCCTCCGCTGATGACGCCAGTATAACCTGATCGTCGGCATAGAGCAGACATTTGACGAGTAACTCATTCATCCTTAATCCACTTTTAGACTCTTTCAAATCTGTCAAGCAGCTATCCATAAATAGGTTGAACAGCCACGGTGACGCAACACATCCTTGCCTAACGCCTTTCTCAATCTTAAACCACTCAGTGTGCGCTCCGTTTATCCTGACACAAGCACTCGAATCCTCATATAAGGATTTCAGTGCTCGTATTAAGAGACTGCTCACCCCATGCATAGAAAGTGCTGACCACAATTCATTCCTCTCAACTCTGTCATAGGCCTTTTCCAGATCTACGAATGTGCAATAGACTTTTTGACTCTTGGCCAAAAACTTTTCGGCTATGCACCGCAAGGAAAAGACCTGATCAGTACATCCCATTCCCTTTCGAAATCCCGCTTGAGCATCCCATATTTTGTCATCAGTTTCATTCCTGACTCTATTAATCAATACCTTAGCATACAATTTGCCGACGACGCTAAGCAGGCTTATACCACGATAATTTTTGCAGTCCAGCTGTGACCCTTTTCCTTTGTAAAGTGGCACGATAACAGCCTTACACCAATCTTTTGGTACTCGGCCGCTTCTCCAACACAAATTGAAAAGGCAGTACAACTGACTAGCTACTACGCCTTTTCCTGCTTTAAGCATCTCGACCGACACTCTATCACACCCAGCAGCCTTTCCCGCTTTCATACTCTTAAGTGCTTCCACAATTTCGAACATTTCAATTTCGCCTTCCATCTCATTCTCTTTTTCTTCGCTATAGCAGAAATCTTTCTTATTTCCTTCCTTTTTTCAAATAAACTTTCAAAATAGTCCTTCCATATCTTTAGTACACATTCTTCTCCTTTCACAACGCTACCATCCTGGCATCTGATCCTAGTCAGCTCTCTGGTTATAGTATTTCCTCGGGCTGACCTTACGGATTTCCAGAATACTTTCAGATTTGACTGAAAGTCTTCTGATAGCCTTTTATCAAAATCCTCTTTATACTCTTCTTTCTTTCTAATCACAGCTTTCTTAACCAAATCTTTCATTTTCTTATATTCCTTACGTGCTTCATTCACATCTTCATCTATAACCTCTTGCATTCTTAAGTTAGTTTTTGCTGCTAACAAATCCAGCCATGCTTTCTTCTTTAATCGCACAAGTTCTTGCACATCTTTACTCATCCACGCATTTTTGTGATTTTTTCCTTTCCTTCTTCTACTTACACCACACACTTCAACAGCTACTTTCACAATTCTTTCTTTAAATTCCTTCCATCCATCTTCAATATCGCTCATTTCCTCTAAATCTTCAAATTCATCCTTCAGTCTATTAATATACTTCTTACCTACATCCATATCTTGCAAATTTTCTACTTTTACTCTTTCCAAAGCGCTGGTTTGCTCCCTTACCCTGTGCCGCCAGCGATTGAAGATACCCCTTATCCGGGATATCACCAGTAAATGGTCCGAGTCAATGCCAGCACCGCGATATGCACGGGTATCCAGCACTTTGTTCTTCAATCTTTCATCTACAATCACAAAGTCTATCATACTTTTTAAAATACCTTCCACTCTTGTGTAGGTGTGGATCTCTTTATGTTGAAACATTGAGTTCGACACAAAAAGATCCCACTCTAGACAAATTTCTAATACACTTCTTCCATTATCATTCACCTTTTCGTCACCAAACGCACCAAGCACCTTCTCATATCCATCACGCTTTACACCCACCCATCCATTAAAATCACCTAACATAATAATCTTCTCATTTGGCTTGGTAACTTTCAATACTTCTCTTACACTATTCCAGAACTCCTCGTTTTCGCTTTTTGCTGATGTTGTACCCCTCGAACCCACATCCCAAGGTGCATAAACACCTAGAACGAAGATCCGAGTGATTCCAACTTTCAGCCTAATCCATAGAAGACGAGGGCTGACACACTCATACTCATTCACACACTCAGCCATTCGTGCAGAAAGAATTAGACCGACCCCTTGACAGCCTCGGCTGGTACTGGAAATTCCAGACCAATACGCCGTGTAAGGGCCGTGCTGCGTCGCGTCGCATCCTTTCCGCTTCGTTTCATTCACGCACAACACATCCAAACGTCTTTCATCCATCATCTGGCATACTTCCTCAATCTTATCCTTCATTCCTCCTCTTACATTCATCGTCGCAAAGCGGCTTTCAGCAGACCGCATACCGCTCCCGCCGGGAACGAGACGTGATGGGGTGCGGACACCATCGCCGCCATTTAGGTGCTCTTTTAAAAAATTTGCATCCATGCGATTCCCACGAGACGCAAGGGAACAATTTTGTCCGCCCCAGCAGAGCCCCGCATGCCAGGGTAAGGCTAGCCATTACCTGGGGGTCGCCCAACCCCATGGCGGAAGTGGCACGCTCGAGACTAGGCTCGCCCCAAGCCATGCATCCATCGGCGCGGCAGACCTTAGATTGGCAGGGATTTACATTAAAGAGGAATCCCAAGTCTATCCCTTAGTCGGCTCTTACGACATCCGTGGGAAAGAGATGGAGTGGTCCTATTCTTTTGTAATGGTGCCGGGAACCACACGGCATTTATTGCACGCGGTATTTATGTCTTAATATTTATTGACATTGTATGTATGAATTAATATTTGCTGACACTTATATGTAAAAATTAATCTTAATAATTTTAGACAAATTGTAAATACGAGACCACGAGCTACCCGCAACAAAGTACAAATACTTCCACAGAGTAATTCAAACCTTGGGTCATATAGTCGAACAATATATGTGTTGGGGCTAAAACTATACAATAATCTACCCGACAGTATAAAAGATCAGAATATTAAACAATTCAAGGCTAGATTACAAAAAAAATTAATTGAAAAATGTTATTATTCATTCATTTGAAGATTTAGATGAGAGGAGCGATATTGAAGATGGATGGAAGGAATGTAAAGAAAGAATTGTGAAAGTAGCTGTTGAAGTGTGTGGTGAAAGTAGAAGAAGGAAAGGGAAAAATCACAAAAATGCGTGGATGAGTAAAGATGTGCAAGAACTTGTGCGATTAAAGAAGAAAGCATGGCTGGATTTGTTAGCAGCAAAAGCTAACTTAAGAATGCAAAAGGTTATAGATGAAGATGTGAATGAAGCACGTAAGGAATATAAGAAAATGAAAGATTTGGTTAAGAAAGCTGTGATTAGAAAGAAAGAAGAGTATAAAGAGGAATTTGATAAAAGGCTATCAGAAGACTTTCGGTCAAATCTGAAAGTATTCTGGAAAACCGTAAGGTCAGCCCGAGGAAAAACTATAACCAGAGAGCTGACTAGGATCAGATACCAGGATGGTAGCGTTGTGAAAGGAGAAGAATGTGTGCTAAAGATATGGAAGGACTATTTTGAGGGTTTATTTGAAAAAAAGGAAGAAAATAAGAAAGAGTTCTGCTAAAGCGAAGAAAAAGAGAATGAGATGGAAGGCGAAATTGAAATGTTCGAAAGTGTGGAAGCACTTAAGAGTATGAAAGCGGGTAAGGCCGCTGGGTATGATAGAGTGTCGGTCGAGATGCTAAAAGCAGGAAAAGGCGTCGTAGCTAGACGGTTGTAGTGCCTTTTCAATTTGTGTTGGAGAAGCGGCCGAGTACCAAAAGATTGGTGTAAGGCTGTTATCGTGCCACTTTACAAAGGAAAAGGGTCACAACTGGACTGCAAAAATTATCGTGGTATAAGCCTGCTTAGCGTCGTCAGCAAATTGTATGCTAAGGTATTGATTAATAGAGTCAGGAATGAAACTGATGACAAAATATGGGATGCTCAAGCGGGATTTCGAAAGGGAATGGGATGTACTGATCAGGTCTTTTCTTTGCGGTGCATAGCCGAAAAGTTTTTGGCTAAGAGTCAAAAAGTCTATTGCATATTCGTGGATTTGGAAAAGGCCTATGACAGAGTTGATGCATGCATGCACTTTCTATGCATGGGGTGAGCAGTCTCTTAATACGAGCGCTGAAATCTTTATATGAGGATTCGAGTGCTTGTGTCAGGATAAACGGAGCGCACACTGAGTGGTTTAAGATTGAGAAAGGCGTTAGGCAAGGATGTGTTGCGTCAGCGTGGCTGTTCAACCTATTTATGGATAGTTGTTTGACAGATTTGAAAAAGTCTGAAAGTGGATTAAGGATGAATGATTTACTCGTCAAATGTCTGCTCAATGCTGACGATCAGGTTATACTGGCGTCATCAGCGGAGGAGATACAGGAGATGGTAAACTGTATGCATGAAGCTTTAAAAGAGAAAGGAATGAAAGTGAACATAAGTAAAACTAAAACACTGGTTTTTGAAATGGAGAAAGAAATGACAGCATGTAATATTTTGATTGGAGGAGAAAAAGTTGAGCAAGTGAAAGAGTTTGTATATCTAGGATCAAAGTTTACATCAGATGGCAAGTGTGATAGTGATATTGAAAGGAGAGTGAACGCGGGGAACATGGTGAATGGAGCTTTGCATGACTTTATGAGTAGTCAGAAACTATCCAAAAAGGCTCGACTGGCTGTGCATAGGGGCGTGTTGGTCCCGACATTAATGTATAGGAGTGAAAGTTGGGTATGGCGAAAGAAGCACGAAAGCAGAATAAATGCAGTAGAAATGAGAGCGTTAAGGAGTATGTTGGGTGAGAAATTGAGTGACCGGATAAGGAACAGCGTGATAAGAGAATGTTGTGATGTGAAAGAAGATGTAGTTACAGGAATAGAAAAGGGTATGTTGAGATGGTTCGGTCATGTGGAGAGGATGAATGAAAACAGCTTGACTAAGCAGATATACATGGAGGGTGTGGAGGGAAAGGTCGGAGTGGGAAGACCTAGACGAACGTATCTTGATCAAATTAAGGACGTCCTGGTAAAGGGTCAGGTCAAAAGTACCCGAAACCGCCGAGCTTGCATGAAGAGAGTTATGAATGTGGATGAAGCGAAAGAAATATGCAGAGATCGTGGCAAGTGGAAAGAGGTAGTCTCTGCCTACCCCTCCGGGAAAGAGGCGTGATTTTATGTACTACTCTGTCAAGAAAGTAGCAGGAAAAGATCAATAATACACAAACTGTTTGTTATTCATCCAAATTTATTTTATCACCTTCAAAATATGCTCCTTTAGAAACGATGCACTTACGTCAACGAATAATCCAATCATCAAAACATTTTTTAAACGCTGTTTCCGTAATTGAGGTCAGTTCTCGCCGCGAATTCTCTTTTATGTCTTCTACCGATTGAAAACGGGTGCCACGAAGTGGTAATTTGAGTTTAGGAAAAAGAAAAAAGTCGGCTGGAGCCATATCTGGTGAATATGGTGGTTGCTCGATGGTATTTGTTGAGTGTTTGGTTAAAAATTCGTTCACAATGATGGCCTTGTGCGAAGGTGCATTATCATGGTGCAAAATCCAAGAATTTTCTTTTCACAAATCTGGCCTTTTTCGTCGGATTTGCTCTCTTAAACGCCGCATAACACTCAAATAATATTCCTTATTTACCGTTTGACCTTCCGGCAAGAATTCCGAGTGCACAACACCGCGATAGTCAAAGAAAACAGTCAACATGACTTTGACTTTTGAACGACTTTGGCGTGGTTTTTTCGGTTTCGGTTCAGTTGGAAGGCGCCACTCCGAAGCTTGTTGACTAGTTTGCATGTCAAACTCGTAAACCCACGTCTCGTCACCAGTAACAATGCGTTTCATGAATGTTGGGTCGGAATTGACTCGTTCTAGCATGTCCTCAGAGACTCTCATGCGATTGAGTTTTTGAAAAAAATTCAGGTCTTTTGGGACTAGCCGAGCGGCAACATGTTTCATACCCAAATTATTAGTTAAAATGGTACAGATCTACTTGTGAGATACAGAAAGTTCGGTGGCTATCTCTCTCAAAGTTGAATGAGGATTTTCAGTCACTATTTCCTTCACTTTTGCGATGTTAACTTCAGTTGCAGACGTTGATGGCCTACCAGAACGAGGCAAATCTTCCATCACATCTCGACCGCTTTTGAACGCTTTGTACCACTCATAAGCACGAGTTTTTGATAAAGTCGATTCACCGTAAGCCTTCTGTAACATTTTCAGTGACTCCGAACACGATATTCCATTGGCAATGCAAAATTTAAGACAAACTCTTTGTTCGATGTTTTTATCCATTATGAAATTAGCAATACACACTAGATATGATATAACTAAAAATAGCACTGTATTTAATGTAAACAACAGATGCAACTCAAACTCCGCGCCAAAATGGAAAACAGTTGTGCCAATCTAACAACAACAAAAAAAACAAAAATTTGAATTTGGAACCATAAATAAATAATCCATTCCCGATACTTTTCTGACTGAATGTATGTATTATTATTCATTGGAGGAATTTTTAAATGATAAAATTATGTAATAAATGTAGCAATGATATTTTATTTTTATGACATTTGGAAGTATTTCATTGACTGTATCATATTTAATTTGACATTTAATGAATTTAACTGAATTTTTCTCAGATTAATTATTTTTTATTTTTTTATTAATATTATTATTTGACATTATAATGGTAAAATGATACTAATTAGACAGAGCCTATATACACTGCTTAGTTAAGATACATATATGTCCATTATTCCGACGCCTTCAAAGGTAGAATGTGTGTTAACAGAAACTGTGCTTGAATACTTGAGACCTTTGTATATTGTGAACATATTCAAGGAATAAATAAATGATTAAATGAAAATAATAACGTGTCTTATAAGGCGTGTTTCGACGCGCCTATGGGACATCCACTACTGTGTCCATTGGACGGACTCACTGAGGAACACTCTATACAATTATTGTCCGAGCTGAAGTTTTCCTTGCATCCTGGACTGGAATTGTGCGCTACTGTGGAGCGATCTCCCAGCGGGTATCAGAATACCACCAGAGTGGGTCAAGTGGGCGGAAAAACATTTGAAGAAGAGTTTAATGAGCTTCTGAGTCTGTGACAGTGAATATTTATTATTACAATTTTTTGTTAAACTAGCCTTTATGATAAGGTTTTGGGTTATTTCTGTGTACAGTGTAAGTTTTATTATTCATTTTAATATCGTTATTTGTATTGTCACATTTAATTACTGGGTAAGGTCCTGTATACATTGGGTCTAATTTTTCTCTACCTTGCTTTTTAATTAGTACTAAATCACCTAACTTATAGTCTATTGGGTTACATTTTTTATCATAACTTATTTTTCTATTTTCTTATGCCGTGTGGTTCCCGGCACCATTACAAAAAAGAAAAGGACCACTCCATCTCTTTCCCACGGATGTCGTAAAAGCCGACTAAGGGATAGACTTGTTTAAAAAAAAATATTTATTGTGGTACACAGGTATAAAAGATATAAAAATGATAAACATGTAAGGTGTCACTGTGGCCTGTCTATAATAGACGTACAATAATTAAGGTACTTAGTCTCTAAATTAAAAAAACAAAAAAAAACGAATTGCTTCCAAACCATAAAAAAAGAAAAAAAAAAACACATACAAATATATCCCAAAGTAATTCGTCAAAGTGGCTAATTCCAGTCCTTTAAATCGTCATTTAGAAAGTCATCTATATTATAATAGCATCTGTCTGTCAAAAATGATTTCAATTTATTTTTAAATGTCACAAAATCGAGAATTTTAATGTTGTCGGGTATTTTATTAAAAATTATGGGAGCCATTCCGATAACATTTTTATTCATCATGGCAGTTTTAAATCCACCAGTTACCTTGTATTGGGGTCTGATGTGATCTACCCTCATCCTAATGTCGGAAAGTTTTTTAAATAAATTCGAATTCAATTTCACAAAAATACATAATTCTAATATAAAAATACATGGAAATGTCAATAATTTCAGTGATTTAAATATCGGTACACAACTGTCTGTACTTTGCAAATTGCACATCGATCTTAAACACCTTTTTTGTGCCTTAAAAACTTTGTCATTACCACTCGAGTTATCCCAAAAAATAACGCCGTATCGTAAATGAGGTGTAACTAAACCATGGTAAGCAGTTAATACCACTTCAATGTTTACTTTTTTTGACAATTTGAACAAAGCATATACTGCTTTATAAAGTTTTTTGCATACTTGCTCAGTGTGAGAGGACCATGTTAATTTAATTATACTCAGATAATTTAAAATAATTTATATTCAGATTAGGTGGTAATTTTCTTTGATGAAACTGCATTAATTTAGTTTTTTGCAAATTAATTTTTAAATTGTTTGAGTCTAACCACATTATAATATCATTTAAAACTTTATTTATGTCACATTCGTATTGTCACATTTGATTATGGCCGTACTGTCGTCAGCAAATAAAACCATTTTATGTCGTATATATTTTGGAAGATCATTGATATAAATTAGAAACAGCAGTGGCCCCAGTACGCTTCCTTGAGGTACTCCGAATCTATTTATTCTAGATTCAGATCTGTGAACCTCTTCATTCTTTGATTTTGAACATAAACTATTTACTTCTACATATTGACTCCTCCTAAGAAGGTATGATTCAATTAAATTTAACACATTTCCTCTAATACCATAAATACTCATTTTATTCAATAATCTTTTGTGATTGACATAATCAAATGCTTGTGTCATATCTGTATACAGTGCACACACGGGTGTCTTATTATCTACGTTTCTCGTAACAATGTCAAATAAATCATAAATTGCCATATTAATTGTTCTATTTTTCCTAAATCCCTGTTGTTCGTCACATAAAATATTATATTTTGTCAAGTAATTAAAAATAGATTCAAATAAATACTTTTCAAAAATTTTTGTGAAAATTGAACCCAAAGCTATTGGTCTAAAATTAGACATGTCTTTCTTGTCTCCTTTTTTATGTAGTGGTTTTATAACCGTAGTTTTCAAGCTATTTGGGTAGATTCCAGCAGTGATGCACAAATTTATTAAATGACATAAATGCCCCGATATATTATCAGAAACAAATTTTATAACTTTTGTAGAAATATTATCATAACCTGTGCTAGTTTTATTTTTAAGTGATTTTATAATTTTAACAACATCCTCAGTCAGTATAGGCATCAGAAACATAGTTTGTGGCTGTAACGGTAAATCCACTCTATCACTTAACATGTTTGATGATTTTTCTATTTTAATAGGCATCAGAAACATAGTTTGTGGCTGTAACGGTAAATCCACTCTGTCACTTAACATGTTTGATGATTTTTCTATTTTATCAATAAAATAGAAAAATCATCAATCACACACTGAGTGGTTTAAGATTGAGAAAGGTGTTAGGCAGGGATGTGTTGCATCACCGTGGCTGTTCAACCTATTTATGGATAGTTGTTTGACAGATTTGTTTGACAGATTTGAAAGAGTCTGAAAGTGGATTAAGGATGAATGAATTACTCGTCAAATGTCTGCTCTATGCCGACGATCAGGTTATACTGGCGTCATCAGCGGAGGAGTTACAGGAGATGGTAAACTGTATGCATGAAGCTTTAAAAGAGAAAGGAATGAAAGTGAACGTAAGTAAAACTAAAACACTGGTTTTTGAAATGGAGAAAGAAATGACAGCATGTAATATTTTGATTGGAGGAGAAAAAGTTGAGCAAGTGAAAGAGTTTGTATATCTAGGATCAAAGTTTACATCAGATGGCAAGTGTGATAGTGATATTGAAAGGAGAGTGAACGCGGGGAACATGGTGAATGGAGCTTTGCATGCCTTTATGAGCAGTCAGAAACTATCCAAAAAGGCTCGACTGGCTGTGCACAGGGGCGTGTTGGTCCCGACATTAATGTATGGGAGTGAAAGTTGGGTATGGCAAAAGAAGCACGAAAGCAGAATAAATGCAGTGGAAATGAGAGCGTTAAGGAGTATGTTGGGTGTGAAATTGAGTGACCGGATAAGGAACAGCGTGATAAGGGAATGTTGTGATGTGAAAGAAGATGTAGTTACAGGAATAGAAAAGGGTATGTTGAGATGGTTCGGTCATGTGGAGAGGATGAATGAAAACAGGTTGACTAAGCAGATATACAAGGAGAGTGTGGAGGGAAAGGTCGGGGTGGGAAGACCTAGACGAACATATCTTGATCAAATTAAGGACGTCCTGGTGAAGGGTCAGGTCAAAAGTGCCCGAAACCGCCGAGCTTGCATGAAGAGAGTTATGAATGTGGATGAAGCAAAGGAAGTATGCAGGGATCGTGGCAAGTGGAAAGAGGTAGTCTCTGCCTACCCCTCCGGGAAAGAGGCGTGAGTTTATGTATGTATGTATGTATGTATGTATCAATAAAATGTGTATTAAAAGCATTTGCAATTGTTTTTGGGTCTGAAATTACTTCTCCATTTTTTTCGATTTTTGTAATATATTCATTACTTTTATTTCTGTCATTTATAATTTGCCAAGTTGCTTTTGACTTATTTTGTGCTTTGGTGATATAATGTGAATTTTGAGATTTTTGAGTTAAATTTATAATTTTATTCAATTTTTTAGAATAATTTGATAATGTCTGTTTAGTTTCTTCTGATGGCGATTTTCTATATTTCCACAAAAGTAGTCTTTTTTTCCTACAACAAGTTTTTATACCTTTAGAGATCCACTTTAATTTCTTTTTATTTCTTAAAGTAATACGTTTAAAAGGAAAACAGAGATTATACAACATTCGGAAATTTTCTAGAAAAAAATCAAAAGCAATATTTGGATCATCAGTGTTATAAATGCCTGAAAATGGGAAATCTTTAATGTATTTTTTAAAAATACATAAGTGTTCCAGAGATAAAACTCGTTTTTTAACGTACCAATAACTTAATTTATTAATTTTACTAACCGGGATATGAATAATTTGAGCTGTATGATCAGATAATGCTAGCTCAATTACTTTAGTTCTACATGAAAAATTTAAATTGTGTGCATAATTATCAAGACAGGTTTTTGTCATTGGTCTAGTGATTTGACGTATTTGTAATTTAAGATTGTAACAACTAAGGAAATTTTCAAAATCTTGAGATAAGTCGGATTTTATTAAAATGTTGATGTTAAAATCCCCACACATTACTATTTGTTTATTCGAATTCATACTTAATGTCTTTAATACATACATACATACATACATATAATCACGTCTATATCCCTTGCGGGGTAGAGAGAGCCAACAGTCCTGAGCGGACTGATAGGCCACGTTCAGCTATTTGGCTTTAAGATAGAATTGAGATTCGAATAGTGACAAGTTGCTAGCCTATCGCCTAAAAAAAGAATCTCAAGTTTGTAAGCCTATCCCTTAGTCGCCTTTTACGACATCCATGGGAAAGAGATGGAGTGGTCCTATTCTTTTTTGAATTGGTGCCGGGAACCACACGGCACCACACGGGAACCACATGTCTTTAATATTAGATCTAATTGAGCGTAAAAAGTATTATAATCTTTTGAAGTTGCTGGTCTATAAACACATAATAGAATTAATCGATACTGAGTTAATTCTATTGCGCAATATTCAACAACACCAATTACCGAATGTTCTGATACTCATTTTAACTCTTTAAAATGAATACAATTTTTACCAAAATACATGAACCACCACGTTTTATACCATTCCTACAATAGTGTGCCGCAAGGCGAAAGTTTGTGATGTTCAAAATATCTTCAAAGCCTGACTCCATAAAATGTTCAGTCACACAAACAATATCTACATCGATTTTTTTATCAATTAATTCTTCTAAATGAACAGCTAACAAGTTTGACTTATTTAAAAGCCAATGCAAGCAATGTTTTGGTGTAAGATAGTTAAGATGTCATCATTGTTAGTATAATCGAAAAAAATCTGAATGCGTACCAATATTTATCTCGCCTGTTACATCACTATTGTCATAACTTAAAATATCTATAAATAATTGTTCTAAATCCAAAAATATTTGTCTCATGCCTACATTATTAATAGAACCTAAATGAAAAGAAAACATTTTATTGTCATAGGATAAATTTAAATTTGAATCCAATAAATAAGCATATTTATGTGTATGATTGTCCAAGTACAGTAAATTATTAAATAATTCTAATCTCCAATTAAAAATTGTTGAAAAATTGTTACATAAAAATGTCGGCAAGCATAAAACAATATTTGTGTGAGTAATTGATTGCAGTATCTCTCTTATATTTAATACTAAGTCAAAGTAATTGTCAGTTTTCTTGAAATCATCTTGGCCAATAAAAATAATACAAAAGTCCCTTAGAGAGTACTCTTCAAGTTTTAAATGTATGTTTTCTAATAACTTTTTAATTCCACAATTAGGTTTTATGTAGTGACAAATTTTACAATTGCCGAAAGTGCTCTCTGCAATTGATAACATCTTATTGCTATTATTACTACTAATCATGCAAATTTTAGTTATGATTTTAGATGATTTTTCTAAATTTTCTGTCTGTACTGTATCTTGTGTATTTTTTTCCTTGTCACTAATTAGTTGATTCTTGTCCGTTGATTTATTTCCTACATTTGCCAATTTCTTCTTCGGGGTTCTTTTATTTTTTGGTTTATTACCTATGTCAACTAATTTCTTCTTAGGAGTTTTGTTATTTTTTGTCAAGGTTTGTGATTCCAATATTTTTGTTTCATTTTTGGAACTTAAATCTGCTATAGTCGTTTTTAAAGAACAAATTTCTGTCTGTAATTCCTTTATTATGTCATTTGCTGCCTTCAAATCTTCTGTTAATTTTAAAAATTGATTTTGAAGCTCAACTGTTTGATCTTCGTTTTCACTATCCGATGGTATTGTACTAGAGGTGCCATCTAGCGGGGAGTTGATTAACTTATCATCATTAGACATGGAAGACTGCGATTGTTGCGAGCAAGGTCGTCGTAATGTGATATTATCAAGTAAATAATTCATTCTTGGCTGCTTTTACTTATTTCTTAAGCATCAAAAAACAAAACATAGACAGCTAAATCTGAGATGTCAGTGTCAATTATTTGTCAAAAGTCTATAGTCATACTCGTTTGCATGTGTGAAGTGAAATGTAAACTTTCTATTCTAATTGGCCAAAAAAATCATGACTAAGAAATGGAAATTTCAAATTTATTATCGTTACAGTGATTTTCAAAATTCTTTTGTCTTATTATATCAAGAATAAGTGCTGGAAAAGGAAACCCTTTGTCATACCTTGATGTCCTGGATATATAGGTTAGTTTCCGTATAATTATATCACTTATAACTTGTTAAAACCAAATATAAATCACATTAATTTGAGAGCGATCAATTAAACGTCTTTTCTTAATGACAGCAGATGACATTTCTCCCAAATTCCTGCCAATCTAAGGTCTGCCGCGCTGATGGATGCATGGCTAGCGGCGAGCCTAGTCTCGAGCGTGCCACCTCCGCCATGAGGTTGGGTGACATGCGGGGCTCTGCTGGGGCGGACATTATTTTTCTCTTGCGTCTCGTGGGAATCGCATTGATGCAATTTTTTTAAAAAAGCACCTGAATGGCGGCGATGGTGTCCGCACCCCATCACGTCTCGTTCCCGGCGGGAGCGGTATGCGGTCTGCTGAAAGCCGCTTTGCGACGATGAATGCAAGAGGAGGAATGAAAGATAAGATTAAGTAAGTATGTCAGATAATGGATGAAAGACCGTTGGATGTGTTGTGCGTGAATGAAACGAAGAGGAAAGGATGCGACGCGACGCAGCATGGCCCTTACACGGCTTATTGGTCTGGAATTTCCAGTACACGCCGAGGCTGTCAAGGTGTCGGTCTAATTCTTTCTGCACGAATGGCTGAATGTGTGATTGAGTATGAGTGTGTCAGCCCTCGCCTTCTTTGGATTAGGCTGAAAGTTGGAATCACTCGGATCTTCGTTCTAGTGTTTATGCACCGTGGGATGTGGGTTCGAGGGGTACAACATCAGCAAAAAGCGAAAACGAGTAGTTCTGGAATAGTGTAAGAGAAGTATTGAAAGTTACCAAGCTATATGAGAAGATAATTATGCTAGGTGATTTTAATGGATGGGTGGGTGTAAAGCGTGATGGATATGAAAAGGTGCTTGGTGCGTTTGGTGACGAAAAGGTGAATGATAATGGAAGAAGTGTATTAGAAATTTGTCTAGAGTGGGATCTTTTTGTGTCGAACTCAATGTTTCGACATAAAAAGATCCACACCTACACAAGAGTGGAAGGTACTTTAAAAAGTATGATAGACTTTGTGATTGTAGATGAAAGATTGAAGAACAAAGTGCTGGATACCCGTGCATATCGCGGTGCTGGCATTGACTCGGACCATTTACTGGTGATATCCCGGATAAGGGGTATCTTCAATTGCTGGCGGCACAGGGTTAGGGAGCAAACCAGCGCTTTAGAAAGAGTGGAAGTAGAAAATTTGCAAGATGTAGGTAAGAAGTATATTAATAGACTGAGAGATATATTTGTAGATTTAGAGGAGATGAGCGATATTGGAGATGGATGGAAGGAATTTAAAGAAAGAATTGTGAAAGTAGCTGTTGAAGTGTGTGGTGGAAGTAGAAGAAGGAAAGGAAAAAATCACAAAAATGCGTGGATGAGTAAAGATGTGCAAGAACTTGTGCGATTAAAGAAGAAAGCATGGCTGGATTTGTTAGCAGCAAAAGCTAACTTAAGAATGCAAGAGGTTATAGATGAAAATGTAAATGAAGCACGTAAGGAATATAAAAAAAAATGAAAGATTTGGTTAAGAAAGCTGTGATTAGAAAGAAAGAAGAGTATAAAGAGGATTTTGATAAAAGGCTATCAGAAGACTTTCAGTCAAATCTGAAAGTATTCTGAAAATCCGTAAGGTCAGCCCGAGGAAAAACTATAACCAGAGAGCTGACTAGGATCAGATGCCAGGATGGTAGCGCTGTGAAAGGAGAAGAATGTGTGCTAAAGATATGGAAGGACTATTTTGAAAGTTTATTTGGAAGGAATATAATCTGCTATAGCGAAGAAAAAGAGAATGAGATGGAAGTTCGAAATTGTGAGATGGAAGTACGAAATTGAAACGTTCGAAATTGTGGAAGCACTTAAGAGTATGAAAGCGGGAAAGGCTGCTGGGTATGATTGAGTATCGGTCGAGATGCTAAAAGCAGGAAAAGGCGTAGTAGCTAGTCAGTTGTACTGCCTTTTCAATTTGTGTTGGAGAAGCGGCCGAGTACCAAAAGATTGGTGTAAGGCTGTTATCGTGCCACTTTACAAAGGAAAAGGGTCACAACTGGACTGCAATAATTATCGTGAAATAAGCCTGCTTAGCGTCGTCGGCAAATTGTATGCTAAGGTATTGATTAATAGAGTCAGGAATGAAACTGATGACAAAATATGGGATGCTCAAGCGGGATTTCGAAAGGGAATGGGATGTACTGATCAGGTCTTTTCCTTGCGGTGCATAGCTGAAAAGTTTTTGGCCAAGAGTCAAAAAGTCTATTGCACATTCGTAGATCTGGAAAAGGCCTATGACAGAGTTGAGAGGAATGAATTGTGGTCAGCACTTTCTATGCATGGGGTGAGCAGTCTCTTAATACGAGCACTGAAATCCTTATATGAGGATTCGAGTGCTTGTGTCAGGATAAACGGAGCGCACCCTGAGTGGTTTAAGATTGAGAAAGGCGTTAGGAAAGGATGTGTTGCGTCAGCGTGGCTTTTCAACCTATTTATGGATAGTTGTTTGACAGATTTGAAAGAGTGATAGTGGATTAAGGATGAATGAGTTACTCGTCAAATGTCTGCTCTATGCCGACGATCAGGTTATACTGGCGTCATCAGCGGAAGAGTTACAGGAGATGGTAAACTGTATGCATGAAGCTTTAAAAGAGAATGGAATGAAAGTGAACGTAAGTAAAACTAAAACACTGATTTTTGAAATGGAGAAAGAAAGTGAAAGAGTTTGTATATCTTGGATCAAAGTTTACATCAGATGGCAAGTATGATAGTGATATTGAAAGGAGAGTGAACGCGGGGAACATGGTGAATGGAGCTTTGCATGCCTTTATGAGCAGTCAGAAACTATCCAAAAAGGCTCGACTGGCTGTGCACAGGGGCGTGTTGGTCCCGACATTAATGTATGGGAGTGAAAGTTGGGTATGGCAAAAGAAGCACGAAAGCAGAATAAATGCAGTGGAAATGAGAGCGTTAAGGAGTATGATGGGTGTGAAATTGAGTGACAGGATAAGGAACAGTGTGGTAAGGGTCAGGTCAAAAGTACC
Source organism: Amyelois transitella (assembly GCF_032362555.1). Lineage (NCBI taxonomy): Eukaryota > Metazoa > Arthropoda > Insecta > Lepidoptera > Pyralidae > Amyelois > Amyelois transitella. Next base: position 1,962,364 of record NC_083536.1, read on the forward strand.
CGAAACCGCCGAGCTTGTATGAAGAGAGTTATGAATGTGGATGAAGCGAAAGAAGTATTCAGAGATCCTGGCATGTGGAAAGAGGTAGTCTCTGCCTACCCCTCCGGGAAAGAGGCGTGATTTTATGTATGTATGTTCTATTTTCTTCAAGCAAATTATTCCTAGCATCCTCTTGGGATTTTTGTAATCTATATCTTAATTCTATTGGATATGAACCCTAATTATATACTGGATCTATAATCATAATCTTAATCATTTATTCCTCAAATATGGTTACAATGTTGGTCTTAGTATTTACGTACAGTTTTTGTGAACACATATTCTACCTCTAAAGGTGTCGGAATCATATACATATATTTTAAATTAGCAGCATATAAGACCTTGGACTGCAGATCGATTCAACTTTTAGCTGGGTTCCTCACGTCACTGAGGTCTGCCGTAAAGTAACTGGTATGCTTCGTTCTCTTTATAGACTAAAGAACTTCCTTCCTCTGAGAACCAAAATCTCCCTCGTCCAATCCTTAGTCATTCCTACTATAGATTATGCCGACGTGTGTTACTGCGATCTTACTCAAGTCCTTCTCATTAAACTCAACAGATTAGCCAAAAACTGTATTCGCTTTATCTACACTATATAATATATATCTATATCTATACTTACTAATATTATAAAGCTGAAGAGTTTGTTTTGTTTGTTTGTTTGTTTGTTTGTTTGTTTGTTTGTTTGTTTGTTTAAACGCGCTAATCTCAGAAACTACTGAACCGATTTGAATAATTCTTTCACTGTTAGATAGTCTATTTATCGAGGAAGGCTATAGGCTACATTTTATCCCGGATTTCCTACGGGAAACGTCAACAATGACGGTGAAAGTTGAATGAGTCGGCCATCTGCGAGCTTTCCACGCGAACGCTGCGCAAATCAACAAAGATATAGTAAAACAATGTACTAAAGATGTGAAGTACTCATTTTTTGCCACAAAAAAGTCCGCGAGAGCATATATCTATCTCTTAAGGTTTACTTACAATAACCACTTTTATGTTCATTTTTTAAGATTATTTTTTCATTATAAACATAAGTTATTTTGAAACCAATTTTCTTTAATTCAGTATTAATCCTTATCCAAATAAATATGTTTATTACTTTCGGCTTTTCATGTAGACTAAAATTGCCATTTACAGTATATAAATCAGACGAATAGGTTTTGAGATATAGTAATTAGCAGCTATAATTGATAAAGCCGAGGAAGATGTTTGCAAAAATAAATATGATGCCCAAAATAACTATTCCACGCAGACGAAGTCGCGGGCACAGCTAGTAATATTATAAAGAGGAAAACTTTGTTTGTTTGTTTGTTTGGTTGTAATGAATAGGCTCAAGAACTACTGGACCGATTTTAAAAATTCTTTCACCATTCGAAAGCTACATTATCCACGAGTAACATAGACTAAAATAAAATATTTTGGAAAAAAATAGGGTTCCGTAATATATTTGGATTTTTCGGACACAAACTGAAAAAAATCAACCAAAATGTTACTTATTTTGCGTACACTGCCTAAACTACAAAAGATAGAACCATAAAATGTTTTAATTAATTGTAGATCTTATAAATATCTACAAAAAAGTCCGCGACACACTATACCTATCTATGTCGAGTGAGGCACAACAACCACATTTTTATTTAAATATCTTGATTGTTTTTTGGTCTACATTTCAACGCGTTTTTTTTTACTCATGCTATTAATCCTTATCAAAATAAATAATTTCATCAATAAGTACAGTTTATGTAGATAATATTTGGTCTTTGAATGATTAACATTGGACGTATGATTTTGAAGTTGTGGTGAAATTAATATATTACGATTTCTGCTGCACGGCCCGTTGCGAAGTGAGCAAGACTTAGTTAGCCGCTTTGCGGGCGGTCCTTTAGTTAGTTCTAATAGTTAGTTAGATATATTTAGTATCGGCTGTGCATCCGTGCGAAGCCGGGGCGGGTCGCTAGTTTTTAATATCCGTAAATACGATCATATTTCTTCTTTTCGTTCGCAGTTATCATGGCTAGGAAGCCATGAGGAAGCCGTCCTGAACGTCGTAAAGCCAGAATTCTTTGTTTGTTGTACTCTCTACTCAGTGATGCTCACTCTCCTCTTTACTTAAAATCTAAATTCCCGCTTCTGAGTTCCGCCCATTCCCGTTCTCTTCGCTCTGCAGATAACCTGACTCTGCGTACTCCTCTGTTCCGGTCTACTTTTTTGGAGAAATCTTTCCAGGTTCAGGCTGTGAGGCTCTGGAATGCTCTTCCTGAAATGATTAGGAGAGCTCCTAGTCGCTCTGCGTTCAATCATGCTGTGAAGGGGTTCTTTCTTCGGCAGATCAATGATGGGTCATCCTTATAGTGTATATTATGTATCTTGTATGTATTTACGCATTTTTTTTTGTAATGTATGTATTTTGTCAGTATGCATGTGCACTTTATCGCACCACCAACCTAAAGTTTTTTCTGTTTGGTCAGCTGGTTGACTGGTAGAGAATGCCAAACGGCATTAAGTCCGCCTTTTGTACATTTTTGTTTTTGTGGAATAAAGTTTAAATAAATAAATAAACATATAAGGCTCTGTCTAATTATGATCAGTTTGTCTATATTTCAATGTCAAATAATAATAATAATAAATTTGTCAAATTATAATATCAATAAAAAAATTAAAAATTAATTAAATTGGAAAAAAGGAAAAAAATGTATAATAAGTAAAATTCATCAAATGTCAAATAAATATGATATAGTCAATGAAATACATTCAGTCAGAAAAGTATCGGGAATGGATTATTTATTTATGGTTCCAAATTCAAATTTTTGTTTTTTTTGTTGTTGTTAGATTGGCACAACTGTTTTCCATTTTGGCGCGGAGTTTGAGTTGCATCTGTTGTTTACATTAAATACAGCGCTATTTTTAGTTATATCATCTCTAGTGTGTATTGCTAATTTCATAATGGATAAAAACATCGAACAAAGAGTTTGTCTTAAATTTTGCATTGCCAATGGAATATCGTGTTCGGAGTCACTGAAAATGTTACAGAAGGCTTACGGTGAATCGACTTTATCAAAAACTCGTGCTTATGAGTGGTACAAAGCGTTCAAAAGCGGTCGAGATGTGATGGAAGATTTGCCTCGCTCTGGTAGGCCATCAACGTCTGCAACTGAAGTTAACATCGCAAAAGTGAAGGAAATAGTGACTGAAAATCCTCATTCAACTTTAAGAGAGATAGCCACCGAACTTTCTGTATCTCACGAGTCGATCCGTACCATTTTAACTAATAATTTGGGTATGAAACATGTTGCCGCTCGGCTAGTCCCAAAAGACCTGGATTTTTTTCAAAAACTCAATCGCATGAGAGTCGCTGAGGACATGCTAGAACGAGTCAATTCCGACCCAACATTCATGAAACGCATTGTTACTGGTGACGAGACGTGGGTTTACGAGTTTGACATGCAAACTAGTCAACAAGCTTCGGAGTGGCGCCTTCCAACTGAACCGAAACCGAAAAAACCACGCCAAAGTCGTTCAAAAGTCAAAGTCATGTTGACTGTTTTCTTGGACTATCGCGGTGTTGTGCACTCGGAATTCTTGCCGGAAGGTCAAACGGTAAATAAGGAATATTATTTGAGTGTTATGCGGCGTTTAAGAGAGCAAATCCGACGAAAAAGGCCAGATTTGTGGAAAGAAAATTCTGGATTTTGCACCATGATAATGCACCTTCGCACAAGGCCATCATTGTGAACGAATTTTTAACCAAACACTCAACAAATACCATCGAGCAACCACCATATTCACCAGATATGGCTCCAGCCGACTTTTTTCTTTTTCCTAAACTCAAATTACCACTTCGTGGCACCCGTTTTCAATCGGTAGAAGACATAAAAGAGAATTCGCGGCGGGAACTGACCTCAATTCCGGAAACAGCGTTTAAAAAATGTTTTGATGATTGGATTATTCGTTGGCGTAAGTGTATCGTTTCTAAAGGAGCATATTTTGAAGGTGATAAAATAAATTTGGATGAATAACAAACAGTTTGTGTATTATTGATCTTTTCCTGCTACTTTCTTGACAGAGTAGTACATCCAAATGTCATAAAAATTAAATATCATAATTTTATCATTTTAAAATTCCTATAATGAATAAAAACATTTTTCAATAAAAAAAATTGTAATCTAGCCTTGAATTGTTTTATATTTTCATCTTTAATACTGTAGGGTAGATTATTATATAGTTTTAACCCCAACACATATATCGTTCGACTATGTGACACAAGGTTTGAATCACTCTGTGGAAGTGTTTGTTCTTTGTTGCGAGTAAATACAAGACCACGAGCTACCCGCTCGTGGTCTTGTATTTACAATTTGTCTATTTTTTTTTTATATTTCTTTTGACATATAAGCAAGCTTCTAAAATGTATAATGAAAATAGTGTCAATATACGTAATTTCTTAAAAAAAGGAACATACATACATATGATCACGTCTATATCCCTCGGGGTAGACAGAGCCAACAGTCTTGAAAAGACCGAATGACCACGTTCAGTTATTTGGCTTAATGATAGAATTGAGATTCAAATAGTGACAGGTTGCAAACCCATCGCCTAAAAAGGAATCCCAAGTTTGTAAGCATTTCCCTAAGTCTCCTTTTACGTCATCCATGGGTAAGAGATGGAGTGGTCCTATTCTTTTTTGTATTGGTGCCGGGAACCACACGGCACAAAATAAAAAAAGGAACACAACTTTCAATTTGAGATCCACCGAATATGGCACGAATACATAAATACTTTTATTTGATAAACTGGACATCTATCCTTTGCGACCACGTGAAGTTAAAGATAAAGTGACAAACTGGTTGAAAAGTTTAGGTAATGATGAGACTGAACTGTTAGTTAAGTAACCAAAAAAAACATTTTTTAAATAAGGTTTTCTTTAAATAAATTGTAGCCATATGTTTTTATATTTAAGTAAATTGTAATATTTAATAGTTATATTTCTAAGTTTGAAATGTGTTAATGTAATGTATGATAAGAAGGAGCAGGTCCGCCTGTCACAAGCATTTCTTGCTATAGGCGGCCCTCACATAACTTGTATTGTAACACATTTTGGTTAACGAAATAAACTTTTTATTTATTATTTTTTTTCTGTGTTCTAAACAGTGGCTGTATATGCGTACCTGCAGCATTACCCCAGTATAATATACCATAACTTAGATTTGAGGCAACATACGCATGATACGCACAAACAGCTGTTTTTGCGAGACTGTTTTTGTTATTCTTTTAAGCAGATAAATATATTTACTTAATTTGGTTACTAAATAATCAATATGTGGTTTCCACCGTAGGTAACAGTCAAGAGTGACTCCCAAAAATTTAGTCTCATTCACATAATTTATTTTATTTTCATTAAATTTGATAACAATGTCTTGCGGCCTTGTATGCTGTACGTGGAAATGTATACATTTTATTTTTTCTATGTTAACTACCAAATTATTTGATTGTAACCAATTGATTGTTTTATTTAAAGCATTATTACAGTCTATTTGATAATTAGATTCATTTTTATTCTTAACAATTATAGAAGAATCATCTGCAAATAAAACTGTTTTATAGGGATCATTCTTTGGCAGATCATTCATATATAACAGAAAAAGTAATGGTCCCAAAATGCTACCCTGAGGGACACGCTTATTTACTGTTCTTAATTCAGATTTTGCTTATAATTCTATACTATTACTGTCTATTTAAGTTATATGAGTAAGTTGTTTGCGATCTTTTAAATATGACTTTATAAGATCTAGCGCTTGTCCCTTTTATTCCATATGCATATAACTTACTCAACAAAACATTATGACAAACATGGTCAAACCTTTTAAATGTTTTTATGTGTTATAGTATTGTTTATTTATTTTTTTATTGCTTTGCAAATACAGTTTTCTTTTTGCAGCACATGATATTTTAATACCACGAGTTAGCCATTTTTTTCTTTGCTTATAATTTATTCACTTACGTATCACCGGAAAACATAGATCATAAAACAACTTGAATGTCTCATGAAATGTTTCATATGCCTATGATGTATTAGGATCATCAAGGGTATACGTTTCCTGTAAAGTTACATTTTTCAGACATTCTTTAAATTTTTCCTTATTTCTAAGACAATAATCACGGGTTAAGGTATACCAATACTTGTATTCAAATACTTTTTTAACAGGATATTTAAACAAAACAAAATAGCCGAATGATCCAAAATACCTAAATCAATAATTTTACCCTCACATCCACGGCAATTATGTGCTAGATTATCCGGGCATGTTCCACTAGTTGGTCTAGTAATATCTTTAAACTGTAATTTTAAATTGTGTGATTTCAGTAAATTAATAAATTTTTGACTATTAGCGCAATTTATTAAAACATAAATGTTAAAATTACCACATATTATAATTTTTTTGTTATGTTAACTACTTAATCTTTGCAATAATATTTGTAGCTGGTGAAAGAATATTGTAAGATTGCTACATTTCGGAATGCGATAAATACACACTATTATTAAATTATGCGCTAAAATTTCTACCGCTCAACATTCAAAAGCATAATTTAATGCCAATTTATTAATATTAGTCAATTCTTTACATTCAATACCCTTTCGTACCAAAATACATGATCCTTTTTTCGGTACGTGAAAAACATGACAAAAGATTATAATTATTAAATTTTAAATTAACTTCATGTCCCTTTTTTATCAAATGTTCAGTGACGCAAATAACGTCAATATTACCATATTCAATAGATACATCATTCAAATGAATTTCAAATTCATCAATTTTATTAAGAAGGCCACATATATTTTGGTGTAATATAGTAAAATCTTGTTTATTATAAAATACGTTATTATTCACGAAAAAAATTAGTCACGGAGTCGTTGTTGTCCTTATTATAGTTAACATTAATATCTTTGATCAGCTTGACTACGTCACTAATTATTGTCTTAAAAGATACATTATTAATATCTCCATTTCTAAAATTAAACATTGAATTATAATACAATAAATTCTTATTACTGTCTCATATAAATGCATACTCATAATACAAATTATCAAGGTATAATAAATTATTAAATACAGTAGGGCCTCGGTAATCCGGAGAGGCAAAAACAAGACCCTTTCCAAATTATCGAGGCGTCCGGATTATAGTATGCCATATTTAATAGTAATAAAAAACATGTTTAACCTTAGTTTCTTTAATCATTACAGCATTAAGACAAAAATGTATATGATCAAAATTATGCATATACATCCATTTAAGAAAAACAGTTCAAATATCACATTATGTGTCATTAATTCTTCTTGAAAAAGTCTGTAATACTCTTCTGTTTATAATTTCACTTCATTTCAAAAGCCCGGTCTCGAAGTCGAAGGAGAAACATAACTTCGTGGGTATCCAAGTCGTTATCTTCAGTCCATTTTAGAGCAGTATTTAAAGCTCTTACTGCCTCTGAATTACCCACTTTTTTGGAGGCGGGAACTTCAACGCTATTGTCCTCATCTTGCTCGAGTTTCTCGTCATCCTCACACATTGCGGCTCGCACGATCTCCTCGTCAGTTAACACTTCAAATCTCTGTAGCTCGCTTTCGGCACCACCAGCAGCCCATTTTTGAGCTTCTGCCTCACTTATTTGAGGATCATTGGGTCCCCTTAACCTATTAAAAAGCTGGGCTAAAGGAACATCATCTTCTAGTTCGTCATTGTCAGTGAGAAATCCAGGGTGCAAATTCTTCCATGATTTGTTAATTAGCGATGGTTTAACATTGGCCCAGCAATTAGCCAAAAGAAAAACTGTATCCTTGAAGGTTTAATTTTAATGAATTCATAAGGTTCTCAGAACATAATGCAAGGACGTTAACCAAAAGTGATTTGCGGTAATTTAACTTCACATTCTGTATAACGTTCTGATCCATTGGTTGTATACACGCCGTGGTGTTAGGTGGCAGGAACATTGCAAAAATCTTGCCGTCTTCAGACACAAGTTCATCTGCTGATGGATGTCCAGGACAATTATCCAACAATAACAAAGCCTGAGGGAGCAAATTAACAGACAAAAGATGGCAACGAACCGAACGAATTCCGCTCTAAACCACTCAAGAAACAAGTCTTTCGTGACCCTTTTTTGCACTGTGCACGATAACAAACAGGAAGACGTGTTGATTTAAATGCTCGAGGGTTCTTTGATTTTCCAACAACAAGCAATTGAAGTTTATGGGTTCCCGCCGCATTTGCACAAGGCATAAATGTCACCCTCATCTTCATCATTTTCCTTCGGGAAGCCGACTGCTCATTGCCAGTGGCTAAAGTATGATCTGGCAATAATCGCCAGTATAAACCAAATTCATCAGCATTGTATACCTGTTCCGCTGTTAAATTTTTGTCTTTAATAACTTTCTGTAACTCTAGTTGGAATGGTCCGATAGCAGCATCATCGTTTGACAGTTTTTCACCGGTCATTTTTAAACGTCTTATTCCGTGGCGTCTTTTAAATTTGTCTAACCATCCCCGGCTTGCATTAAACCCGATATTGGAGTTTGTAATCTGGCGATGAAAAACACGAAAATTTCTCACAAATTATAGGACCACTTACAGGAACATGTAATCGCCTTTGTTGCAAAAACCACCTAAACAAAGCATTTTCTAAAACAGGATTTTCCGATTTCTTCAGTGTTTTTCGCACACCGGGACCACGTTCTGTTAGGCTAACAAACTTTATGATTTTGTCTTTGTTCTTCTTTATGTCGCCTACAGTTGATCTGCCTATACCAAACTTCCGAGCAATGACAGGGTAGCTGTCACCTTTTTCTAACATTTCTATAATCCGCAATTTGTCTTTTAACGTTAATGTTGAATGATTACGTGGCGCCATGATGTTGGCGGACGCACTAATTTGACACTGTACGTACTGGACGATAGGCGATAAACAAAAGACTAACGACGAATGTTCATGGAAGCCCGCACCTACCCCCGCCACCTCCCCCGCGAACCCGCCGGATTACAGCGATCACCGAATTAGCGGGAGTCCGGATTACCGAGGCCCTACTGTACTTCTATTCTTTGATTATATAGTGTTTTGTTAGAAAAATATTTAAAAGTCGGCAAGCAAATAATGACATTAGTATTTTGAACAAGAAGTATTTTGTGTTTAATATATTCGACTAGCATTGTTAGCGGCACACTAAATTTTAACATAACGCACGCTCAGTAAGCATTGTCATATTGTCATAGAACAAAAGAAGCGAGATCAAACGATACTCCCACTACGACGGTCGAGCGCATTAGTTAGTACACTAGAAAGCGAATGAGCACCTTAGAGACATAATTTGGATATTATTATTGTTATTCATGAAACCCAGTTGATAAACAATAACGCAGACCGTCATAGATAATTGATAATGTTATTTTTGTAAAAGTCAATGACACGAGGTCGATAATTGGATTATGTTTTTTGATGTCAACAAATATAAGTTAATTTCTCGGAAAGTATATTATTTTTAGAAACGAAACTATTGTAGTAAGAATATTTTTTGTATAACTTAAAACTTATTAGAGTCATTTATTGTATAATTCGAGAAATCTTAAAAGTTGACGTCCTCGTCGACAGTGCCCCGATCAGGGTCTCGCTGACAACATGCCGCCGAAAAACAAATTGGGAGGCATTCCAAAATGCCCTCGAAGAGGATTTTCCCACTTCAGAAGATTAAAGGCGTCCACCAACAGAAGAAAATGAATATAAATAACGTGAGAACAATTAAAGAAATCCAGTTGTCACCGCAAACAGTGGATAGGGGGGCGCGATTGGAAGCTTGTCCACACCTGAAACCTCTTATCGACAAAATATGTTACGAAGACATGCCTCCGAAAATGTTAATAGGTCAGGACAATTGGGAACTGATCGTATCGAGACACACTAGAAATCGCAAGAAGAACGTACCCATTACTTCATTCACAAAGCTTGGATGGGTATTACACGGTTGCGATGGTGGGATAACGAAACAAGTACAGTTTTTGAGATGTGCGCATCTGAAAAGTCAAGATGACAATTTGGATGCTATAATCAAAGAACACTTCGCAATAGAAGCACTAGGTGTCACTGAAAGGAAGCCATCGTCTGACATTGAAGAGAGAGCAACAAAGAAATTGGAAGAAGTCGTGCGAAAAGTTGCTGTCGATAAATACGAAGCGGGATTAATCTGGAAAACGGAAGACGAAACTCTTCTAGACAATCGATCAACTGCGGAAAGCAGAATGAGAAACTTAGAGAAAAAGTTGGACAAAGATCCTGAACAGAAAGCCGACTACGAGAAACAGATACAACATCTGTTGGATTCAGACTATGCAGAAGAAGCTCCGAATCAAAGTAAATCTACAAGATTGTGGTACTTACCGCACTTTGCCGTCACTCACCCAACGAAAAAGAAAAGAAGAATAGTATTTGATGCAGCAGCAAGATCCAATGGGAAGTGTCTAAACGACGCAATCTTATCTGGACCGGATCTGCTTCAATCGTTATGGGGTGTGTTAATACGCTTTCGTCAAGGTCCTGTAGCAGTCGTAGCTGACATTAAAGAGATGTTCCTGCAGATCATCATAAGAGAAGATGACATAGATAGTTTGCGATTCTTATGGAGAGGAGGCGACAGGACAGGACCGATGAAAGAGTATCGTCTTAAAACTGTGATATTCGGAGCGGCAATATTTGTGAAAAACAAAAATGCGAAAGACAACGGACAAGGGCACCAGGAGGCCATCAGAGCGATAGAAAAGAATCATTACATGGACGATTATCTACAAAGTTTTTGGGAAGAAGAACATGCAGTGGAAATCGCCACGACAGTCGACGAAATACATAAGAAAGCAAGTTTCCATTTGAGAGGACGGGCATCCAACCGTCCTAACGTATTAAAAAAGATCAACGGAGATAATAGTTTGGAAAAAGAATTAGAACTTGGTCAGCAAGAAGAGAAAACGCTCGGAATGAAGTGGAAAGTGCAAGAAGACTGCTTCTCATTTCGAGTGGCAATGAGAAACGTACCAAGGGAAATTTTACGAGGAGAAAAGACCCCTACGAAAAGACAAGTGGTCAGCGCAATCATGTCAACATTTGATCCCTTGGGATTAATAGCTCCAGTTCTTATTCAAGGTAAGAAACTAATGCAAAATATCTGGAGAAGCGGAGTTGGATGGGACACAGAGATCTTGGCATCAGAAGAAGACGAATGGCGTAAGTATCTACAACACATGAAGACGATAGAAGAACTCACAATACCACGATGCATCTCTCCTCACCACACCGAGGGAGAGCTAGACGTAGGACGTCTCGCTTTCATCCGTGAAGACGTGCAGCCTGAGCTTATTGGAAAACGATGGAAGAAGATACGAAAACCTCGTTGATCGCAGCAAAGAACAGGGTAACTCCTCTAAAACCGATATCAGTTCCAAGACTGGAATTTCAAGCAGCACTGTTAAGTTGTAGACTAGCTCGTGCAATTGAAAAAGAAATGGATCTGACGGTAGTAAAAAAGATTTTTTTGGCAGACTCAACTACGGTTCTTTCATGGATCAAATCAGACCCGAGGACGTTTAAGACGTTCGTGGCACATCGCTTGGCAGAAATCGAAGAACTCTCGAAACCACAAGACTGGAGATGCCCGGATAGCGGCTAGCGCCGGAGCCCCGCTCCCGCAGCGGAAGGGGGCACAACGGGGAGCAGTGCCCCGCGCTCCGCCCACCACATCCGCACCCGCCGCCTCCACCTCAGCCGCAGCTGTGGCCTCCGCCGCGACTGCAGCCCCCGCAGCCACCACCACCGCCGCCGCCGCCGCCTCAGCCGCCCCGCCGACGGCACAAGCGCCCCGGGAGCCGCGCTACCCACGAATCGTTGTGGACCACCTAACCAAGAGATCAGCCACCTGCTGGGACGCTCGCCGGCCGCCGTCGCGCACGGCAGAGGCGTACACTTCACGCCCAAAGACGGCAACGAGTATAGAGTCGTCCAGAAATACATAAATACTCTGGACGTCCAATGGCACTCTTACTCGTTGCCGTCCGACCGCCTCTTAAAAGTGGCCATCCGCGGGCTGCCGCCCGATACGGAGGAGGCCACGCTCAAGGAAGATCTGGAGGAAAAGGGGTTTGAGGTGGAGGCCATCAAAGCCATCCGGGGCAGGGGAAATCGCCCCTCTTGTTATCCATTCGCAAATGTCCTGCCACATGGACGGGTTGGATAGCCTAACCGGCATCTGGGCAGACGCTTTTGCGTCCAGGTCCGTCTACCAGTAGCTCCCTCTTGTCTGCCCTCAGACAGTGAGTGGATGTGGCTCGCGCGGCGTTAGGTTTCGACTCGGCGCCGGGCAACTCGTTACCCCAAATTGATGGGGCCGAGGACGTTTCGTCGCGAGGAAGAAAACCTCAATAAAAAATAACCCTAATCCCAAGGTCGGGCGTGCCGATGGGATGGGGGGGGGGGGAGTCCCATCCCAAGCGCCCACTGAAGAGATGGAGGAGATCAGGGACCTCACCCTGTTAAAAAAGGAAAGTAATTAATGGCGACTAAGAAAACTACAATACCCCAGGTGGGTACCGACTCCCATGGAGTCGGAGGATCCCTCCCCACGCCTTCGGGCGTGGGCTGCCCCACCGTATCTGGGGGGGGGGGCCACTTACCGCCAGAAGGACGCAAGTCCCTCCCAACTATCGACACGGTCGACGAGTCGAGGGTCGCTAATCCTCGCACCGACATCCGACGAGGACAACGACAGCCTTCCGGAAGTCATAATGACGGAAGACGACAACAACGGCAGGGGCAGTGTTCCCCGTAAACGGAAGGCACTGGAGGGGTCTACACTAAGATCACGAGGCCCCAAAATCAACACAGCCACGAGGGGCCGTCACGCTGGTCGGCGCACACAGACTTCGCCACCAAAGTCCGCCAGCATCGTTGACGAACTATTTGACGTTGTACGGACGTCGGTTGAGAAAGTACTGGAGGAAGCCGGTAAATCCGGCAACCTCAAAGGCACGGTATGACGATCAATGAAGGATGCCTGCCAGTACATTCTAGATGCAGCTGACAAAATTGAAATGCACCAGGAGGAGTCGGTAGCAGTCAGAATTCTGACTGCTGACAACAAAAGGATGCGGGAGCAACAAGCTGGAGCAGAAAACGAGGGCCCTTCAGAAGACTTATGCGGAAAATTCTGCCGGGCCGTCCACCTCAGGACCAGGACCAGTCACAATGGCGGAGCTCAAAGATGTCCTTAACGAGCTTGAGGTGTCCATTGAGAGGAACCTGTTCGTCAAAATAGGCGAAATGGTGACGACCCGGTTAAATAAAGCCGAAAAGAGGGACATACTTGCCCCAGAACCAATCCTGCGCCCGCCACTGGATCGCAGGGAGGGCAACACAGCCGCAAGCCGCTCCCTTGGTGTGGAGGAAAGGGCACTTGGTTTTCGCGCGTCGCTCACTGAGGTGTGCGACGAGTAGATGTTTATTGGGAATTCTGGGACACTTTTGTGTCCCAGAATTCCCCAGAATAAACAAAATTCGATTCATTCTAAACACAAAACATAAGTCGAATGCACTCACCTGACTCCATTATAAAATTGATAAGAATCACCCGCGAGCTCGTGGAAAGATCACACACCGAACACACTTCCTAATTCCTAACTGATGATTGGCTGGAAGAAACCGTGGTAAGTAAACTTCCTGCGAGCCCATGGTAAGATCACGCACCAACCACACTTCCTAATTCCTAACTGATGATTGGCTGGAAGAAACCGTGGTAAGTAAACTTCCTGCGAGCCCATGGTAAGATCACGCACCAACCACACTTCCTGATTCCTAAGTGATGATTGGCTGGAAGAAACCGTGGTAAGTAAACTTCCTGCGAGCCCGTGGTAAGATCACGCACCAACCACACTTCCTAATTCCTAACTGATGATTGGCTGGAAGAAACCGTGGTAAGTAAACTTCCTGCGAGCCCGTGGTAAGATCACGCACCAACCACACTTCCTAATTCACTTTGGTTAACAATAAAAGCAGAAACTTTAAATTATAAATAAACAGACCGACATTATAATCTTAATAAATTATCACACACAACACAACATCACAACTTAGTTCTTAGCAACAAAATGGTCTAATGTACGAACGAGTGAAATACGCAAAGTAACGTACTATTGCTATATCAAGCACCGTGTTAGTTAAGTCTACGTAATCAATATTATTATTAGAGAATAACATGGATCCCTATTGAAACTTGTAGATGTAATTGGACAACCGCTGCCTACTTAAGGATTTCATAGGTATGTATGTAACACAGAATATCAATACCATACTTTGAGTTTGTAAGTAAATTAAGTGTGTAGTCGTCCTAATAACAATATGCAAACATGCAAATGCAATATAATAAAAATTATGTCTTAGCATTAGCGGATGTGCTTTGTAGAATGACGATGATCAAATATCAAAGTAAGTTTTGTAACAAAATACATAATTTGTTTATACCGATCTCTCATCCGCCGTGTGGTTCCTGGCACCAATGAAAAATAGGCCCTCTCCATCTCTTTCCCATGGATGTCGCAAGAGGCGAGTAAGAAATAGGCTTGAGCGTGGTTTGTCAGCCTTTCAAGGTTGTTGGCTCTGTCTACCCCGTCAGGGATGTAGACGTGATTATATGGATGGATGGACTATTTTTCATTAGAGCGTGTTCCTGGTTGCATCCTCAAGGGTATGGCTTGGGAGCCCGGGGTCCGCTACATTTTGTTTATACCAATATTAAATGTTTCTCAAAGCTTTCAACGCATACATTTTACATTAAAACCTTATCCATAAATTTCTTCATTTTAATCTAATTAATATTGATTTTGAATGGGATATGGTAATCATTATAAATCCTATGTCTCCATCGTTCTCATAAATTATATAATCTATATTTTGAAAACATTGTGGGCTCTGTCTACCCCAAAAGAGATATGGGCGTGATTATACATAATTATGTATGTATATCCTTTATAAATCGGTTGAATAGTTTATGCGATAAAAATATTTTCTATTCATAACAAACAATATTATTTACATATGATGACTTGCTTTAGGAAAGAATTAGGCTAATAAAGTTGGAATTCTTTTTGTATATTATGAGCTATCAACTTGCTACTATTTGAATCTCTATTCTATCATAACCCTTACAGTAAAATGTGACCTTTCAGTCTTTTTAAATCTGTTAGCTCTGTCTACCCCTGATTAATGGTTACTAACATAGTTAACCCCTTGTCAAAGACAACGACCAGGGTTGAAGATGTTTTTATGTTCAACCTACAATGTCTAATACAAGAAGAACAGCATCCGATGACCTCCCCCTTTACCACCTCTTACAATGCCCGCAGGCAGATATTGGGTGGTGTTTTTCTACTCTGTCAGCACCACACGATTCCTGATATAAAATATTATTCTTGTACAGCAAATTATGTAGTCATTGTATTCGAATGCAATGATGACCCTCGTGACATAGTGGTTAACAAGACTGCCCGTAACTTGAGGTCTCGGGTTCGATCACAACTGAATTAAGATATACATTTTTTTTTTTAATTTAAGTATCTGGATCTGGGATTATATATTCTGCTTACATTATGATTCGATTTTATCTTCAAACCAAATGTTGGAGAATTTTAAAAAATAAATTGATAGTTGACACTATTATCATCTTTACTTAGTACTCAAATTATAAAAATTAAAATATTAATACATGTATCGGTTTGAACTACGTATTTTTATTTAAATATAAACCTAACTTTTTTATCAAGTATAAAAAAAAAATATATACCTTCACCGTTAGTTGTTAAGGTTCACATTAGTCTAAGATATTGATTATCAATAATTAAATTC
Source organism: Amyelois transitella (assembly GCF_032362555.1). Classification (NCBI taxonomy): domain Eukaryota; kingdom Metazoa; phylum Arthropoda; class Insecta; order Lepidoptera; family Pyralidae; genus Amyelois; species Amyelois transitella. The sequence goes on from NC_083536.1 coordinate 1,978,325, forward strand.
AGAATCAACCTACGCTTGACCAATTTTTTTGATGAGCAAGTGATATTTTCTGTTTAAATAGTCGGGCAATGAAGATAATTAAATTATTATTTGTGAGTGCTCCGGAACCGCTGCGCCAAAAGAACTGCTGTATAAATACTGCATATTTTTCATAAATTTGAAAAGTGTATATCATCTTTGGTGAAATTTACATTTTTATTTTTCAGGTACCTACTTAAGAATGTATCAAAACTTAAAATTTTAATATCTTTTACAGGTCTGACTCAGAATTCGAAGCCTCGTCAGTGTTATCTGCTGTAGCTCCCCCAAAGAAAGCGAGCAAGAAAACGAGCCAGCTCAAAACCGTTGCTGCGAAGCAGACCCGAGACATATTGCCTTATCCAGAAATTGTTCGTAGCTAGGCTGCTGGATCACCACCACCTGATTTTACCTCAACTAACAGGTAAATAATATAACTCAATTTACATTTTGTTCATCATTACTTTATTAATTTATTTTCTTGTTTAGGGAAAATGCTTATCTTCATGCGCAACGTATAGAAGCCGGTCAAGGCTTGTTAACTCAACACAATGTTTCCTATGTCTCTTACTTGCAAAAAATAATTATTAAAATATGTTAAAAAATTAAAAATATTTTTTATTTTTACAGAACAAAAATGAACATTTTTAACTTCCTCCAAGCTGAGGAAGCCGGTTGCAGCAAACCAAGGAATCGCGGTGGAGAAGTAACATGAAGTTTCTCCAGCAAAGTTTCGACGGGGACCTCTCGACGTGCTTTGAAGACCGAGGGTGATTATTTTGTGGATCTTAAGGTCTACAAAACACAGGATTACGTGAACAACCCTGCTGATGCTCGTTATAAAAAGGCTCTTATAACGGTGAAGCTACAGTGTGATGAATCCACAAAGTCTTGGGAATCACTACAAGCCTTCCTAGGAAGAGCTTGGAGTCTATTTGAGGAGGTAGAACCCGTGTACTATAGTCACAAGGTTAATTTTAAGTAAAAAAATAAGATTCCTTCCTTCGGCATAAATTACCTATTACTTTTGTGTTAATTTTCGTCTTAAATGTTTTCAATGTAAGTAGTGTAATAAGTAATAAATCATTAATTATTCCTTTATTTTGGATTCAAGTTTCATCAAAAAATCCTTTACCATGCCTTTCTGTACTGTGTGTAACTCATCTATACACAATAAATCATGGGTTGGTCATTTGATGGTATTGTCATTTAATGGTATTGTCGATGCACCCCCCCTATTGTCCCTCATTGGCTTTAATACTAGGTATCGGCCGCGTAATCCCACGCATAAGCTGTTCGCACTGGATGTTTGTATAAATAACACCTCGTATTATAATCCCGTTGTGCGAATGTGCAGAGCCTTTAACGATCTGGTACTCAGCCACAAATCAAAATCAAAATCGATATTGATATTTTTGGAATCTCGTTTTATTCCTACAAAAGTAAGATACGCCTTCTTTTAAGTCTTTAAAATTTTTGTTGTTTTTTGTTTTAATTGGTGTCTCAACACAACTATACTATACTTGTTACTCAATTATACCGTTTTTCTACTATGTATAATATGTTAGTACTGCAGCTGTTATTAGACTTTTCTTTATTAGTAATTCGTTTGTATTTACATATATATATATATATGTATCTACCTTTTCTTTTTAAATAAGCTCATTTAGCTATATTTCTTTTGTTATTGTAACTTTGTTGTATACGCATGTGTTGAGTTGTTGCCTAGCTGTAGTTTTTTGGTTATTATGCATTGTATCATTTTGGTGACAACTTGTTATGTGTATCATAATAAATAAATAAATAAATTTGAGAAGCAATTTACATAAAAAGAATAATCATACTATAAAATATGATGATGGTATAGAAATGGGCAGCATTGCATTTCGAAATCGTATTTTAACTTACAAGATAATAGCGAATACTGAATCTCAATCATCCTCTTTAGATGTATTTTTTAATGAAATTCATGATAAATTAAAATCGCTTTTAGATAAATACCTGGGACAACACACGTGTGTGAAAGTGAATTTTGAATTATTTGGTACATTCGTACAATTCAAAGATAACTCGCAATCAGTTAAGTCATTTATTACCAAAAACAAAATATTATATTTTGATTATGATTTCAACAAATTGTATTTAGAGACAGTTTTGAAATTTAAAAAAAGTATTGAGAAATTCGAAGCTCGCGACAGTGGGTGGTCATTTTTAAACATTTTATATATGGAGGTCAATCTTAATAAATACCAACCTCTAGCCGGTTCCAGTTTTATAAGTTTACCTAAATCAATTCAATCTAAAAAAGCATGTTTAAATATTATAAATAAGGAACAGTATTGCTTTTTATGGTGCGTGACAGCAGCTTTTTATCCAACCAAGAAACGGCCTAACAGAACATCGTCATATCCACATTTTTACGATCTTTTTGATACAAGCGGTATGGCATTTCTTGTTACTTTTCATGACATAAATTTTTTTGAAAAAAATAACTCAAATATTAAGTTTATCATATATGGTTTAAAAAATAACAAATCTATTGTAGGCCCTTTATACAAATCAGAAATGGATAGGAACAGAAATTTCAAAATTATTCATTTACTCTTTTTAGAAAATAAAAATTCCTCTCATTATTGTTTAATAAAAGACTGTTCTAGACTTTTTAGAAGTCAAATCACATCACATCACGGTAAGGTTTATTTTTGTGATTTTTGTTTACTAAATTTTGGGACTTTAGAAGAAGTTGACACTCATCCATGTGGAGGTGTAGTGACCGTTTTGCCTGACAACGGGTCACTGATACAATTTAAAAATTATGAGCGTAAACAAAATATGCCCTTTTGTATTTATGCTGATTTTGAATCAATGCTCCAAACTAACGCTGACATAAGCTGCTCTTCTAATAACACTATGACTTTGAACAAACACATACCTATAGCGTTTGCATACCATATTGTTTGTTGTGACAATACTGACTATAATAGTTACGTATCATACCGCGGCCCAGATTGTGCTAGAAGGTTTGTAGAGTCTATTATCAAAGACGTAAAGAAAATATATGGTATAGTTAACTGTTAGTCATTGGTATCGAAATAATATGAAATATTTTTATGTCACATACAAACTAGCGCTACTCAGTGGCAATGTGGTAATATTAGGTACTAAGATAATAATTAAAACTATAAGATGTTAAATGTCTATGATCCCAACTCTGTATTGTCTATATATCTCTCTGTTTTCTCTGGCTGAATAAACGCTGCGTGTTCGTAATAAAAATAATTCTTTTAATTAGTAATTATAGGTTATTGGCCCAAATAAGCCAATATTTAGCTAGGGAAAGTTGTAAATTCCAGTATTGCTCAGTTTTTTAGATTAGATCGCGAGTGATAAGTTGATGAAATCATGTCGACCAATTACTTGGTGAACGTGCCGAAGCTAAAAGGGCGGGAAAATTACACAGAGTGGTGCTTCGCTGCGGAGAATTTTCTGATCTTGGAGAACATGGTGCATTGTATAAAACCTGTTGCCGAAAAGACTACAGAAGCCGCTGACGACGCGAAGACGAGAGCTAAATTAATTCTCACAATCGACTCGAGTTTGTACGTGCATATAAAAGATGTCGGAACGACGTTGGAGCTATGGAACAAACTAAAAGCCTTATTTGATGACTCCGGCTTTACCAGACGCATAAGTTTATTGCGAAACCTCATCTCCATTCGACTCGAAAGTTGCAGTTCTATGACAAGTTATGTGACACAATTAGTGGAAACGGGACAGAAATTGAGTGGAACCGGGTTTCAAATCAGTGATGAGTGGATTGGCTGTTTATTGTTAGCTGGTTTGACTGAGAAATATGCGCCGATGATAATGGCAATTGAGCATTCCGGTATCGCCATTACTACCGACGCCATTAAATCTAAGTTGATGGATTTGGAAGAGAACAGTGGCGACACCAGCGGAGCATTTGCAAGTTTTAGAAAAAACAAGTTTGTCAGCAACAGTCAAAGCGCGGGAAACGCGGGAACCAAAGATAATGGACAACTGTCAATGTCAAAGTCAAAAAGGGTTATTCGATGCTATAGATGTAAACAAACCGGGCACTATCGCAATCAATGCACGAATTTTGATAAAGATTCCTCAAATACTAAATCAACCGAACGTAAACAAACTAATGCTTTCAATGCGGTATTCCTGAACGGCAGTTTTTCGAAAAATGATTGGTATATTGACTCGGGGGCGAGCGCCCATTTAACCGCTAATGAACACTGGATAAATAATGTGTCGACCGAGCATACCATTAAAGAAATTGTTGTTGCGAATGAGGAGAAGTTAACCGTGAAGTGTTCGGGAGATGTGCAAATTGCTACGGTGACTGATGACAGTGAATATGACGTGATTGTCGAAGGAGTGTTGTGTGTTCCAAAGATAACCACAAACTTATTATCCGTCAGTCAGTTGGTCAAAAATGGTAATCGAGTATTGTTTACTACGAGTGGTTGCAGTATTTACAACAGAAATGATAATTTGGTGGCCAAAGCATCCCTTATAAATGGTGTATACAAACTGAATTCACCTGTGAGTTTACTGGCAGCAGCTGTGACATCTGTGGATACATGGCATCGCAGATTAGGCCATGTAAACAGTATGTATTTAAACAAAATGCCTAGTGCAGTAAGTGGCATGGAAGTCGATAAGAAAAGTGACATTTCTCAACTATCCTGTGTAGTATGCTGTGAAGGCAAGCAGTCACGCCTACCTTTTGGAAACAGTGGTTCAAGAAGCGGTGAATTGTTGGGCTTAATTCACAGTGATGTTTGTGGTCCAATGGAACATGTTTCGATTGGTGGATCACGGTACTTCATTCTGTTCATCGATGACTACAGTCGGATGACTTGTATATATTTTATGAAACAGAAAAGTGAAGCATTTCAACATTTCCAAGAATATAAAGCCAAAGTGGAGAACCAGTTGAATAGAAAAATTAAAATACTTCGCAGCGATAATGGAAAGGAATTTTGTAATCGAAGCTTTGATGATTATTTGAGAAAGAATGGCATTTTACATCAAAAATCAAATCCCTACACGCCCGAACAAAATGGCCTTGCAGAACGTTTTAACCGTACAATAGTAGAAAAGGCTAAGTGTTTACTATTTGATGCCAAGATGGGCAAGGAGTTTTGGGCTGAAGCATGTAATACAGCAGTTTATTTGCATAACCGTACTGTCCTTCCAGCATTGAATGACAAGACGCCTTATGAAGTTTGGACAGGATGTAAGCCCGATATAAGTCATTTGCGCATTTTTGGCAGCCGTGTCATGGTGCATGTGGCAAAGGAAAAACGCCAAAAATGGGACAAGAAGTCAGAGGAGCAGATACTTGTGGGCTATCCAGAGGACATAAAAGGGTATCGAGTTTACAATCCTATCACCAAGAAAGTCAGTACCAGCAGAGATGTTATGATAATGGAAGATGTGAAACCTGAAGTATCTATACCTATAATGGAAAGCAAAGAGTCCAATGAAGAGAGCTTAGATTCAGTGGGGGACTCATTTTCAGAAGAAGCAGAGGACACTATGATTGAGAGTTATGTAGATAACTCTGATGTGACATACATCCCAAGCGAGTATGAAGATGCAGAGTCAACTGAATTGGGTAATTCAGAGCAGAAAAGGAATGACAGGATTAGAAAGAAACCTGAGAGGTATGGCTACTCTAACATGTGTACTGATGTAGGTGTGGAGGCGTTGGATGATGCTAGTGATCTAACTGTGCAGGAAGCGTTGGCAGGACCAGAGAAGGAACAGTGGTTAAGTGCTATTAGGGAAGAGCTGGATTGTTTTAGTGAAAATGATGCCTGGGAGTTGGTAGACACTCCAGATTCAGGTGCAGTGGTAAAGTGCAAGTGGGTTCTTAAAAAGAAATATTGTGACAATAAAGTGAGATATCGTGCACGCTTAGTTGCTAAGGGATTCACACAAAGACCTGGTGTTGACTATCAGGAAACATTTTCCCCTGTTATAAGACATTCAACTTTACGCTATCTGTTTGCATTAAGTGTACAGTTAAATATGGATATAACTCATTTAGATGTCACCACAGCGTTTCTGAATGGTCATCTAAAAGAGGATATATTTATGCAATTACCAGAATGTTTTCCTATTGTAAATTGTAATAAGGTCCTTAAATTAAAAAAGGCAGTTTATGGCCTAAAACAGGCTTCGCTAGCCTGGTATGATAGAGTAAAGGAAACTTTATGTAATTTAGGTTATACTAAAAGTAAAATAGAACCTTGTGTATTTATGAGAAATTGTAACAATGATAAAAAGGTAATTGTTGGGATCTATGTTGATGATTTTCTAATATTTTCAAATGATAATTCTGAGACTGATAGTTTAATAAAAGCTTTAAGTAATAAATTTAAAATTAAAAATCTTGGTCAAGTTAAACAATACCTAGGAATGAGAGTTAATGTTAATAGAAAGTCTAATGTAGTAACTCTTGATCAGGAGAATTATATTGAACAATTGATGCAAAAGTTTAATATGTCTGAATGTAGTACAGCTGTTACACCTATTGAATGTAAATTAAATCTTGAAAAATCCAATGTTTGTGAAGATAACATACCTTATCAAAGGTTAATAGGCAGTTTAATGTACTTAGCAGTGTTAACTAGACCAGACATAGCATACTCTGTCAGTTATTTGTCTCAATTTAATAGGTCTTATACGCATGTTCACTTTAATTATGCTAAAAGAATTTTGAGATACTTGTATAAGACTAAAGACTATTGTTTAAGGTACTCCCAGGAAACACCAGACTTGATAGGTTATGTAGACGCTGATTGGGCGAGTGACGCTATTGATAGGCGTTCATATACCGGATACTGTTTTATGAAGTGTGGTTCTCCTGTTTCATGGGAGAGCAGGAAACAGCGCACAGTGGCTTTGAGTAGCTGTGAAGCAGAATACATGGCTTTATCGGAAGCATGTCGTGAAGCCATATATTTGCGAAATATTGAACAAGAAATACTTGGTTCTTGTAAAAGATTAATTATATTTAACGATAGCCAGAGTGCGTTGAAGCTCGCTAACAGTCATCAGTCACACAAGAGATCCAAACATATAGATGTGAGATATAATTTTATTTGTGAAGTTATTGAAAAAGGAAAAATTGAAACTAAATATGTTCGGACCTCTCAAATGCCTGCTGATTTATTAACTAAGGGTTTGTCTGGGGCAAAGCATTACCAATTTATGAAATACTTGGGTATAGATAGAAAATAATTAATGTAAACATTGTTGTTGTTTTTTGTTATTTCGATATAGTGGGGGTGTTAGTCATTGGTATCGAAATAATATGAAATATTTTTATGTCACATACAAACTAGCGCTACTCAGTGGCAATGTGGTAATATTAGGTACTAAGATAATAATTAAAACTATAAGATGTTAAATGTCTATGATCCCAACTCTGTATTGTCTATATATCTCTCTGTTTTCTCTGGCTGAATAAACGCTGCGTGTTCGTAATAAAAATAATTCTTTTAATTAGTAATTATATTAACGAACCAGTCCCAATGATATTTACTGATGATGATGAAACGGAGTTTATCATAGCAACTCGCTGCCATATTTGTAACAACTTTGTATTTTCAGACCGGGTACGCGACCATTGTCATGTTATCGGTCGCTACAGAGGACCTGCCCACCCACAATGCAATTTGCAATTTAAACGTCCCTCGTTTGTACCCATCTTTTTCCACAACCTAGCCGGTTATGACTGTCACTTATTCATTAAAGCTTTGGCTGAAGTTCCTGGTGACATAAAAATTACACCCAAAACTAAAGAAAACTATGTTTCATTCACCAAATTTGTACCGGTTTCAAATGATCAGTTTTATCAGCTTCGTTTTGTTGATTCATTTAAATTTCTAGCTACAAGTTTAAGTAAATTATCAGACACTTTGAAACCAGATGACTTTGAATACCTTAAAAATTTTTACCCCTGTGATGAGAAATTTCAGTTACTTACTCGTAAAGGTGTATATCCGTACGAGTACATGAGCTCATGGGAACGTTATCAAGAAAGTCAACTTCCACCAAAAGAATTATTTTACAGTTCGCTGAATGACGAACATATCTCCGATGAGGATTACAGGCATGCGAATTTAATTTGGTCAACCTTTAAAATTTCTGACCTAGGTTCATATACGGATCTCTATTTGAAAACTGATGTGCTATTACTATCAGATATTTTTGAAAATTTTCGTCGGACTTGCAAACAGCATTATCAGTTGGATCCAGCATTTTATTTGACCGCACCTAGTCTATCTTTTGATGCAATGTTGCTTAAAACAGGCGTTCAGTTAGAGCTTATCAATGATTTATCTATGATTCGAATGTTACAACAGGGCATTCGCGGCGGTGTGTGCCTATGTTCCCATAGACATGCTAAAGCTAAAACAAAGATCAGTACCCGGCAATCCAAATCAATGGGGTTAAAATGCAAAGGGTTTACAAATTTAAATATCTAGGGCATCTATTGACCTCTGACCTCAGGGACGATGACGACATTGAGAGGGAGCGGAGGGCGCTGGCGATGAGGGCTAACATGGTAGCTCGCAGGTTTGCTAGATGTTCGTCAAAAGTTAAGATTACTCTTTTCAGAGCTTATTGCACGTCATTTTACACCTGCAGCCTGTGGGCCCACTATAGCAAAAAATCATACAGTGCCCTCCGAGTCCAGTATAATAATGCCTTCAGGATGCTGATGGGGCAACCAAGACGCAGTAGTGCATCAGGGATGTTCGCAGAAAACCGCGTGGACTGTTTCTATGCAACAATGCGTAAAAGATGCGCATCCCTGGTGCGCAGAGTGCGTGCGAGCGCCAACAGCATCCTGAGCATGGTTGCAAGCAGGCTGGACTGTGCGTATGTCAGTCACTGTTGCTCAATCTCAAATGGGATTGAGCGAGAGTGAGTGGCACTACTTCTGTTTTTGTTTTGTATTTGTTTTCTGTGTGTATTACTAACACTAGGCTAAGAACATTGTTACTAACAAATGGATTGAAAAGTCTGAAATAAACAAATTATTATTATTATTATATTATTAAAGCAAATAATTCTTTCTTACCTGATTATAAACCCTTAGAGCCTACATCGTTTATTACTTATATCGACTGCAACAATTTATATGGGTTCAGTAAGTGTCAATATTTACCATTATCCAATTTTAGGTTTCTTAATCAAAATGAAATCAATACATTGGATATAATTCAAGTAGAAAATGATGCTGACTATGGGTTTATACTAGAGGTAGACCTAGTTTATCCTAAGCACTTGCATAATTTACATAATGATTTACCATTTTGTCCAGAAAAATGCATCCACCTGGTGGTAAAAATCACAAACTCATTCCGAATTTATATGATAAATTTTATTATGTAATTCATTACATTCATTTAAAAACTTGTTTAAAACATGGACTGATTTTGAAAAAAATACATAGGGTAATAACATTTAGACAAAGACCGTATTTAAAACAATATATTGATTTGAATACTATTTTAAGACAAAAAAGTTCATCCGGTTTTGAACAAGATTTTTTTAAACTGTTGAACAATAGCGTTTTTGGAAAAACTTTAGAAAACAATGAGAAGCGAGTTAATGTGCACCTGGTTAATCAGTGGGATGATAATGAAAATCTTACTAAAAAAAGAAATTGTGCTCAAAAACTTATCGCACGTCCAAATTTCCACAGTGCAACAGTTTTTTCTGATAATTTAGTAGCTGTTCAATTAAACCCTGAAGATTTTACTGTTTTAGAACTTTCTAAAAGTCATATGAAAATGAAATGCATTTATTTCTTTAACTACAAAGTGTACACTATACATTGTTAGGATTTTCTATTAAGCAAAGTATGCCTGTATCAGAAAATCCTGCTCTTTCTTAACATACACTATTGAACACTTGTTATAACAATAAGTAGGTATTACAAGTTAAAATAAAATATAAAATGAATTAAAGAAGATATGGATATAATAAAACAAAATTTGTGTATATGCAGAGTGTAAGAATATTTTTAACTAGTAGTCGTGTGAAGAATAGAAGAATATTGTCATGTAATTAGGGCTTCTGTTTGATTATAATTGAGTGTTTGTAGCCAATCGAAAATTCTTTTTTTCACTTCGCGTAGTCTTAAAGGATATACATTGTGTATTTCATTAATTTTGTTATATATTTTAGCTGCTTGGTACTTAAATTGCCTTTTAGCAAATTTGGATTTTGTGTTATTATCTTTAGCTACCCTGTTCCTTCTCCTTCTATTTATTCTGCTTGGTATGTATGTCATATTTTTATGCATTTTTAAGGAGGTGTTTAAAATATAAAGTTGTCTTACAGTTAAAAGCTCACAATAGGTATACAGCTCATTCGTAGGGAATCTAAAAGGTTTAAAAAACATAACTTTCAGCAAACAACGCTGTCCTCTTTCTACTTCGAGACATTTAGTTTTGTTTGCTCCACCCCATATAGTTATACAGTATCCTATCACAGACTGAACCAAAGCAATGTAAATTTGTTTTATTACATTTTTGTTCGTAATGTGTCTTAAAAGTTTAAAAATCCAAATCAATTTTCTAACTCTCATATTTATAGCTTCTATTTGAGAATGCCAGGACAGATGTTCATCTATTAATATGCCTAAATATTTTGTATTAGTAACTTTATGTATTTCAGGGCAGTTGCAATGTAAATAATTGATGTTGCAGTCTTTATGTATTTTAAGTTTTAAATTAGTTGTTGGGCTGGATCTTTTAGTTATTGCAAAACAAATGTAATTCGTTTTAGATATGTTAAGGGTCAGAACATGGGAATTCAACCAATTTGATACCTTGGAAAGGCCCAATTCTGCAAGATTAAATGTTGAATTCCAGGTATTAGCAGTGAAGACCAACGCAGTGTCATCTGCATCTCCAATCATACTACTTAGAAATCTCAGCTCTCCAAAACTATGTAATGGAACGAGAATGATCGTAAAACAGCTATCGAATAATATTATTAAAGCTGAACTTATTTCTGGAAAGAACAAAGGACAAACAGTATTTATACCTAGAATACCACTGTTCTCTTCTGAATTGCCATTTCAATTTAAAAGACTGCAATTTCCAATTAAATTAGCTTTTAGTTTTACAATTAACAAAGCGCAAGGACAAACTTTAAAATATTGTGGCATTAACCTCAAAGAACCTTGCTTCTCTCACGGTCAGCTATACATATGTAGCTTGCTCAAGGGTAGGAAATATATATACATATATATATATATATATATATATATATATATATATATATATATATATATATATATATATATATATATATATATATATATATATATATATATATATATATATAGATTTTTCGGATCTGGAGTATATATATATATATATATATAAAATGAAAAATGTTGTTTATAAGCAAATAGTGTAAACAATGAGCGAATGTTTTCAATATTTTTTTTTACTATCGCGTCAAAGTTTATTTTTTTATTTCACCTACCGTGTAATCTTATACCAACTCCCGGGCGAAGCCGGGTATTATAGCTAGTGTGTTTATAATACTTTTGTTTTTGACACTTATCACAAGTTGTTACAAATTTGTATACGTCATTATCTATGCCGGGCCAATAGTAATGACGTTTAATATTATTATTCATTCTTCTTATACCTGCGTGGCCGCTAGTTGGCAATATGTGAAAATCATTTAGTATGACGCGCCTGTCGTCTTTATTATTTATTTTAGTGACACCTTTTATTATGCATAACCGGGATCCGGACCTATTTATATATTTTTTTTATATATTGAGTTAACTCTTTTATAATATTTTCGGTGTCTTTATTACGCATTCTTCATCTATTTTTAGTGTCTTGCAAAATGCATCTAGTTCATTCACGAGGAATCTGATTTAGTACATGATCCTAAACTAGGGTTGACACATATCATAAGTGATTCAGGCGAATAGATGATTGATGATGTTTTACTCGTATTTTCAACTTTTTTTTTTTGGAATCTTTTTATAATCCAGAAAAATTGAGTTCTGGTAGTCCTATTGGTTTTTTGAGTAACTCAACCATGCTTGGGTGATCAGTCCACTCATAGCTAGAGTCTTTCTCTATTGAGCTTCATGATCCTTTATTTAGCTCATCTAATTGTCTCTTTTTAGCCCTTGTCATTACTGACATGACATGTTTATTCTTTATTGTTTATTCTTATCATTACTGACAGTGTTTTTAATTCTTTACTTGTAATTTCAATCTGAGATAATGCGTCTGCAGCTACATTATCTTTCCCTTTTAGATACTTCACCGTAAAATCATATTCTTCCAAACACAATCGGAACGTAGTGAGTCTACTTGAAGGATTATTCATATCAAATAAGTAAACTAATGGGCGATGATCTGTTATAATTTGAATTTTCTTCCGTATAGGTAAGGACGGAAATTTTTAACTGCCTATAGAATTGCAACAACTCTTTCTCGATTGTGGGGTAATTTTTTTCTGCTTTATTTAAGGTGCGACTTGCATAAGCTACTGGCAAGCCATCTCCGTTTGATAAAACACACCCTAAAGCTATAGCTGATGCATCAGTATGGAGGATGAATTCGTTTTCAATTGAAAAATTAGGATACTGCAATAGCGGTGGATTACTCATTAACTGTTTAAGTTTGTCAAATGTAATAAACGAAATGAAAATAAACTGGTTTTATAATAGTTTTGGTTTATTTCAAGCACTTCGTGGTTCACAAAACAATGTCACAGAGTAGAAGAAAAAAAATGGAAGGTACAATATAGCCAAGAGCGAGTCTGTACAAAAAGGCGGGAAATTCAAATTATTTCAACACTTTCCCTGAATTTAAGCCTGGCAAAAAAAAATAAAAAACCTACTCTGTAAATTATGTACTTACATAACACAAAAAAATATAAGTAATGATAATTAAAGTAAAGAACTAAGCAAACACATTCCAAGTTTAGATCTGAGAATTTCAAAATTATTTTTTGACAAAGCTTTAGTGAGTACATCTGCATATTGTTCTTTACTACTAACAAACTTTAATGAAATTATCTTTTGATGATATTTCTCTTTGATAAAGTGATATTTGATATCAATGTGTTTACATCTTTTATGAAAACTTGCATTTTTTATGACTTTGATGGCACTTTGATTATCTAAATTAAGCCATATAGTATCTTGTTTAAATTCACTGATATCACTTAAGAGTTGTTTCACCCACATGGCTTCTTTGGTGGCGGCACAAGCTGCCATGAACTCGGCCTCTGTGGTAGACAGAGCCACAGTTTGTTGCTTTTGGCTGGACCAAGTCACAGCTGCTCCATTCTTTATAAAAACATAGCCAGTGACCGAGCGACGAGTATCTAAGTCATTTGCATAATCGGCGTCACTGTAGCCTATGATTTCTGATGATTGTGAGCTCTTAGTGTAACATAATCCGTAGTCTTTTGTTGATTTTAAATATTTAAATATCTTCTTGATAGCATTCCAGTGCATCTCATTATAATTAGTTATAAATCGACTTACCAGACCCACTGCAAATGTTATGTCAGGTCGACTCACTATTGCCAGGTGCATGAGGGAGCCAACAGCCTCTCTGTACGGTATGTTTTTCTCTGGTTCCCCTTCTCCTTTCTGCAGCTTCATGTGTGGGTCGACTGGAACACTGTTGGTATTGGCATTATTCATGTTAAACTTGTTTAAAATTTGTTCTATACATTTAGCCTGATGTATAAATATACAGTTACTAAATCTTTCTATTTGCATTCCTACAAAGTTGCTCGGTGTATTTAATACTTTAATTTCAAATATTGTTTTCAATTCAGCAGTTATTTCTTGTAATGCTGCTTCATCAGTTGAAAACAACAATCCATCGTCGACATACAAGCAAAAATAGCATTTCTTTTTATTTACTAATCCAACATAGACACACTGATCAGCTTTACTGTTAACAAATCCAAATTTTTTCAGAACAAAATCAAATTTACTATTCCAACACCGTGGGCTTTGTTTCAATCCGTATAAAGACTTATTGAGTTTACATACCATATTTTCTTCACATGGCAGGCCATCTGGTGGAGACATGAATATGGTTTCTTCCAGTTCACCATAGAGGAAGGCTGTCTTCACATCAAGTTGCATAATTTTGAGATCATGTTGAACAGCTGTGGATAGTAATAATCGAATTGAGTCATACCTCACTGTCGGTGCAAAGGTTTCTTGATAGTCAATACCTGCAGTTTGTGCATATCCTTTGGCACAAAGTCTGGATTTGTAGCGTGGACCTGATGGTTCTTCTTTGATTCGGAATACCCATTTACATCCAATTATTTTGGTATTTGGGGGCTTTTTAACCAATGTCCATGTATTATTTTTCTGGTGGGAATCCAGTTCTTCATTTATTGATTTTTCCCACTTTTCTTTATCAATTGAGTTTATAGCTTCTCTGTATGTTGCTGGAACATCTGCGAGAATTTCTTCATGCTGACACAGGTAAGTATTTTCATCGGAGCTGTCCAAATTTATAATGTTTCTGTCTCTGTTTCTAGGTCTCAGTGTGATGTTGCTGACTGGAGGAGTATCAAGACTGGTATCAGGTATGTAGTCACTATCTGAATTTGACTTGTTTTCACATACTGTATCATACGAACTTTCTGAAAATGAGTCATCTTCTTCTTTATTATTAATAATGTTATCATTTGTTTCAGATTTCGTTGACAATTCTACAGGAACATAATCTCTCTTCACAGTAGACTCTAGAAATGTAGCATCTCTGCTTTTTATAACTCTTCGCGTGCCCGGTATTATAAATCGGTAGCCTTTGGTGTGATCACAATATCCAATGAAAATCATTTTTTGTGCTTTTGGGTCCCACTTCTTACGTTTCTCTTTAGGCAGGTGCACCATTGCTTCACAGCCAAAAATACGCATGTGATTTACTTTTGGTTTCTGTCCTGTCCAAATTTCTTCCGGGGTTTTAAACAACAAGGACCTAGTCGGAGAACGGTTGATAACATAAGCAGCAGTATGTATTGCATCAGCCCAGTACTGTTTGGATAAATTGGCATTCAGGAGCATACATTTAGCCTTTTCGATGAGTGTTCTATTCATACGTTCTGCGGTCCCGTTCTGTTCTGGTGTGTAAGGTGTGGTTGTTTGGTGTATAATGCCAGCACCTTTCAGATAATCAGAGAACCCCTTGTTGACGTATTCCAAGCCGTTGTCAGTTCGAAGAATTTTTATGCGAGCATTCAGCTGATTCTCTACTTCATTCTTAAATTCTTTGAATTTTTCCAGGGCATCAGACTTGTTTCTAAGAAAATAAACATAAATCTTCTTGGAATAGTCATCGAGAAATGTTATGAAGTATTTGGCACCTCCTAATGTTTCAGTTTCCATTGGGCCACATATATCAGAGTGGACCAAGTCAAGTACACTTTTAGCCCTCGAGCCTTCACTTCTAAAAGGTAGTCGTGTCTGCTTACCTTCCTTACATGTAATGCATGTCAGATTTTCTGATTTTTCTGAGAAAATTACATGGTCAGTATTTTCTGTCATTTTTCTTAGACTATGGAAATTCAGATGTCCCATTCTTTGGTGCCACAGGTAAGCATCTTCTTTTTCAACATCGGACATGCATGCATAGCCTACTCCAGGCATATTCAACCGGTACATATTGTTGATCAAGCTTGCTGTTGCTACGATCTGACCATTGCTGTTAATAATAACACAGCCCGAGTTATCAAATCTTACTTGGCCTCCACTTTGTATAATCTGACTTACTGACAGTAGATTTGTAGCAAGTTCGGGGACACATAAAACATTTGTAAACAGCACTCTCCTTTCTTCACCTTTGTCGTTATAGACATCTAAGCTCACTTGTCCCGAGCATTGCACAGATAATACTTTGTTGTCTGCAACTCTTATGTTTTGTATGACAGGAGTTGTTGAATTCTGTATCAAACTTTTGTATCTGGTCATGTGTGATGATGCACCTGAATCCACATACCATACGTCATCTTGACTGGAAGTTGCTATAAACACAGCAGCATAAGATGAATTCACGGACTTATGTTGTGTATTTTTGGTTTTGGATTTGCATTCTGGACTTTTATGACCATATTTATTACAACTGTAGCACCTAGGGCCTTTTGATGGCTTCTTATTGTAGTACTGTGCTTTCTTGTTGGCCACAAACGCTGTTGATGAACTATTAGGTTGTCTTACATCTTGTAATAATTTTGATTTGACAGAATCAGAAGTTATCTTCATGCCAGAGCTTTCTATAGCTATTATCATTGGTTGATAAGATTCAGGCAGACCGGAGAGCAGCAGAGTGCCGAGCCACTCGTCATCCACTTTAAAACCAATGTTTCTGAGCTTGTGAGCAGTATTCATTATCTTGCTTACGTATTCTTCTACATTTTGACATCCAGTTAGTGA
Source organism: Amyelois transitella (assembly GCF_032362555.1). NCBI lineage: Eukaryota > Metazoa > Arthropoda > Insecta > Lepidoptera > Pyralidae > Amyelois > Amyelois transitella. Next base: position 1,994,853 of record NC_083536.1, read on the forward strand.
AGTATTACAGAGATCACGCAGCAAACCAACCCGACGTGTCAGCCCAGAGTCGTCAAAGGCCAGTGACAACTTTTCCCATACTTCCTTTGCGGTGTGGGCCTCCTGAATGTGTACATAATTTGTTGGATCCACTAGCAGAATTATCTTCGTCTTAGCCTTTGTATCTCGTTTAGCATCGAATGCACTGTCTGTGTGAGGTTCAACGCAGTCCCACAACTCTTCATGTTCGAGGTAAGTTTTGACAGCAAAACGCCAAGTTGCGTAATTTTCACGGCCTGTTAACTTCTCAATCAATGCTAATTGATTGTTTGATGCCATTTTTAAGTTTTATTCGATTTTATAAACTGCACTATAAACTGTGAAAATGTTCCAACAAGAAAATGACCGGCATTTGAGGTTATGTCCACACGTATAATAATGTCTTTTGCACTTTTTCACTATTATTGTTACTGTCCGTATTTCTGGGCTTTACTGGGCTTTATAACCTAATAAACGAAATGAAAATAAACTGGTTTTATAATAGTTTTGGTTTATTTCAAGCACTTCGTGGTTCACAAAACAATGTCACAGAGTAGAAGAAAAAAAATGGAAGGTACAATATAGCCAAGAGCGAGTCTGTACAAAAAGGCGGGAAATTCAAATTATTTCAACAAAATGCGTTGGAACAGTCTGTTCCCCATCTAAAGGTAACACCTTTCTTCAGTAAATTATTTAATGGTTGTGTTAGTCCTGCAAAATTTGTTATAAATGTTCTATAATAATTTGCGAAAGCTACAAATCTTCGGACTTCATCTGCGGTTTTTGGCGTTGGGTAATTTTTTTTTGTCATGATTTTCTTTGGGACTGGCTTGATACCTTTTGGAGTTACAACATGTCCCAAATAAAGTAGTTCCTTTTTTTGAAAATTGCATTTTAAGGGGTTTAATTTAAAATTTACTTTTCTCAATCTTGTGAATACATCTATTAAATTTTTATTATTTTGTTCTAGATTTCGTCCCATAATGATGAGGTCATCTAAATATATAAGGCATTTTATAAAGTTTAAATCAGACATTGCAATAGTCATTGCTTTACCAAAAGAATTTGGTCTAATTTTTAAACCCATTGGTAGCAGTTTCATCTGATAATGCTTGTCCGCTAAGAATGCAGTACATTTTCGGCTCTGAGCATCTAGCTTAATTTGATAATAAGATTGATTTAAATTTAGGGTGCTGAAATACATTGCACCTGAAAGAGAGTCTAATATATCAGTAATATTAGGAAGAGGGAATTTATCTTCTTTAATTTGTTCATTTACTTTTCTATAATCAATAACTAGTCTGCATTTCTTATTCCCGTTAGCATCTTCTTTTTTTGCCACCGATAATATAGGGCTTGACCATTCTGATTGTGATTCTTCAATAATATAATTATCTAGCATCTGTTTAATTTGAGAGCTAATTTCTTGTTTTTGTGACTGAGGCAAACGATATGGTTTACTGTATACTGGTGAGGAGTTATCTTTTATAATAAATGTATAGTTTGTTTATAAAGATTTGTGGTATTTTATTAATCCCCTGGTAAATGAAATATATCTGCAAATTTTGCACATATATTTGCAATTGAACTGTTTTCTTCTTTATTCAAATTATTTAAATTTAGTATAGAAAAAAAGTAATTTGACTATATTTGCATCATTTTTACATTTCTCAAAAGTATAACAGTTAAATTCTTTTAAAGGTCTTATTTCCGGTGTTAATCGCTTTAATTTCGCGCGTTACGCATGCTAAAGCGGACGTGTTAATGTCATTAGATACGGTGACTCAGTGTGCGCGCGATATGGCGAACGTAAATATTGTGAAGTGTGCTAATTGCAATATTGTAATAAACGAACTACTGACTTTTGTTCGACATGTGATGGATCGACTGACGAGGAGAGTATTCACCAGTTGTGTACCACAACTTTTTCGGAGGAAGACATCACCAAGGCTAAATGTTTTCTTTTCGAGTCAGTACCAAATTCGAAAAAGATGCCATTAAGGAGGAAGCAAGGGAAGAAGCGGATGTCGCGGGACCTTGATGATATCATCGGCTTGATGAAAAGTGTTGATCCATCGAAGTTTCCAATCTTCTGCGCCCGTAATCTTGATCTGATTCCACCAGTCACATATGATCATGTGACGCTACGAGGTTCATAAAGGAGCTGTTGGCAGTGAAAAACAGGCTTAATATTTTGGAAGAAAAGGCGGTTAGTGCTGATGACTTCAATTTGCTTAAGCAAGAGTTGTCTAACATGAAACACTCCTCTTTGGCTGATGATTATCATTTCAAAGTAAATAATAAGCGAGGAGCGTGTTTATAAAGCAGTTTTGATACGGATTGCGGGCCGTTTGGTCTTAACTATGTACCCGAGTATTATTCTTTTAAAACTCAAAAATCAGCTGTTGTCGGGGACAATGAACGACCTTCATCGAGTTTAAAGGACAATCAAACGGTCTTGAATATTTCTGCCTCTCCTGACTGCATTCAAGAGACAGAGACGCAAAAATCAGCTTAAGCTATCCCCTCCAGACGTGTTGCCTCCAACCGGTGCGGAAAGCTGATTCGACTCGTACTCGTAGTAGTAGACACTGCACTTGAAGCGACTGGCGATCCTGGTTAGACTAGGGGCCATGCCTGATACTTATACGTTTGTTGATTCTCGTACGGGAAGTAGAAGTTGGTTGGACCACTGTGTGGTCTCTGAGTCAGCCTGGCGAACTGCAGTAGATGTAGGGATAATTGAGGAGTTTTTCTTGTCAGATCATCTGCCTATATATATTGAGTGTAATTTTAACACAATTAGACCTAAACTCGCGATAAACAATCGTGAAGTTAGTGCTCAGCGAAATACGGTGGTATGGGGTAGTAGATGTTTATTAAGAATTCCCAATAAACAAAATTCGATTCATTCTAAACACAAAACATTAGTCGAATGCACTCACCTGACTCCATTATAAAATTGATAAGAATCACCCGCGAGCTCGTGGAAAGATCACACACCGAACACACTTTTTACACATGATTCATTCTATCCATCAAACATTATTTTGTTGTACTTTCCTGATTCCTGTTCTACCAACAAGATTTTACATGTTAAATTATAAAACGTGTTTATTCGTTTAACCTAAATTCATTTCGCTCAAATTCGTTGAGTACTGCAGACGACTTTAAGCACATGCTAATAATTTGAAATGAAATTTGTGAAACAAAAAGACTCACTAAAATTAGATTGTATTTGTCCTGCTTCATCACAAGAACCAAAACGACACGGAAACCTTCTGCCGAACACAATACGTTGTATCGTTTGTGGTCCATCAAATTGTGGGAAAACCAACTTAGTAATAAGTTTATTGTTACATACAGATGGTCCACGATTTTGTAACTTATATGTTTATTCAAAATCTTTATATCAAGCAAAATACTTATTTTTAGAGAAAGTTATGAACATGGTTTCTGGTACAACCTTTCATAAATACAATCACAATTGTGAAATTTTGAGTCCTCACGAAGCGCTACCTGATTCAATTATAATATTTGATGATGTAGCTTGCGAAAATCAGAACAGCATTAGAGATTATTTTGCTATGGGTCGACATAAGAAAATTAATTGTTTTTATATTAATCAAACATATACAAAAATACCTAAACAACTAGTGAGAGACAATTCCAATTTGATTGTATTATTTAAACAAGATGACATTAATTTGAAACATGTTTATGATGAGCATGTTGGGTCTGATATTTCATGGAATCAATTTCGTGAAATGTGTTCAAAAGTTTGGAAAAAGCCTTTTAATTATCTTGTTATTAATAAAGATTGTGATAAAAACAAAGGATGTTATAGGTCAGCATTTGACACTTTTATAGTTCTAGATTAATATACTTAATACAATGTAGTGATAATGAAAGGTCACTTTAAAGTGTGATCTGCGACTGAACACAATATCAAGCAGTAAAATGGAAAAAACATTTAAAAAACAAATAGTTAAGTCAGCAGCAGCTGTTAAAAGAAAAGTGGGGATGATTAACGATACAAAAAACGTAAATAATATGGCACTGGAGAAAATTTTCAAACCTATTGTTGATCCCCTTAATTTGATAGCCAATAAAAATAATGAAAAGTGGGTTGAGAATGAAAATAATTACATCACCTCTGTTGGGAAAAAATGTAAAAATGAAAGTACATCGTCTTATTCATCCAATGAAGAATCGAATGACACTGTTTCTGAAAGCGACTTTCCTAATAATTACAACAAAACTTTAATTTCCACACCTTCTGAAGATCATAATGTCAGTGAAGGTTCGTTCAAATCTATTGCGTCTTCTCCAGATAATCGTCAAACTTTGTCGTGGTCTACATCATCAGAAGTAATGGATGCTATACCTTTTGGAGTAAGACATGAGCGGGGAAAACTAATGCTTGGCAATATTCGTGTTTTCGATAATGATAACATTCTGAAAATAGGAACTCGAATTTTAAAGAAGACAGATGGTTTAAGAGAGTTACTATTTAAAAGGAAACCTGATCTAGGAAAAGTCAGAGAGGAGGACTTGCAAAATTATAAATTGTTACTAATTGATACTAATGCACATCGACGTAATTATGAGTCATCTAAACCTATAAACAGTAACAAAGGTTTTAAATACATTAATGTTATTAAGCCTTTATTTAAATTTTCAAAAAATATGACTTCAAGTGTAGAAAGTCTCCCTCAAGGAAAAGGTATTCCACTTCTGAAAAAAGTAAAAAAATATACTGATTATGTTTATTGGGATGATCCCAACGAACTGGTAGAACGATTAAAATTGTTGTTAGGATCACGAGCGGCTGGCAATAGTGGTGTAGATGAAATTATTGCAGTCATAGAAGAATTACGAGAAGCTGGAATTATAAATATAGAACATAAACAGCTATCGCCACAGAAAATGAGCAGTATAATTCGAGATCTCTAATCATCTAGACAGCAATGAATGTAGATAAGTTCGGTCATCACGTCCATAAACGTTTGCGATTATTGGAATTTATCGACACTTTAAACGATACATTGGTGAAAACTGATGCTGGACACTATGATTTGAAAACATCTAAATTAAAAGGTCTTTCATCTCCAAATGAAGCCGATGAAGCAGTGAACAAAGCATACGTCGATAATATACTACAAGAGTTAAGAAAAGAAATAAGAGTGGTTAATGATAATACAAGTATATTTAAAAAAAATGAAAAAAGCTACATCAGACCGTTTGTCAAAATCGTTTTATACAAAACAAGAAATAGATAATTTGATTGAACTTAAATTGAACCAACACAATGAGCAAAAAAAACATAGTGAATGAAATTCATAGAGCAGCAAGAAGAAATTTTCCTTGTCGATTTACAATTATAAAAGGAATAGACGACTTATGCCAAGCTGATCTTATGGACTTTCAGAAATATTCTTATTTTAACAAAGGATATAAATATGTTTTAGTTGTAATAGATACTTTTACAAAATATGTGTGGACATATCCTATAAAATCAAAAAACAAAAAATGTGTGACAAAAGCAATGTTTGAAATTTTATCTCGTTCAAAACGAAAACCTATGAATTTACAAACTGATTTAGGCAAAGAATTTTATAATGATGCTTTTAATAAATTGTGTAAGAAATATGACATTAATCATTATTCCACCTACTCCACCAAAAAAGCTTCTATTGTGGAAAGAGTTATTCGTACAATAAAATGTAATCTTTACAAAATGTTTAGTTTGTATGGTTGTTATAAATGGTTAGGACCAAATTTAAATTCCGTTGTAGAAAAATATAACAATACTACTCACCGTACTACTAAATTTAAACCAGCTGACGTAAATAAAGTAAACCAGATACATGTTATAATAATCCGTGCCAGTTCTGCAGCGAAACGGCGGAAACAAAAAGAACATCGAAGAAATAAAACGGAAGAAGAGCGCGAAGCACGTTTACAAAATCAACGAACCAGGATGAGAACTCTGAGAAGCACAAAAAGTGAAGAAAGGAAAGAGAATGAAAGTGTAGAAGAATCGAGAATTTTAAAAGATAATTTAACAAAGGAAGCATTCCACTACGACCCAACGAAAAAATATTACAATCATAAACATGTTGTAATCGGAAAAATGAATAACATTTGCCAATTTTGCCACGCGAAAAAATTCAGTAAAGAAACACCAGGTCTCTGTTGCATGAATGGAAAAATTTGACTACCACCACTGGAAGCACCTCCGCTAAAAATAATGTTGTTGACGATATCAATTTCAATATTCTCAAGAATATACCTGGTGAAGAGAGAATATATAAATCGATGGACACGATGGTATCCAGTGAGGAAAGTGTCAACTTCCCTAGAGAATTTCTGAACTCTTTACAAGTACCAGGAATGCCATTACACTGCCTTCGTCTCAAAATTGGATCTCCAATCATACTACTTAGAAATCTCAGCTCTCCAAAACTATGCAATGGAACGAGAATGATCGTAAAACAGCTATCGAATAATATTATTAAAGCTGAACTTATTTCTGGAAAGAACAAAGGACAAACAGTATTTATACCTAGAATACCACTGATCTCTTCTGAATTGCCATTTCAATTTAAAAGACTGCATTTTCCAATTAAATTAGCTTTTAGTTTTTCAATTAACAAAGCGCAAGGACAAACTTTAAAATATTGTGGCATTAACCTCAAAGAACCCTGCTTCTCTCACGGTCAGCTATATGTAGCTTGCTCAAGGGTAGGAAATCCGAAAAATCTATATAATATATAGAAAACATTTTTCATTTTATTATCAATCCAGACAATAAAATGAAAAATGTTGTTTATAAGCAAATAGTGTAAACAATGAGCGAATGTTTTCAATATTTTTTTTTACTATCGCGTCAAAGTTTATTTTTTTATTTCACCTAACCGTGTAATCTTATATCAACTCCCGGGCGAAGCCGGGTATTATAGCTAGTCCTAAATATTCTTTACCTGACATACGCAACTTCTTATTTTTATTTTTTTTCCAGTGGCTGGGATCGGACTTATATTTTCGTTTTCTACCTTCTTCTATGTCGCCGTGAAATATACCTAGTGCAGATGGTTCTTCTTGAAGACTCGAATTATTTGAGACTACATCAGTGTCGGAGGGACAGTAGGTGGTATCGCTATCGATACCAGAAAAATCGCCGTCGTTGGAGGAGTCAAATCCGTACTTCCGTACTAATCCGTACTAATATTATAAATGCGAAAGTCTGTCTGTCTGTCTGTTCCTCTTTCACGGCCGAACCACTGAACCGATTTTGATGAAATTTGGTATGTATATAGTTTAAAACCCGCGTTTAAACATAGGCTACTTTTTTTTTCAAAAATCGACCCCCAACATAGTCAAATGGGGGATTGAAAGTTTGTATGAAAATCATCGTTCCGCTTTCACGCCTGAACCGCTGAACCGATTTTGATGAAATATGGTATGTATGTATATAGTTTAAAAGCCGCGTTCAAACATAGGCTATGTTTTTTTTTTCAAAAATCGACCCCCAAAATACTCAAATGGGGGGGTGAAAGTTTGTATGAAAATCATCGTTCCGCTTTCACGCCTGAACCGCTGAACCGATTTTGATGAAATTTGATATGTATATAGTTTAAGAATCGCGTTCAAACATAGGCTACTTTTTTTTTCGAAAATCGACCTCCAAAATAGTCAAATGGGGGGGGGGGTGAAAGTTTGTATGGAAATTATCGTTCGGCTTTCACGCCTGAACCGCTGAACTGATTTTAATGAAATTTGAAATGCATATTGATTAAGATACGCGTTCAAACATAGGCTACTTTTTTTTTCAAAAAATAACCCCCAAAACAGTTAAAGGGGGGGGTGAATCATCGTTCCGCTTTTACGGCCTATCTAGACCGATTTTGATGAAATTTGGTATGTATACAGTTTTAGTATTTTTATTTTAACGTCAACAGAAATTTATAATCTGTGAAAATGTCACCTGTCTAGCTAATACGGATCATGAGACACGCCTGGTGACAGGAGGATGGGTGAGCGGACAGACGAACTGTTAGACAGCCGAACACCGAAGTCGAGTAATAGGGTCTCATTTTTACCCTTAAGGTACGACGGAATCCTAATAAGTGTTAATTTTTGATATGCAAAAGATTAGAAAATTTATTCCTTCAATGAACAATTTGTTTGATAATGTAGCAATATATGGCGCCACCATGTAATGTAAAAGTCGCTATCGTTTGTCGTTCGACAATCAATAAGACTTCTATGATTTTGATTGCATTTTCAACCTTAGTTAATAAGTTGTTAGTCGTTTCGTATTCATGCTTGAAGACGTTTCGTTGTGTTTTGTTCATTTGTATTGAAAATTGAAATATGTTCATTGGTTGATTTTGAGTTGTTGTTTTGGTTGGTTTAATTAAATATTAATTTGAATTTGTTTATTTTTATTTGTTTAGGTCTGTATTTATATAGTACTTATTTATAGGATTAGAGGTTTCGGGTTAGGGTTTAGATCTGCAATTCTGTAGTATTATAGGTTTATAAGTAGGTTAAGTTCTATAATATTTGGTTTAGTAGATTTTTTTTTTAATTATTAATTTGATTTAAATTCACGGTTAGATTAAAATATTGATTCATTTATTGGATTTTGAAAATTGCATTCCTATAGGGGTAGTAAGTTTGTATGAAACTTTGTCATTTTTAATGTTGGACACATGAAATGTAAAATTTGTTTATTAAAAAAATCGAATACAGTAATAAGATTTAAAAAATTGCATTCCTATCGCGGAATTTCGACAATTTTAACGTTGGGCACATGAAATTTTAGAATTAAATTTTGGTTAGTATGAAATAATCATTAAAACATTGGATTTTGAAAACTGCATCTCAAGGGCGTAAAATGAGGGTTGGAAGTTTGTATGAAACTTCGTTTTTTGATGGGTGTCGAAGTGCGAGAAGTCTTAAATATTGGTGAGTAAAAAATACGTATCAGTTGCGGAAAGCAGGATGGCACTAAATAGGATGGGATGGGACAGGATAGGACTGGACGGGGCAGGACGAGACACAACAGGTTGGGACGGGACGGAACAGAACGAGAAGAGACGGGACAAGACGGGAGAAGCCATTATGAATTTAAATCAAATATTAACTTAAAACAGTCCCGCACGATACGGGATTAAAAAATGGGTGAAATTTTATGGCATATCCTTATAATCTAAAATGCATTTGCGCGGGCGAAGCCAGTTTCTCATAAATTGGACGAGTATTATAATTAGAGGTAGTACCCGGTATGCAGTATTCTATTTTAGTAGTAGGTGGAACTGAAGAACAGCGTCGTTGAGTTGCTAAATAATTATTAATATTTGGTAAATTAGACATTGAGTAAGATCTAACAACATTTCGTCTGTTTTGTGGTATTTGAGGACGATGATTCCACGTCGTAATATGTACGGGGTACTCTATTGCGATTGTAGGTGGTACCGAAGAACAGCGTCGTTGTTTTATATAATTATTCCTATTTGTTATCTTTGACACCGATAGTGATTCTACCCAGATTACGTCTCTTTTCTGACACTTTAGGTTGATATCCTTTTTCTTTGGATTCGTCTTTGGAATTCGGGTGGTCAAGAGTACCTAAAAATATAACATAGATTAAATACCTACTTAAGTATGTCTATGTACATAAATTATATTCTTTATTACTGACTGAGACATGAGTCGAAATTGAAACCACCCCAATACTTATGAAAATAAGACCGTCAAACAAGAACAAAAATAATAAACAGGTGCACTTACACGAAGTACCAGCAGTGGTTGTACTAGTCTGATTTGTATTTTTACAGTCCTTGTTCTTTTCTCCACTCTTTAATATCTTAAACATGAGGTCAACACGTACTCCTTGATAACGCTTTGCCATTCGCGACATCCTGCAACTGAAACAGGGTGAAAAAATATTGTAGACACTAATCAACACCTTCTAAATAGGCACTTTGATATAACATAAAGTTATGACAATACCGTCTATCTACACTATTTCTTTCATTTTTGACTAATAAGATGAACCGAGCAATACATTCTATGTACACTATTTCTTTTATTATTAACTAATAAAATGAATCATGTAGTTAAATATTATTGTCTTACCTTTTTATGTAATGAGCAATCTCCACAACACGGTTTTAATAATAAAACCCACTTTTTCTACCAAAATTTGCAACGAAATCAAAGGAAATAACGTTCGAAAAGCGCTCGAACATGAATTGACGTGCAACAAATTCACGATGAAAGTGAGGAAACTACCCCTCCCGTCCGCCGGCTCTTTGACATCCCACACAAAACAAGCGCGCGGCACACGCCGCAGAGAATCAGTCGTCAGTCGTCAGTGAAAAGATGTAGTCGCCGTTGCCGTTAGATAGGAGGAAATGGCATAAATTATATACGCAAATGTTGTTAGGCGGTATTTCCACATTTGTTTTTTTCAAAATGTAGTGAAAAATATGGTTTGGCGGTTTAATCAGAATAAGCGAAAATGAGAATTATGGTCATAGAAATAAAAAAGTCAATTTTTATAAAAATGTAAGAAAGGAGGTATTGGCACTTCGTCGTCGATATATGTATTTTTACTGTAATAGACAATAAAAATATATACGAGTACTCATCTGAGGATAGTTCAACATGGCATTTTCTTTAGCAGGTCATCCATACTATAATCAGAAAGAATGTATTGTACAGGTAGATGCAGGATCTTAGGCACACATGTGCACCTTTTGTTGTATGCATTTTTATAAAACTTTCACATTCATTCAAGTACATATATAATCATGATATGTTATGGTTCACCTGTAAAATTTGGGGGAGTTCTGGCGGGAGTCGCATAGTGTTCTCACCTAACCTTAGATCATTTAAGATCTAAGCACCCAATTCAGCATTGGACCTCGTGGTCATAGATGCACTCCCGGCTCCTTTGAGAATACAACCCCATAGTAAGAGCAAAAATATTTTCTGTTTTAGCTGGGCTTTTAAAAAAAGAAAGGTTGAGAAAAACAAACAAAAATTCCCGATAAAAATTCAAATACAGCCGACGGCCATTGCTTCACGGTTAGAGGTTCAATTTTTTCCGATCAAGAATAACAAGTTATGGTTTTTGCATCGCTTACCACTGCAAAATATTTAAAATGTAGAAAGAAGTAAGGCTCATATTTCTATACTTACTGTTTACGATAGGTACTTAATCCTAATGACTAAATTTGCATGTTCTAAAGTAAAAATATGAATTAAAATAATATTTGAAAAAAGTAAGTACCTATATCAAACTGAGCATTTTTTGGAACAGCATTTTAAAGAATTGCTTACTTTTTATATCCGACAAATGAAGTTCTCCCAGGCCCTGAATAACTCTGAATTGTTGCAACAGAAGGAAGATTGAGTGTACAATATTCTTTAAAGCGGAGTACTCTGCTGCAGGAGTGATGGTCAGCCGCTGCTCGAAATTGGCCATGCGATCAGCTAGTGACTTCTCCAATTGCTTCTGTGTCATCTGTACCTGCTCTAATTCAGAATGGTTTGATGCCTCTATTGCGATAAATTGTGTTGTGATGCGGGAGTCTAGGCAGGTTAGCGCAGAATTCATTATTGTAAATAAACCTAAAGTTATTGTTTATATGTATACGAGTATGTCAAAATTATATATTATTATTATTGTTCAGTATTTTTAATCTTTTAATAAAAGGAATAGCTGACTTTTAGGCCTATTATTTGCAACTCATTTATATTATACATACATACATACATAAAATCACGCCTCTTTCCCGGAGGGGTAGGCAGAGACTACCTCTTTCCACTTGCCACGATCTCTGCATACTTCTTTCGCTTCGTCCACATTCATAACTCTCTTCATACAAGCTCGGCGGTTTCGGGTACTTTTGACCTGACCCTTTACCAGGACGTCCTTAATTTGATCAAGATACGTTCGTCTAGGTCTTCCCACTCCGACCTTTCCCTCCACACTCTCCTTGTATATCTGCTTAGTCAACCTGCTTTCATTCATCCTCTCCACATGACCGAACCATCTTAACATACCCTTTTCTATTCCTGTAACTACATCTTCTTTCACATCACAACATTCCCTTATCACGCTGTTCCTGACTAGCTACTACGCCTTTTCCTGCTTTAAGCATCTCGACCGACACTCTATCACACCCAGCAGCCTTTCCCGCTTTCATACTCTTAAGTGCTTCCACAATTTCGAACATTTCAATTTCGCCTTCCATCTCATTCTCTTTTTCTTCGCTATAGCAGAAATATTTCTTATTTCCTTCCTTTTTTCAAATAAACTTTCAAAATAGTCCTTCCATATCTTTAGTACACATTCTTCTCCTTTCACAACGCTACCATCCTGGCATCTGATCCTAGTCAGCTCTCTGGTTATAGTATTTCCTCGGGCTGACCTTACGGATTTCCAGAATACTTTCAGATTTGACTGAAAGTCTTCTGATAGCCTTTTATCAAAATCCTCTTTATACTCTTCTTTCTTTCTAATCACAGCTTTCTTAACCAAATCTTTCATTTTCTTATATTCCTTACGTGCTTCATTCACATCTTCATCTATAACCTCTTGCATTCTTAAGTTAGCTTTTGCTGCTAACAAATCCAGCCATGCTTTCTTCTTTAATCGCACAAGTTCTTGCACATCTTTACTCATCCACGCATTTTTGTGATTTTTTCCTTTCCTTCTTCTACTTACACCACACACTTCAACAGCTACTTTCACAATTCTTTCTTTAAATTCCTTCCATCCATCTTCAATATCGCTCATTTCATCTAAATCTTCAAATTCATCCTTCAGTCTATTAATATACTTCTTACCTACATCCATATCTTGCAAATTTTCTACTTTTACTCTTTCCAAAGCGCTGGTTTGCTCCCTTACCCTGTGCCGCCAGCGATTGAAGATACCCCTTATCCGGGATATCACCAGTAAATGGTCCGAGTCAATGCCAGCACCGCGATATGCACGGGTATCCAGCACTTTGTTCTTCAATCTTTCATCTACAATCACAAAGTCTATCATACTTTTTAAAATACCTTCCACTCTTGTGTAGGTGTGGATCTCTTTATGTTGAAACATTGAGTTCGACACAAAAAGATCCCACTCTAGACAAATTTCTAATACACTTCTTCCATTATCATTCACCTTTTCGTCACCAAACGCACCAAGCACCTTTTCATATCCATCACGCTTTACACCCACCCATCCATTAAAATCACCTAACATAATAATCTTCTCATTTGGCTTGGTAACTTTCAATACTTCTCTTACACTATTCCAGAACTCCTCGTTTTCGCTTTTTGCTGATGTTGTACCCCTCGAACCCACATCCCAAGGTGCATTATTTACCCGCAAATTCTTGTTAGTGGAAGTAATGCAGCTATATACGAATTTCATCTTAAAAGTTCGATCCAAACAATTTACTCGATAAAATCGACAATGTCTTTGTTGCTTCTTCTTTTACTTGTCGGGCACATGAAGTACATAAATATCTTTCTATTCATGGAAAATCTTTACATATACTATAGCAAAATATACGCAGCTTGTCGGCTAACTTCTCTTAGAAGTTCTTTTAACCAATTTTATCTGAACTGAATGTCACTTATCCAACAACCCATTCATTCATTTCAAGTCATTCTCACTCTTAATGATATTTCGTTTGCTGCCTCCAGTAACCCAGTAAACAAAAATGATGTAGTTGTATTTTATTACAAGACCAGTTTATATGGTGTGACGATAGAAGAACCAAATTTTTTGGATGCTAGTGCACTATTAATCAAGCCTAATCGAGACACAGACACAGAAACTGTGATTCCGATGCCGAAGATTATCTCGATATAATAACTAGTAATGGTCTCTTTACTACTCATAATTTTCCTATGCGATTCCCCACCGCAACTTGTCTTGACCGCATTATGCTTAAATCACCTATTCGGCACTAGCTCTTGTTATCAAATCTTCTTTAACAGATCATAGCTCAATTTTCCTGTCTCTTGACACAACAAAAAATTTCCAGTCTCCCCTTTTAGTCCCCGACTAAAAAGTTGAATCATCATAAATTCAAATTCAAAATTTTTATGCATTATTATAGGATACTTCATATTGCTTAATAATTGTCAAATTTTGAAATTTTGATTTCACAACATTGGTCGACGTCAAATAAATTACTAAAAACTAAGTTTACTGCCGCGTCCAAGGCGACAGTGCAGAAGAAGCGGTAACAAACTGCACTGCAGCATTTTCTTCAACAACGTCAACTTCACAAATATCCAAACTAAGAATAGAATGTGGACGAGAGAATACATTGTTCAGATTAATTTATTTATGAGATTTTTATGGATTGCCAATTTTAAATAGATTTATGTACAGAGTGTACTGAATTTTGATTTAGGTTCAAATGAAACTTCAATTCATTACGAGGTTCCTGTGCCAAGCTCAAGCCAGATAGATGTTTTTATCTATAATAAGCCTTCTCATAAAGTACCTTCTTTACTCGTACAAACTTTTTGAATTTTTGATTAGGCATATCTAGAACAGACTCCGGACACCTATTATAAAATTGTATACGGTTACCCATAAATAATTTACTGACTTAGCTAAGCCTATGGATACGGCATGACTAATTTATGTTTATTACGTAAATTTCTATCAGTTGTGGCACTAACTTTGTGAAAAAAAAAAGAGGTATTTTTCCTAACATACATTATAAGATCAAATATGTACTGGGACGCTACTGTAAGTATATTTATTTCCTTAAAGAGTTGTCTTTACGAGTCTCTTGGTCCTAAACCGTAAATTGCGCGAACGGCCCTTTTCTGAATTTTAAAAAAGTTTGTATATCAGCCGCGCTACCCATAAAAGTAAACCATAAGATAACAAGCTATGAAAATAGCTGAAATAAACAAGCCTAGTTGTAAATACATCTGTTAGTTGTCGGATACTCCTAACAGCAAAAGCGGCAGAGCTAAGTCTATTGAAAAGTTTAGAAATATGAGCACCCCACTGTAGTTTTGCATTTATTATTATTCCTAATAACTTTCAAAAAAATCTAATTTCTGGTATTCCAATATTATGTCAGTATTGGCCTGCCTTACGTTTGGAAGGGTAAATTTAATGCATTGGGTCTTATTAGCATTTAAAAGAAGATTGTTGGTTGAGAACCAGATAGATATGGCCGGCAGTATATTATTAACCGAACTTACATTTTCGCTATGGTGATCTTATTTAAATATTAAAGAAGTGTCATCGGCAAACAGCACTATACCAGCCTGTGTTTCCACCAAAACAGGCAGGTCATTGACATATACCAAGAAGAGGAATGGTCCTAAAATTTAGCTCTGAGGAACACCCATTGTGACGCTTGATCCGCTCGACTTTACTCCATTAATATCTACAGTTTGAAGTCTATCAGTCAAATAGGATGCTATTAGTTCAGTTGATTTGTGGTCAAACCCATTTTGACGAAGTTTGCGCAAAAGTGTCTGATGATCTACGCAATCAAATGCTTTAGAGAGATCGCAAAAGACTCCAATAGAATCCTGTGAACTCTCTCACGCGTCATAGATTTGAGTAACAAGTGCTACTCCCGCATCAGTGGTGGACTTTCCCGCAGTAAACCCATATTGTTGGGAATGGAACATGTTATTGATTTTACTATTGCATTTGATATATTATTAAGTAGGGCTTCAGCGCGCAATGGACAAGAATCAACGTCAGAAGTTAGCTCCACAGGGATTTTTGCAAATAAATTATCAAAAGCATTTACTATGTCCTGAGTTTCAGAAATATTTTTGTTACCGGATGCTATTTGTTTAATACTGTCTCTATTTTTGATTTTGCCAGATTCTTTATTAATAACGTTCCATGTTTCTTGAATTTAATTTGTTTGTTTTGCTGGCGAAACTAAATCAATGAATAAAAGAAGTTTTAATTATATAATTAATTAAAAATTTTGACTTGAATTAACACACTCTCCATGTATATCTGCTTAGTCAACCTGTTTTCATTCATCCTCTCCACATGACCGAACCATCTCAACATACCCTTTTCTATTACTGTAACTACATCTTCTTTCACATCACAACATTCCCTTATCACGCTGTTCCTTATCCGGTTACTCAATTTCACACCCAACATACTCCTTAACGATCTCATTTCCACTGCATTTATTTTGCTTTCGTGCTTCTTTTGCCATACCCAACTTTCACTTACATACATTAATGTCGGGACCAACACACCCCTATGCACAGCCAGTCGAGCCTCTTTGGATAGTTTCTGACTGCTCATAAAGGCATGCAAAGCTCCATTCACCATGTTCCCCGCGTTCACTCTCCTTTCAATATCACTATCACACTTACCATCTGATGTAAACTTTGATCCTAGATATACAAACTCTTTCACTTGCCCAACTTTTTCTCCTCCAATCAAAATATTACATGCTGTCATTTCTTTCTCCATTTCAAAAACCAGTGTTTTAGTTTTACTTACGTTCACTTTCATTCCTTTCTCTTTTAAAGCTTCATGCATACAGTTTACCATCTACTGTAACTCCTCCGCTGATGACGCCAGTATAACCTGATCGTCGGTATAGAGCAGACATTTGACGAGTAACTCATTCATCCTTAATCCACTTTCAGACTCTTTCAAATCTGTCAAACAACTATCCATAAATAGGTTGAACAGCCACGGTGACGCAACACATCCTTGCCTAACGCCTTTCTCAATCTTAAACCATTCAGTGTACGCTCCGTTTATCCTGACACAAGCACTCGAATCCTCATATAAGGATTTCAGTGCTCGTATTAAGAGACTGCTCACCCCATGTATAGAAAGTGCTGACCACAATTCATTCCTCTCAACTCTGTCATAGGCCTTTTCCAAATCTTCGAATGTGCAATAGACTTTTTGACTCTTGGCCAAAAACTTTTCGGCTATGCACCGCAAAGAAAAGACCTGATCAGTACATCCCATTCCCTTTCGAAATCCCGCTTGAGCATCCCATATTTTGTCATCAGTTTCATTCCTGACTCTTCAATACCTTAGCATACAATTTGCCGACGATGCTAAGCAGGCTTATACCACGATAATTTTTGCAGTCCAGTTGTGACCCTTTTCCTTTGTAAAGTGGCACGATAACAGCCTTACACCAATCTTTTGGTACTCGGCCGCTTCTCCAACACAAATTGAAAAGGCAGTACAACTGTCTAGCTACGACGCCTTTTCCTGGTTTTAGCATCTCGACCGACACTCTTTCATACCCAGCTGCCTTACTCGCTTTCATACTCTTAAGTGCTTCCACAATTTCGAACATTTCAATTTCGCCTTCCATCTCATTCTCTTTTTCTTCGCTATAGCAGAACTCTTTCTTATTTTCTTCCTTTTTTTCAAATTAAACTCTCAAAATAGTCCTTCCATATCTTTAGCACACATTCTTCTCCTTTCACAACGCTACCATCCTGGCATCTAATCCTAGTCAGCTCTCTGGTTATAGTTTTTCCTCGGGCTGACCTTACGGATTTCCAGAATACTTTCAGATTTGACTGAAAGTCTTCTGATAACCTTTTATCAAATTCCTCTTTATACTCTTCTTTCTTTCTAATCACAGCTTTCTTAACCAAATCTTTCATTTTTTTATATTCCTTACGTGCTTCATTCACATCTTCATCTATAACCTCTTGCATTCTTAAGTTAGCTTTTGCTGCTAACAAATCCAGCCATGCTTTCTTCTTTAATCGCACAAGTTCTTGCACATCTTTACTCATCCACGCATTTTTGTGATTTTTCCCTTTCCTTCTTCTACTTACACCACACACTTCAACAGCTACTTTCACAATTCTTTCTTTAAATTCCTTCCATCCATCTTCAATATCGCTCCTCTCATCTAAATCTTTAAATTCATCCTTCAGTTTATTAAAATACTTCTTACCTACATCCATATCTTGCAAATTTTCTACTTTCACTCTTTCCAAAGCGCTGGTTTGCTTCCTAACTCTGTGCCGCCAGCGATTGAAGATACCCCTTATCCGGGATATCACCAGTAAATGGTCCAAGTCAATGCCAGCACCTACAAACATAAAACGTCCACATTTAATTCTTTTAACACAAGTTCTACTTCTAATTCTTTGCCGGAAAGACCTTGTTTATTTTGATGGATAATTCTTAACCCTTGAGGGTTTTCCGTTGTCTGAGTGTGCAGTTTAACCCTTAATTGCATGATTTTTCCTATTGTTTTAAAATAAATCAGGTTGATGTAATTAATGCTCTAGATTAAAGGAAAAATATTTAAAAAATCCTAGTATAAATAAGAATTTGAATTATTTAAAAAACAGTGATGAAAATTTACATCATTATGCATTGTTACATATATAGCTCAGTACTAAATAAGTCAAAAGATATTGTTTACTTATTCTCCTATATTCTAAATGATAATTTAAAAAACAATTATTATTTTATTCAAGCACAAATTAACTCCACATTGATTACACGAAATTGTGGAATAGCCTTTACATTTGGGAAATATACACCGAAGTGACCTTTCTTTTTTTTTATTGTGATTCTTCTTCCAGTAGACTGGTACTAGGGTTTTGTTGTACGCAATAGTCATTTATAAAGTTGCCAGGAACAACAAATTTAAAGTTTACAGTTTTTGAGTACCTTTTTTTCTTCACTAAATGTTATGATTGAAATTTCCATCATCATGCAAAGAAGGGTTAAATCAACTGTCGAGTATACAGAGTAACCATTACATAGAGTTGGCAGTTCTGTAGACAACTTATAACTAATATTTTGTTTACAATGTAAACTCGTCCAATAATTTAAATTTCTAGGTACCAATGTAGCAATTGTGTTCTTATAGTATCTGGATAGAAATATTCCATCTATCTCAGTCTTAAAACAATCACCTATGAAATTATTTGTGTCAAAAAATACAAATTTGTCACTGTGACGACATGTCAACGAATGCATCAAATTATTGAGTTGGTGAATGTTTTTGTTATGTTTTGGAGACTGGCAACTCATATATGGAATGGCATACAAAATTATTTGGATTACTTTTAATTTTGATGAGATTGACTTTAGATCTTTCATGTAAAGATTTCACCCCAGTGCTCAACTCGAAGGACCCGGAAGTAGCAACAAATATTTTCATAGAAATCCTTCAGTCTAGTATATCTTCTAACTCTAATGCAGTTATTCCTTCTCATCGTCGAAGAACAACTAAACCCTGGATTTCACCCGGACTTTTGCGATTTATGAATAATAGGGGCAACATGCATAATAAGTTAACCCGGCGTTCGTCGCTAGACAAATATGAACACAAACGGTCGTAACTGGGTAAAAATTACCACATTATTTATAGGTATATAATTCATCAAATATCATTATCATTATATATAAAAAACTATGAAATTTAAGTGAAGTAGTGGCGCCATCTGTTGTGGAGTAGTTGAACTCCATTCAGAACAACGATTATTTGAGTTGCGTTTCGAAAGGCGCTGCGAGCAATTACAGCATATGTAGCAATGGCGCAAAATTTAAAATTCCAATTTCAACAAAGTCTTAAATTACAATTGTTTCTTTAATAAAGTTATTAAATTTTGTGTATTTATACAGCACTAGCTTTTGCCCGCCGCTTCGCCCGCGCAAATGTATTTTAGATTATAAGGATATGCCATAAAATTTCACCCATTTTTTAAATCCCGTATCGTGCGGGACTGTTTTAAGTTAATATTTGATTAAAATTCATAATGGCTTCTCCCGTCTTGTCCCGTCTCTTCTCGTTCTGTTCCGTCCCGTCCCAACCTGTTGTGTCTCGTCCTGCCCCGTCTAGTCCTATCCTGTCCCATCCCATCCTATTTAGTGCCATCCTGCTTTCCGCAACTGATACGTATTTTTTACTCACCAATATTTAAGACTTCTCGCACTTCGACACCCATCAAAAAACGAAGTTTCATACAAACTTCCAACCCTCATTTTACGCCCTTGAGATGCAGTTTTCAAAATTCAATGTTTTAATGATTATTTCATACTAACCAAAATTTAATTCTAAAATTTCATGTGCCCAACGTTAAAATTGTCGAAATTCCGCGATAGGAACGCAATTTTTTAAATCTTATTACTGTATTCGAATTTTTTAATAAACAAATTTTACATTTCATGTGTCCAACATTAAAAATGACAAAGTTTCATACAAACTTACTACCCCTATAGGAATGCAATTTTCAAAATCCAATAAATGAATCAATATTTTAATCTAACCGTGAATTTAAATCAAATTAATAATTCAAAAAAAAATCTACTAGACCAAATATTATAGAACTTAACCTACTTCTAAACCTATAATACTACAGAATTGCAGATCTAAACCCTAAACATGAATAGGTACCTCTAATCCTATAAATAAGTACTATATAAATACAGGCTCAAACAAATAAAAATAAACAAATTCAAATTAATATTTAATTAAACCAACCAAAACAACAACTCAAAATCAACCATTGAACATATTTCAATTTTCAATACAAATGAACAAAACACAACGAAACGTCTTCAAGCATGAATACGAAACGACTAACAACTTATTAACTAAGGTTGAAAATGCAATCTTTTTTTTTTTTTTTTTTTTTTTTTTTTTTATGTAATAACTCGTTGTTGCCTGAAGGGCTTAACAACTTAACCGGACTTTTTGTGGCGGGGCCTGAAGGGCCTCCTGCCGACGCAGTGGCTGCTCAAAGGGTTCCCAGAGTGGGACGGACCTCGGCTTTGGCGCCACCCGTGTAGGTTGAACCTAGTGTTCAACTGCCATAAGGGCTGACTAAGTGGCGGATCCACCGGGTGCCGCCGCGGGGCGGTACCTAGTGAACCGGCCACTAGTCCTACTTCTCCGCGTTCGCCGGCGAACGCGGTGTATATACGCGACTATGTCGGCACGGTGCCTCTGTTGGGAAGGTAGGGGGTCTGAGGGGGGGACGGCGGCCGTAATTGGGTCGTCCGGATCGGAGAGGATATCCCTAGGTCTTCTGTACCTTGCGTTGGGTGCGGGGGCATAATTGGCAGCTTGCACTACCAGTGGGTTCGGGTGGGAGGACGCTCGCTCAAAGAAACGTTGGGACGTTTCTTTGAAGTAACGAATTATCGATGGGATTTCCAGTTCCCTGTGGAGATCACTCATTCTGGTGTACCGGGGGGCCCCGGTAGCCTTCCGGAGGAATCTATTTTGTATGCGTTGAAGCAATACAATGTTGGATTTTGCCGCATGCGCAAAACACACGCTGGCAAAAGAGAGGACGGGGCGGATGCACAACTTGTATAATGTCAGTTTATTTCTAAACGACATTTTTGGGTTGACGATCATGGGGCTGAGCTTGTAGAGGTACAAGGCAGCTCTGTTCTTGACGCGTTTGATATGAGGACCAAACGTCATGCGACTGTCTAGGGTGACTCCTAAATATTTGGCTTGTTTGGCCCAGGGAATGGGCCTGCCATAAATCTGTAGGGTGCCAACGATCGGCGTTGAGCCTCCCCGGCGGGGTCTCGTGGTGATGTTGGGGTCCCTTGAAAAGTACACTGCTGTACTCTTCGTGGGGTTTACCTCGATCCTCCATAGACGGAACCACTCCTCCAGAGCCCTGATGGCCTGTTGGAGTCGTTTCACTATGGTGGTCGATTGTTTGTGGGAGGAGTAGAGTGCCGTATCGTCAGCGTAGAGCGCTACTTCCACATTCGGGGTTCGCGGAAAGTCGCTAGTGTATAGCGAGTATAGGGTCGGGGATAGCACGGATCCTTGCGGGACTCCGGCTCGGATGGGGCGGGGCGACGAGAGACAGCCCTCCAGACGGTAGCGGAACGAGCGGTTTGACAAAAAGTCTCGTAAGATGCGCACGAGAGAGGATGGCAGCCCCATGCGAACAAGTTTGAAAATCAAACCTTGGTGCCATACTTTGTCAAACGCCGTGGCCACGTCGAAGAAGACCGATCCCGTTTTCCAGCCCTTGTTTTTGTTAAAGAGAATGTGCTCCGTGAGGCGGTGCACTTGTTGGACGCACGAGTGTTTGGCCCTAAAGCCAAATTGCTCGTCGGGGATGAGGCTTTTAGACTCTATATAGTCTTTCAGCCGAGCGAGTATAATTCGCTCGAAGATCTTGCCCATGGTGTTGAGCAAGCTGATGGGTCGGTAGGAGGAGGGGTTAGCCGGGTCCTTACCCGGCTTGGGGATACCAATGACTGTTGCACTTTTCCATGCGTTAGGAAAAGTGCAGTTTTCCAAAGCAGCATTGAAGATGCATACTAGGAGAATCAAGAGAGATTGGGGAAGGCGTTTGAGAACGTTATTAGAGATGCCGTCGGCTCCGGGGGCCTTTCGGGGTCTGTATGATTTGATGATTTCCTCGACTTCGTCTTCGTCGACGACGTCGACGTCGACTTCGAGGGTGGTGGGGCGGAGGGGTGTGTCCGGGAGGGACTCGTCAGAGTTAGCGGGAGTGAGAGTTTCCGCAACGTTGTTGACCTCTGCGAGATGGCCCGGGTCTACCGGCTCGAGACTCGGGGAGCATTGCTGCTCCAGGTTGACTGCTAGGCATTCAGCCTTTTCCTCGTCTTCGAAGGCGATCGACCCGTCGGGTCTGTTGAGTGGGGGAGCTGGCTCGATTCTGTTTGAACGCAGAGCTCGGGTCAGATTCCAGAATGTGGTGTGGGATGGTTGGAACTGTGATAAGGTGTTATCCCATCGTTCGTTTCTCAGTTCTCGGATTTTCTCCCTCACTTGACGTTGAAGGGAGCGTAATTCGAGTCTGGCGTCCTCGGTGGGGTATGCGTCATAATGTCTCGTTGCCGCATTCTTACGTCTCATCAAATCGCGTACGTCATCGGGCAACTCCCATCGATGGGTGGGATCCATCGATGCGACTCGCCTGGTGCAGCCTATTACAGCTGATTGTAGGTGATTTGTGAGGCGGAGAATAGCGTGGTCTGTCTCGTCAGGGGTGGTGATCCTATCGGGGATGTCATCTAGATCGGGAGACGGCCGGTCGAGAGCTGCAGAGAGCTTCTTCCAGTCGGTCACCGTTCTATGATGAACAGGTTGCCCGTTGTCAACTGGACCGAGTTGCAAGAGCACCGGGCGATGGTCGGATTCGAGTTCGGCGTGTACCTCCAGAGCCACCACCTCGAGGGCGATGTTCTTGATGAGGGCCATGTCGATCACACTCGGGGTGTGGGAGACTATGCGGGGATAGTGAGTAGGGGCTACGGGAGCGACAACTTCAAAGTCCAACTCGTCCATGAGACGTTGAAGGGCTAATCCATTGGAGCTATCCGTGGCAGAATTGAATAGGATGCTCTTGCTGTTGAAATCGCCGGCTAGAATAGTGGCGTTTCCTAGATCGAATAGTGATTTAAGGTCACTTTCGAGAAGTCTCTTTGCGGGAGGGAGATAGCAGGAGGCGATGTTGACCGACTGATGGCCGGTCATGCTCAACCTGAGTATGGAACATTCGATGTTCTCGAGAGTCGGGGGAGGGAGAGGAATGCAATGTAAGCATCTTTTGTAATAGATGAGAGTGCCGCCTTTAGGGCCGACTCTATCATTACGAATTACGTTGTAATTAGCAATTCGCGGGGAGCGATTTGCGGGTTTGAGGAAAGTTTCTTCCACCAAGAGAATGTCGACTTGATGGTCGACGAGGTACTTACTGACTTCCTCTCTTTGTTCAGAGAGGCCATCAGCGTTGAAGAACGCCAAGGTCAGGGAGACTAAAATGCAATCAAAATCATAGAAGTCTTATTGATTGTCGAACGACAAACGATAGCGACTTTTACATTACATGGTGGCGCCATCTATTGCTACATTATCAAACAAATTGTTCATTGAAGGAATAAATTTTCTAATCTTTTGCATATCAAAAATTAACACTTATTAGGATTCCGTCGTACCTTAAGGGTAAAAATGAGACCCTATTACTCGACTTCGGTGTTCGGCTGTCTAACAGTTCGTCTGTCCGCTCACCCATCCTCCTGTCACCAGGCGTGTCTCATGATCCGTATTAGCTAGACAGGTGACATTTTCACAGATTATAAATTTCTGTTTATTTATTTATTTATTTATTTATTTAAACTTTATTGCACAAAAACAAAAAAATGTACAAAAGGCGGACTTAATGCCGCTTGGCATTCTCTACCAGTCAACCAGTTGACCAAACAGAAAAAACTTTAAGTTGGTGGTGCGATAAAGTGCACATGCATACTGACAAAATACATACATTACAAAAAGAAAATGCGTAAATACATACAATATATATATACATAATATACACTATAAATACATATTATTATACATACATAAAATATATAATTAGGATATATAATTAGGATGACCCATCATTAATCTGCCGAAGAAAGAACCCCTTCACAGCATGTTTGAACGCAGAGCGACTAGGAGCTCTCCTAATCATTTCAGGAAGAGCATTCCAGAGCCTTACAGCCTGAACCTGGAAAGATTTCTCCAAAAAAGTAGACCGGAACAGAGGAGTACGCAGAGTCAGGTTGTCTGAAGAGCGAAGAGAACGGGAATGGGTGGAACTCAGAAGCGGGAATTTAGATTTTAAGTAAAGAGGAGAGTGAGCATCATTGAGTAGAGAGTACAAAAAACAAAGAATTCTGGCTTTACGACGTTCAGGAATAGGAAGCCATGATAACTGCGAACGAAAAGAAGAAATATGATCGTATTTACGGATATTAAAAATAAAGCGAATACAGTTGTTGGCTAATCTGTCGAGTTTAATGAGAAGGACTTGAGTAAGATCGCAGTAACACACGTCGGCATAATCAATAGTAGGAATGACTAAAGATTGGACGAGGGAGATTTTGGTTCTCAGAGGAAGGAAGTTCTTTAGTCTATAAAGAGAACGAAGCATACCAGTTACTTTACGGCAGACCTCAGTGACGTGAGGAACCCAGCTAAAAGTTGAATCGATCTGCAGTCCAAGGTCTTTTACGCTGGGGCAGTAAGGGATCGTAACATTATTAAATTTAACGGGATTGATAGCCTCGAAATTAATATTACAAATTTGCCGGGAGCTTCCTATAATTATAGCCTGGCATTTACCCGGGTTTACAACTACTCCGTACTTAGTCGACCAGTCTGCAATAATGCTAAGATCCCTGTTAATGAGCGCAACCGAGGAGTCAATACCCTCACAATCGCATGAGTGGTAGAGTTGCAGGTCGTCTGCATAAAGATGAAAAGAGGAAGAAAGGAGTAAAGTAAGAGAGTGGATGAAGATAGAGAACAGGAGAGGGGACAATATGCCACCTTGGGGAACGCCAGAAACAAGGTCACGCCAACTTGAGATATTTTGCTCAACACGGACTGCTTGCTGTCGGCCACGAAGATAAGAGGCGAACCAATCGAGGACCACTGGAGAGAGATTAAGGCGAGCAAGTAAAGCAAGGAGAACATCGTAATCTACCGTATTAAAAGCATTGGAGAAATCAATAAGTACAAGGATGGTCACCCTGCCGTGCTCCATGCCATTTCTGATGTCCTCAGTCACCTTCAACAACGCAGTACCCGTGCTGTGTCCCGGGCGGAATCCCGATTGAAATTCACTGAGCAGTCCATTAGAAAGAACAAGAGAGGATAGTTGGGAATACACTGCTGCTTCAAGAATTTTAGAGAAAAATGGAAGAATAGATATAGGACGATAATGATTTAAGCTGCCAGGATTGTTAGTTTTAGGTAGAGGAATCACAAATGCCTTCCGCCATAAGGAAGGGAATACACCTGAACTAAGGGAATAGTTAATGATGTGAGTGAGAGCCGGAAGAATGAAGTCCAAAAGAAGAAGAATCATGCGGAGATTAATTCCATCGATCCCCATGGCTTTTGTTTTTATGGAAAGGACAATTTTTTTAACGTCTTCAATGGTCACTGTAGAAAAGGAAAACGTGTCAGGTAGCAAACAAGGTAAGGAGTTTAAATATGAAATAGTTTGCAACCTAGATGAAGGATCCAGAGAAGTAGTGGAAGTAAAATGATCATTTATCTCATCTAGAGAAAAGGAGGAATTGAATACCTTGGAATTACCCTTACCTACACCTTGGCTTTTGAGGAACTTCCACACATCAGCAGGAGAAGAATTCGATATGCTTTCATGGAAATACCGACGTTTCGCGGACCTCACCATACGATTACAAAGATTTCGTGCCCTCTTAAATATATCCCAATTGTCATCAGAACGATCACGTTTAAATTTTAAGAATGCTCGATTACGTTTTGCCATGGCCATGCGCACTCCCCTGGTCATCCACGGACAAGGAGGTCGTTTAATTTTTACACGACGGAATGGAGCATGACGATCAAAAAGAGAAACAATTGAGCTATTAAGAAGGCCAACCTTGGATTCCACGGTATCAGCAGCTAATATGGCATCCCAGTCAGTGCCAGCAGCATCAGTACGCAGCGCTTCAATATCCAGCCCAGCAAAGTTGCGCATTAAAACTGACTTTGCCTTAATCTTAGTGGTGTGAATCCTGTAAGAAGCGTAGATAAGGTCATGTCGAGAAAATGCTGGAGCAGGATGCTGACCATGAAGCATGATATTATCGAGTGATGAGGTAAATATGTGGTCAAGCCAGGTGTCAGGGGAGTCCTTATTGACGTGAGTGGCATTAAAAGGAAGAACCGAAAGATTGAAGGAGTCAACAATATCACGAAGTTTACAAGAAGAAGAGGTTCTGTTGACGTTCAAATAAAAATACTAAAACTGTATACATACCAAATTTCATCAAAATCGGTCTAGATAGGCCGTAAAAGCGGAACGATGATTCACCCCCCCCCTTCAGGCGTGAAAGCCGAACGATGATTTCCATACAAACTTTCACCCCCCCCCCATTTGACTATTTTGGAGGTCGATTTTCGAAAAAAAAAGTAGCCTATGTTTGAACGCGATTCTTAAACTATATACATATCAAATTTCATTAAAATCGGTTCAGCGGTTCAGGCGTGAAAGCGGAACGATGATTTTCATACAAACTTTCACTCCCCCACCATTTGACTACTTTGGGGGTTGATTTTTGAAAAAAAAATAGCTTATGTTTGAATGCGGGTCTTAAAATATTAGTACATACCTTTCATCAAAATCGGTTCAGCGGGTCAGGCGTGAAAGCGGAACGATGATTTTCATACAAACTTTCACCCCATTTGAGTATTTTGGGGGTCGATTTTTGAAAAAAAAAACGTAGCCTATGTTTGAACGCGGCTTTTAAACTATATACATACCAAATTTCATCAAAATCGGTTCAGCGGTTCAGGCGTGAATATACATCTATACTATCCACTCAAGTCATCGTCCTCATCATCAGTTAGATTGTCGTTGCTGGCAGCATTTTCTGTAAAAATAAAATCATAAACAATTAAAAAATAGAATGACAAATATAATAAATTACAAGCCAAAAGTCAAAGTACGGTACCTGGTTCATGAAGTGATTCGCTAACGAATCCGGGTAATTGGTCACCATCAAACCAATGAAAACGGTACTGGTTATCTTCTAACGTCCATCCATTATTTTCCGGAGTAAAATAGATTTAATAAATGATGAAAATTCAAATGATTATTTTGATGATGAAGATGATTAAGAGACAATAAAATAATAATTCAATTGATTAATCATAATTAATTATTTTCTTATTGAAATTATTATAATAGATATATTTTTGAAAGGCTATTGCTACAAAAAAATTCATTTTCCCCTATTTATATGCAATATATTATATTATTTTAAAAATGATTACTTATTATTTTAATTATAAATTTCATCGTATTTGAATAGATATGCAAAAATATGAAATTGAAAACAGTAAGTACTTTTCAAATATTAGATATTTTACTCTGACGCGCATGCGCATTGTGCTATCGCGCTCATACTCGAGGCTGAGTAATTCTTGTGTTTAAGGGGTGTTTGGTCATTACAAACTGTCTGACTGATTTAATACAACTTTGTAATAGTTATCTGAATAACATATATAAAAGTCAGACATTTAAAAATAAATTAAGTTATTTTTTTTTTTTGATAGAGCTTCAAAGCGTCTGACAAAAGTTCTGGCGCATGGAAAGCGTCTGACTTCTCTGATATGACTTCAGAGTAATATTCTATAAAATATATATAAAAATCAGTCATAAAAATTTAAGTTAAGTAACTGTGATTTTTAGTTACCTTTCTCGCCTGGTACCTGCGCAGGTGTCACCGGGCAAGTCTCACAAACATGCAGGTATTAAAAGTACATGAAAGACTATATTATTAGATCGCAAAATTAGAAACAATATTTTCCGGGTATCAAAACCTCGTGCGAGAAAGAACTTTATCCCCTTTGTGGATCTTGAATAGCGTTCAGATCGTTACAAAACACCTATTTACTTCCCTTTTAGCGCTTGAAAATATAATTAACGCCTTTGTATCTCTACTGTACCGCTTAAGGAGTCAGTTGACGTCTACCTGTTGCCCGCTTAGCACCCATAGAGGTAGTATAAAACCATTTTACCGCTAACAGAGTTAATTTTCGCTTATTTACCACTCTTGTATCGCTAACAGATCCTGTTACCGCTATTTTAACTTTCTTATAGCATTGATTGTACCTCTTAGCCAATTACCATAACTCTTGTATACCATCATTATACAACCTTAAGTAATATAAAAATTGTGCCTAATTCGGGGGTAAAGTAGGGTTAGAGCGCGCTCTAACACTAATTTGAAACACCCATAAACCACTTTAGAATCTAGTTAGCGCTTTTATAGACTTATTATAAATCTTACTTTAGCGCCTAATTGTTACTTGGGTACTGAGAATCGAAAGATCCATTCTTTAGAAAATAAGTTGTGTCTTACGGCTCTGGGATCTTGGACTATATTAGACTTAAAAAAATGTAACATGAAACATTATATTTTCATTATTATATGGCACATAAGTTAATTAGATGGTCAGTCATTTTTAACTTGATTGGCACTTAAGATAAATGGCTGGGTACTATTAATTTTGGGCTATATCACTTCATGCTTTTTGGTTCACTCTGAAAATTAACTGCATAATCACTTAAATCTTTCTTCCATACTCTGAAAAATAAGAGCTTAGTGCCATTTGTATTAAGCGACATATATCTTTAAATATATAAATATATACAGGTCAAATTACACAGATTGAGTTAGCCTCGAAGTATGTTCGAGACTTGTGTTACGAGATACCTACTAACTCAACGATACTTTATTTTATTAATAAATACTTATATAGATAAACATCCAAGACCCAGGCCAATCAGACAAAGTTCTTTTCTCATCTTTGCGATTAAAGCTCCGTTTTATTTGGTAGTAGCATCACTAATTCAATTGATTTAATTAAATTTCAATTAAGTTTACCCCATTAAAATAGTTCAAGAAGATTTTTTGTTATGAATTTTTTTCCCAAAATTGGAACTTTAAATAGGTCTCCTGTACTGTTGCAAAAATGTCGCTTAAACCAAATAGCCTTTCACCCCTCGATATAATGTTAAGAAAACGGAGTATATGATCTTTGGGGCTGACAGTAAATGTTTAGAAGCAACTCCCAAAATCGTGTTAAATGAGGTGAACCTAAATAGAGTGAACACGTTTAAATATCTGGGACATTTTCTCACTGATGGCCTCAGAGATGATATGGATATTGAGAGGGAGCGCAGGGCTTTGGCGGTACGAGGAAATATGTTGGCCAGGAGATTTACCCGTTGTACTAAAATTGTTAAAATCACGCTCTTCAAAGCGTACTGTCAGAGCATGTACACGAGTCCTCTTTCGTCGTCCCCGTACAGGATGTAGAATTAATGGTGTTAGTATTAATAAGATCAGTTATGCTCCACAAATGAAATGTTGCGTTTTTGTGAGGCGTACGCTAAGGAGCATGGTCTTATATACATTCAGTCAGAAAAGTATCGGGAATGGATTATTTATTTATGGTTCCAAATTCAAATTTTTGTTTTTTTTGTTGTTGTTAGATTGGCACAACTGTTTTCCATTTTGGCGTGGAGTTTGAGTTGCATCTGTTGTTTACATTAAATACAGTGCTATTTTTAGTTATATCATATCTAGTGTGTATTGCTAATTTCATAATGGATAAAAACATCGAACAAAGAGTTTGTCTTAAATTTTGCATTGCCAATGGAATATCGTGTTCGGAGTCACTGAAAATGTTACAGAAGGCTTACGGTGAATCGACTTTATCAAAAACTCGTGCTTATGAGTGGTACAAAGCGTTCAAAAGCGGTCGAGATGTGATGGAAGATTTGCCTCGCTCTGGTAGGCCATCAACGTCCGCAACTGAAGTTAACATCGCAAAAGTGAAGGAAATAGTGACTGAAAATCCTCATTCAACTTTGAGAGAGATAGCCACCGAACTTTCTGTATCTCACGAGTCGATCCGTACCATTTTAACTAATAATTTGGGTATGAAACATGTTGCCGCTCGGCTAGTCCCAAAAGACCTGAATTTTTTTCAAAAACTCAATCGCATGAGAGTCGCTGAGGACATGCTAGAACGAGTCAATTCCGACCCAACATTCATGAAACGCATTGTTACTGGTGACGAGACGTGGGTTTACGAGTTTGACATGCAAACTAGTCAACAAGCTTCGGAGTGGCGCCTTCCAACTGAACCGAAACCAAAAAAACCACGCCAAAGTCGTTCAAAAGTCAAAGTCATGTTGACTGTTTTCTTTGACTATCGCGGTGTTGTGCACTCGGAATTCTTGCCGGAAGGTCAAACGGTAAATAAGGAATATTATTTGAGTGTTATGCGGCGTTTAAGAGAGCAAATCCGACGAAAAAGGCCAGATTTGTGGAAAGAAAATTCTTGGATTTTGCACCATGATAATGCACCTTCGCACAAGGCCATCATTGTGAACGAATTTTTAACCAAACACTCAACAAATACCATCGAGCAACCACCATATTCACCAGATATGGCTCCAGCCGACTTTTTTCTTTTTCCTAAACTCAAATTACCACTTCGTGGCACCCGTTTTCAATCGGTAGAAGACATAAAAGAGAATTCGCGGCGAGAACTGACCTCAATTCCGGAAACAGCGTTTAAAAAATGTTTTGATGATTGAATTATTCGTTGGCGTAAGTGTATCGTTTCTAAAGGAGCATATTTTGAAGGTGATAAAATAAATTTGGATGAATAACAAACAGTTTGTGTATTATTGATCTTTTCCTGCTACTTTCTTGACAGAGTAGTATAATGTTAAGAAAACGGAGTATATGATCTTTGGGGCTGACAGTAAATGTTTAGAAGCAACTCCCAAAATCGTGTTAAATGAGGTGAACCTAAATATGTAGAGTGAACAGGATTAAATATCTGGGCCATTTTCTCACTGATGGCCTCAGAGATGATATGGATATTGAGAGGGAGCGCAGGGCTTTGGCGGTACGAGGAAATATGTTGGCCAGGAGATTTACCCGTTGTACTAAAATTGTTAAAATCACGCTCTTCAAAGCGTACTGTCAGAGCATGTACACGAGTCCTCTTTGGCTACACTACAACAAGTCATCGCTAAACACCCTGCGAGTCCAATACAAGTATATTTTCAGAATGCTGTTGAATCTTCCTAAGCATTGTAGTGCCTCCGGTATGTTTGCCGAAAACCGGACTGATGGCTTCAATGCTATTATTCGGAAGAAAGCGACATCACTACTGAGAAGAGTGCGGGAAAGTGAAAACAAAGGGAAATCACGAGGATGATGAATGCAACGGAATGCTACCATTCATCGGTTTTGTCGTCCTCCTGATTTCTCTGGCAGCTATCAAATAATTTAAGTTAGATATTAAGTTAGTGTAAGTACTAACATAATTATTTTAAGTCTCTTGTACTAACATTTTTATGGATCATAGTTATCTGAAAATAAAGAAATAAAAATAATTTTAACCCGCGAGCACTCGCGCTATGAGCATTTTGTTCACAGAAACTTGAAACACGCGCCATTTGTCAAAATTATTCGTACGAGCATCGTTCTTTCGGTAGCTGAGTTTTAACCCTA
The DNA here is from genome assembly GCF_032362555.1 of Amyelois transitella. NCBI lineage: Eukaryota > Metazoa > Arthropoda > Insecta > Lepidoptera > Pyralidae > Amyelois > Amyelois transitella. Next base: position 2,026,981 of record NC_083536.1, read on the forward strand.
CTCCCGCCCCCGGATACAGTTCGCTTTTCGCCAGTGTGTGCAAGTCGCTCAGACGAGGAGGTTTATTGCGCCGTCACATCATGCGGCGTTTTGCTCATCGCGCGAGTGTCGACGTAAGTACTTTTCTTCTCATGACTTATTTTGTTTTCATCATATTGATAGATTTACTGCTACTTTTATGTAATATTATAGTTTTAAATTACCGTCATAGAACACTATATCTATACACTATATATATATATATATATATATATATACTATATTGTCTCCAAAAGCAGAAGCTTACCAGACTTAAGGGGTTACGGTATACAAAGATTACAGGACATGGAGAACTCTAATAAAGACCTTGAAAAAAAGCTAGCATCAGCGCATCAGGAAATAGATACTATAAATACTGAAAATACAAAACTCAAGAAAATTATGTCAAGTAAGGATCAGAAACTTTCACAACTACTGAATATCTGCGGATCAACAAAGAAACCAGCAAAGCAAAAATCTTGTAAACCAATATTATTGAACCATAGTTGTACTCATCTCGGTAAGTCGCCCAGAGATGGAGCTAGTAGCACCGACGACGGCAGGGAAAGTAATGAAGACTCCAAGGATGACAGTGGTAGACAGCAAAAAGAGCAAGTAGTGTTGAATGTTGATAAACAAAATTTTATTTATTTATTTATTTATTAACAATAACCAACCCTATCATTACAGTGTTACCCAATGCGATAGAGTAGCTAATTAAATTACAATTATATTAAGCAAAATATTTGTGTACTTATGAGGATAATTCATATAACATAGATCTTGTGAACTCAGTCAAAGTACAGTTGAACAAGTCTATGCTATTAGCGACCCCGTTCATAGCTTTTATTGCCCTTGTGATCGGCGCTTGTTTTAACAATTCCGTTTGTGCTTGCGGAGTTGCGAACAGAGGAGGTTGCCGTCGCCGCCACACGTACCGGTCTGGCACGTTCAAGGCCAGCCACTGTAGCACCACCTGGTTGCTGATCCGACCCCGAAGCAGTTCGAACAGATACGTCGCTAGGCTCATTTGTCGTCTAACCTCAAGTGAGTTGTACCCCACCATCCCGAGTACAAACAGCGTTGGGTACCTCAGTGGATAAAACGGATATACTCCATACATTTTCAGATACAGATATCTTATAAATTTATTTTGTATTCTTTCCAACATTAACACGTATTTTGTTTCATAAGGTGACCAAACACATGCATTGCTCTCGAGATGGCTTCGCACTATTGCATCGTATAAAGCGCGCACTGCTCCGAGGTTCGTGAATCCTTTGGATTGGCGTAATACGAACCCCAAGTTTCGGAACGCCTTTTTGCACGCTTGTACGATGTGTTCCCGGAAATTTAGATTATGCGTGAAGTGAACCCCCAAGTCTTTTGTTTCCTTCACTCTTTGCATCGGGACCTTATCGACACAGTATTGCCACATTATGGGTTGTCGTACTCGCGTGAATGACATAACTAAGCACTTTGAGACATTAAACTGTAGCCTATTTCTATGGCACCATTCTACTACCCTCTCTATGTCTTTCTGCAGTTTCTCACAGTCTGCTTGATTTCTTATTTCTAACACCAATTTCAGATCGTCTGCGAATAGAAGACATGTTGCTTCTTTTACGACGTCGGGTAGATCATTGATCATCAGATTGAACTCGAGGGGTCCTAGATTGCTTCCTTGATTTACCCCCGACCTTGTGAAATATGGTTCTGACTGCTGCCCTGCCCAGTCTACATATTGTCGTCTGTCTTTCAGATAGCTAGCAAAGAAACGTAAGGTCATTGGCGTAAATCCAGCGTCTGCTAGTTTCTCAATAAGGACGTCATTGTCCACCGTATCAAATGCCTTTTGAAAATCAAAGTACGCCACATCCACCTGTATCCCCGCATCCACCGCTGGAACCACCCGTGTCATCAGTTGCAGCAGATTACTTGTTGTGCTTCTTTTGGGACGAAATCCATGCTGTGCCTCTGAAAGCTGACTGCTAACTTGTATGCGGATGGAATGATCCACGGTGGACTCAAAGATCTTAGCTGGTGTACTCAGAATAGCCGCCGGCCTGTAATTACTAGCTTCCGTACCCCCTCGGCCCTTTGGAACTGGTACCACCCTTGTCAGTTTCCACCTGTCTGGAAAAGTTCCATATTTCAGGCACAGGTTATATATATGCCATAAGGGCGTCACAAGAACCTCCCTACAGTCTCTAAATATGAACGGGGGTATACCATCTGGTCCCACGGAGTGCTTAGGTTTAAGCTTTATCATGGCTCGTCTGACTTCCTCCTTTTGTAACTCATGCACCTGCACTCGTGCCGCCGTGGCCGATGAGAGTGCACTGGCCGCTTCCACATCCAACTTGGCCTGCTCTTGGCTATAGACAGAGCAGAAGTAATCAGCAAATTCTTTCACGCTTTCTCCTTCCGTAAGAACAATCTCGTCTTTTATTAACAATTGTTTATTATTATTTTTTCTTTTTGTTTTGACAAAATTCCAAAATGATTTCGGATCTTTAGTTAAATTTTGTTGCAAGCATTTCATGTGACTATTATGTGCCAATTCCACCTCTTCCTTTACCTTTTTTCTACATTGTGAGAATGCCGCATAGTCTCTCGGCGCCTTCGTCTTTTTGTACTGCTTATGCAGGCGATATTTTTTCTGGATCAGCAAAATAATGTCTTTCGTAAACCACTCCGGATATGTAAATTTAGATTTTGCTTTTCCCGTTATTTTAGCTGGCACGCACTCATTTATTGCGTTATATATATTGTTATAAAAATACTCTACTGTTTCCTCAGCGTTCTTTATAGTGTACAATTCGTTCCAATCTATATTAGAAATATACCCGTACAGGAGATGCATGTTTGCTTTTCGGAAATTCCATCTGTTCCTATTGATGTCAGGTTTTATTTGTTCCTCCTGTCTTGTTTCCACGTCTTTTTCGCCTGAAGATATGGCATCTTTCCATGTTATGGTGATCGCAAGTGGCGGATGATGTGGATCTTCTGGCTGCAACCCCTCCGTTTTAACAACGTTTATTACTCCACGGACCCCATTTCCATTTAGTACTAAATCTAATTGTCTATTATTACAATTTAGCTCAAAATTATTTTGACTGAATTCACAAAAAGATAACAAATACTCATAATAATTACGAGTTTCTACACTCGCAGAATGCAAGTTGAAGTCTCCCATAACAAGAACATTACTGTGGTACTTACTACAAATTTTCTCAATTACATTAAACATTATTATATATTCATTATTTTTAGTACTAGGCGGTATATATACAACAACACACACAAATAGTAGTCTGTTTCTCAAATGAACTGATGCTAATACCATTTCAAAAGAATGCATATCTATATTAATATTGTCTGGTGGTCGAATTTGCCGTAGTTCATACTTGGACGTTGCCACTATACACGCTCCCCCTTGTTTGCGACCATCTGTCCTGTCGCATCGCAGTATCTGGTACCCTGCTGGAACAAGCTCTGCGTCATGTATGGATCCATCACATCCTGACTCAGTTATGGCCATTAAATCCGCTCCTACCGAATATATGAAGGACTGGAACCTTGTAATTTTGGTTCGTAACCCTTTGACGTTCTGGTAGAATATTTCTATGCTCCATTTGGATGTGTTTCTTCGTTTCCTACATGTATCTCTCCCTTCATATTCACTCGCAGTTATTGAATCGTAACGATTATTTGGGCTTATCCGACTCTCCTCCACTCCTCCGAAAGCTCTGCCTCCATGGTTTTATACATATATCTGCCGCCCAGTTACTTGGGTCCATAATTGCAGAAGCCAATCTCGATGGGGTTCCTATTTTGAAAGAAGCGTACTTACCTCGCGATTTGAGTCCCTCAACCGTGCATATCTCTTCCTGCGTGATGGTTCTCAGATGTTCGAGCACTTGTTCGGGCTTTGTTCCCTGTTTAACATAAAACAAATGGAGGTATTTCCATCTCTCTGAAGCTTCCAGTACCGTCGCTCCTGGCTTTGCTGTACCACGTAACATTGTTGCCATTGATGTTCTTTGGCGTTTTCTCTTCACTTCCGTCCACTCACTCTCTTCTTTGGAATTTTCAACCCCTTCTGGTTTTGACTGTATCATGCCTGATAATGGTAGTTGTTTGATATTTTGTTGCATCTGTATTACGCTCGGTAGTGGTGTGGATTTTTTAGGGCCTATTTGAGATTCTTGTTTTGATAAACGTTTCGGTACATTTGTTTCAGGATGCGATGTATTTATTAACTTTGTTTGGGTATCTTGTTTCTTAGTGACGTTTTCGTCCCGAGATTCGCTGTCCTTAGCCCCCTCACTTCTGCTCATCAAAGTGTCAATTTTCTTTTCAACAACTTCCAGTTTTTTAGCTAACTGGTTATTGCATCTGCAGCCATTGCTGGCAATTTCAGATTTCTCTTAGGTGAATGCTAAATACTTCATATAATTTTTCGGTTATTCGAATTTCGTTCTCTTCTTGTAATTTTTTAATTTCCTGAATCATGGTGTTACGCATCTTATTCAGAGCTTTCTCCAGTACATCGCTTTGCAGAGTCGCCGGCGCTACCCGTGGCCCGCGTACTGTTACGTTATCCATTCCACAAATTGACACCTCTGGACAGTCGCTCGCGATACTCATATCCATGTCGTGCTCCGTATACTCTTGTCGCCGAACTGGTGTATTTGTATTGTCCCTTTTGGGCTTTTTACTGCAACATTCTACGCATATCCAAATTTTCTTATCCTCCATCGACAGGTTGGAGCAGGTGTTTTGATTGAAATTAGCACACAAGATGTCAAATGTTTGCTTACACCTATTACATTTCATATAATCACTGCCGTATTCTATTACTCCCCTACATCCCGCGCAGTTCGCCTTCGATGTCGACATACTGACACTCTTCTAGCAATGTGTCTTGGTATCGGGAACGATATTCGTGCGACACAGCTATCGCTCTTCGTTGTTGTATCGTGGTACGTGGTTGTGAGTCGCCTGTTGTCGCTTGCCCGCCGGCCGCTTTGATGACTCACCGTCAGTGGAGCTGTCGCGGGTTGTCGTAGGTCAGTAACACTCAACGGTTTTATAGATTTTTTGAAATGTTTGATTTTTTGCTTATTTCTTCACTATTTAAACACTCTTTGAGACACTTGTTTCACTATTTAGATGCTCAAGGTCTTATTTTTCAAAATGTTGTATTTTGGTATTTAAACAGCCGGTTTTATAGCACTTTACGAATAAAAATTTGCGCAGCAATTCACAATAGATGTTTCACCATTCGATCGTTCGGCCGATAATTAAAATACATGATCTCCGTTTTATAACAGCAGCAGAACTATCTCTTGATATCCTGGCTGTAAAAACAAATAATTTAAGTAATTCATTATTTATAGAAAATATAAGTGGAAGGAAATCACAGCCACACCGAGTAATGATTTTGTCGGATGAGAGAGGAAAAGGTATGCGAAATATATTACAAAGTCTTCTAGGGCCTAAGTAATTATTTTGTTACGTGTATCATGAAACCATATGCTGCAACTGATCAGATTATAGCGGGCAACATTGTAGGCTCTTCCGGGGAGACATCGCGTCACTCTCCGCGCCCCCCTCGTCCATACCACGCCGTTCCCAGCGCCCACGTCGAGGACTCGCTCGCCCCGCTATAAGATTTTATATTCTTGTTAAATGTTCTCTAATAACTACACCAAGAATGATTACATAATCAAATTAACAGGCGCTCATGATAAAAACTCTCTGAAATTACAATCTTATTTATACTGCAATTTACACCAACTTTTAAACACAAATATTTTGGTGGGTGAGGTTTCTCAAAATAATTATTTAAATGTGTTTTCTTTTAATAACATGATAAAAACAACGTGTAATAGCTTTGATAATGTATACTTATTTGACACATTTTGTAACTATGAGGGAAAGTTGTACTTTGATAAAGTAGGGGCATGTAGAATAATTTTGAGACAAATATTACAAATATATTATAGGAAAAAATCTTTTGATTATAAAAATAGTAGTAAGTATGTACCGGTACTTAAAGTCATTCAAAAGAAATCAGCAAAGTATAAACACGGATGTAAGATTCTCAACTACATCTCAGGATGTTTCCACACAAACTGATAAAATTTGAGCCAGTAATGATGATTTTTTTCGTGAATAATTTGGACAATGAAAGTGAATCTTGTATACGTTTAAATATCTTTCACCATTTATGTGGAATAAATAGCAAAAAGTATGAGTTAGAACTATACCTGGACTCACTTGATATGGAGATACATTACACTTGTGTCACCGAACATTTTCTTAAAATCAATACTGTCTCAGTATTTGCTATGGACGGCTACAATATGGCAACATATACTGTTATACCCAAGAAATCTAGAGGGGGTTCGCTCATATTAAAATTAGGAAATAAAAATTGCAAATAAATACCTATCTGTAAAAAATTATATAAATGTGAATATTTTGAATTATGTGGTGTGAGAGATATTGAAACCAATCTTAATATACTTTGTTAGTATAGAAATCCAATTGACAAAAACTTTAAAGATTTTATAAGTTGTTTGGAAAAATTATTGGACTACAGTTTTAATAGAAAATGCATAATTTGCGTAGACTTTAACGTCGATATTCTCATTAATGACCAACAGAAGCATTTTTAAACTTATTAAATAGTTATGGTATTAGAGTCCTTATAGACAAAGAATACACTTTTAAGCGCGGTTTATCATGTCTTGACAACTTTATAACAAACTTACCAGAGCAACATATTATTGGCATAGAAGTTGATCACAATAATTTAGCAGATGACCATGCTGCATTAATTTGTAAATTATCAATTGATAAAAATTCTGATTTTATAAGTAAAGGGCAGCATGTCATTATAGAGAGGAGATTATTTAATGACAGGAATAATAAATTATTTCGTGAGAAGCTTAAACAGTATCATTGGACACAAATGGGGATTAACGGGTTTTTAAAGAAAATTAAGGAGATTTACTGTACATGCTTCAAAAGAAAGAAACGACGCATACATACATACATATGGTCACGTCTATATCCCTTGCGGGGTAGACAGAGCCAACAGTCTTGCAAAGACTGAATGGCCACGTTCAGCCATTTGGCTTAATGATAGAATTGCGATTCAAATAGTGACAGGTTGCTAACCCATCGCCTAAAAAAAGAATCCCAAGTTTGTAAGCCTATCCCTTAGTCGCCTTTTACGACATCTATGGGAAAGAGATGGAGTGGTCCTATTCTTTTTTTTTTTATGGTGCCGGAAACCACACGGCACTCGAATGGTTCCGGAAACCACACGGCACAAGAAACGACGCATTTATTATAATAAAAGAAAAACAACATGGGTTACAAAAGGCATTAAGGTAGCTAGTAAAATGTTGCGTTTTCTGTGTAATTAAGTTAAATCAGAAACCAATGAAATAGTTAAATTATATAGGTCGTCTTACATTAGAATTTATAAAAGGGTATTAAAATGTGCCAAAAAGAATGCAGTAGATTTAGAAATAAGGGAGTCAAAAAACCTGTTAAAGTAGTTAATAAATATAGATTGAAATCGAGTAAAATAAATAAAAATGATTCAATTGTCTTAGAAGGGAACAATAAAATCATGATAAGAGACCAACAAGAGGTGGCAGATTTATTTTGTAACCAAATTCCCGGAACAACTGAAAATCGCACGGGTAATTCCGATCCATAAGAAGGGTTCTAAAAGAGATCCAAAAAACTTCAGACCAGTATCCGTGCTATCAGTATTTCCCAAAATGTTCGGTAGGCTTATAAAGGCGCGGTTATTGGAACACCTAAATACTAATAATATACTGGGTGATGAACAATATGGGTACAGAAGTACAAAAGATGCTATTGACGCACTGGTTAATAAAATAGGCGCAAAAATAAATGACAAACAGAGGGTTGCCAGCATTTTTCTAGATCTCAGTTCCACATTTGATTCAGTTGACCATGACATCTTAATACAGAAGCTGGAACACTATGAAATACGCGGAGACTTACTTTTATTATTATCTTACTTAGAAAACCGAAAACAATTTGTGGAGCTTAAAGAGGTGCGGGATGATAATTAAATACAATAAAATCTAAACTCCTAGCGGTTAGGAGAGGGGTTCTACAAGGATCTAAATTAGGGCCTATTCTCTTTTTTATATTTGTAAATGACGTAATCAAATTCATTTTAAGTAGACATTCTGATATAAAAATTGTTTTATTTGCTGATGATACTAACGTTGTCATATCAGATAACAATATCGCTGATTTGAACGATAAGGTTAATTTAATTTTAAGTGCTTTTAACATATGGTTTAGAAATAATAATTTAAAACTGAATGACGCTAAGACTAAGGTAATATTATTTAAATCTTGACATTAATCTTAATGGAAATATAGTAGCAGCTGTAAGCAGTACAACATTTTTGGGTGTACATATAGACGAATTTCTTAATTGGAAAAAAGAACTTGGAGCCCTAGAGGCTGCGATATCATCGGCATGTTATATAATTAGACGAGCAACGAGATAAAATTAGTCCACCTAAAGAAAGTTTTTTTTTTTTGTTTTTAACGGGACAAATTACACTGATTGAGTTAGCCTCGAAGTTAGTTCTTTGAAACTTGTGTTATGAGATATTAACTCAAAGATACTGTATTTTATAATAAATACTTATATAGATAAACATCCAAGACCCAGGCCAATCAGAAAAAGTTATTTTCTCATCATGCCCTGGCCGGGATTCGAACCTGGGACCTCCGATGTCATAGACAAGCGTATTACCGCTGCGCCACAGAGGCCGTAAAATTTTGCATTAGTAGAGTCTAAATTAAGATATAGTATTAAGTTATGGGGCAATAGCTACCAGTACAATCAAGATAGAGCTATTGTATTGCAAAAGCGGGCCATCCGAGCAATGGTAGGTATACCGCCATGCGAGTCCTGCGAGAAACATTTTAAAAGTTTAGGTATATTGACAGTTCCTAGTTTGTACCTTTTAGTCCTATTGGTAGAGTTAAAAAAGCGATTGCCTACTTTGGAGTCTGATGAGAAAACGGCTGCCCCATTTCAAAACCTAGTAAGTATTTTCGACAAAATTTTATAGGAGAGCAAAAAAACATGTTTTGTGTTAGCCGTTGTGAACTACTAAGTATCTTACCAGAAATTAATATGCAGGACAAAGAGAGGTATCATACCATTCTTCTTACTTCTTACCCTTCTCTTCATATAAATTACTTTTCCTCTTTTGAGCTTCTTTTGTCGGATTATCGTAGTCGTTTCGAACACATTATTATAATGGGGGATTTTAATACTTGTCTTATTAAAAATGATTCAAGATCAAGATCTCTTCTTTCTCTTCTTCATTCTTTAAATTTACACTGCCTTCCTCTTAGCGCTACACATTTTCCACATAATGGTCCGCCTTCTTTTCTTGATCTTATTATCACTTCTTCCCCGGATCTTGTGTCAGTTCATGGCCAATTTAATGCAGTGTGTTTTTCTGCTCATGACCTTCTTTATGCGTCTTTTAAGTTGCGTTCTCCTAAGCGTAGACACAAAGTTATTTTCCGTCGTGATTTCACGGCAATTAATGAACAGTTATTTTTAACTGATTTTAATAATGCGGACTGGAGCACTGTTTTAATGGCTCCAGACGTAGATTCAAAGGTCTCTAAATTCAACGAAATCTTATTATCACTTTTCGATAAACATGCTCCTCTTCATCCTGTTCGCATTAAACATAACCCTGCTCCTTGGCTCACACCCGAGATCAGGAAGTGCATGGCCAGAAGAGATAAAGCTAAACTAAAATTACGTCAGTGCCCATCTGCTGAGAACCATTCTGCTTATGTTTTTCTTCGTAATTTTTGCAATAAAAAATGTAGGGATGCTAAGCGCAAATATATTCATTCTAATGTGGAAAACTGTCCCCCTGGTAAATTGTGGAAGTTTTTGAAGGGTTTGGGTTTTGGAAAGCAAGGGCCTGAGGAGAGTTTTGATATGGACGTAAATGAATTAAATAGGCACTTTTGTTCTTCTTCTAAGAATTGTTCGTCATTTACGAAACAGGCAACGCTTGCTAGTCTGGCTGTTCAACCTTCTTGTGATTTCCCCTCTTTCTGTATAAATGTGATTACCATTGACGATGCAATAAAATTAATTAAGTCCATTAATTCAAGGGCAGTAGGTGATGACGCTATATCCCTTGATATGATTAAACCGATAGCGGAATTGATTGCCCCTTATATTGTAAACATCTTAAACTGTTCCATTTCGTCGGGCATCTTTCCCACTAATTGGAAACTCGCTCACATAATTCCTCTTCCTAAAAGAAATTCGCCTTCAAGTCCTTCTCATTTGCGTCCTATTTCAATTCTGTCTGTGCTGTCAAAAATCTTGGAATATCATGTCCATCAACAATTAAGTGCACACTTATCTCGCTATAATATTTTAAGTTCTTTTCAATCAGGTTTTAAATGTGGCCATAGTACTACGACAGCTCTTGTAAAAATTACGGATGACATCCGTTTTAATATTGATAATAAAAAGCTTACCGTACTTGTTCTTCTTGATTTCACAAGTGCTTTTAATACTGTCGATTTCGATATTTTGGTTGAAATTTTACGTACTTTAAATTTTTCCTCAAATGCCCTCTGTTGGTTTTCATCTTACCTTACTGGTCGTAAACAACGTATAAAATTGAATGATTGCTTCTCAGATTGGTGTGATCTAGTAGCTGGTGTTCCGCAGGGTGGCATTCTTTCTCCGGTTCTGTTCTCAATATTCGTTGATGGTATTACTGCATCTCTTTCCTCTAATTTTCATCTTTATGCCGATGACTTACAGATCTATGCGTCTGCTAGTTTGGATGATATTAATGATGCTTTTAGTACCATTAATTCGGATTTGGAGAGGATTGCAGATTGGTCAAGCCGTTTTGGTCTTTTAGTTAATGCTGCCAAGTCACAGGCCATTGTTATTGGTAGTCCGCATTATATTTCGAAATTGGAAAATGTGATGGTTCCTAGCCTAGTTCTGAATAACAATATTATTCCTTTATCTCCCAAAGTGACTAATCTGGGTATCATCATTGACCAGACTCTCTCGTGGATTCCCTATATTAATGAAATCAGCCGTAAGATGTATGTGTCGTTACACTCACTTCGCCGAATGCAAAAATTTTTACCCGTCGTCACTAAAGTTGTGCTTGTTCAGTCGCTTCTCTTTCCTCTTCTAGATTATTCCGATGTTGCTTGTTTGAACATTACTGAGGAATTGCTTGACAAGTTAGAGCGTTTACAAAACCAGGGCATTCGCTTTGTTTTCGGTCTTCGTAAGTTCGATCATGTTTCAGAGTTTCGTCGCCAATTGAATTGGCTCCCAATTCGCCTTAGACGTAATGTTCACACACTATCTCTCTTGTTTAATGTCCTTTTTAATCCTTCTTTCCCCCACTATCTTCATGATAATTTCTCATTCCGTGAGACGGATAGTCGTTTGCGGTCTCATAACGATCCCAAATTACTTATTCCTCCTTATTCCTCTCGAACTTATGGTTTATCTTTTAGTGTACGTTCTGCTCAGCTTTGGAATGATCTTCCCCAAGATACGAGATCTGCCCCTAACCTAAGTTCTTTTAAAACACTAATCAAAAGACTGTATTCTGATGCATCTAACATTTGAGTGTACTTATATTTATGTATGTTTATATATATTTTATTTATGTATGTTTATCATTAATTAGTTTGTAATTTATTGATTATTGTAACGCATCCTCAATGCTTTTAACTGCGCTGCCTCTTTGACTTTGATTTTCCTTTTTATTTTGGTTGACTGGAAGAAATCCCGATTGGGATAAGTCCGCCATTGTACATATTCTTTTATATTCAATGACTGTTCTGATTTTGTTATATTTATTTTTATGTGCAATAAAGAGTTTACAAACAAACAAACAAACAAACCATTCATTGTATAAGCGTTTTTCTTTTTAAAGTTTTATATTACATGTTTTATAAAAAAAAACATCTTGAGACAAAAACAAGAATTACATTCTAGACCATAAAAACTATATCAAAACCTAGTAACAGCCCAGGTTTTAGATGGTAAGGTTTTAGTGATAACCCGAATTTTGGGGTACATGTCTTTCGATTCGTGTCTTCCAGCATGAGACTCGATTTCGTGACAGATGGCATGAAGGTAGTTGTTGTGGTCTCGTCTACATGCTGCTTGGACTTCAGCAGACAGTTTGTTAATAGTCCTCATGTCTGCTCCCTGAGCTTTCTTCCGACGTCTCTCTTCAACAAGAGCAAGAGTACCTTCGGTCATCCAGTGTTGCCGCTTGTGGGCCTTTGATTGCGTTTTAGACTCTGTTGCTGCCTGCTGGATATGCTGTTTGGCGTTTTCCCACATGACGTTTGGGTTTGGCGTACCGTGTTTTGTTTCTAGCCATTCCGTCCACTTATTCTCGATGGTGAAAGTGAATTTCTCTATATCTGTGACTTCAATCCTTTTTTGTTTACAAGGAGTTCTGGCAGATTTGAGTTTTAATCGCATTTTCATGATCAAAAGTTCATGATCCGAGCCGCAGCAGGCACCGGGCATTGAGGACGGATGTGCGCCAACGCGATTGGATAAGGATGTAGTCTATCTGATTGCGATGTCCAGTAGGCGATGTCCAAGTATACAATCTACGAGGATGGTGCTGGAATAGATTGTTGGCCACTACCAGGTTATTTTCATCTGCGAACTGCTTAAATCTCTCATCTCTCTCATTTCTCATACCAAGTCCAAAATTCCCTACTGAGTCACTGTGTTGTCGGGCGTTAGCACCAATTTTTGCATTAAAATCACCCAAAATAATAAGTAGCTCTCTGTTGGGTATTTTTTCAATGGTAATCTGCAACTGAGTATAGAACCTCTCAATATCTTGCTCTGTAGATCGGCTAGTAGGGGCATATATTTGGACGATGTTCAAGTTGACAGGTAGAGCTTTGAGTTTCATAGAGATTATGCGATCGCTTACCGGTTCGTATCCAAGTACGCAAGCAAAACAAGGCTTTAGCTCCATTAGCTGCATATTTGGCTCCAACAGCTGCCCGACGCTTCGTAGGACCTGCAGGCAAGGCTCTTTTGGCCATCAACAAAGGTCTTCAAAGGTTTTCTCCATTAGCAGATCCCCTGATCCAAGGTAATGCGTTGGGTGGTTCCGGCTGGTGTATCTTTGTATACAACATTGGAGCTGATACCGAGGAGAGTGTGCTGTGGCAGCTTTTTGGCCCTTTTGGTGCCGTCCAAAGTGTTATTATAAGAGATTAAGAATTAAAAATAATATGGCGCCTGCCGGCAGCGGGGGAGAGAAGAGGTCGGGTCGAAAGTAGCGAACAGAGAATAGATATTTTAGAAACAAAAATATTGACGAAGTTCATTCTAAGTAAAAAGCCTCTTTATTATTCTAGTAACACAAGTCTTTTATGTCTTACTAATTAATTATTAATAATTCTTGTCCCTATTGGCCATTTCAGAACCTAGTATGTATATTTAACCATTTCAATAAACTAGTAAGTCTGTCCACTTACTAAGTTTTTGGAATGGTTTTGCGACTTACTATGTTTTGAAGTGGTTAATCGCATAAAGTTGATGCTCTTACTAGGTTTGAGACACCTTGAAACTTTTTATTGAAGCGTGCTATCGATACAGGTGTTTTTGCAATATATTGAGCCTTACTAGGTTATCGCATTAGGCTAAAAAACGAAATTTACCTTTTTTGAAGACTTACTAGGTTTTGAAATGGGGCAGCCGAAAAGACAAGCACGTGAGAGAACTCGCAGAAGAACTCTAGAGCAAAACATAGTGCCTCATTTATGTGTAGCAAAACACCGTGCCCAATATCAAGCTCGTAAAGCTTTTAACAATTTGCCTAATGAAATAAAGGATATAAGAAGTCTTGGACTATTTAAGATAAAAATGACATTATATTTACTACTAGCGACCCGCCCCGGCTTCGCACGGATGCACAGCCGATACTAAATATATCTATTAGAACTAACTAAAGGACCGCCCGCAAAGCGGCTAAGTCTTGCTCACTTCGCAACGGGCCGTGCAGCAGAAATCGTACTATTTTAATTTCACCACAACTTCAAAACCAAACGTCCAATCTTAATCATTCAAAGACCAAATATTATCTACATAAACTGTACTTATTGATGAAATTATTAATTTTGATAAGGATTAATAGTATGAGTAAAAAAAACGCGTTTAAATGTAGACCAAAAAACAATCAAGATATTTAAATAAAAATGTGGTTGTTGTGCCTCACTCGACATATGTAGATAGGTATAGTGTGTCGCGGACTTTGTTGTAGATATTAATAAGATCTACAATTAATTAAAACATTTTATGGTTCTATCTTTTGTAATTTAGGCAGCGTACGCAAAATAAGTAACTTTTTGGTTGATTTTTTTCAGATTGTGTCCGAAAAATCCAAATATATTACGGAACCCTATTTTTTTCCAAAATAAAATATAGTCTATGTTACTCGTGAATAATGTAGCTTTCGAATGGTGAAAGAATTTTTAAAATCGGTCCAGTAGTTTTTGAGCCTATTCATTACAACCAAACAAACAAAGTTTTCCTCTTTATAATATTAGTGTAGACAAAAAAAAATTTATTCAGTGCATGGCTATTTTAAATGAAATTCGCGGTTATGCATTTTATATTAAATTAATTGGTTTTATTTTTTTATTTTTATTTTTTCTTTTGACGTTCTTAAATTTAAATTGTAAGTATATTTTGTATCACCCGTGTTTAGTTATAAGTAAGTACTTCAATTCAAACACAATGTAAAAATTGTAAGTGAATAAATAAATACACTATTATGTATTTTTATTATAGATGGATCGAAGAGATCAAAGAATTTTGGCGTGGTTAATGGAAGAAGATTTAGAGGAAGACATTGAGGACCCGTCTTTTAGGGCCGATGATATTGAAAGCGATCGAGGCAGTGAACACAGTCATAATTTCACTGACACCGAACAATCTTCATCCGAATTAGAAGGTGAGGTTTCTTCAATTTTATTGGAGAATCAGCTGTGTTACGCAGGCAAAGATGGGTGTACAAAGTGGAGCTATAGTCCGACTCGTTCTAATGTAAGGACAAGAGCTCACAAAATTGTCGAAAAACAACCTGGGGTAAAACCAGTGGCTAAAATTATTAACACTATACTGGAATGTTTTAACCTATTTGTGAGTGAGGAAATGCTGAATGATATAGTTGGCTTTACAAATACACACATTAGGAAAATTAAGGATCAATTTTCATCAAACAAAGACCAAAACCTAGTAGTATTTTTGGTTTTCACGAGGGCAAGGTTTTGGTATCTTACGTTCCAAACAAAAAGAATAAAAAAATGTTCTTATGATAAGTAAACTTCACAACGATGACCGAATCGATTCAAGTACTGGCGTTACAGCAAAACCCGATATTATCACTTACTATAATCAAACAAAAGGAGGTGTTGATGTTGAAGATCGACTAAAAGAATAATATTCTGTTGCAAGAGTAGCATGTAGATGGCCACTGAGATTATTTTTCACGATCCTCAACATAGCCGGAATCAACAGTCAAATCGTTTACAAGGAAAACACGAATATAATCATAACTCAAAATTCAAATTCAAAATTTTTATTCATTACTATAGGATACTATATATCGCTTAATAATTGTCAAAACGTATGGTTTTACAACATTGGTTGACGTCAAATAAATTACTTAAAAACTAAGTTTACTGCCGCTTCCAAGGCGTCAGTGCAGAAGAAGCGGTAACAAACTGCACTGCAGCATTTTCTTCAACAACGTCAACTTCACAATATTAATTAAACTTAGAATAGAATGTGGACGAGAGAATACATTGTTCAGATTAATATATTTATGAGATTTAATGTTGAAAAAAGAAATATATATATATATACAACGTGTAACGGAAAGGGGGTTATCATATCGAGTACACCAAACGAGTCACCGGTAACAAACAGCCTGGTGCCACGCAAAACCCTAAAAGTAAATTTTTTATTTTGAAATTTTTATTTTTTGCAGCCGATTTTATTTTATGTTATTTTATTAAAACTTGCACAACACTACAGCAGTAAACAGCTGTGAGGTCAATAGCATCTTAACGATCACACGCATTGGCCCGCTGGCCTAATGTCGACGCCACCCGTCTTTACTCCTGGTACTTTTAAATAGTATTTTAGAGCCAGGGTTCCGGATATCTTTCTTTTTTGTTTTTCTTAACTAAGTGTTCCTGCTTTTTTCTTTACTTTTTACTATTTAGCTGACGAGTCCCACCTGCGAAACTTGATTTTTTACTTTATCTCATTAAAATTACAACTTTACACTGAAGGCTGAATATCAGTGTTTCATATGACTCTTCAATCTCATGGCAAAAAAGAAAACTGACTAACAGTTTCTCATCAATTATTTTAGCAGATTAATTGTAGCAACTAAAATACCGGACTGGCGTTTTTACAGTAATAAAGTAAAAGTAAAACAACGAACTAAGCGTACTGAATAATATCAATGTAGTATTTACCAGAACGTGTTTGTAACATTATGAAAAACTTAAATATGAAAGAAATAATTTTTAAAGAAATAATCAAACTATTATTGAATCACAAATTCCGAGCAAACTATTGTTGTTGGTTTTAAATAAAATTTTCCAAATGAACCCTGAAATCGGTGTGACTTTTCTTTGCAAGGAGCAAAGAGCAAGGTCGATTAATAATGTATTAAAATGGGTTCCCGATATTTTAAGAAATTTTCTATTACGAACGAAATTCTTTTTCATATTTTAAGAAGCCGATAAACGAATATCGTCATAAATTAATAAAACTATTACTAATGATCTAGTACTTAACCCTTCATTGCATGATTTTTCCAATTTTTTTGAAATAAATCAGGTTGATGTAATTAATGCTCTAGATTAAAGGAAAAATATTTAAAAAAATCCTAGTATAAATAAGAATTTGAATTATTTAAAAAACTGTGATGAAAATTTACATCATTATGCATTGTTACATATATAGCTGAGTACTAAATAAGTCAAAAGATGTTGTTTACTTATTCTCCTTTATTCTAAATGATAATTTAAAAAACAATTATTATTTTTATTCAAGCACAAATTAACTCCACATTGATTACTCGAAATTGTGGAATAGCCTTTACATTTAAGAAATTTACACCGAAGTGACCTTTCTTTTTTTTATTGTAATTCTTCTTCTAGTAGACTGGTACTAGGGTTTTGTTGTACGCAATAGTCATTTATAAAGTTGCCAGCAACAACAAATTTAAAGTTTACTGTTTTTGAGTACCTTTTTTTCTTCTCTAAATGTTATGATTGAAATTTCCATCATCATGCAAAGAAGGGTTAAATGACGTTTACATAGGTTGTTAAAAGTCCGGGAAGAAAGAAATGTTCGTGAAGGGAAACATGTTTTCTTTTAAGTCTCTGATCCTTGCGGACGTCAGACGGCAGTCTCTCTGCGTCATCTGCATCAACAACACTGCTCTTTTATCATGGGTAAAAACATCTCCGAATAAAATAAAGGAATTTATCAATTAGCTACCAGGATTTCATGGATACGCAAGAGGTTTAATTTATCTACTTAAAAATAAATCAAAACGGGCCCCTAATTTACCAAAACGAGAAGGCAAGACTAGAAAGAGTACTTGTCTCTCGTTCTTAAATTCGACTAATTCAAGGTCAATATTCAAATTTGAGGGTGTGTGTGTGCGCAGTCAATGAGTTCACTGTTCTAGTACACTAAGCGCCGCCCAATGGCGCTACGCCGCGAGACATGTGATGTACACGTATCCTTTCTTCCGCTTGATGGCGCATTTACATTAGTCGGTTAGACCGTATTCGGCTGCAGGCCGTATTCGGTCACCGACTAATATAAACAGGTATTCGTTTGGCCGTATTCGGTTTGGCCGTATTCGGTCGAGCCCGTTGTCGGTGTCGAGTGCGCCGTGCCCCGCCCGTCGCCCGCCGCCCGCCGCCCGCAGCTCAGTTCGAAGAGCGTGAGCCAGTCCGCCGCACGCGCACGATTGTGCATATTAAAATGGCCTCTCGAAAATTAAGTGACTCGGAAATGACGCACTTGGTAGAACTGTATCGGGAAAACGAAGTTCTATGGAAAGTTACACATAAGTCGTACAGAAGTCGAGATGCAAGAGATAACGCCTATGCAAGAATCAGAGACTCGTTGAATACGCCATCACTTTCATTGCAAGACATAAGCAAGAAAATAAAAAATTTACGGTCTACCTACATAAAAGAAAGAAAAAAAATTGACGCTAGCTTCCGATCCGGTGCCAGTACACAATCTGTTTATAAACCAAAGATGCCGTGGTTTGAAATAGCTGATGGATTTTTGAGGACATATACATGTAAAAGACATACAAATACAAATATGGTAAGCAAGTTTATTCACTTAAATTAACACAGTAATTACATATTATTTATTTATTTATTTATTGAAGACAATTTGTTTGCCAAGAAACAGCGCCAGTATCACTGTTAAAAAAATCACGTAAAGCATTTCGTTTTTGTCTTGCTTCACTACAGTCCATATTGTTTTCTTCAACAAATGATAGAAAATTAGATCTCCAGGTATTTGAATATGCAAAGTGTGCATGTGCAGGGGATGTTTTACGCAGCCAATTATGAAGACAGCAGCATGTTTTCACGACTTTCTCCGTATTTCCAATATGTAAATTGATATGTTTTCCAAATATTTGAAATCGCGAAGCCAATATGCCAAAGGCGTTTTCGACAATCCCCCGAGCCCTCGATAGTCGATAGTTGTATATTTTTTCAGCAACAGTAAGATCATGACCCGGGTAAGGTTTCATTAAGTAATTTTTGAGTGGGAATGCAGCATCAGCTACGAACACGTATCTTTCAGGAATATTAAGAGCATTGTTATCAATTGCCGTTTTCAAGGGAGAATGATCAAAAACACCGCCGTCTGAATCTCTGCCTTTTGCACCAATGTCAATATACGTAAAACAATAATCGTGATCTACACAAGCTAATAATATTATACTGTAATTTTTTTTATAATTAAAGAAATCTGACCCAGTGTTTGGTGGCGCCTTAATCACAATATGTTTACCATCAAGTGTTCCAATACAAATTGGGAAATTCCATTTCAATTCGAAACCTTTAGCGATTTTAAGCCAATCTTCTTCTGTTTTCGGGATCTGAAATGAAAAAAATATAAATTACCTATTTTGACTTACCTATTTAACAACCATGATGATCCAGTACCTAATTTAAATGTTTTATATTTCAGGATGAAAATTTTGATTGTGCTTCAACAATCAGCGATACAGGCAGTGATGTCACGCAAACTCCCACATTAACGGAAGATACCTTTTTAAGTACATCGCAACATACAACTGATTTTTCTGATGATTCTCGAAACTTACCTCAAAAACCTAAACGCAAAAGAAACCATGTGGTGGGAAATAAAGGTAACGAGAACTCTGAAGACGTGATTGCTGTGGCATTGGAGAAATTGGACAACTTAAGAAAAGAAGTTGGAACTATGAAGGAAGATGAATATGATATATTTGGCAAATACATTGCGTCTTTGTTGCGACAAATGCCGAAAAAACACTTTATTTCAGCAAAATCAATAATCCAACAAACTATTACAGAAATTGAGTTGAGGATTTTATCTGAGGAATGTACAACATCACATACTACAAGTAATTATCCAGTACATGAATATTTCACACCCAATTATACTACGAGTACTACTATGAGTACTAGTAGCCAAAGTAACATAGCAGTTGAAAACATAGAGCTAAATACAAGCAACGATTCTATCTCAAATGTGATTGGTGTTCTTTCGAACCTAGAAGAATCTCAAAATGCATGATCAATTAGCTTTAAGATCATTTCTGGAAACGATCCAACATTCATAATACCTATGTTTCGTAATTTTGAAATTATATTGATTGTAAAAATTTTATTGTTTTACTTACATTACCTACATTAAACTAATTACTACATAAACCACTTACCTCGATAAATGACTTTAACGTCTCAGAAATGGCATCGCATACTTCTGGAATAAATAAACTTATAGCACTGTCAGAAACTCTAAAAAAGAACTCAAGACTTTTGTAAGAATCGCCTGTTGCTAAAAAACGTAAAGTTATTTGTAGTTTTATTTTAGCGTTTAAACACTCTCTGAATGTACTGTTTTGTTTTTCTATAATCGGAGATATTTCATTCAGTAACCATTCGAATTGGTTTTTATCTATTCTAAAAAATAATAAAAAATCATCGTCAGTTTTGAATTCATTACACAACAACACTGACGCTCCTAACAAAGACCGTTGACTTAATAGAGGTGTTATCCACACTCTCTTTCTCTTTGTACTCCTATTTTTCAATTTTTTCCTCAAAACTTCTTGTATTACATCGCACACAGTTAAAAATCCTTCTAACACAAGACTGTTCATGACGATGCTTGCAACCCGACTGTTCAATATACAATCGCCGCATCAATCAAGTCGCCGAATTCGGTTAACCGACCAATGTAAACAACTCAATTTAGTTAAGCGTTTCAGTTAAACCGAATGCGGCCGCCGCCTTCGGTGACCGACCTGTGACCGACCTAATGTAAATGCGCCTTTAGGGTAAGTTAGGGTAAAATGATGATCCCACTTGATTATTTACGTTTGTGATTAGTAAACTTTTACTTTGTTTAATTTTATCGCTGCATTCATAAAAAAGTTGTCAACATTTAGTCAACCTAGGAAACACGTTTTGTACATGCCACTTTTTCCTATTGGTAAGAGTGGTAGTAAGTATGGTAAAATTTTGAAATCAAATAATACTGTTTTTAACCCGTTTATTATGGTAAAATTAATAAGATATTGAATGAAAGGGACTGAACATATTTGTATTAAAATAATTTTATTTCACCTTTGTTTACAAAAATATGCCGGTTAACGTGACCGTGGTCGACTTTGCCCATGTCTCCCCTGTACTAGGATGCCAGAATCGGGAAGCGGAAATGTACAATTATTTGAGAAGTCAATCAGTCGTTCGCTATCGGTTTGCGTGACAACCAGTGCTGCCATTTTAGCGCTTTGGGCGCTAGATCTAGCGCTTTTTTTATGTGTTTGGTGCGCTTTACAGAATTATGGCACCTAGCGGATAATCTGGTGTTTTTTTTAAATTTACATCATGACATATTAAAAAACTCTATGGCTCTATCAGCATCAGTTATTTTAAAACCCAAAAGAGTGTTTTTTTGTTTGTTTGCTTTATTTAATTCAAGAAAAATTGTTCTTTTAGCGTGATATCTAGCTTTTTTAAAGCACAATTTCCGAGAAATCGAGCGCTTTTTTACATCTTACAGCGCTCAATCGGATTTTTGGTCTGGCAGCACTGGTGACAACATTGTTTGTGTTTGTGTTTTGACTTTTTCGTACACGTGTTCTCTTTCGTGATTTCTTTAAGTAATTGAGAATATTACGACTATAATGAACATTATTGGTCGCATACCTACCTACCAATCCACATGTTTTTACGGAGTCATCTTTCCAGCACCAGTGGCGGATAAATGTGTGGGCTGGATGCTGGAATACTCGGAGATGTTGTCGTTGGACCATATTTTTTGCCTAACAGTCTAAATTTCCTAGAAAATTACTTAAATGAGGAATTGACAGTAATGCCAGTGAGAAGATACGTGGATCTCGTGATGGAAAACAACCTAATATTCCAACATGGTGGCGCTCCAGCTCACTTCGCTCGTGATGTGCGCAGCCACCTCAATGCCCGGTTCCCGGAATGGATTGGACGAGGAGGACGTATCGCATTGCCTCCGCGGTCCCCAGAACTCACACCACTTGACTTTTTGTGGGGATACATTAAAAATAAGGTGTATGCGTCGGATTCCCCTTCGAGCAAAGAAATGGTTGCCCGCATCAAACCGCATGTGATACTGTAACGCCAGGAATGCTTCGCAATGTCTGGGTTTCCATTTACCGGAGAGCTGACTTCTGCATCCAAGGAGGTCGACGTTTTGAACCCTTTCTTTGAAAGGTATGTAGGTTTTCAATCTTTCTTTGACTTAGTTACCAATTTATTTCATGGTCTGTGCCGTCGGCTTGACCATGTGAGATTACATCCTTCGATCTTCTCGCGAACACACGTGCCAATGGCCCCCCCGCGCCGTCCAGCCCCGCCCCGCACTCCCCGCGCCTACGGGGGGAGCGATGTGCGAGCGGCGCTCAGTGCGTGGTCTTGTCAGTACGCTTTCGATTACGTTACGCGTGATACGCGTGCCATTTGTACAAAAATTTAACGACGAGTGTTCGTTCGAATATAACACCCTTAATCGATATTGAGTGTTCGACGGTGTTATTGATTTTGTGTTGTTTAATACGGATTGTCACAATGGTAAGTGTTTTTTTTTTGAATGCTTGTTTTCTAGATATCTAGTTGGAGATAATTTTTTGTATGTAACAATAGACGATCCGTCATAGATCGTTGTATTCTAATGATACATACATACATACATACATAAAATCACGCCTCTTTCCCGGAGGGGTAGGCAGAGACTACCTCTTTCCACTTGCCACGATCTCTGCATACTTCTTTCGCTTCGTCCACATTCATAACTCTCTTCATACAAGCTCGGCGGTTTCGGGTACTTTTGACCTGACCCTTTACCAGGACGTCCTTAATTTGATCAAGATACGTTCGTCTAGGTCTTCCCACTCCGACCTTTCCCTCCACACTCTCCTTGTATATCTGCTTAGTCAACCTGCTTTCATTCATCCTCTCCACATGACCGAACCATCTTAACATACCCTTTTCTATTCCTGTAACTACATCTTCTTTCACATCACAACATTCCCTTATCACGCTGTTCCTTATCCTGTCACTCAATTTCACACCCAACATACTCCTTAACGCTCTCATTTCCACTGCATTTATTCTGCTTTCATGCTTCTTTTGCCATACCCAACTTTCACTCCCATACATTAATGTCGGGACCAACACGCCCCTGTGCACAGCCAGTCGATTCTAATGATACTTTATTTTATTCTTTACACCATGAATGAATGAACAAAGTAGGTATCCCACCATACTTTTGATTCATTCCTGTCCGCGTGCCATTCAGCCCGGATGTTATTGAACTGAGTAGCTCAATAGTCACACCCCTGCATGAGCCATAGTTCATCCATACGAGCCGTACGGGTCCTGCCTACGAGCCGTACGGATCATCCCTACGAGCCGTACGGATCATTCCTACGAGTCGTACGGGTCATCCCTACGAGCCGTACGGATCATTCCGACGAGCCGTACGGGTCATTCCTACGAGCCGCACGGGTCAATCCTACGAGCCGTACGGGTCATTCCTACGAGCCGCACGGGTCAATCCTACGAGCCGTACGGGTCATTCCTACGAGCCGCACGGGTCAATCCTACGAGCCGTACGGGTCATTCCTACGAGCCGCACGGGTCAATCCTATAAGCCGTACGTACCACCACCGCGAATTGTACGGGCTATCCCTGCAAACCGCACGGGTGACCCTTTCGATACGGGTACCTTGGGGTGGTTGACATACCAATCCTACACTGACGTGATACCACAAAGTGTTAGGATCTCACTAACAATATATTTTCTTTCTTGTTATAGGCATCCTCTTCGCCTGAAATGGCGACCCTTCGGTCATTACTCACTTGGGAGGCAGACGACCCTGACGACAACGTGATTCTGCACCGGATAATTCGGCTTGTTAAAGACCAACTGCCAAGTGGATGGTTGGAGTGGAAGATTAGAATCTTGACCAAAGAGGACCTATTAGGGGGCGAATTGGACCCCCAGGTTTTGAATAAGATCAGGTTTGCAATCCCCACTGTCGGGCTAGCCAGAGCCTTCTTACCTGACCGCACTTCCTTATCAGAAAGATCCTTTAGAGATATTAAGGTGAAACTTTTGGAGTGGCCTTTATGCGTTGGATTAATCATTCACCCGATGTGTCTCGCTGCACGAATAAGAGGCTCAGCTGTCCAGAATGAGCTTGTGACAGCTGCAATCACAAATATGAAGCCCCTTCTAATAAGCAGAGAGGCGGCTAATAGAGAACTCTCCGATCAGTCTGAAGACGAGGTTTCTTTGCCTTCTGCCAGATCTTCAGCGAAGAGCAGGAAGATAAGTCGCCTAGAAAAGGTTGAGAAGGACCAACAAGAGATGAAAGTCATGATGGAACAGTTCGTTCAAAGTTTCCAGCCTACTCATACGGAATCATATTCAGATGACGATAGCGTATCTCAATATCTATCAGAAGAGGAAGTAGATATTTCTCAACAGGCTGCTCCTTCCCCAAAACCATGAGTCCCTCCTACAGCCGACGAAGAGGAAGAGTTTGGTTGGTCAGCAACCACTAAGCAACAGGATCCGTCTATCCCAGCTCCTAAGCCAAACATTGCTGCACAGGGTTCCGAATGTCAGCGCTTGGGAGATATCACTTTCAATCAGATAAGATATGCTGAAGTTCAGAAGAAACTACATGCTTGCCCGGTTTTCGCTCCTTTGAAAATCAATCCTATCCTAACAACCTATGTGTCATCTGCTGGACATGAGAATTTGGTGCGTACAGATTACGCTTTAGGTACTATAACGCATGGGTTACTACTCCAAAGAGAGGCTCTGTCTAACACTTTAAAAGAGCTAGCAACTAAACACCCAGCCATGAAAGAAGACCTAAAGAAAGTCTTAGGGGCGGAGTCACCCTTAAAGTCAGTTTCAGATGATCTGTTACAATATGTTTGTGGCAGAAGATCGGAAGTCATTGAACAGAGACGGAATGCGCTTCTCCCAAAGGATGAGTATCAATCATCTCTACTTAATGCAATTCCACCTTCCACAACCCATTTATTCTGCGAAAAACAACTAGCGGAATTGCTGAAACAGCCATCACACCAAACCTTTTTTCGGACCCCTTACAAGCGGCCACTCTAGCCTAAACATAATGGTTTCCGATCGTCAGCGCGACAAGCCAGGCCAACAGAGAAGGGACCGAAAACGTCAAGCGCCAAGTTCAATCGTCCACGAAGGACATTTGACAAAGAAAATGAAAACTCCAAGAAGCGCGACAGAAGTCAACCGACCTCTCGAAGGAAGGCATCAAAAGAAAACCCCGCTAAGGGACATTCATCCAAAAAGCATAAGAGCTTCTGAAAGTTTCAGTGGGGGGCGGCTTCAAAATTTTTTTAGAAGTTTGGAAGAGGGGGGGGGGGCGCCATCAAGCATCCTAAATATAATCAAGGGTTACCTCATTCCCTTCGTGAAACGACCCCCACTCATACCTTTCCATTCAAGAATCCTGAAGAAATTCACTACAAGATCATTGGATTTGGAAATTCATTCGCTTCTCCATCAGAAAGTTCTAGAGGAGACCACGTTCGAGTCTGGCTACCTGTCAACCATGTTCCCAGTTCCAAAGCCCAACAACAAAATTCGTCCTATAATCAACCTCAGAGGCCTAAACGAATATTTGACACCCAAGAAGTTTCGTCTTATAAACCATTTCAAAGTACCTCTGTTTCTACAAAAAGAAGATTACCTGTCAAAAATAGATCTACATCAAGCTTACTTTCACGTTCCTGTAGCCGCCCGTCACCGAAGATTCCTCTCAATAGTCCATCAAGACAGAGTTCTACAGTTTACATGTCTCCCGTTTGGCCTATCGACAGCGCCTTTAACCTTCGCAAGAATATCGAACTGGCTAGCATCGTGCCTGCGGCGGATGGGTATCAGAGTCATTGTTTACCTCGACGACTTCTTGCTCGCCAACCAAGATCCAGTAAAACTGCAAAACGATGTGATCTCAGCAACACAATTCTTGATAAGGTTAGGGTGGTTAATCAATACAGACAAGTCTGTAACCAACCCGTCTCAGTCCATAGAATTCCTGGGGATAGAATGGGACACCAAGCACAACACGAAGTCACTTCCAGAGAAAAAGACAACTTCCCTAGAAAGGGATTTGAACGAAGTTCTGAAAACTCAGTCATGGAGTTGGCAATCAGCAAAAAGCTTGCTAGGCAAGCTAAATTTTGCTTCGTTCATAGTGCCACTCGGCAGGCTTCACTCCAGAGAAATTCAGAGAGCAGCCAATTTGTTACCCGACGATCTCCGCAAAAAGAAGTTCCCAATTCCGTCAAAAGCACTTCAACAATGCCATTGGTGGCTCCAGAACATCAGAGAAAAAAGCAGCATCTTCAAAGAAAACGAGACAATTTATATAACAACAGACGCTTCGGACAAGGAATGGGGAGCTCAGATAAACGGCAAACTGATCAGCGGACTCTGGGAGAGTCATCAATTCAGCTGGCACATCAACAGGAAAGAGCTGTTTGCTGTAATACAAGCCTTTTCTCACGCGAAGAGATTAATAAGGAACAAGAGAGTAATAATACAATCGGACAATCGTACTGTTGTAGCATATGTGAAAAACCAAGGCGGGACAAGATCAAAACAGCTGACGCTGCTTGTCAGTCAATTGTTGATTCTGGCTCAGAAGTTACATGTGGAATTAGTTCCCCAGTTCATACCCGGAGTTTACAACGATGTAGCGGACAGCCTGTCCCGCCAGAGACATCTTGCGGATTGGCATCTCTCAGACAAGGTGTGCAGCCTCATATTTCGGAAGTGGGGAGTCCCCGAGATCGACCTCTTTGCAACGAACAAATCCAAAGTAGTTCCAGTTTACGTGTCTCGAGATTTAAGGGACAAGCAAGCCCTGTTCATAGACGCATTCAGCAGGAGATGGGTGTTCAGGTTAGCATGGATTTTTCCACCCCCATCATTGATTCCACGAGTGTTAGCCCATCTGAATCGATCCGAGGGCACCTTCATTCTGATAGTTCCACGTTGGGACAAAGTGTTTTGGAGATCAGACCTGCGTTCTCGCGCCATAGACCGCCCGTTCCAAATTCGGAATCCGCACCACCATCTGCGAGACCTAACAATCCAGAAACATCTACCAAACGTTCGTTTGGAGGCCTGGAGGATACGGGGTGGTCAACCCTAACTAAAGACTGGTCAGAAGACGATTATAATCTGTTGTAAAAAGCTTGGCGACATTCATCACTTAAAACATACTCAGCTCCATGGAAAGCATGGGTATCAAGATGTCGTCTCCTGGGTCTTAACCCCAATAAACCGGATGCAGTAGCTGTAGCTCAATACTTATGCTTTTTGTTCAGAGAAAGAAAGCTATCGCCTAGCACTATAAAACTTCACAAATCTGTAATTGCAACTTTTGCTGACCCATGCCATAAAGATTCTATTACTAATAGTCCGGTAATCAAACAAGTTATTAAAGCCATTGAACTGTCATTGCCCCCTGTTTCTAAGAAACAGATCTGGGATGTTAAGACCATGATCACTTGGATGAGGGATACTACAATATGCTGCGACAGTGTATTCCAAGTTTCACGCCACTTAGCTCTAATATTACTGCTGGCTTCAGGGAGGCGCGTTCACGATCTCACACTCCTCAGGATCGATAGTGAAAATATGTCTATTGACGATTCATCAGTAGTCTTTTGGCCTGTGTTTGGGTCAAAGACTGATAACCGTACACATCGACAATCAGCGTGGAAAATTGTCAAAGATTCAAGATGAGAAACTTGATCCTGTTCGATGGACAAATATATACCTTACTGTTTCTAAGGCAAGACGAGAAACGGGTAATAATCAAATTAATTCCCTGTTTATAACATCCAGAGGCCGCGTAGCGCCAGCATCTAAAACAGTAATTGCAGGATGGCTCAGAACAGCTTTCTCAGAGGCTGATATAAGTTTTTCACCTGGCAGTATTCGTTCCGCTGTTGCCTCTTCTAGAAAGGAGAATTTGGTTCCGTTGGATTCAATCTTAAGAAACGGCAACTGGAAGAGTGACCGTAATGTGATTAGACACTACTTTAAGGAAATAATCAGTATTCCTACCAAAGATGATTCCATTGACTTAAGTTTAGTTAATTCTAGTTTCAGTACTACCTGAAGTTCCTACCTATGCTAATTGTGCTTAAAGACTGAAACTTGTGATTTTGTTTTGTTCCTGTGTGATTCTATGTGATCTATATAGTTCAAATATAGACACTTTATTAGAAAATGTTTTTGTTTTAATTGAATTCATTACACAAGCATTTATACTACATTTTATTTTAATCCGTAATAACAATACTAACCTATTTGCTTCACAGTACGCTTCCCCCCGCGTCGTCAGAACCCAAAAATGTCTCACATGGTCAAGCCGACGGCACAGACCATGAAATAACAAACGTTTTTCCCCCAAAGGGATAAAAACGATATATTTCATATCTTGCCTAGGCTTGACCAGATAATTACTTGACGACTAGATCTCAAGGTACTGACAAGACCACGCACTGAGCGCCGCTCGCACATCGCTCCCCCCGTAGGCGCGGGGAGTGCGGGGCGGGGCTGGACGGCGCGGGGGGGCCATTGGCACGTGTGTTCGCGAGAAGATCGAAGGATGTAATCTCACATGGTCAAGCCTAGGCAAGACATGAAATATATCGTTTTTATCCCTTTGGGGGAAAAACGTTTGTTATTTTGTAATGTAGGTAATTATTTATTAGCTTGCATGAAGGGTTATGAATGTGTATGAAGCGAAGGAAGTATGCAGAGATCGTGGAAAGATGTAGTCTCTGTCTATCCCTCCGGGAAAAAGTCGTGGTTGTATGTATGTATGTAGGTAATTATTATTTCTTTTACATTTCATGCGAATATTTTCAAATCGACTGAATGTCTTAAACGACGTACCTCTGTCCAAGCAAAATGATTCTTATTGATTAAGTAAACGAGTCTTATTTGTTTGTTTTAGAATCTTCGTCAAACGTTCGCCGCCTTGTGCCGCGATCTCTTTGACGGCGCCGACAAGCCGACAAAGGCTACCTACGACTTAGGTCGCCGACGGTACCAGGAGAAAATGACGAGTGAGGAGTTAGTGTTCGTGTACATCGATAGTGTCTTAGTGTGTGTGATGTTTTGAATTGGGGATGTTGACCCAATAGTGGTTTACCACGTTTGTTTACATTCAAATAAATAAATTTTATTGCGAAATTTGAAACGGCCCTTTTATGCATTATAAAAATAGTTTGTATATCAGCCGCGCTACCCCATAAAAGTAAACCATAAGATAACAAGCTATGAAAATAGCTGAAATAAACAAGCCTAGCTGTAGCTACATCTGTCAATTGTCGGATCCTCCTAACAGCATAAGTGGCAGAGCTAAGTCTATTGGAAAGTTTAAAAATATGAGCACCCCACTGTAGCTTTGCATCAATTATAATTCCTAAAAACTTTGTATTTTCAACAAATTCTAATTTCTGGCCTTCCAGTATTATGTCAGTATTGGCCTGCCTTACGTTTGGAATGGTAAATTTAATGCATCCTCTCCCCTCTTGGATGTCTAGCGGATCAGACGTGTCCACAGTATTCTGCATTTAATTCGTTTATTTATTGTTTTTAATATTAAAATATAAAATAATTACGCGAGTTAATAGTCACGAGTACCAGGCGCCCAGAAACTCAAAAGGATACACGAAACGAACGCACGCTACGCAATCGAGACTGCGCGCAAAACAGCGACGACGGTAACCAGTGAGTGAGATACATTATATTCATTCATTACTCGCACCCCTACTACGCACGTCACGCACGGAGCGGAAGGAGTATTGGCTAATTCTATGTTGACGCCCACCTGCGCATAAGCAAGTTTAGAGAGGCGTGACTAATTGAGGGTCCAATTGCGAATTTTTAATTTACGCTTGCATTTTATGAATTACACAGCGCTTGCTGAGGTCTACTACCCACATAACTTTGTGTTCCGACTATAAACAAACATTGTATTGAGTTCATTTATTACTGTATTGACAAGATGATGCGCAGTCCTACTAAGCTAGATTCCTACTTTGGCTCCGCTCCCAACCTCAATATGGAAAACGAGAATACTACCCCAAACGCTAGTAATATTACCCAAAGACTAAAAAGAAAAAGATGCGATTGCGGTGGCCAGTTTACTGAGGAGTCCAAGATTGATAAATTCATAAATACGATTTCTTTATGGCGGCAAGAAACTGACTCGAAGCTATCTGATATAAAAGCCTCTATGCATGATCTCTTACGTCAAAACTCGGAAATATTAGCATCGCAAAGCGAAACGGAAAAATCCATCGAGTTTTTGTCACAAAAGTACGACGATCTCCTCCAGCAGCTTAGCTCGCAACAATCACAAGCTCAGGCAAGCCTCGAGCGTGTAGTTAAACTGGAAGCGACTACGGAGGAGATAGATCGCCGCTCTCGATCGAGTACTCTGGAGCTGCGCAATATCCGACTGCCAAATAAAACTTTCTCAATGGATGATCTGCTAATCACGGTCACATGCATTTTTAAAGAGCTAGCTGTAAATGTGACCACGTCGGATATCTATGATATCTATCGGCTACCACCCAAGTCGGACAGCGCCACTATTGTTTGTAAGCTGAATTCGGTTCTTCTGAAAGCCAAAATCCTGCAAGCATTCAAGGACTACAATAAGCGCAACGCCAACAATAGACTGAACTCGACCGTCGTGGGTGGCTCGCAGCACCCAGTCTACATTGGCGAGCACCTGACGGCGCAAGCCCGTCGGCTCTTCTACTTAGCTCGCGAGTTCGCTAAAGCGGAAAGCTACAAATATTGTTGGACCTCGGGCGGCCGCGTGCTGCTGAGGAAAGCGGACAACGCCAAGCTGGTCATCGTGGCTTCTGAGAGCCAGCTTTCCGGGCTACATTCAAAAAACTAGGTCACCCAGACCCAAGTATGCCAATCTACTCGTATCATACTCTTTTAATGTTAAGTTTTTTATTTTGTTTATTTAAGTTAGATTTTATACAAGAATTTATTCTACCTAAATTTACTCCATGTATTTTTTGTTCAATTTTCTTACATAATTTGACAAGTGTTTCAATATTTTACAACTTTAAAAAAGTAAATTGCTGTAACTTTGCGATTTCTTTGGAGAACTTAAGCTTTCTACGAGATTTAGATTGTTTTGGCTACAGTAAAATTAGGTTTAATGTCAAGAATCTCAATGCAAAAACCTTGATTTTCATTATTTCGAATACCCTGATATCTCTTTTAAGTGTGTTTAATGTTTACTTCCGCTATAGCTACTTGGTGAAAGCAGTACTGTTATCCTCGTATCTGAAAATCAAAATTCGATTCAAACAATAGTCAATTAATTAATAACATTGACAATGTCTCTGTTGCATCAGCTTTTATTTGTGACTCTCATGAAGTTCAAAGTTACTTATCCAAACAAAACAAATCCTTAAATATTCTAACGCAAAACATACGAAGCCTATCCGCTAACTTTGATAATCTCGAAATTTTACTCACTAACTTTGACACTCCAGACATAATAATACTTACAGAATGTTTTCTAGATTCGAATCCCACTTTCCCTTCTCTTACTGGGTTTTCCGCAGTCCCTTCTACAAACCCTATAAATAAAAATGACGGTGTATTGGTCTTTCACAAAAACAGCCTTTTAGGCCTTTCTGTAGAAGAACCCCATCTAGCAGAAGCTAGTGCTTTATTAATAAAACTTAATCAGGATATTGTTATCATAGCCATATACAGACCATGTGCCTACAAAAATAAAACCAACTTCATAAATTCCCTCAATTCACTTTACTAGATTCATTACGACAGTATAAAAATATTTTAATTATGGGTGATATCAATCTAGACATTATACCCCAGAAAATGGAATCTGACGCTGAAGATTACCTAAATATGACAACACACCACGGACTTTTTCCTGCTCATTCATTTCCTACTAGATTCCCCACTAAAACTTGCCTTGATCATGCCATCCTTAAATCTTCAAACACTGCCCTCGCTCTTGTAATTCAATCATCCATAACGGATCACAGTGCCGTACTACTATCCTTACAATTGAAAAAAAGTATATGTCGTCCCAAAAAAGTCACCAACAGAATAGATTATGCTGGAATTACTGAGTTCCTTTCTAGCACAGACTTCTCTACTGTTCTCAATTGTTCAGATCCTGAGCGGGCGATAAACCACTT
The DNA here is from genome assembly GCF_032362555.1 of Amyelois transitella. Lineage (NCBI taxonomy): Eukaryota > Metazoa > Arthropoda > Insecta > Lepidoptera > Pyralidae > Amyelois > Amyelois transitella. The sequence goes on from NC_083536.1 coordinate 2,059,243, forward strand.
CATTGATATCCTTCAATCAGCCGTTACTGCACATACATTCGTAGTTACATCATCACATCGCTACAAAACTCTCAAGCCCTGGATGACACATGGTCTCCTTAGATGTATAGTCAACAGAGACAAAATGCACAAAAATATTAAAAACGATCCTGATAACGAGATTTTACGTACAACCTACTACCGATATCGAAATTACTGCAACACTTTACTCAGAAATATTAGGAAAAATTACGAAAAATCTTTACTGCTTGAAGCAGGAACGAACTCTAAGAAATTACATACATACATACATACATAAACTCACGCCTCTTTCCCGGAGGGGTAGGCAGAGACTACCTCTTTCCACTTGCCACGATCCCTGCATACTTCCTTTGCTTCATCCACATTCATAACTCTCTTCATGCAAGCTCGGCGGTTTCGGGCACTTTTGACCTGACCCTTCACCAGGACGTCCTTAATTTGATCAAGATATGTTCGTCTAGGTCTTCCCACCCCGACCTTTCCCTCCACACTCTCCTTGTATATCTGCTTAGTCAACCTGTTTTCATTCATCCTCTCCACATGACCGAACCATCTCAACATACCCTTTTCTATTCCTGTAACTACATCTTCTTTCACATCACAACATTCCCTTATCACGCTGTTCCTTATCCGGTCACTCAATTTCACACCCAACATACTCCTTAACGCTCTCATTTCCACTGCATTTATTCTGCTTTCGTGCTTCTTTTGCCATACCCAACTTTCACTCCCATACATTAATGTCGGGACCAACACGCCCCTGTGCACAGCCAGTCGAGCCTTTTTGGATAGTTTCTGACTGCTCATAAAGGCATGCAAAGCTCCATTCACCATGTTCCCCGCGTTCACTCTCCTTTCAATATCACTATCACACCTGCCATCTGATGTAAACTTTGATCCTAGATATACAAACTCTTTCACTTGCTCAACTTTTTCTCCTCCAATCAAAATATTACATGCTGTCATTTCTTTCTCCATTTCAAAAACCAGTGTTTTAGTTTTACTTACGTTCACTTTCATTCCTTTCTCTTTTAAAGCTTCATGCATACAGTTTACCATCTCCTGTAACTCCTCCGCTGATGACGCCAGTATAACCTGATCGTCGGCATAGAGCAGACATTTGACGAGTAATTCATTCATCCTTAATCCACTTTCAGACTCTTTCAAATCTGTCAAACAACTATCCATAAATAGGTTGAACAGCCACGGTGACGCAACACATCCCTGCCTAACACCTTTCTCAATCTTAAACCACTCAGTGTGCGCTCCGTTTATCCTGACACAAGCACTCGAATCCTCATATAAGGATTTCAGTGCTCGTATCAAGAGACTGCTCACCCCATGCATAGAAAGTGCTGACCACAATTCATTCCTCTCAACTCTGTCATAGGCCTTTTCCAAATCCACGAATGTGCAATAGACTTTTTGACTCTTGGCCAAAAACTTTTCGGCTATGCACCGCAAAGAAAAGACCTGATCAGTACATCCCATTCCCTTTCGAAATCCCGCTTGAGCATCCCATATTTTGTCATCAGTTTCATTCCTGACTCTATTAATCAATACCTTAGCATACAATTTGCCGACGACGCTAAGCAGGCTTATACCACGATAATTTTTGCAGTCCAGTTGTGACCCTTTTCCTTTGTAAAGTGGCACAATAACAGCCTTACACCAATCTTTTGGTACTCGGCCGCTTCTCCAACACAAATTGAAAAGGCAGTACAACTGTCTAGCTACGACGCCTTTTCCTGCTTTAAGCATCTCGACCGACACTCTATCATACCCGGCAGCCTTACCCGCTTTCATACTCTTAAGTGCTTCCACAATTTCAAACATTTCAATTTCGCCTTCCATCTCATTCTCTTTTTCTTCGCTATAGAAGAACTCTTTCTTATTTTCTTCCTTTTTTTCAAATAAACTCTCAAAATAGTCCTTCCATATCTTTAGCACACATTCTTCTCCTTTCACAACGCTACCATCCTGGCATCTGATCCTAGTCAGCTCTCTGGTTATAGTTTTTCCTCGGGCTGACCTTACGGATTTCCAGAATACTTTCTTAACCAAATCTTTCATTTTTTTATATTCCTTACGTGCTTCATTCACATCCTCATCTATAACCTCTTGCATTCTTAAGTTAGCTTTTGCTGCTAACAAATCCAGCCATGCTTTCTTCTTTAATCGCACAAGTTCTTGCACATCTTTACTCATCCACGCATTTTTGTGATTTTTCCCTTTCCTTCTTCTACTTACACCACACACTTCAACAGCTACTTTCACAATTCTTTCTTTAAATTCCTTCCATCCATCTTCAATATTGCTCCTCTCATCTAAATCTTCAATTTCATCCTTCAGTCTATTAATATACTTCTTACCTACATCCATATCTTGCAAATTTTCTACTTTCACTCTTTCCAAAGCGCTGGTTTGCTCCCTTACCCTGTGCCGCCAGCGATTGAAGATACCCCTTATCTGGGATATCACCAGTAAATGGTCCGAGTCAATGCCAGCACCGCGATATGCACGGGTATCCAGCACTTTGTTCTTCAATCTTTCATCTACAATCACAAAGTCTATCATACTTTTTAAAATACCTTCCACTCTTGTATAGGTGTGGATCTCTTTATGTTGAAACATTGAGTTCGACACAAAAAGATCCCACTCTAGACAAATTTCTAATATACTTCTTCCATTATCATTCACCTTTTCGTCACCAAACGCACCAAGCACCTTTTCATATCCATCACGCTTTACACCCACCCATCCATTAAAATCACCTAACATAATAATCTTCTCATTTGGCTTGGTAACTTTCAATACTTCTCTTACACTATTCCAGAACTCCTCGTTTTCGCTTTTTGCTGATGTTGTACCCCTCGAACCCACATCCCACGGTGCATAAACACCTAAAACGAAGATCCGAGTGATTCCAACTTTCAGCCTAATCCATAGAAGACGAGGGCTGACACACTCATACTCATTCACACACTCAGCCATTCGTGCAGAAAGGATTAGACCGACCCCTTGACAGCCTCGGCTGGTACTGGAAATTCCAGACCAATACGCCGTGTAAGGGCCGTGCTGCGTCGCGTCGCATCCTTTCCGCTTCGTTTCATTCACGCACAACACATCCAGACGTCTTTCATCCATCATCTGGCATACTTCCTCAATTTTATCCTTCATTCCTCCTCTTACATTCATCGTCGCAAAACGGCTTTCAGCAGACCGCATACCGCTCCCGCCGGGAACGAGACGTGATGGGGTGCGGACACCATCGCCGCCATTTAGGAAATTATGGAGTGCAATAAAAGACGTCACAAAACTAAACATAAACCAAACTAGATCTAGCGAACTTCTCCAATCCAAACCCACTCCCAAAGAAGCGACAGATTATGCTAACACTTTCTTTTCAGAAATGGGTAAGTCACTCGCCAAGGATATTCTATCTAAGAGCCATTCTCGTCCCTCCTGTCTCAGCTCATTAACTCCTCCCACACTTGATTCGTTCATGTTACTAGAAACAACTATTGACGAAGTGGAAAACACCATCCTGTCTCTGAAGGAGAGTTGTGCTCCTGGCTGGGATAACATATCCTCTGCCTTGTTGAAGCGTAATTATGGGACACTAGCTTCACCTATAACTCATATATGTAACCTCAGTATATCGAAAGGTATTTTTCCTTCTGCCCTAAAAAAGGCTATTGTCCATCCGATCTTTAAGGGTGGGGACCGGGGCCGTGTCAATGATTATCGTCCCATATCAATTCTTACTGCATTGTCCAAGATCCTGGAGCGTCTAATAAACAAGCGTCTCGTACATTACCTTGAAGACAAGAAACTACTTTCATCCAGTCAATTTGGCTTCAGACGTCAGAAATCAGCATCTGACGCCGTTCAAGAACTCACAGACCACATCGTCAGGAATTTGGACAATCATAATAAATGTTTAGGAGTTTTTTTGGACCTTGCAAAGACATTTGACACGATCTCGGCTCGCACCCTGCTTGATAGATTGGAGGCCTTGGGCATTCGGGGTAGTCAACTTGCTTTATTCCAAAGCTATCTCAGTGATCGTAGCCAGTGTGTGATCATTGATGGGCATTCCAGCTCATACTTACCAGTCAGCTATGGAGTCCCGCAGGGGAGCATTCTTGGACCCACCCTCTTCTTAATCTATATCAATAATCTCTGCTCCCTCAAAATACCTAACTGCAAGATCATTTCTTACGCAGACGACACTGTTCTCCTCTTCTCTGCCGGTTCCTGGGAACAGGTCTTTAGCTCTGCTCAAACTGGATTCGATAGGGTCTCTGACTGGCTACGTAACAATCTACTTACCCTGAATGTTCACAAGACTTGCTACCTGACCTTCTCCATATATACTACTCCTCCGCAGTCAATTCCTTTCAAGCTCACTGGCCACTCCCATCCCTTTGTATCTTCTGATCCTTGTTCTTGTCCCAATTTAATATGTGCAAAAACTGTTAAATACTTGGGCATAACATTAGACGACAGACTAACCTTCGATGCCCATATTAAAACTACGGCTGGCAGGGTCCGAAAACTCATGTACGTTTTTAAAAAACTGCGACATGTAGCAGAGGTGCACGTTGTCAAAATGGTATATACCGCACTCTGCCAGTCCATACTCACATACGGTATCGTGACTTGGGGCGGTGCCGGCAAAACCCACTTGCTTAGTCTCGAACGTGCTCAGAGGGCGCTTTTGAAGGTGTGTCTGTTCAAGCCTATTCTATTTCCTACTCGTGACCTCTATCAGCAATCCAAAGTTCTCACTGTACGTCAGCTGTTTATACTAAATTCCATCCTCAAACAACACCTAGATAAAAAAACCATCCCTTCCCGTTCTGGCCGCCGACCTCCGTTAATTTTGACAACTGCCTTTCAAACTGCTTTCTCACACAGGTTTTGCTGTTTTTTAGGTCCCTACCTCTATAATAAAATTAATCGTAACTTACAGCTTCACTTGCTTTCAAAGTTTGTATGTAAAATAGCCACTATAAATTATCTCTCAGGTCTTGACTATGATAGTACAGAAAACCTTTTACAAACACTTGTCTAAATTTAGAAATTAAGTTAATTAGTAATTACACATTTATTTTTGATTCAAGTAACATGAATAAACCCATGTAATTATTAGGTAGATTTTACTCATAAAATTCTCCCTATGAAGAGGTTTCCCTTTATATTTAAATAGTGAATACTTTGTTTTTGGTTTACAATTAACTGTCTGATTTATCCATGTATTTGTTTTTTTTTTTGTTTTTGTAAAGGGAAACCAATCTACATTATTATTGGCAAAACCATAGTAGCTACTTTTGTGCTGTATACACTTCGTGGGGAGACGCTGGTGTACTGAGATACAAGCTCTGCTTAGTTCAGATACCAGTCTCTCACAATCTTAAATAAGTTAAACCGTGTAATTTTTACTATAAGTCTGTGTCATGTTTAGATTGTGGAGAAAAATAAAGAAATTTGAATTTGAATTTGAATAACTAAAAATAACCTAAAACTATAGTTCCCATTACAATATTTTTTTTTTTCTCTCTCTCTTTCCTACTTCCGAAATCTCTTATTAGGTATATGCCTTGTTTTACATAACTTTTATACCTTACACACTCACTACACATTATAATCATTAACTTGTCTTCTCTTTTACTAACAATACCTACTTGTTGTGTTTGTCTTTTTGTGTTTGTACATTTGTTAACCTTCCTTTCAGATTGTATACCGTCCAATTGCGTAACTTCGTGTCTCTTTAAACCATGACATTGGCAGAATCACCGAAAGTCCGGTGGAAGCCATAATATAGAAAAGAAAGAAAGAAAAGTGCATCCTGAAACAGGCATAGAAACAAACAAAAAAGTCACTTCCAAGGAGTTCTATGCTTACCGCTTAATGATCAGAGATAATGAAATATACAATCACATACTCAACACTTGCCGTTTATTTCAACAATTTCTGGTAGATATGTACGCAAAAATAGAAGCAGAACGAATGCTTTACATAGGACTGAATCAGAAGAAACTACGCACAGAAGAATACATCCATCTTCGAGACGCAATCATGAATGACGGCAATATTGATGATATTGGAACAATGGTAATATTACCTTCATCATACACAGGAACTCCAAGACATATGCACGAATATACTCAAGATGCCACGACTTACGTAAGAAAATATGGACGACCTGATCTCTTCATAACATTTACATGCAACTCATCATGGCCAGACATCAAAGAACAACTAAAATACGGACAAACCTCCATGGATCGACACGACATAATAGCCCGAGTTTTTTGACAAAAACAAAAAAGATTTATTGAAGTCATCACAAAATACCACATCTTTGGAACCGTTCGATGCTGGATGTATACAATTGAGTGGCAAAAACGAGGATTACCTCACTCACACAATCTCATATGGCTACACGATAAAATTTATCCCACGGATATTGACAAAATAATCCAAACAGAATTTCTCGATCCATAAAAAGATCCGGAACTGTACAACATAGTAGTGAAAAACATGATTCACGGAGCATGTGGATCATTAAACTTCAATGCACCATGCATGAGTGATGGAAAATGTATAAAAAAATATCCAAAACCATACTTGGATGATACAAAAACTGAAGAAGACGGCTATCCCAAATATAGAAGACGATCACCGAAAAACGGCGGCTTCACAGCAAAAATACAAATACAAGGCAAAGACGAACTGGAAATAGATAACCAATGGGTAGTACCATATAACCCACTACTTTCGAAAATGTTCCAAGCTCACATAAACGTTGAATACTGCAATTCAGTAAAATCTATTAAATACATATGTAAGTACGTAAACAATGATGTGGTGATATGGCAGTATTTCAAATAGTCCAAAATAGCGAACAAAATAACAGAAATGATGAGATTTTCATGTACCAAATGGGAAGATACATCAACAGTAACGAAGCAGCATCGAGGATTTTTAGTTTTCCCATACATGAACGCGAACCAGCTGTGCAGCATCTAGCAGTACATTTGGAGAATGGACAAAGAATTTATAGTCCAAGATCCCAGAGCCGTAAGACACAACTTATTTTCTAAAGAATGGATCTTTCGATTCTCAGTAGTCTTTCATGTACTTTTAATACCTGCATGTTTGTGAGACTTGCCCGGTGACACCTGCGCAGGTACCAGGCGAGAAAGGTAACTAAAAATCACAGTTACTTAACTTAAATTTTTATGACTGATTTATATATATTTTATAGAATATTACTCTGAAGTCATATCAGAGAAGTCAGACGCTTTCCATGCGCCAGAACTTTTGTCAGACGCTTTGAAGCTCTATCAAAAAAAAATTAACTTAATTTATTTTTAAATGTCTGACTTTTATATATGTTATTCAGATAACTATTACAAAGTTGTATTAAATCAGTCAGACAGTTTGTAATGACCAAACATCGATGAAAATTCAAATGATTATTTTGATGATGAAGATGATTAAGAGACAATAAAATAATAATTCAATTGATTAATCATAATTAATTATTTTCTTATTGAAATTATTATAATAGATATATTTTTGAAAGGCTATTGCTACAAAAAAATTCATTTTCCCCTATTTATATGCAATATATTATATTATTTTAAAAATGATTACTTATTATTTTAATTATAAATTTCATCGTATTTGAATAGATATGCAAAAATATGAAATTGAAAACAGTAAGTACTTTTCAAATATTAGATATTTTACTCTGACGCGCATGCGCATTGTGCTATCGCGCTCATACTCGAGGCTGAGTAATTCTTGTGTTTAAGGGGTGTTTGGTCATTACAAACTGTCTGACTGATTTAATACAACTTTGTAATAGTTATCTGAATAACATATATAAAAGTCAGACATTTAAAAATAAATTAAGTTAATTTTTTTTTGATAGAGCTTCAAAGCGTCTGACAAAAGTTCTGGCGCATGGAAAGCGTCTGACTTCTCTGATATGACTTCAGAGTAATATTCTATAAAATATATATAAAAATCAGTCATAAAAATTTAAGTTAAGTAACTGTGATTTTTAGTTACCTTTCTCGCCTGGTACCTGCGCAGGTGTCACCGGGTAAGTCTCACAAACATGCAGGTATTAAAAGTACATGAAAGACTACTGAGAATCGAAAGATCCATTCTTTAGAAAATAAGTTGTGTCTTACGGCTCTGGGATCTTACTCTATTACTTCACAAGAGAGTCGGCTAGAAAAATTGCAAGCGAACCACCTGAGAATACAACATTAACAGCTTTTTTCCAACTGTGCCAAACGGATTCATTCGCAAAGACATTACTGTATGTTGACGTCCCTATTTATTATACGTGGGACAAAACAAGGAAAATTTTTCAACGACGAAAACAAGGAATACCAGAGGAGGGTCATCCAGAAATCATGAAAGCTGACACAATAGGTCGAGTATACACTGTACATCCAATGTTGTTACACGAAATACGGGGACCAACAAGTTTCACAGATCTAAGGACTATTAACGGCTACCTATGCCAGACGTACAGAGAAGCATGTCAACGCTTAGGATTATTGGAAAACGATAACCACTGGGAATTAACACTACAAGAAGCTACACTCACAGCTTCAGCTGAACAACTTCGGAAGTTATTCGCCATAATTCTAACAACATGTAACCCATCAAACCCAAAACGACTATGGGACGCTTTCAAGAGGAGTATGAGTGATGATATATTGTACCAAATCCGACAAACTAATCCAGAACTGACTATAGAATTCAATGATGACATCTTCAATGAAACATTCATTCGCTTAGAAGATAAATGTTTAGCAATAAATAACCAGGCTTTAGTAGAACTTGGAATGCCAGCACCACAAAGAAATGCTTTCAGTGTGTTAAACTACGAAATTACAAAGGAAAAAAGCTACAACATCAATGAACTGCTTGAATACATTGCTCACAACAAACCACTCCTCAATGACAATCAAAAAAAAGTTTACAACGTTATAATGGACCGGATAATTAACAACACTGGTGGAATTATTTATTTGGACGCACCAGGAGGCACCGGTAAAACGTTTCTACTAAATCTAATACTGGCAGAAATACGTGTTAAAAACACATCGCACTGGCACGGCACTAGCATCATCCGGCATTGCAGCCACACTTATGGAAGGTGGACGAACTGCCCATTCTGCTTTGCAACTACCGTTGAATATAGCAGAACAACAATTCCCGGTATGTAAAATCTCAGGAAAATCTGGACGGGGTCAATGTCTAAAACAAGCTAAAGTATTCTTATGGGATGAATGCACCATGGCCCATAAAAAATCACTTGAAGCAATGGACAGAACATTACAAGAATTGCGAAAAAACTATGAAATAATGGGAGGAGCTCTACTCATACTGTCGGGAGATTTTCGACAAACACTTCCAGTTATTCCCAAGTCAACACCAGCAGACCAAATCAATGCATGCTTAAAAAAGTCACATCTCTGGTCACAAGTACAAATACTGCAATTAACAAAAAACATGAGAGTTGAATTATCAAAAGATGAAACAACAGCACATTTTGCTAAAATACTTTTACAAATAGGTGAAGATACATATCCTACTAACCAAACGACCGGCCTCATTGAACTCAATAGTGATTTCTGTAACATAGCCACTACTTAAAACGATCTAATCGACAAAATTTATCCAAATATTGTTCAAAACTATACCAACGTAGAGTGGTTATTTCAAAGAGCAATTTTGGCCACTAAAAATAATGTTGTTGAAATAGTGATATCAATTTCAATATTCTAAAGAAAATACCTGGTGAAGAGAGAATATATAAATCGATGGACACGATGGTAGCCAGTGAGGAAAGTGTCAACTTCCCTACAGAATTTCTGAACTCTTTACAAGTACCAGGAATGCCATTACACTGCCTTCGTCTCAAAATTGGATCTCCAATCATACTACTTAGAAATCTCAGCTCTCCAAAACTATGTAATGGAACGAGAATGATCGTAAAACAGCTATCGAATAATATAATTGAAGCTGAACTTAATTCTGGAACGAACAAAGGACAAACAGTATTTTATTTATTTATTTAAACTTCATGCACGTAAAATGTACAACAGGTGGACTTAATGCCACAAGGCATTCTCTGCCAGTCGAACCTTTGGACCAAACTGAGATGGATGTACGGGTAGTGCGATAACTGTAAAATAAAAAATTATATAAATATAAATATTAATAGGTTACTTAATACACTTGCATATAATATATTACAAACAACAGTATGACTATATATATTTATTTATTTAAACTTCCTTGCACAAAATACAAATGTATAGCACAATTGGCGAACTTAATGCTAGAAGCATTATCTACCAGTCAACCATTGGGTCTTACAGAGAACTTAATGTGGGGTTAAACTGAATAAATATATTTATACCTACACAAAATATAAAATAAAATAATTATAATATACATACATAATAACTACAATAGATAAACAATATACATAAATACATAGGTGCAGCAATTACCGAAATTAGTGAAAAGGCGATATTAAATATCCTCGCGACTCAAGAAAAACCTGTATACCCGCGATTTAAAACTAGAATGACTTGGGGATGTCCTGATGGACTCAGGAAGTGAATTCCAGAGCCTGACAGCCATAACGGCGAAAGAATTGGAGGCAATACCTGTACGGTGAAAAGGGATAGCAAGAGTTAACTTATTTGAAGAACGTAGAACTTTTTCGTGAGTAGAACTTAATAGTTGGAAGTCTTTTTTAAGATAGTCTGGGGTAAGCTGATTATTGAGAATGGTATAGAGCTGACATAAAATGTGAAGATTTCTACGGTTACGGATAGGGAGCCATTTTAGCTGAGAACGGTATTCAGAAATATGATCGTACTTCCGAAGATAGAATACAACGTGACGTGATCGTTCTGATGACAATTGGGATATATTTAAGAGGGCACGAAATCTTTGTAATCGTATGGTGAGGTCCGCGAAACGTCGGTATTTCCATGAAAGCATATCGAATTCTTCTCCTGCTGATGTGTGGAAGTTCCTCAAAAGCCAAGGTGTAGGTAAGGGTAATTCCAAGGTATTCAATTCCTCCTTTTCTCTAGATGAGATAAATGATCATTTTACTTCCACTACTTCTCTGGATCCTTCATCTAGGTTGCAAACTATTTCCTATTTAAACTCCTTACCTTGTTTGCTACCTGACACGTTTTCCTTTTCTACAGTGACCATTGAAGACATAAAAAAAATTGTCTTTTCCATAAAAACAAAAGCCATGGGGATCGATGGAATTAATCTCCGCATGATTCTTCTTCTTTTGGACTTCATTCTTCCGGCTCTCACTCACATCATTAACTATTCCCTTAGTTCAGGTGTATTCCCTTCCTTATGGCGGAAGGCATTTGTGATTCCTCTACCTAAAACTAACAATCCTGGCAGCTTAAATCATTATCGTCCTATATCTATTCTTCCATTTTTCTCTAAAATTCTTGAAGCAGCAGTGTATTCTTAACTATTCTCTCTTGTTCTTTCTAATGGACTGCTCAGTGAATTTCAATCGGGATTCCGCCCGGGACACAGCACGGGTACTGCGTTGTTGAAGGTGACTGAGGACATCAGAAATGGCATGGAGCACGGCAAGGTGACCATCCTTGTACTTATTGATTTCTCCAATGCTTTTAATACGGTAGATTACGATGTTCTCCTTGCTTTACTTGCTCGCCTTAATCTCTCTCCAGTGGTCCTCGATTGGTTCGCCTCTTATCTTCGTGGCCGACAGCAAGCAGTCCGTGTTGAGCAAAATATCTCAAGTTGGCGTGACCTTGTTTCTGGCGTTCCCCAAGGTGGTATATTGTCCCCTCTCCTGTTCTCTATCTTTATCAACTCTCTTACTTTACTCCTTTCTTCCTCTTTTCATCTATATGCAGACGACCTGCAACTCTACCACTCATGCGATTGTGAGGGTATTGACTCCTCGGTTGCGCTCATTAACAGGGATCTTAGCATTATTGCAGACTGGTCGACTAAGTACGGAGTAGTTGTAAACCCGGGTAAATGCCAGGCTATAATTATAGGAAGCTCCCGGCAAATTTGTAATATTAATTTCGAGGCTATCAATCCCGTTAAATTTAATGATGTTACGATCCCTTACTGCCCCAGCGTAAAAGACCTTGGACTGCAGATCGATTCAACTTTTAGCTGGGTTCCTCACGTCACTGAGGTCTGCCGTAAAGTAACTGGTATGCTTCGTTCTCTTTATAGACTAAAGAACTTCCTTCCTCTGAGAACCAAAATCTCCCTCGTCCAATCTTTAGTCATTCCTACTATTGATTACGCCGACGTGTGTTACTGCGATCTTACTCAAGTCCTTCTCATTAAACTCGACAGATTAGCCAACAACTGTATTCGCTTTATTTTTAATATCCGTAAATACGATCATATTTCTTCTTTTCGTTCGCAGTTATCATGGCTTCCTATTCCTGAACGTCGTAAAGCCAGAATTCTTTGTTTTTTGTACTCTCTACTCAATGATGCTCACTCTCCTCTTTACTTAAAATCTAAATTCCCGCTTCTGAGTTCCACCCATTCCCGTTCTCTTCGCTCTTCAGACAACCTGAATCTGCGTACTCCTCTGTTCCGGTCTACTTTTTTGGAGAAATCTTTCCAGGTTCAGGCTGTAAGGCTCTGGAATGCTCTTCCTGAAATGATTAGGAGAGCTCCTAGTCGCTCTGCGTTCAGACATGCTGTGAAGGGGTTCTTTCTTCGGCAGATTAATGATGGGTCATCCTAATTGTATATCCTAATTATATATTTTATGTATGTATAATAATATGTATTTATAGTGTATATTATGTATGTATATCTTGTATGTATTTACGCATTTTTTTTGTAATGTATGTATTTTGTCAGTATGCATGTGCACTTTATCGCACCACCAACTAAAAGTTTTCTCTGTTTGGTCAACTGGTTGACTGGTAGAGAATGCCAAACGGCATTAAGTCCGCCTTTTGTACATTTTTTGTTTTTGTGCAATAAAGTTTAAATAAATAAAAACAAACCTGATACAATTGTTTAGAAGACGTTCTAATTTGTTGAGATGCTCTTCAGTTAAATCCAGATAACACACATCAGCATAATCTATTATAGGCAGAAGAAGTGCATGGGTAAGCAAAATCTTCGTCTTTGTTGGAAGGAAATGTTTTAAGCGTTGCAGATAATGAAGAACACTGTAAACTTTCCGACTGGTTGCAACAACGTGTGAATCCCAATGTAAGTTGGTATCAATATGTAAGCCAAGGTTTTTAACAGTCGTACTAAATTCAATTATAGTTCCGTCAAAGATCAGCGGTGGCAAAGTGTTAATGTCAATATTATTAATCTGATAGAAACTGCCAACTACTATGGCCTGACACTTTTTAACATTAACAGAAATGCCATATCGATTAGACCAGTCTAGAACTCCATTTAAGTTTTGATTCAGCAAATCAATGGCCTGTTCCATGTTATCAATATTCATCTGTACATAAAGCTGCAAGTCGTCAGCATAGAAGTGATAGAAACAGTTAATATACATTCAGTCAGAAAAGTATCGGGAATGGATTATTTATTTATGGTTCCAAATTCAAATTTTTGTTTTTTTTTGTTGTTGTTAGATTGGCACAACTGTTTTCCATTTTGGCGCGGAGTTTGAGTTGCATCTGTTGTTTACATTAAATACAGTGCTATTTTTAGTTATATCATATCTAGTGTGTATTGCTAATTTCATAATGGATAAAAACATCGAACAAAGAGTTTGTCTTAAATTTTGCATTGCCAATGGAATATCGTGTTCGGAGTCACTGAAAATGTTACAGAAGGCTTACGGTGAATCGACTTTATCAAAAACTCGTGCTTATGAGTGGTACAAAGCGTTCAAAAGCGGTCGAGATGTGATGGAAGATTTGCCTCGCTCTGGTAGGCCATCAACGTCTGCAACTGAAGTTAACATCGCAAAAGTGAAGGAAATAGTGACTGAAAATCCTCATTCAACTTTGAGAGAGATAGCCACCGAACTTTCTGTATCTCACGAGTCGATCCGTACCATTTTAACTAATAATTTGGGTATGAAACATGTTGCCGCTCGGCTAGTCCCAAAAGACCTGAATTTTTTTCAAAAACTCAATCGCTTGAGAGTCGCTGAGGACATGCTAGAACGAGTCAATTCCGACCCAACATTCATGAAACGCATTGTTACTGGTGACGAGACGTGAGTTTACGAGTTTGACATGCAAACTAGTCAACAAGCTTCGGAGTGGCGCCTTTCAACTGAACCGAAACCGAAAAAACCACGCCAAAGTCGTTCAAAAGTCAAAGTCATGTTGACTGTTTTCTTTGACTATCGCGGTGTTGTGCACTCGGAATTCTTGCCGGAAGGTCAAACGGTAAATAAGGAATATTATTTGAGTGTTATGCGGCGTTTAAGAGAGCAAATCCGACGAAAAAGGCCAGATTTGTGGAAAGAAAATTCTTGGATTTTGCACCATGATAATGCACCTTCGCACAAGGCCATCATTGTGAACGAATTTTTAACCAAACACTCAACAAATACCATCGAGCAACCACCATATTCACCAGATATGGCTCCAGCCGACTTTTTTCTTTTTCCTAAACTCAAATTACCACTTCGTGGCACCCGTTTTCAATCGGTAGAAGACATAAAAGAGAATTCGCGGCGAGAACTGACCTCAATTCCGGAAACAGCGTTTAAAAAATGTTTTGATGATTGGATTATTCGTTGGCGTAAGTGTATCGTTTCTAAAGGAGCATATTTTGAAGGTGATAAAATAAATTTGGATGAATAACAAACAGTTTGTGTATTATTGATCTTTTCCTGCTACTTTCTTGACAGAGTAGTATTTTGAAGGTGATAAAATAAATTTTGATGAATAACAAACAGTTTGTGTATTATTGATCTTTTCCTGCTACTTTCTTGACAGAGTAGTATACCCTTTTTCACCTTTGCTATCCCATTTCTTTCTTTTTTCTTTCGGAATATGGGCGTACACAGGGGTCCCAAATGGCTGTAATTGATGAAAGTCAAAGTCTTTTCCAAACCACACTTCATAGGGCGATTTTTCACTGTCTTTACTTCTTCCCGTTCTATTCAAAATAAATGCAGCTGTGTTTATAGCCTCACCCCATAATAATTTTGGCAAATCCTTGCATGCATTCAGCATTGTTCGAGCAGCTTCAACTAATGTTTGGTTCTCTCGTTCAGCTTTTCCGTTTTGTTCAGGGGTGTACGGTACAGTTGTTTGATGTAGTATGCCACGTTTGGAACATATTTCCTTAACCTCCCTGTTGATAAACTCAAGACCATTGTCAGTTCTGAACATCTATATTTTATTTCCAGTCACATTCTCTGCCTTGTTAACAAAATCTTCGATACACTTCTTTATCTCGAACTTATTCTTTACAAAATAGACCGACCTATAGTTTGAAAAGTCGTCTTTAAAGATTACATAGTATTTTGATCCACCAATTGATGTAACCTCCATAGGACCACAGGTATCAGCATGGATTAATTCACCTGTTTTCTTAGTAAGAGTTTCACTATTTCCAAATGGCAATCTATGTATTTTTCCTTCTAAACAACTCTCACATTTTGTAACTGGAGTTTGTTTTACATCAATGTTATTTTTCAACAGTATTTTCCTTACATATTCATAATTTTGGTGTGCTAATCTTTCATGCCACTCTTGCAGTGTATTTTTAAATTTCTTAGCCACATTAGCCACTTTATTTTTATAGCGTAACTCCAAGTAGTATGAGTTTCCAACTCTATTAGCAACCGCACAAATTTTATTGTTTTTATAGAATTTACATGAGTGTTCATCTGTTAACATGATATAACCTTTGTCCGATGCACAGTTAACAGAGAATAGATTTGTTTTTAATTCTGGAACGAATAACACTTTGTCTATAGTTGTATGAATCCACTCACACCCGTCATATACTTCTACCACTATCTGTCCATAACCTAGAACTCTAATCGCAGCACCATTACCAACAATAACAGAGTCTTGTTCAGTGCTGTTAAATGATGTAAACAGTTCACGGTCTCGGCACATGTGTTCACTGGCCCCAGTGTCTACTAACCACTGAGATTGACAATGTCCTTTTAATGAGTTTGACACTACAAACGCATTACTTTTCTTTTGCACTTTATTCTTCTTAAACCAGCACTGAGATTTGTTATGTCCAGTCTTTCCACAATAAAAACACTTGTTATTCTGTCCTTCACTTTTAAAGTTATTGTTATTTTTATTACTTTTACACTCACTAAGAAAGTGTCCCATTTTGTTACATTTATAACACTTTATATTCTTTTTATCCTTAACAAAGAAAGCTGATGAGCCTGAAGATGATGATTGTCCATTCTTTTCTTTCACCCGTTCTTCTTCTACGAGCAATCTTGCAACCAAATTATCCATCGTTTGTCTATCGTCGGGAGCTGACTCCCAAGCTGATACAAAATGTTTATACTCTTCAGGTAATGACATTAATATCTTTGTTATTACAAATTTGTCTGACACTGTTTCTCCCAACTGTTTGAGTTGATTTTGTAGTTCTTGGATCTTAGACAAGAATGTTGACATCTCAGTGCCTGTTTCAAATTTATATTGAAAGAAGCGCTGCTGAATCATATGGATGTTGGTTTCAGTTTTCTGCTCATAAACGCTCTGCAGCTTTCTC
Organism: Amyelois transitella; assembly: GCF_032362555.1. Taxonomy (NCBI): domain Eukaryota; kingdom Metazoa; phylum Arthropoda; class Insecta; order Lepidoptera; family Pyralidae; genus Amyelois; species Amyelois transitella. The sequence continues at coordinate 2,076,043 of NC_083536.1, forward strand.
CACATTTCAGCTGAGGTAGAACACGATATAACGTGTAACATCACGTTTTCAGTCATTCTTGTAACTAATAGTGTTTGTGCCTTCGCGTCTTTATTCTCCCAAGCAACTCGTTCAGTGGGATCTTCGGGTTTCAAAGCTCGTCCTTCGACAACATCTAACCAACCCTGACCTCGTAGTAAAACTGTAGTTTGGAACTTCCAGATATTCCAGTTGTTAGTGCCTTCCAGCTTCATCAAGCTGTTATTACTTAGATGAACTTCCATTTCGCTGACCTTCCTTGTTATGCACTCAAACAAGTTTTCTTTCTCCTTGCCCACGTTGCCACGCCGCAAACTATAACCTCTCTTGATCAAGCCGCAAACGGATTGCGAGTAAGTATTTTTCTTCGAACAATAACTTCCTGCTTTATCTTATTTTTCTAGTTATGTGTCTGGGACCGTAACCTATTCTGATAAAATAAACAACGCAGTGTTTTTAACGAAATGTGGTTTTTATTTTACACTTAGTTTTCAACAACAGTTCAAAGACAAAAATTACCATAGACAAAACATGACAGTAAGTGTTGCAATATCAGGTCTTACAGGAGCAGTCGGTAAAGAAGATAAAGGTGAAATTACATTGCACTATTTCTAACACATGGGAAAGAGATGGAGTGGTCCTATTCTTTTTTGTACTGGTGCCGGGAACCACACGGTTCTTACTTAATATATTATTTCTTATGCCTTATAATGATGCTATTAAGAGGTAGTAACTATTTTAAAAGTGATTACGGATAATTTGCAGATTTATTATCAAAATGTGCGTGGATTGCGAACCAAAACCTCTATTTTTCGTCGCAATATAGAACTTAACTCATATCATGTCATAGGTATAACTGAATCTTGGTTATTAGACGGGATAAATGATTCTGAGTTATTCAACAGTAACTATGTGTTATGGCGACACGATCGCAACTATGCAATGCTGCAGCAGGAGAGGGGCGGGGGGTGTTTCTGGCTACGTGCAGGGATCTTAAGGTGACTCCGAGACCCGACTGGTCATCTTCAGCTGAGGACCTATGGATAACTTTAATACCAAATGACTTGCATTCTAGGCCTGTACATGTCTGTATACTTTATTTGTGTGCTCAAAATTTAGGATATAGTTTTTCTCAACAACTTAATACGTTTGTAGACAAGCTGCAGGAAATTATTATAAATAATAATCAAGATCATTTTATTGTTTTAGGAGATTTTAATATGAGTTCAATTAAATAGTACTTCTCAGAAGAAGAATTATTTTTTGAGCCTTATGATGTGGTGAGTAATGACGAACAGACTTTAATAGACACAATGGACCTTTTAAACTTGCACCAATATAACGGTATCTCTAATTTGTATGGAAGATTTTTAGACTTGGTTTTATCTAATATTAATGTGCACGTTTCTCAATGTTTAGATCCCCTTGTTCCCCTTGACCCGCACCATGAGGCTGTCATTTTAGTTCCCGACTTATCTGAGTATACTCATCTGCTACCCGCGCCTCGTACTAAGTTTTGTTATAATAAAGCTAAATTCGAAAGCATTAAATCTGAGCTTAGCTCAGTAGACTGGTGTTTGGAGCTTAGCAGTAGACCATTTTTAGAGTCCGTCGCATATTTTTATGATATTATCTACAAGTTGCGGGATAAGCATGTTCCAAAAGTTGCAGTTAAATTTTCTAAAAAATCATATCCCATTTGGTATTTGACCCCTCTTAAAAAAATTTTTAAAGAAAAATATAAAGTTCTAGGTTATCTGACAAACTTTCATTGATTGTATTGTCAGAAAGAGCTAAAAAACTGGAACGTGAGTGCTATGCTATTTATATTGATAAAGTTGAGGAATCAATTAAGCTAAATCCCAAAGCTTTTTGGTCTTTTCATAAGGAACGACAGAAATCGACCACTATGCCTTCAGTTATGAAATGTGATGGCCGGATTTTTAATACAGGTGACGGTATCTGCGAATCTTTCTCACAGTACTTTCAATCAAATTTCTTGCAACCATCAGATTTTGTCAATACCACATCAATTAGTTTCTCTGATGTAAATTGTTCAATTATGGATGCTGATTTGTCCACTATTGAAATAATCCGTTATTTTAATTACTTAGACTTAGTCTACGATAAATTAGACCTTATGAAGTCTGCTGGAACCTAGAAAGAAAAATGGCTGGTATATGGTCTGGCCATATACCAGCCATTTTTCTTTCTAGGTGTGCGTGGGAACTCTCTACTCCCTTAGCAAACATTTTTCAGAGATCAATTAGCGAGGGCCTAGTACTGGATGTCTGGAAAAGTGCTTTTATCACTCCAGTGCATAAAAAAGGCGCAAAGGACAATATTGAGAATTACCGACAAATCTCAAAATTATGTATTATTGTGAAAATTCTGGAAAGACTGGTCTATGATCAAGTTTACTTGTCCCTTAAAAACTCTTTTTCACCTAATCAACATGGTTTCCTCGCTGGTCGGTCAACTGTTTCCAATTTAGTTTTATTACAAGAAAATCTGACTTCTAATATGGAGAATGGTGTGCAGACAGACGTTATATATACAGATTATAGCAAAGCTTTTGATCGTATAAATCACAACATTCTTCTTAAAAAGCTCCTCGCGTCGGGCATTAGAGGTGACTTATTCAGGTGGTTTACTTCCTACTTGCAAAACAGGTCGCAGGTTGTAGTTCTGGGTAATTATAGTTCTTCGTGGTCGTGTATTCCAAGTGGTGTACCACAGGGTTCGTTGCTTGGTCCTTTATTATTTACAATCTTTGTAGCTGATATCGATTCATGTCTCACCATTGTTCAGTACTTTGCTTCGCTGATGATACGAAAATTTTTAAAGCTATATCTTCGGTAGATGATTCCAAAAAATTGCAGGAAGATTTGTATCGCCTCGAAGCGTATTGCAGGACTAATAGACTTTTTTTTTTTTTTTAGGAGATTTTATTATTGTATTGAAAAAAAATGAAAAAAAGATTTATTTTCCACAACATACCAATATATAAAATTAAATTTATATTGGGAGGTGGACTGGAGCCTAAACTAGGTTAGACCTGTATTTCAGGCCTCCAGGTCACCCACCCGTGGCAAGAGAGGTTTACATAATATATAATATATTGTGTTCGAGGTTTACAAAATGTGAATGTGAACGCAAGTATTATCTTAAATCTAATTACCTAACGTATTACTTAGGACTAGTACATAACTTGAAGAGTCAGGATTCTACTTAGTTAAACAATTCAATTTAAAACAATAATAAACGATTCCGTCTCAGAGTAGTCTAAGGTAAGTAAATATTTTTCGGATATGGATTTACAAACATAATTGGAATTTGGATAAATATTAAATTTTGAGTTAATTTTGTTATATAAGTAAGGGGCTAGGAAAATTGAGTGTCGTCTAAAGAAAGCAGTGTTATGAGTGGGAGTTGTACATATTCTTCTTCCATTCCTAATGGGTATATTGGAGTCGAAGTGTAAACATCTGTGTTTGTTTAAAGTGATGCGTAAAATGAATAATTGTCGAACCGTCATAACCTTGCAGTCTCGGTAAAGGTCCTTTGTTGGATATCGATAAGGTTTCCTAGTCATAACTTTTAGTACAGATCTTTGCGCACGTTCTACCTTCAAGATTTTGACTAGACTTAAATGCTTCTAAATGTTCTAGTATTACTTTTACAAGGAAGTTTTTTCCTGTTGACTTCAATTATACTCTTAATAATCAAGTACTTAAAAAGTGTAGCAGCTTACGAGATCTAGGAGTTATACTTGATAGTAAATTAATTTGTAGAGACCATATAGATTCCATTATTAAAAAATCTTATAAAGGTCTTGGATTTGTTCTTAGAAATACTAGGGATTTTAAACAAATAAAGTCGCTTAAAGTACTCTACTGCACTTATGTAAGGACCCACTTGGAATACGCGTCCCAGGTATGGAACCCAATGTACGGTGACTATATTGATCGTTTGGAGAATATACAAAAAAGGTTTTTAAAGCATATTAATTATCGTTCCAAATCAAGTATATCCGACTACATTTTATCTTGCAAAAAACATCACATATTGCCTCTGGTAAATCGTCGTGAGCTATCGGATCTCGTGCTTTTGCATCGTATCATGAGTTCTCATGTCGACTGTCCGGAACTGCTTCAATCTGTAGGAATATATGCTCCGCAAAGGAGGTTCAGGAGCATCCCCACGTTTTCAGTGCCTGTGACAGCTACTAACTAAAGACAAAATTCTTTTATTTATAGGGCATGTCGTGCGTACAATGAGCTTTCTCATGAGCTAGGCATGGACATTCTAGGACAAAAACTGACATCTTTTAGGACATCAATTAGTAATAAGTTTTTTTCTGATTTAGATTAGCGCAACCTTCTCTCACTTATTATTTCTTTTTTTTCTCTGTTTCTTGAGTTTTACTTTTTCAATTAGCATGTATTGTAGGTACATACGTTAATTTACTCATAAGTTAGCTTTTAGTATTTTTCTATTAAGTCGGTTTTTTACATTGCTTATTTTATAGTGCTTATCTATAAGTGAAGATTTGTAAATGGCTTCATATTGCTATTTTTTCGTTTATGTTGTAAATTTAGTCGATAATCTTCCAGATAAATAAATAAATAGATATACGTAGAGATCGCTGTCTGACAACTTCGCATAAAAAAGAGGGTGGTGGATTACTCATTGCAATAAAAAAGAATATCAGGTTTGTTCGTCAAACAGCATGGGAAAGTAATGTAGAGGATTTGTGGCTGAGCATCCATGATGATCTTAATAAAAAAGTTATTGATATTTGTTTATGTTACTTGCCACCAGACATTCCAGTAATTAAACGACAGGATTTTTACGATAGGTTATATAAAATCATTTTGCATGCTGATGATAATCATGACTTCTTTTGTATTGGTGATTTTAATATGCCTGAGATTGCGTGGTCTAAGTCTGGTTCATCCAATGTCATGTTGCCTAGTGACCCTACGGATTTGAAATCGAGTTTGCTTGTTGACACAATCACTCTTTGTAATTTAAAACAATTTAATCATATACATTCAGTCAGAAAAGTATCGGGAATGGATTATTTATTTATGGTTCCAAATTCAAATTTTTGTTTTTTTTGTTGTTGTTAGATTGGCACAACTGTTTTCCATTTTGGCGCGGAGTTTGAGTTGCATCTGTTGTTTACATTAAATACAGTGCTATTTTTAGTTATATCATATCTAGTGTGTATTGCTAATTTCATAATGGATAAAAACATCGAACAAAGAGTTTGTCTTAAATTTTGCATTGCCAATGGAATATCGTGTTCGGAGTCACTGAAAATGTTACAGAAGGCTTACGGTGAATCGACTTTATCAAAAACTCGTGCTTATGAGTGGTACAAAGCGTTCAAAAGCGGTCGAGATGTGATGGAAGATTTGCCTCGCTCTGGTAGGCCATCAACGTCTGCAACTGAAGTTAACATCGCAAAAGTGAAGGAAATAGTGACTGAAAATCCTCATTCAACTTTGAGAGAGATAGCCACCGAACTTTCTGTATCTCACGAGTCGATCCGTACCATTTTAACTAATAATTTGGGTATGAAACATGTTGCCGCTCGGCTAGTCCCAAAAGACCTGAATTTTTTTCAAAAACTCAATCGCATGAGAGTCGCTGAGGACATGCTAGAACGAGTCAATTCCGACCCAACATTCATGAAACGCATTGTTACTGGTGACGAGACGTGGGTTTACGAGTTTGACATGCAAACTAGTCAACAAGCTTCGGAGTGGCGCCTTCCAACTGAACCGAAACCGAAAAAACCACGCCAAAGTCGTTCAAAAGTCAAAGTCATGTTGACTGTTTTCTTTGACTATCGCGGTGTTGTGCACTCGGAATTCTTGCCGGAAGGTCAAACGGTAAATAAGGAATATTATTTGAGTGTTATGCGGCGTTTAAGAGAGCAAATCCGACGAAAAAGGCCAGATTTGTGGAAAGAAAATTCTTGGATTTTGCACCATGATAATGCACCTTCGCACAAGGCCATCATTGTGAACGAATTTTTAACCAAACACTCAACAAATACCATCGAGCAACCACCATATTCACCAGATATGGCTCCAGCCGACTTTTTTCTTTTTCCTAAACTCAAATTACCACTTCGTGGCACCCGTTTTCAATCGGTAGAAGACATAAAAGAGAATTCGCGGCGAGAACTGACCTCAATTCCGGAAACAGCGTTTAAAAAATGTTTTGATGATTGGATTATTCGTTGGCGTAAGTGTATCGTTTCTAAAGGAGCATATTTTGAAGGTGATAAAATAAATTTGGATGAATAACAAACAGTTTGTGTATTATTGATCTTTTCCTGCTACTTTCTTGACAGAGTAGTACATACATATCCCAACAAAAACAATCGTTTCATTTCACTCCAATCTTCATGTCAATCCTGCTGATCCCTTAATTCGAGTTGACAATCATCACCCGTGTTTATTTGTTAATGTTGACTGTGTTAATGATCTGAATAAAAGTATAAAAACCTAATATATATAATAAACCTAATATATAAGTAGACTTAATTATAAAAAATGTAATTATAATCAAATTAAAAAGGATCTTAATAATATTGATTGGATTCAGTTATTATCTGGTTTGGATGTAGATGCAGCTGTTGATATATTTTATGTTCAACTGAGGGAAATAATTAATCGTCACACCCCGTTAATTAAGGTTGACTCTAGTAATTATCCGCAATGGTTTACAATACCCCTAAAAAAATGTCTGGCTGAAAAAAATAGATATCACAGACTCTTTAAGCTATATGGTAACCCTAGAGATTATGACACTTTTGCACTTTTAAGGTCTAGATGTAAAAAACTTATAAAGTCGTGTTACGAGAATTATGTCACATATATTGAGGATGGTCTTAAGGATAATGTCAAACATTTTTGGCGGTATATAAAGAGTAAAAAAAAACTCAACTCTGTTCCAGAATCTGTAAAACTGGGTAATGTATCTTCATCTAGTATCACTGAGACTTGTGATCTCTTTGCTCAATAATTCGGCTCAGTCTATGTGGATTCACCTGCTGGGTTCACCGATGAACCTAATGAACCTATCCAGTATGGTAACTCTATTAATTTATCTCAGGTTACTGTTGAAGACATTCTGGTCAAGATTAATAAATAAGACTCAAATAAGGGCGCTGGACCTGATGCTATTCCAACTTCCTTCATTAAGGCCTGTGGTAAAGAATTGACTATTCCTTTGTCTATCATCTATAATATGTCATTACAATCAGGCATTTTTCCTTCTTACTGGAAAGTTGCCTATGTAACTCCAGTACACAAGTCAGGTGACCGATTACATTGTGACAACTACAGGGCTATATGCATTTTGTCTTGTTTTACTAAAATTTTTGAAAGTATAATTTATGATGTAATATTTTACCATATCATACCATAATTATCGATCAAACAGCATGGATTCGTGGCTAACAAGTCTACAACTAGTAATCTTTTGGAATATAAGAATTATTTATGCAGAGCTTTTGCTAAGACACAGCAGGTTGACAGTCTATATACGGATTTCTCAAAAGCGTTCGACAAGGTGAATCATGCTCGTCTTTGTCGCAAACTGGAACAGTTCGGAATTCAGGGAAATCTGTTGCGTTGGGTGCAATCATATCTTGCAAATAGAAGTCAACTTGTGGCAATTGCTGGTTATCTTTCTAATCCTATTACTGTATCTTCTGGCGTTCCTCAGGGTTCCCATTTAGGCCCTCTGTTTTTCAACATCTTTATAAACGATCTGGCTGATAAGTTAACTTGCCCCGCACTTCTATATGCAGACGACTTAAAAATTTTCTATACTGTCGCTAATGAAAATGATGCCATGTTACTTCAAAATAACCTTAATGTTGTGGCTGATTGGTGTAGCAGAAATGACATGTTTCTGAATGAGAAAAAATGTTTCGTCATCTCTTTTACGCGTAAACACAATAAGTTTTTATTTGATTACAAGTTAGGTATGCACAAACTTGAACGTACTGTAACAATCAAGGATCAAGGAGTAATATTTGAAAGTGAACTTTCTTTTCGTAATCATTATGATTATATTATTTCAAAAGGTAACAGATTGTTGGGTTTTATTTCAAGAAGTACTAAAGATTTCAAAAATTATAATGGTTTCAAAAATTTATATTTTGCACTTATAAGAAGTGTTCTTGAATACAATTCAGTTATCTGGTCTCCATATTATAAGATCCACATTGATCGTATTGAGCAAGTTCAAAACAGGAGTCTAAAATAATGTCATTTAGAACTAATAGTTGACGTCGTATTCGGATAGACTTAAACACTTCAGCATATCCTCTTTGAAAGGTCGTCGTCACTGTAGTGATCTAATTTATTTGTATAAAATAGTTCATGCTCTTGTCGATGCACCCCCCCTATTGTCCCTCATTAGCTTTAATACTAGGTATCGGCCATGTAATCCCACGCATAAGCTGTTCGCACTAGATATTGGTAAAAATAACACCTCGTATTATAATCCCGTTGTTCGAATGTGCAGAGCCTTTAACGATCTGGTGCTCAGCCACAAATCAAAATCTATTGATATTGATATTTTTGGAATCTCGTTTTATTCCTACAAAAGTAAGATACGCCTTCTTTTAGGTCTTTAAATTTTTGTTGTTTTTTGTTTTAATTGGTGTCTTAACACAACTATACTATGCTTTTTACTCAATTATACCTTTTTTCTACTATGTATAATATGTTAGTACTGCAACTGTTATTAGACTTTTCTTTATTAGTAATTCGTTTGTATTTACATATATATATATGTATCTACCTTTTCTTTTTATATAAGCTCATTTAGCTATATTTGTTTTGTTATTGTAACTTTGTTGTATACGCATGTGTTGAGTTGTTGCCTAGCTGTAGTTTTTCGGTTATTATGCATTGTATCATTTTGACGACAACTTGTTATGTGTATCATAATAAGTAAATAAATTTAGATGAGATGAGCGATATTGAAGATGGATGTAAGGAATTTAAAAAAGAATTGTGAAAGTAGCTGTTGAAGTGTGTGGTGTAAGTAGAAGAAGAAAAGGAAAAAATCACAAAAGTGCGTGGATGAGTAAAGATGTGCAAGGACTTGTGTGATTAAAGAAGAAAGCATGGCTAGATTTGTTAGCAGCAAAAGCTAACTTAAGAATGCAAAAGGTTATGGATGAAGATGCGAATGAAGCATGTAAGGAATATAAAAAAATGAAAGATTTGGTTAAGAAAGCTATGAATAGAAAGAAAGAAGAGTATAAAGAGGAATTTGATAAAAGGCTATCAGTCAGATCTGAAAGTATTCTGGAAATCCGTAAGATCAGCCCGAGGAAAAACTATAACCAGAGAGCTGACTAGGATCAGATGCCAGGATGGTAGCGTTGTGAAAGGAGAAGAATGTGTGCTAAAGATATGGAAGGACATTTTGAAAGTTTATTTGAAAACACGGAAGAAAAAAATAAAGATTTCTGCTATAGCGAAGAAAAAGAGAATGAGATGGAAGGTGAAATTGAAATGTTCGAAATTGTGGAAGCACTTAAGAGTATGAAAGCGGGTAAGACTGCCGGGTATGATAGAGTATGGTCGAGATGCTAAAAGCAGGTAAAGGCGTAGTAGCTAGTCAGTTGTACTGCCTTTTCAATTTGTGTTGGAGAAGCGGCCGAGAACCAAGAGATTGGTGTAAGGCTATTATCGTGCCACTTTACAAAGTAAAAGGGTCACAACTGGACTGCAAAAATTATCGTGGTATAAGCCTGCTTAGCGTCGTCGGCAAATTGTATGCTAAGGTATTGATTAATAGAGTCAGGAATGAAACTGATGACAAAATATGGGATGCTCAAGCGGGATTTCGAAAAGGAATGGCATGTACTGATCAGGTCTTTTCATTGCGATGCATAGCCGAAAAGTTTTTGGCCAAGAGTCAAAAAGTCTATTGCACATTCGCAGATCTGGATAAGGCCTATGAGAGAGTTGAGAGGAATGAATTGTGGTCAGCACTTTCTATGCATGGGGTGAGCGGTCTCTTAATACGAGAACTGAAATCCTTATATGAGGATTCGAGTGCTTGTGTCAGGATAAACGGAGCGCACACTGAGTGGTTTAAGATTGAGAAAGGCGTTAGGCAAGGATGTGTTGCGTTACCGGTGCTGTTCAACCTATTTATGGACAGTTGTTTGACAGATTTGAAAGAATCTGAAAGTGGATGGAAGGATGAATGAGTTATTCGTCAAATGTCTGCTCTATGTCGACGATCAGGTTATACTGGCGTCATCAGCGGAAGAGTTACAGGAGATGATAAACTGTATGCATGAAGCTTTAAAAGAGAAAGGAATGAAAGTGAAGGTTAAGAGCAGATCTCGTATCTTGTGGGAGGTTATTCCAAAGCTGAGCAGAACGAACACTAAAAGACAAGCCATAAGTCCGAGAAGAATAAGGAGGAATAAGTAATTTAAGATTATTATGAGATCGCATGCGACTATCCGTCTCACGGAACGAGAAATTTTTATGAAGATAGTGAGGAAATGAAGGATTAAAAAGGATATTAAACAAGAGAGATAGTGTGTGAACATTACGTCTAAGGCGAATTGGGAACCAATTCGATTGGCGACGAAACTCAGAAACGTGATCGAATTTGCGAAGGCCGAAAACAAAGCGAATGCCCTGGTTCTGTAAACGCTCTAATTTGTCAAGCAACTCCTCAGTAACGTTTAGACAAGCCACATCGGAATAATCAAGAAGAGGAAAGAGAAGTGATTGAACAAGTAAAATTTTAGTGGCGGTGGGTGTGATGTATCCATAAATAATAAAATTACTCTTGTATTTGTTTATGCGCCGGAACACAAGCTGGCAACATTAAGAAAACAACTCTTCCTTCCTTTTTACCTCTTCCACGTGAGAGTACGTCTTTCCAGTAATTAAAATTGTTTAAATATATTCTCGGTCACAAATAAACGCAGTGCAGTATATAAAGTTTTATTTTATTGTTCCGGATGGCCCGGGGACACACCAAATTTGGCGACGGCAAGTAAAAAAACTGTATTTACAATTTTTGCCATGGCGGCATATGGAGTCATAAAACAATTTCAAGATGGTGACGACATTGAATGTTTTTTGGAAAGACTGGAGCAATATTTCTACGCCAACAACATTTCAAAAGAACTTCGGACGTCAGTTTTACTAACAATGATTGACGAAAAAGTTTACAAAGTCATTAAAAGTACATTGCATCCGGAGCTGCCCAAAACGAAAACACTTGTGGAATTACAAACAGCGTTACGCCTGAGATACAAAACCAGAATATCTCATTTTAGAAAAAGGACAGCATTTGACAAATTACAACAAGAAGATGGAGAAACCATCACTAAATGGTACGCAAGAGTTTGTGACTCTGCCACGGAATGTGAATTCGGCACGTGTATTGACGACAGAATCAAGGACAAGTTTGTTACAGGCATGAGAAGTGGGCCTATTTTTGAAAGGCTGTGTGAAGAACCTATTACTAAGAAGTTGGCTGATTTGTTGGACATAGCTTTGAATAAGGAAGCAGTATTACATGAAAGACAAGCACCAGTGCATCGGGTCACTTAATCTACCAAGTCCACAATTTCACAAAGTTCCGAGTCTCAAGGTGAGAAACAAAAAAGCACTGAAACATTATTGACATGTATCCATTGTGGAAAATCCAATCATTCTTTTGCAAAATGTAAATATAAGAAATATACTTGTAAACTGTGTAAAAAGGTTGGACATTTAGCTTCAGTTTGTAAAGCCAAGGCGGCAAATACAAACAACTTGGAGGTGGAGGAGGAGATTATTGATATTTTCACAATGATGCCGGAATTACAGGTGCCATCGTTAAATTACATTTCTCCATTCATAGTGCAGTGTGAAATTAACTCTAAATTAATTGATATGGAGCTGGACACAGGTGCGGCAGTGTCATGTGTGCCAGAAAGTGTTTACAAGCAAAAATTTAAAAATATAGAATTGAACTTAACACATTTAAAATAAAAACATATAGCGGTCAGGTAATACAACCTATTGGTGAAATTTTTGTTCCTATTAAGTATAAAGATAAGAAATATAATTGTAAATTGTTAGTTGTTTCAAATGGTTGCAGATGCCTGTTTGGCCGGGATCTGGTACAAAAATTTAATTTAGATATTAAAAATTGTTTATCTGTTAATATTATTCATAAGGCTGATAATTTGGAAGATTACTTGGAAAACTTTTCTGATCTTTTTAAAAATGAGTTAGGTGTGATAAAGGGAGAAGAAGTTAATTTAGAACTTATTGATAAGGATGTTAAGCCTGTTTTCCACAAGCCAATTCCTATTCCCCATGCATTCAAGGAGAAAGTAGATGAGGAATTAAGGAAGTTAGAACGTGAAGTTGTTATTACAAGGGTTACATACATACATACATACATAAAATCACGCCTCTTTCCCGGAGGGGTAGGCAGAGACTACCTCTTTCCACTTGCCACGATCTCTGCATACTTCTTTCGCTAAGTCCACATTCATAACTCTCTTCATACAAGCTCGGCGGTTTCGGGTACTTTTGACCTGACCCTTTACCAGGACGTCCTTAATATGATCAAGATACGTTCGTCTAGGTCTTCCCACTCCGACCTTTCCCTCCACACTCTCCTTGTATATCTGCTTAGTCAACCTGCTTTCATTCATCCTCTCCACATGACCGAACCATCTTAACATACCCTTTTCTATTCCTGTAACTACATCTTCTTTCACATCACAACATTCCCTTATCACGCTGTTCCTTATCCTGTCACTCAATTTCACACCCATCATACTCCTTAACGCTCTCATTTCCACTGCATTTATTCTGCTTTCATGTTTCTTTTGCCATACCCAACTTTCACTCCCATACATTAATGTCGGGACCAACACGCCCCTGTGCACAGCCAGTCGAGCCTTTTTGGATAGTTTCTGACTGCTCATAAAGGCATGCAAAGCTCCATTCACCATGTTCCCCGCGTTCACTCTCCTTTCAATATCACTATCATACTTGCCATCTGATGTAAACTTTGATCCTAGATATACAAACTCTTTCACTTGCTCCACTTTTTCTCCTCCAATCAAAATATTACATGCTGTCATTTCTTTCTCCATTTCAAAAACCAGTGTTTTAGTTTTACTTACGTTCACTTTCATTCCTTTCTCTTTTAAAGCTTCATGCATACAGTTTACCATCTCCTGTAACTCCTCCGCTGATGACGCCAGTATAACCTGATCGTCGGCATAGAGCAGACATTTGACGAGTAACTCATTCATCCTTAATCCACTTTTAGACTCTTTCAAATCTGTCAAACAGCTATCCATAAATAGGTTGAACAGCCACGGTGACGCAACACATCCTTGCCTAACGCCTTTCTCAATCTTAAACCACTCAGTGTGCGCTCCGTTTATCCTGACACAAGCACTCGAATCCTCATATAAGGATTTCAGTGCTCGTATTTAGAGACTGCTCACCCCATGCATAGAAAGTGCTGACCACAATTCATTCCTCTCAACTCTGTCATAGGCCTTTTCCAGATCTACGAATGTGCAATAGACTTTTTGACTCTTGGCCAAAAACTTTTCGGCTATGCACCGCAAGGAAAAGACCTGATCAGTACATCCCATTCCCTTTCGAAATCCCGCTTGAGCATCCCATATTTTGTCATCAGTTTCATTCCTGACTCTATTAATCAATACCTTAGCATACAATTTGCCGACGACGCTAAGCAGGCTTATACCACGATAATTTTTGCAGTCCAGCTGTGACCCTTTTCCTTTGTAAAGTGGCACGATAACAGCCTTACACCAATCTTTTGGTACTCGGCCGCTTCTCCAACACAAATTGAAAAGGCAGTACAACTGACTAGCTACTACGCCTTTTCCTGCTTTTAGCATCTCGACCGACACTTTATCACACCCAGCAGCCTTTCCCGCTTTCATACTCTTAAGTGCTTCCACAATTTCGAACATTTCAATTTCGCCTTCCATCTCATTCTCTTTTTCTTCGCTATAGCAGAAATCTTTCTTATTTCCTTCCTTTTTTTCAAATAAACTTTCAAAATAGTCCTTCCATATCTTTAGTACACATTCTTCTCCTTTCACAACGCTACCATCCTGGCATCTGATCCTAGTCAGCTCTCTGGTTATAGTATTTCCTCGGGCTGACCTTACGGATTTCCAGAATACTTTCAGATTTGACTGAAAGTCTTCCGATAGCCTTTTATCAAAATCCTCTTTATACTTTTCTTTCTTTCTAATCACAGCTTTCTTAACCAAATCTTTCATTTTCTTATATTCCTTACGTGCTTCATTCACATCTTCATCTATAACCTCTTGCATTCTTAAGTTAGCTTTTGCTGCTAACAAATCCAGCCATGCTTTCTTTAATCGCACAAGTTCTTGCACATCTTTACTCATCCACGCATTTTTGTGATTTTTTCCTTTCCTTCTTCTACTTACACCACACACTTCAACAGCTACTTTCACAATTCTTTCTTTAAATTCCTTCCATCCATCTTCAATATCGCTCATTTCATCTAAATCTTCAAATTCATCCTTCAGTCTATTAATATACTTCTTACCTACATCCATATCTTGCAAATTTTCTACTTTTACTCTTTCCAAAGCGCTGGTTTGCTCCCTTACCCTGTGCCGCCAGCGATTGAAGATACCCCTTATCCGGGATATCACCAGTAAATGGTCCGAGTCAATGCCAGCACCGCGATATGCACGGGTATCCAGCACTTTGTTCTTCAATCTTTCATCTACAATCACAAAGTCTATCATACTTTTTAAAATACCTTCCACTCTTGTGTAGGTGTGGATCTCTTTATGTTGAAACATTGAGTTCGACACAAAAAGATCCCACTCTAGACAAATATCTAATACACTTCTTCCATTATCATTCACCTTTTCGTCACCAAACGTTACAAGGGTTGAAAGTTCTAAATGGGGAACTCCTTTAGTACCAGTTATCAAAGATAATGGCAAATTACGTTTATGTGCAAATTATAAAATTACAGTTAATAAATATATTAAAGATGTTAACCATCCTTTACCTAGAATTGATGATATTTTTAGTGCCTTACAGGGAGGTGAGAAATTTACAAAACTTGATTTTTTTTTTTTTTTTTTTTTTTTTTTTTTTTTTTTTTTTTTTTTTTTTTTTTTTTTTTTTTTTTTGCTATTAGCATGGTCTATAAGTAAGGGCATATTTAAACTTAACCGATTACCTTATGGTACTAAGCCAGCGAGCTCCATTTTCCAAGCTAAGATGGAAAAAATTCTATTAGGAGCCAAAGGTGTTGTAAATTTTATCGATGATGTTTTGGTTACAGGATGCAATGATGAGGACCATTTAAATAATCTCAAGGAGGTGTTAAAAAGATTTAAAGAGGTTGGAATAAGATTGAATAAGTCAAAATGTTTATTTTTTCAAAATGAGATTAATTATCTTGGTCACATTATATCTAAAGAAGGTCTAAAGAAGGATCCAGCAAAATTAGAGGCCATCATCAATGCTCCTGTACCCAATAATGTCACGGAAGTAAGGTCTTGGATTGGTATGGTTGGATATTATTCAAAGTTTGTTCCTCAGTTATCAGTTAAATTAAAACCAATGTATGATTTATTACAAAAGGATAGAAAATTTATATGGACAAAAGTTTGTAATGATAGTTTTGAACAAGTTAAAAAAGAGATTATTTCTGATAATATTTTAATCCATTTTAATAGAGATTTACCTTTACGATTGTCTTGTGATGCTTCGCCGGACGGTACTGACAGGCCTATTAGTTTTATTTCACGTGTTTATAGCAAAGCTGAAAAAGGATACTCAATGATCTATAAGGAAGCTTTAGCAATTTATTGGGCAGTCCAAAAATTTTATCAGTACTTAGTAGGTTCCAAGTTTGAGTTACAGTCAGACCATAAACCTTTGCAAGCTCTATTTGGAGAACACAAGAGCCTGCCACAAATGGCTGCAGGACGGCTCCAAAGGTGGTCCACATTTTTATCAGGATTTAATTATACTTTTAAATATATTAAAGGAATGCATAATGTAATAGCTGATTGTATGTCAAGATTGCCATTGCAAAATAATTCTTGTATTAAGCAAACAAGTGAATATGAGTATATAAATTTGGTAGCAGACCAAAATATTGTTAATTAAGATTTAGTCAGGTCAGAAACTAGGAAAGATCCTATTTTAAGTTCAGTATTTAATATGATACGTTATGGATTTCCAAAATTTACACAAAATAATTCTCTTAAACCATATTTACAAAAGAAGAACGAACTATATATTGACCAGAATGTTATTATGTGGGGATATAGAGTTGTCATCCCTGAAAAATTAAGATTACATTTACTCAAAGAACTTCATTCTACACATGAAGGCATTGTCAAAATGAAATGTAACGCTAGGTCTTACTTTTGGTGGCCAGGTTTAGATATGCAAATTGAAAATTTAATTAAATCTTGTGATGTATGTATGACATATCGTTCAGAACCACCAAAAGCACCAATTATTTCATGGCCAAGAACTAAGGTTCCATATGAGCGTATACATGCTGATTTTCTAGGGCCAATAGATAATAAGATGATTTTGTTAATAATTGATTCTTATAGTAAATGGCCTGAGGCATTTATTGTCAAAAGTTTAGATTCAAAACAGACGGTTGAAAGGTTTAGAGAGTGTTTCAGCCGATTTGGATTACCGAAAGTTGTAGTTACCGATAATGCGGCAACATTTATTAGTAAGGAGTTTTCTGAATTTCTCTCCAAGAACGGAATAGTACATGAAACTTCTCCACCCTTTCATCCGGCTACCAATGGCTTCGCAGAAAATGCTGTAAAAACTTTTAAATCTGCTCTTTTAAATCTGCTCTTTTAAAAGCATTAAAAGATAAAAGTAATCATAATACATCTTTTGAAACATTAACGAATAGATATTTATTTCATTACAGAAACTCAATTCATATTGTTACTGGTGTTTCACCTTCTCAGTTAATGTTTCAAAGGAAACTTAGAACTAGATTAGATTTATTATCCATACCAAATGGAAAAGCTTATGATAAGGGAGGAAAAAGAAAGGAAGCATTTAAAGAAGGAGATATAGTTTATTGTAGAGATTATAGAAACCCTAATAAAAAGCAGTTTGTAAAGGCAATGATAGATGAAGTATTAGGAAAGAGAACATATTATTGTAAAGTTTTAAATGAAAATTTAATTTGGAAGCGTCACTTGGATCAAATTATTAGTGCTACTCAAGATTATGAAAATATTGAAGATACAGTAGATAAAAGTTATAATGTTGAACCAATTGATACTTCTGATAAGAACAGTACTGGTGGTGAGAAAATTGTAATTCCTCAAACCATTTCACCACAGGGTGAACAGCCACAGAAACCCATTAGCCCTGTAAATTCTGAAACTGTTTTGCCTTTAGCTGAAGAAGGTAATTCATCTTTTAATAGTTTAACCGACTAGTGAAATTAGTAGTCCAGGTTTAAGACGTTCTGTTAGAGTTCGTAAGGCACCCCAACGTCTCAACTTATAAAGGGGGGGTATTGTGATGTATCCATAAATAATAAAATTACTCTTGTATTTGTTTATGCGCCGGAACACAAGCTGGCAACATTAAGAAAACAACTCTTCCTTCCTTTTTACCTCTTCCACGTGAGAGTACGTCTTTCCAGTAATTAAAATTGTTTAAATATATTCTCGGCCACAAATAAACGCAGTGCAGTATATAAAGTTTTATTTTATTGTTCCGGATGGCCCGGGGACACACCAGTGGGTAAAAATTTTGCATTCGGCGAAGTGAATGTAACGACACATACATCTTACGGCTGATTTTATTGATATAGGGACTCCACGAAAGAGTTTGGTCCATGATTATACCCAGATTAGTCACTTTGGAAGATAGATAGATAGATAAAACTCTTTATTGCACCATAAGAGAAAACATACAAAACAACACAAAGCAGATAAAGATGGTACAAAGGCGGACTTATCGCTAAAGCAATCTCTTCCAGTCAACCTTTGGGTGGACGGAAACCAAACAGGAGATCGGCGTTGGCGCAGAGTGAGATAAATAAATGTTTGAACATAATAAAATACATACAGAATATATATCTATATATAATACATATAAATACATACAAATACGCATAAATACATAATAATAACATATACTTAGGAAAGAGTAGAAAGATAATGAGACCTAACGAGATTTTTGAAACTATTAATAGTCTGGGCTTTCCTGATATCGACAGGGAGAGCATGACACTGGTCGTGCTTGCCTTTGTTGATTATCATAAATTGCAAATTTTCTCGACTTTCCACTAAGTTTTTTGTAATAATTTAAAATGGAATATCCATCCACATCAGGTGATCACAATAATACCGAGAAAATTCGGATAAAAAGTCGTGTTGGCTCATGTTTTGTGCCTATGTGTCGATCTACTTTAACAAAGTTTCCAAATAAATAGTTCTTGACTGGACCTACTGACCCAAAACTAAGTAAAAGTAAAGTAAAAAGAATTTATTCAAAGAACACCATAACAAAAAGACAAAAAGGAAACAAAAATCCTACAAAAACAAACATGTAGTATGGTGCTCCCGAAAGGGTACCCCCTCAGCATAATGCTGGCTGTAAACAATATGCTACACGGCCAGCGCTGATCTTCCGGGGGTGCCCGGGTAGGCATCACGGACATACGTACAATGAAAACAAAAAAAACAAAAAAAAAAGAAAGAACATACATACATACATAAACTCACGCCTCTTTCCCGGAGGGGTAGGCAGAGACTACCTCTTTTCACTTGCCACGATCTCTGCATATTTACTTCGCTTCGTCCACATTCATAACTCTCTTCATGCAAGCTCGGCGGTTTCGGGTACTTTTGACCTGAACCTTTACCAGGACGTCCTTAATTAATTCGATCAAGATACGTTCGTCTAAGTCTTCCCACTCCGACCTTTCCCTCCACACCCTCCATGTATACCTTAGTTCTCCTTCCTGCTTAGTCAACCTGTTTTCATTCATCCTCTCCACATGACCGAACCATCTTAACATACCCTTTTCTATTCCTGTAACTACATCTTCTTTCACATCACAACATTCCCTTATCACGCTGTTCTTTATCCGGTCACTCAATTTCACACCCAACATACTCATTAACGCTCTCATTTCCACTGCATTTATTCTGCTTTCGTGCTTCTTTAGCCATACCCAACTTCCACTCCCATACATTAATGTCGGGACCAACACGCCCCTATGCACAGCCAGTCAAGCCTTTTTGGACAGTTTCTGACTGCTCATAAAGGCATGCAAAACTCCATTCACCATGTTCCCCGCGTTCACTCTCCTTTCAATATCACTATCACACTTGCCATCTGATGTAAACTTTGCTCCTAGATATACAAACTCCTTCACTTGCTCAACTTTTTCTACTCCAATCAAAATATTACATGCTGTCATTTCTTTCTCCATTTCAAAAACCAGTGTTTTAGTTTTACTTACGTTCACTTTCATTCCTTTCTCTTTTAAAGCTTCATGCATACAGTTTACCATCTCCTGTAACTCCTCCGCTGATGACGCCAGTATAACCTGATCGTCGGCAAAGAGCAGACATTTGACGAGTAACTCATTCATCCTTAATCCACTTTCAGACTCTTTCAAATCTGTCAAACAACTGTCCATAAATAGGTTTAACAGCCACGATAACGCAACATATCCTTGCCTAACGCCTTTCTCAATCTTAAACCACTCAGTGTACGCTCCGTTTATCCTGACACAAGCACTGGAATCCTCATATAAGGATGTTAGTGTTCGTATCAAGAGACTGCTCACTCCATGCATAGAAAGTGCTGACCACAATTCATTCCTCTCAACTCTGTCATGGGTCTTTTCCAGATCTACGAATGTGCAATAGACTTTTTGACTCTTGGCCAAAAACTTTTTGGCTATGCACCGCAATGAAAAGACCTGATCAGTACATCCCATTCCCTTTCGAAATCCCGCTTGAGCATCCCATATTTGTCATCAGTTTCATTCTTGACTCTATTAATCAATACCTTAGCATACAATTTGCCGACGACGCTAAGCAGGCTTATACCAAGACAATTTTCGCAGTCCAGCTGTGACCCTTTTCCTTTGTAAAGTGGCACGATAACAGCCTTACACCAATCTTTTGGTACTCGGCCGCTTCTCCAACACAAATTGAAAAGGCAGTACAACTGACTAGCTACTACGCCTTTTCCTGCTTTTAGCATCTCGACCGACACTCTATCATACCCAGCAGCCTTACCCGCTTTCATACTCTTAAGTGCATCCACAATTTCGAACATTTCAATTTCGCCTTCCATCTCATTCTCTTTTTCTTCGCTATAGCAGAAATCTTTATTATTTCCTTCCTTTTTTTCAAATAGATTTTCAAAATAGTCCTTCCATATCTTTACCACACATTCTTCTCCTTTCACAACGCCACTATCTTGGCATCTGATCCTAGTGAGCTCTCTGGTTTAGTTTTTCCTCGGGCTGACCTTACGGATTTCCAGAACACTTTCAGATTTGACTGAAAGTCTTCTGATAGCTTTTCATCAAATTCCCCTTTATTTACTTTCTTTCTACGAGTATTCACAGCTTTCTTACACAAATCTTTAATTTTTTTATATTCCTTACGTGCTTCATTCACATCTTCATCCATTACCTTTTGCATTCTTAAGTTAGCTTTTGCTGCTAACAAATCCAGCCATACTTTCTTCTTTAATCGCACTAGTTCTTGCACATCTTTACTCATCCACGCACTTTTGTGATTTTTCCCTTTCCTTCTTCTACTTACACCACACACTTCAACAGCTACTTTCACAATTCTGTCTTTAAATTCCTTCCATCCATCTTCAATATCGCTCATCTCATCTAAATCTTCAAATTCATCCTTCAGTCTATTAATATACTTCTTACCTACATCCATATCTTGCAAATTTTCTACTTTCACTCTTTCTAAAACGCTGGTTTGCTCTCTAACCCTGTGCCGCCAGCGATTGAAGATACCCCTTATCCGGGATATCACCAGTAAATGGTCCGAGTCAATGCCAGCACTGCGATATACACGGGTATCCAGCACTTTGTTCTTCAATCTTTCATCTACTATCACAAAGTATATCATACTTTTTAAAATACCTTCCACTCTTGTGTAGGTGTGGATCTTTTTATGTTGAAACATTGAGTTCGACACAAAAAGATCCCACTCTAGACAAATTTCTAATACACTTCTTCCATTATCATTCGCCTTTTTGTCACCAAACGCACCAAGCACCTTTTCATATCCATCACGCTTTACACCCACCCATGCATTAAAATCACCTAGCATAATAATCTTCTCATTTGGCTTGGTAACTTTCAATACTTCTCTTATACTATTCCAGAACTCCTCGTTTTCGCTTCTTGCTCTTGTTGTACCTTTCGAACCCACATCCCACGGTGCATAAACACCTAGAACGAAGATCCGAGTGATTCCAACTTTCAGCCTAATGCATAGAAGGCGAGGGCTGACACACTCATACTCATTCACACACTCAGCCATTCGTGCAGAAAGAATTAGACCGACCCCTTGACAGCCTCGGCTGGTACTGGAAATTCCAGACCAATAAGCCGTGTAAGGGCCATGCTGCGTCGCGTCGCATCCTTTCCGCTTCGTTTAATTCACGCACAACACATCCAAACATCTTTCATCCATCATCTGGCAGACTTCCTCGATCTTATCATTACCCTCATTCCTCCTCTTACATTCATCGCCGCAAAGCGGCTTTCAGCAGACCGCATACCGCTCCCGCCGGGAACGAGACGTGATGGGGTGCGGATACCATCGCCGCCATTGAGGTGCTTTTTTAGAGTTTGCATCATGCGATTCCCACGAGGCGCAAGGGAAAAATAATGTCCGCCCCAGCAGAGCCCCGCATGCCAGGGTAAGGCTAGCCATTACCTAGGGGTCGCCCAACCCCATGGCGGAGGTGGCACGCTCGAGACTAGGCTCGTCTCAAGCCATGCACCCATCGGCGCGGCAGACCTTAGATTGGCAGGAATGGGCATTAGAAGAGGAATCCCAAGTCTATCCCTTAGTCGGTTTTTATGACATCCGTGGGAAAGAGCTGGAGTGATCCTATTCTTTTATTTATTTTATTTAATTGATATCGAATTCGGAACTGATTTCGGATGGCACAAAAATATGCAACCTATTTAACTCCTTCTTTTCAACAATCGGTGCAGACTTAGCTAACAAAATACCTCAAAAATATCACAAAGATAATAGTAAAATACTGACGTTTGGAAATAACTACTCACACGACATAACACTGAGTGAATTTGAACCTTGTAGTATTGACGAAGTGAGTAAGTAGATGATCTGGACTCTAACACTAGCACGGGCATAGATGGCATCTCCACCAAAGCATTAAAGTGTGTAAAAGATCTTATTATTGATAGATTAGTTAATGTAATCAATAAATGTTTAAAAGATGGTATTTTTCCCGACTCACTTAAGATTGCTAAATTAAGTCCTATTCACAAATCAGGACCAAAAACTGACCCCAGTAATTATAGGCCAATATCGGTGCTACCCGTGATATCGAAGGTGTTTGAGAGAATTTTGTATAATCGCCTTAATGACTACTTAACTAAAAAACAATATCTAATCGAAGAACAATATGGATTTCGTTCAAAATCTAGCACGCTTACAGCTGCCATTGACTTAATAATCAAAATAAAAATCAACATTGACCAAAAAAACATTGCTTTAGGCATATTTATCGATTTTAAAAAGGCATTTGACACCGTAAGTCACCAAAAACTACTCGCAAAACTAAATGACATCGGTATTAATGGTGCACCTCTAAAAATGTTTGAATCTTATTTACAGAATAGGCGACAAGTTGTAAAGATCGACAATTATACAAGTTCTCCTAAAATAATTTCATATGGTATACCACAGGGTTCTATAATCGGCCCACTTCTGTTTTTAATATATATATAAATAGTGTCAACCAGATAGGACTTAAAGGACATCTCACTCTGTATGCTGACGATACTTGTCTATTCTACTTTGGCAAATCAATTGACGATATCGTTACTACCGCACAGCAAGACCTTAACGAGTGGTTACTTCATAATTTATTAACAATTAACAAATCTAAAACGTCTTATATGATTTTGGCAGCAAAAAATAAAGAAATTCCTGAGTTTGAACCGCTCAATATAAATGGCACAGATATTCAAAGATCACATCAAGAAAAATACTTGGGACTGTTTATTGATGATAAACTTACTTGGAATCCACATATTGAGTATGTAAAAAACAAATTAACTTCCGTATTAGGAGCGATTCGAAAGATGACACACTGTATACCAAAAAAAGTTAAACCTATAATATACAATTGTTTAGTTAAGTCACATCTCGAATACTTAATTGAGATATGGGGTTCCGCTGCACCATCTAACTTGACCGCGTTACAGAGATGTCAAAATAAAATTATTAAAGTGCTTTTCCATTACCACTTCCGTACACCAACAAAAGAGCTATACGAAAAATCAAAATTATTTAATTTAACACAAATTTATCGATACAATACATGTAATCTGATCAAAAAAATTATCTCTAATACTACAAAATCCAACTTACAACTAAACACAAGAAAAGACACGCACAATTTTCGAGCAAAAAATAAACTCAACCTTATAATACCACGAACAAACTACGGAAAAAAAACAATAATTTTTGAGGGAGCACAACTATATAACAAGTTGCCAAATGAGCTGAGAACTTGTAGCAGTCTTAATATATTTAAAAAGAAACTCAAGCTATACATCGCGACCAGTACTTAATTTTTAATTTATGCATGTGTGATTATTTTTTAGTTACCTACCTGTTATCTCATTTTAAGTGAATGTATATTCTTATGAGAAAATAAAGTTCTTTAAACCTATTTATTTATTCAATACATCTTACAAGCTAACAGATATTACATCCAAAATGCTTACAAGATAAATTTAAAATAGAATTATATACAATTATGATAGATTATTAACATTAAATTATGATACATTTAATATTGGAATATGACAATGATTAAAATAATTAATTAAGTATTATATATTATACTAGCTTTCCGCCCGCGGCTTCGCCCACGTGTAATTCGGTTATATAAACAGGCTCCATCTTTTTCTATATCTACCACAGCATGAGGAATATAATTCCCATTAACAAACAAAATTTCTTGAACCATTTTAATTAGAAATTTTTTAACTAAAACTATATCTATGGAAATTAACTAAGACTAATAAAGTAACAAAGAAATGAATAAAAAATGAAGAATATATTAAAAAATCAACTCACACTATAAAACTTATCCAACACTAACTAAATATACTATCAAAAATATCAAATCTAATCAACAAATCAAAAATTAACTGAAATAGAGAGTAAAATAAGTTAAATAAGTCAAGTTAAAAGTTAATGAATTAAACGAATAATAATTTCAAATTAAAATATTTGTAGTGTGTAATATGTAGTTTCGCGTATGTCCGCTAGGGGCGCTGCTAAAATTACACGATAAATTAAAATATTTTACGCTACCTAGCTAAATGACGGTAACGAAACCATAGCGCGATCTATCTCGATGCCAACGCCATCTATCGAGCATCGAGACAACATGTGATAGTTATAGTTAATAGAAAATAAAATTCGGGTGTTTTATTTATGCATACCGATTACGCCGAGATTTATGGACCGATTTACGTGATTCTTTTTTTGTTCGGTAGAGTATACTTTCAAGTTGGTCCCGTTGTTACCTAGTCAGGATCTGATGATGGTATTCCAGGGAAATCAAGGGCAAACCTCAAATTTACAGGCAATTACGTTTTTGACAATTTCATAGATCTGTTTAAGTATTTGCGTCTGATAGTCATCATCCCATGTGAATGAGCTGATGATGGAAGGTACAACTCCTCAACGGTTAGGAGTTGAAAGAAAATTCTTACGAAGTTATACGTACATGTGAGGCTATTAGGTTGACCTGATAATAAAAAGTAAATCTCATTAACGTTAAGAATTTAGGTGAAAATGGATGCGGACAAATTTCGTAGCTGTTTGTATGGGTAGTGTTAACACAAAATAGGGATTTAAAGGCGTGATGTTATTAATGTTATGCATGTATGTACATAATTATGTATGTTATTATGTATGTTAAAGAGACGACTGAAAGTTGTCATACAAAGTCTTTTTTTTTAAGGATGGGAAATCATCAAATGACCTCTCCCGCTCTGGGTGGAACGGAAGGGAGTGTCAGACTTTTACTGACTAAAACCCACCTCGTTCCTTCAGTTGCCCTTTGCGTTCCGGGGCCACGGCATCTTGTTAGAACTTTCCCGCAGCCCCGGCTCAGTTTATCCCGTTTCCCCCTCTTGGGGGTTGACATTTCAAAAATCCCTTCTTAGTGCTCACTTATGTTACTAAAGGAACCTCTGTTCAAAATCTCAGACTCCTATACCGAGCGGTTTCGGCTGTGCGTTAATAAATCAGTCACCCAATCGCACCCCCTAAATCACGATTGGAGGGTAGTTTGAAAAAACTTATAATGTCAAACATATTTACTTGCCTATGTAAGTGTTCATGCCAAGTTTCAAGTTTATAAACCCAAGGAATAAGATTTTTCATAGAAACGTTTTTACCCCTTTTCCCCGCCCTTGGGGGTTGAATTTCCAAAAATCCTTTCTTAGTGCTCCCCTACATATCCCAAGGAACCTACATTCCAAATTTCAGCTGTCTACTGTCTATATGACCAGTAGTTTCGACTGTGCGTTGTCTGTCAGTCAGTCACTCAGTAACGGAAGAGTTTTATATATATAGATTATAAGCTATGAGAAGTAGGTTTCAATAAAAAAAAACAATTACCGGATACCTAGCTTTAATTACTTTCAAAATAACAAATCAAATTAACAAAATTTAAGTTAATGGAACAAAATAACGGAATAAAAGAAAAACAATATCGCTCACAAGACACGTCGAATACGATGTTCACCTCAGGACCGCCGCTGCTCGAATGAAAACGAACAACCGTCGCGCATCCCTTATATAGGAGCTGCCACTACCCCATAATTTTAATAAACGTCTATGCTAATACGGCCTCTCCTGACATGAGCATCGTCCTCGACTGCTTCTTCCACGCAGGCTTCAACTGTCGTCGCTTGCGACCTCCTCTGCGATTTCAACGGAACTTGGAGCCTGCGTCGCTTGATCCGGGGCCGCACTGGTTCCCGGTGTCGCTGAGGTAGGACCGGATGTCTGTACAAAGTCACCATCCGATTCATCAGCCTCTTCACCTGAAAAATGGCAATATTAGCCGCGTTCCTGTAACGCTATGCACACAGTATGAGTAAACCTATGAGAAAAGAAACTGACTACTAAAAGTTTACTGTGTAATACTGTTAACATTTGCTCTTATTTTAAAATTGAGTTAAACAATGTTCTAATATGCGATTGTCAGAAAATTACTAAATTTTCAAGTTGTTATTGGGAAAGTTAGTAACAAAACAAACTTATCTTTGAAATTGCCTGCTGATGTGGCTATTTGACCACAAGCCACTCAAAGATGCAGCGGTCACACCAAATCGCCTTTTCCTCCCTTCCTCCCATTTAGGTTCAACAGAGGCATCTCTGAATCGCATGTTGACCTCTGCAGGGCAGATGCATCCCTTCATCGCATGCCCATTTAGGTTCAACAGAGGCATCTCTGAATCGCATGTTGACCTCTGCAGGGCAGAGGCATCCCTTCATCGCATGCCCATGGGTCGCGAGGTAACCACCTGCGCACCCCAAGTACCGATCCAGGACAGAGGCATCCCTTCATCGCGTGTCCTCTCAGTACTGACCCGTGACAGAGGCCCTCTCTCACTCGCATGTCACCAAGTCATCCTTACCAAGAAACATATGTTCCTCGGCCTTACTTCCTCCACTTTATAAGCAATTTGGGTTATCGTGATTCGTTTGATTTATCAATCATCAAAGGGAGTAATGTTTATGTCTGTTTGTTAGTCTAGTAAGATATAAGGTCGTGAGGTAGGATCCTTGCAAAACTAATAATTGGGAAACAAAAGTCAATGAAGGATTGAATAAACCAACAGAATCACAACTTTTAACCACAACAATAAGAAGCACTCACATTCAAAGAACGCAGCGCAGGACTCAGGACACCATTCTCCTCGCCAGGGCACAAGGTACTCAGCCGCGGCTTGCGTCGTCTTCCCATACGACCCACTCAATAACTTTAACTCATATCGCCCGCTGGGTAAAGCCCTCATGACCCGATAGGGTCCTCTCATCCCATGATCCAGTTTCCCAGTAGCTTGGGAGTACTTAATTGCAAACACCAGATCACCAACTTCAAAGACTCGAGCTGGTCTTCGATTTTTATTAACATAGGCGTCTTGTTGAACGCGGTTTTTCTCTAGCAAGGTACTAGCCCTAGTCCTCCTTAACTCACGCAACGACAATGCGTTAGGATGTGCTTCCTCATTCGCAAGGTCGCGAATTAAATTGCGAATAACTGGTGTCGCCCCGTTAATACCTACGAGCAAGTTTAAAGCTGAGGCTTGTGTAGTCTTTTGCTTCGTTATATTTAACACCAGTTGTAGTCTCCACAAAGTGTCTGACCACTGCTCGTTTTTGTGGTTAACTTCAATACGAATCATATTGAGAACAGTGCGAATGTACCGCTCTACTTGTCCACTAGAGTGGTGCATTTCCGGTGTTATAAGATGTACGTCGCATCCTAACTCCGTGATCCACTTAACAAAGCGCCCTGATTCGAACATTCGGCCTCGATCCGCTATCAAAAGTTTGGGAACCCCGAAAAGAGACACAGTATTTGAGAGCGCTTTCATTAGTTCGTCGGTATCTTGGCGACACATCGGATAAAGTAAGCAGAATTTACTGAATGCGTCAACCACTACTAACACAAATTTATAACCATCTGAAGAAGGTAACAGACCCAAAACGTCAGCGTGGATAGTGATAAAAGGGGTATCTGGTTTCTTCCAGGACGTTATGGATTGATGAGGTGCCCTGGGTACGCGCTTCATAGAGACACAGATCAGACAGTGAGCTATGTACTTAGCAACAAATTGACGGAGGCCAGGAAACCAAAAATGTTTCAAAATCAAATCAACAGTTTTCTCAGCACAGACGTGTTCGTGTTCGTCGTGGAAGATTCGTAAGAGACTTAGCCGGTGACCCTTTGGGATAAAGCACAATAGCCTAGTTTCCTCGCCCACGGGAGTATATCGATAATAAAGCGTACCATTTTGATAGGCATAGCGTGTGGAATCTAATTGACCCTCTTGTAGCTGCTGAATCAGTGTGCGAGTCTCCTCATCAGCTGCTTGAGCTATTTGAGCCCAATTGCGTGGACGTGTAATTAAATTCACCCTGACTGGATTTCGACTGAGATAGTCAGCGTGAGACATCATTGCGCCCTTTCTATATTCGATTTCGAACGTAAAATCTTGAAGATACACCCACCAGCGAGCGACGCGAGGGAGCAGGTCCTTTTTCTTTTCAGTGGCCTTCAGAGCATTGCAGTCCGTAACTAACTTAAATTTCAAGCCAATCAAATAATGGCGAAAATGCTGCAACGCCCTGACGACCGCCAAGGTCTCCAATTCATAAGAATGGTACCTGCTTTCTGCGCCCTGCGTGCTTTTACTGAAATAGGCGACGACTCTCTTTTTACCGTCAGCACGAGTCTGCATAAGAACTGCGCCGTACCCCATGCTACTTGCGTCGGTATGAACCTCTGTCGGAAGTAGCGGATCGAATATAGAAAGGAAAGGTTCGGTCGTTAACTGGGTAATTATTTCTTGACGAACCTGTTCTTGTTCTTGACCCCATTGAAAAGTTGCGTTTTTTCGCAATAACCCGGATATACAAGCCGTTTTAGTGGCATAATTTTTTATGTAACGCCGAAAATATCCAGCTAAACCTAGGAACTGCCGTACTTGACGAACATTTTTAGGAGGTGAAGCCTTGCTCAAGGCTTCGACTTTACTAGGGCTCGGCCTAACCTGACCCTTACTAATAAGCCTACCTAGATATTCCACCTCCGTGGTCAGAAACGCACATTTGCTGACATTTACCGAAAATCCCGCGTCGGCTAACGTTTTTAGTACCCGGTCAAGCAAATCGATCCCCTCCTCCACCGTATGACTTAACAATAAGACGTCATCAATATAAACTAAGATGGACCCAGAATCTATAAAAGTACGTAACGTCTGATTGATAATACGTTGGTAGACAATAGGGGAATTCATCAAACCAAAGGGCATCTTTAAATATTCGTAATGACCCTCGGGGGTTACGAAGCCGGTCTTGTGAATAGACTCCTCACTCAGAGGGATCTGATAAAATCCAGATGCCATGTCAAGACTCGTGAAAAACTCAAATTTACCTAGTCGATCTATGTGATCGTCAATTAAAGGCAACGGATACCGATCCCGAATGGTGAGTCTATTCAAGGCACGAAAATCCACGCACATCCTATCTGAGCCATCTTTTTTCTTCACTAGAATTATAGGACTTGAATACTGTGACGTGGACTCCCGTATAATCCCTTTGTCTAAAAGATCACGAATAATCTCGCGAACTTTGAGTTTCTCCTGATGCGAAAGCTTATAAGGTCGATAGGACACAGGAGTATTATCGTTAAGGTTGATATGCATTTTACCCGTTTTGACCGTAGTGGTTGCAGTACCTGTTACTAAAATTTCCGAATATTTGGACAACACACCCTCCAATCGATGGTATTCTTTTCCTATAAGAGGAGTGTTAATTTTTGGAACATCGCTATGTACCGTATTAACGATCTTCGATAATTTGTTGGAATGCATCAAATATTGGCGATCCTTTGTCCTAACGTACGTTACACCCTCGCGATTTAGAATATCTGTACCAACGATAAGCGGTGCACACATAAATTCTGAAGGCACCACGACAAAATCGGCCTCAAGTGATATCATGCTAAATTCGACCGTAAGAGTTACATAACTATCAGCAGTTATATCCTGACCCCCAATTCCTCTCAATGTGCAATTGACAGGTTTCAAAGTGTGCGAAAAATATTTTAAAATTCCCGACGATATCAATGAAATATTGAGGGCCCCACTGTCAATCAGCACATCAATAGGAATGCCTTGAATTACTGCTACCGTAATATCTCTATCGGAACTTGTACTAGGCTGCCGCAGCTCGGTACACAAATTGACCTTACGTTGGTTACGTGCCTCTGATCTATTTTTGGCAAAACACGACTGTTCTGTATGACCACGCTTTTTACAGAATGAACACATATTGGAATCATTTGAGGACGTGTGGGTACTCGTAGGAGCTTGACTTTCATTATTATTCGGCACCTTGGACTTTTTAGGACAATAAAAACTTTTGTGTCCGCTTTGACCACAAACATAACATTTTGGCTGTTGACGAGAAATGTGCCGTTTTTTACCTTGTGTTGATCGCAAATCCAACTTATTAGAGGAGCCGGGCTTAACATAAATAGACAAGAATGACACCAAATTTTCAGTCGTTAAACTCGCATTGGAAGCGGCTGCTCTAATCTGAGGATCCGAGATACCGCGTATTACAATTAAAACCATGAGCTCTTCGCTAAGACCTTTCACTATCTTTAGTCGTAATAAAGTACGACGCGCATACTCCGCGTACGTGGCGAACTTATCAGAAGTAGTACTCATTGTTTCATAAAGAATATTCGCATAGTCAAGTCTACGAGGGCACAATGGTTTAAATTCCAAAACAAAATTACGCCAAGATCTGTCATTACTGACCCATTCGTGCAGCCAAGTACGTGCATCTCCTTTCAAACAACCGGCCACTCGAGACAGACATTCATAATCATCCCAACCGTTCGAGAGCCTTGCTCGCTCAACCTCCTTACACCAATCATCTATGTCATGTATGGATGGATCGAAACTTGACACAAAATAATTTTTCGTATTTGATTTTAAATTCCTGATCGCGTCTATGAAATCGTGAGTGATGCTGGAGGTAGTAGGCAAGCTCTCGACCGGCTCAGGCTCCGCAGATACGACACCAATATTACGAACGGGTAAATCTGTAAGCGGTTCGTCGGTACCCGCACAGTCAGACATTTCGCTATTATTACGCACGTTCGAAGGCATGGGACGCGGATTAGACGCACTTGTGACGTTATTCCGCAAAATAGAATGCGTGGATGCACTGGGCATTGCGTCGGAATCGGAACATACACTACCGGCGCGCACCAACGTGCTCGGACCCGCATGTCCCAACGAATTGATTTCACTATTAACGTTACGAGAAGCCGTTTCACCAACGCCGTTTTCTAACGCGCCTACTCGTGACAAAATTGAATTTAATGTTGCGTACAGCATATCGAAACGTGGACTACGCGTACGTGAACGTGCCCGTGAACGGTCGCGCGAATGATCCCTACGACGGCGACGGTCCCGTGAACGATCCCTATGACGATCTCGCGAACGGTCTCGCGAATTCGTTGATAGTCGATCACGCGATCGACCACGCTTTTTATCGCGTCGACGTGTCTTGCCTTTCGAGCATTGTTCATGATCCGACATGACGGTACACAGAAAAAAAATATGAAAACAAATAAAAATTTTCAAGATTCAAAATTTAATCGTTATTTTGTTCCAATCGTTGAATAAACAATCAAACAGGCTGATAAATGTGGGCTTGAATATGAATCCCACTTCTGATATAAGCTATGAGAAGTAGGTTTCAATAAAAAAAAACAATTACCGGATACCTAGCTTTAATTAAGTACTTTCAAAATAACAAATCAAATTAACAAAATTTAAGTTAATGGAACAAAATAACGGAATAAAAGAAAAACAATATCGCTCACAAGACACGTCGAATACGATGTTCACCTCAGGACCGCCGCTGCTCGAATGAAAACGAACAACCGTCGCGCATCCCTTATATAGGAGCTGCCACTACCCCATAATTTTAATAAACGTCTATGCTAATAATATAATATAAAGGTCACTAGTAATGAATACAGCCTTCAGCTACAATATGTCATTTAAAATTACACGAAAAGCATTATACAATTGGTCTAATTTATCGGCAAATAAATCTAACTCATTGTGCCGGGCAAGTATGACCCCGATAGTGCGAAGCACGCGGTTGGTAGGTGCGTGGCGTCTATGCTCGGTGCGCGCCCTTGGCTGCTCTAATAATCGCGGGCGGCGACGTGGGGCTACCTGGCCCTCCGCATCAATGGGAATGTTTCGGGGCACCAGAATACGGACACACTTTAATATGTCCCGACTATCAATTTTGTTACGAATTATTGATAAATAATGCGCGAATTCACATATGGCCCTTCTAAATCTTAGCGATTCCATATTAACCATACCTAAAACAAATTATGAAGGGTATAGGTACGGATAGTAGCCATACTGTTTGTAGTACAACAAAATTTACGTTGATTTTTTTCTATCATAATAGCATATTTCTCCTCGTATGGATTCCAAACAACAGCACCATATTCATAGTGCCGTGTGGTTGCCGGCACCAATACAAAAAAGAATAGGACCACTCCACCTTTCCCAGGGATGTCGTAAAAAGCGACTAAGGGATAGGCTTGCAAACTTGGGATTCTTTTTCAGGCGATGGGCTAGCAACCGGTCACTATTTGAATCTCAATTCTATCATTAAGCCAAATAGCTGAACGTGGCCATTCAGTCTTTTCAAGACTGTTGGCTCTGTCTACCCCGCAAGGGATATAGACGTATGTATGTATGTAGCACCATATTCAAGTTTACTGCGGACGTAAGCGTTGTACAATATTTTAGCTACCACTAAGTTACTGAATTGGGAAGCTGTCCTCATAACGAATTCCAAGGTTTTATGTGCGGTTCTGCATAGAGTAGTCATATGTGTATGGAAGTTTAATTTACAATCTAATACTAAGCCTAAATCTCTAATGTCATAAACTCTATCCAGAGGAGCGTCCGATAAATTATAATTAAAAATCATGGGCTGTGCTTTACGTGTAAAAGTTATTATTTAACTCTTTAAGTTATTGAATGGAAGATGGTTATCCTGACTCCATACTGCTACGGCGTTAATGTCACTCTGCAATGCAACCGCTTTAGGTCATCCACAAAAAGGAGGCACTTTGCGGCCAAAATAACTTCTGTTAAATCATTGATAAATATGACGAAGAGCAATGGGCCAAATGTACTACCCTGACTTACTCCCGATCTCGTAAAGTAAACTCCAGAATCATATCCTTGTAAACGCACATATTGACAACGATTATTTAAGTAACTAGAAAAAAAGACAAGAAGCTCCTGCGAAAATCCAACAATCGCTAGTTTTTCCAACAGCTTCTCATTATCCACGATGTCAAAGGCTTTTTTATAATCGAAGTAAGCCACATCGACCTGCTTACCCATATCAAGTTGTGAACAGACATAGTCTACATGCGCTACCAAGTTAGTCGTGGTTGATTGAGCGCGGCGAAAACCATGTTGACTGTCGTGCAGTTTGTAGACGATTTGGCAACTGATGCGATTGCTAAGAATTGCCTCAAAGACCTTAGCAAATACGAATGGGACTGCAATGCGTCGGAAGGATGAAACATCCATTCCTCCCTCACCTTTAGGAATAGGAGTGACTCTCGATAATTTCCAGCTATCGGGATATTTAGATTGCGAAAGTGACAGATTGAAAAGATGCATAAGAGGCCCTCCCAGAACCGATATACAGTCTTCTACTAAAAATACAGGAATACCATCATGTCCACCAGATGATCGTGGCTTAAGGCATCTTACCGCCCTTTCCAAATCGGTCTCATCAACTGTTACGATTGAGATAGAGGTGGCCTCATAACGACCATACGCAGCTCTGGCAGCGGTATCTGCATTTAGCATAGGTCTTTTAGCTTGAAATACAGATGCAAAGTATTTGGCAAAGGCGTCAGCCGCTGCTTGACTCGTCACTTCTGTATTTTCATACATATGTATATGCATATATATTCTTTCTGTCTTTTTTTTATCCTTTACATATTTCCAGAAATGCGCCTGGTCATTAATTCATCTTTATGGTATTGGTGCCGGGAACCACACGGCACTAATTTATTACCACTATTTCATTATATGAACTAATTTATTATAAACTGTAGCACCACTCTTATGAAGTTCCTACACTCATCACTAGATGGCGCTGTACCAAGTTAGATCGCGCTATGGTTTGCCTCATGGCCGAATTCAAAACCTCCGAAGAGATTTAGCATTGTGAACGTGCGCCCTGTGCGCGCGGGAGTGCCACAGGAAAGCTACTTGTCCCCGGCCTGCTACGCCGCGTTTACCGACGACGCAGGTATATGTTGGGTAAGGACAAGGTCTATACCAATAAGTACCCGCGTAGCGCGCGGCCATGATGGCGTCGGAACGCGGCTCGGAGACTGCTGCCGCTGCCGCCGCCGCCGCCGCCGCAATGAAGCCTCCGCCGGCCGGGAAGTCCGCCATCCCGAGATGGCAATCTCGGGTCCCGCGCCCGCCCGTCTGCCCGCCCAGGTGCCCGCCCACGCAGCCGCCCGCCTGCCCAGACGCCCGCCCAAGTAGCCGCCCGCCCGCCCACGCAGCCGCCTGCCCGCCCAACTAGGCACCCGCCCACGCAGCCGCCCGCCTGCCCAACCAAACGCCTGCCCACGCAGCTGCCCGCCCAAGCGCCCGCCCAGGCACCCGCCCAACGCGCGCCGCCTTCGCTAACCGCATCCGCGGTATCATTTGCCCGGCTAGCGGCTGAAGAACGCCGCCGCCGCCGTGAGCTCTGCCCCCGTGGCAGAAGAAGAAGCAGCAGCAGTTGTGCCTCCCCCGGCACCGCAACCTACTCCCGCGGCTGCACCGATTCCACCGGAGCAGTTCTACGCGCTGGTGCAGTCGGTGCAGCAGATTCAGGCACTGCTGGCCACCCTCGTCCCCGCGGCCCCCCTCAGAGGCGTACCCACCAATAACCTCTAATTATGGATGGTACGTGTAATGATTGAATGAAACACCTCGAGTGCAAGACAACAACTGATTTATTCAAATACCCACTTCACCATAATTAATAACTACACAACATTTTCCCTTAAAATATTTACTACAATATTTTTCCTTTACAAAAAATAGAAAATGAAACAACATAACTTTAACTTCTTATTATTTTCACCTGCCCATACAGATATTACTTACACCTAGATATTTAGTTCAAATTTATAAAGTACTAGCTTTTGCCCGCGGCTTCGCCCGCGCAAATGTATTTTAGATTATAAGAATATGCCATAAAATTTCACCCATTTTTTAATCCCGTATCGTGCGGGACTGTTTTAAATTAATATTTGATTTAAATTCATAATGGCTTCTCCCGTCTTGTCCCGTCTCTTCTCGTTCTGTTCCGTCCCGTCCCAACCTGTTGTGTCTCGTCCTGCCCCGTCCAGTCCTATCCTGTCCCATCCCATCCTATTTAGTGCCATCCTGTTTTCCGCAACTGATACGTATTTTTTACTAACCAATATTTAAGACTTCTCGCACTTCGACACCCATCAAAAAACGAAGTTTCATACAAACTTCCAACCCTCATTTTTCACCCTTGAGATGCAGTTTTCAAAATCCAATGTTTTAAAGATTATTTCATACTAACCAAAATTTAATTCTAAAATTTCATGTGCCCAACGTTAAAATTGTCGAAATTCCGCAATAGGAATGCAATTTTTTAAATCTTATTACTGTATTCGAATTTTTTAATAAACAAATCTTACATTTCATGTGTCCAACATTAAAAATGACAAAGTTTCATACAAACTTACTACCCCTATAGGAATGCAATTTTCAAAATCCAATAAATGAATCAATATTTTAATCTAACCGTGAATTTAAATCAAATTAATAATTCAAAAAAAAATCTACTAAACCAAATATTATAGAACTTAACCTACTTATAAACCTATAATACTACAGAATTGCAGATCTAAACCCTAAACATGAATACCTCTAATCCTATAAATAAGTACTATATAAATACAGACCTAAACAAATAAAAATAAACAAATTCAAATTAATATTTAATTAAACCAACCAAAAAAACAACTCAAAATCAACCAATGAACATATTTCAATTTTCAATACAAATGA
The DNA here is from genome assembly GCF_032362555.1 of Amyelois transitella. Lineage (NCBI taxonomy): Eukaryota > Metazoa > Arthropoda > Insecta > Lepidoptera > Pyralidae > Amyelois > Amyelois transitella. The sequence continues at coordinate 2,112,379 of NC_083536.1, forward strand.
ACAAAACACAACGAAACGTCTTCAAGCATGAATACGAAACGACTAACAACTTATTAGCTAAGGTTGAAAATGCTTTCAAAATCATAGAAATCTTATTGATTGTCGAACGACAAACGATAGCGACTTTTACATTACATGGTGGCGCCATCTATTGCTACATTATCAAACAAATTGTTCATTGAAGGAATAAATTTTCTAATCTTTTGCACATCAAAAATTAACACTTATTAGTGTTCCGTCGTACCTTAAGGGTAAAAATGGGACCCTATTACTCGACTTCGGTGTCCGTCTGTCTGTCAGTTCGTCTGTCCGCTCACCCATCCTCCTGTCACCAGGCGTGTCTCATGATCCGTATTAGCTAGACAGGTGACATTTTCACAGATTATAAATTTCTGTTGACGTTAAAATAAAAATACTGAAACTGTATACATACCAAATTTCATCAAAATCGGTTCAGCGGTTCAGGCGTGAAAGCGGAACGATGATTTTCATACAAACTTTCACCCCCCCATTTGAGTATTTTGGGGGTCGATTTTTGAAAAAAAAAAACGTAGCCTATGTTTGAACGCGGGTTTTAAACTATATACATACCAAATTTCATCAAAATCGGTTCAGTGGTTCGGCCGTGAAAGAGGAACAGACAGACAGACAGACTTTCGCATTTATAATATTAGTACGGATTTCCATGTGATAAAAAAATGTAATTACAAGCCTATTGGGGCACAAGTCCCTCTGTCGCCTGTATAGCCCTAGCACGACGGCGTGTAAACGGTGGTGAAATAGGTCTATTGGTTTCATATTGAGGTTTTTTACTTTGTTTAGGAATGGGTTCCTCCGATAGACTTATTTCCTCACTCGCTTCCATATATTTTTTCTAAAAACAGAGTCAGACTCTGGTGCATTATTCATTTGATCGGAGTCTCCTAACTGACATTTAATCAGATGCCTGCGATTTCACCTATAGCGATTACCTAATCTATTTTGTATAATATATGATCGAGGCGTGTTTGCTACGCCCACCACTGTGCCCCTGCTTCTTTGTTTTCCTTCAATACAAATGACATCATCATCCTTCTCAAGATCAGGTAAATTTTTACAATTTTGATTATAATAATAGCTTGACATAGATTGCTTTTCCAATAGCTTACAATGTTCAGATACTTCCACTGGTTTAGGAACTAACAATTTAGAATTAACTGGTAATTTACATCGCAACCTACGACTCATCAGGAGTTGTGCTGGAGAGCTTACACCATCCCTAGGTGTGTTTCTATAATTAAGCAAAGCCAAGTAAAAATCTCCACCGCTTTTAACAGATTTTATAAGTAGTTTCTTAATTGTTTGGACAGCACGTTCACTTTTGCCGTTCGCCTGTGGATAATGTGGCGATGACGTCACGTGTGTGAATCCCCATTCATCCGAAAATTTTGAAATCGCGGCTACTGTATTGTGTTCCGTTATCACTAATCAATGTTTCCGGTATACCATGGCGCGAGAATACTTCTTTCATACTTTGTATCACGGCGGTTGAAGTAAGGTTATTTAATTTGATTACTTCAATAAAATTTGAATAGTAATCGACAATAATTAAAAAGTACTTTTTCTGAAATTCAAAAATATCCGATCCCACCTTATTCCATGGTAGCTCGGGGATATCTATTGATATTAAAGGCTCCCTGGCGGGCGCGTTTAAACTCTCTTGGCGCACACGACATTGTTTAACATAGTTTTCTATGTCGCTCGACATATTCGGCCAGAACATCACTTGTCTTGCGCGACGCTTGCACCGATCTATGCCCAAGTGTCCTTCATGTACAATATTTAGCATAATTCTTCTTAAGCTTTTAGGTATAAGAACTAAGTTATCCTTAAATATTACATCATCTACTTCAAATAATTCATCCTTCATTGACCAGAACTCTCTTATATTATTTTATTTATTTATTTATTAGGCAACACAACAGACACTAACTAATAAGATACAAGGTTTCTTAATAACTAAAATTGTTCCAACTTAGCATCCTAAACGCGTATGCGCAGTTGCTTAAGCTTAATAACTAATATAAAACTTGTTATGAGCAAGCAGTTACAATAATAAAGTACTAAAATTACAAATACATACAATACAGTTAACCACAAACAATTACAAAAACAATGCCAGACTATGTACTAGATGTGGTGCAGAGAATCTTGAATGTATCAGTTTTAAATTTACGTAATCTGCAATTAAATATATCAATGTCCACATTGCAGGATATCTCATTATATTTCCAGCACATCCTAGCCAATGGGTTCGAGAACTACGTATTATTTTTATAAACGGGCAGTACAAAGATAGGCAGGGTGCGACGGGGATTATATCTTATACTAATATTCTTATACTGCCAATCTAAGGTCTGCCGCGCCGATGGATGCATGGCTAGGGGCGAGCCTAGTCTCGAGCGTGCCACTTCCGCCATGGGGTTGGGCGACCCCCAGGTAATGGCTAGCCTTACCTGGCATGCGGGGCTCTGCTGGGGCGGACAAAATTTTTCCCTTGCGTCTCGTGGGAATCGCATGATGAACCGTAAAAAGCATCTAAATGGCGGCGATGGTGTCCGCACCCCATCACGTCTCGTTCCCGGCGGAAGCGGTATGCGGTCTGCTGAAAGCCGCTTTGCGACGATGAATGTAAGAGGAGGAATGAAGGATAAGATTGAGAAAGTATGCCAGATGATGGATGAAAGACGTTTGGATGTGTTGTGCGTGAATGAAACGAAGCGGAAAGGATGCGACGCGACGCAGCACGGCCCTTACACGGCGTATTGGTCTGGAATTTCCAGTACCAGCCGAGGCTGTCAAAGGGTCGGTCTAATTCTTTCTGCACGAATGGCTGAGTGTTTGAATGAGTATGAGTGTGTCAGCCCTCGTCTTCTATGGATCAGGCTGAAAGTTGGAATCACTCGGATCTTCGTTCTAGGTGTTTATGCACCGTGGGATGTGGGTTCGAGGGGTACAACATCAGCAAAAAGCGAAAACGAGGAGTTCTGGAATAGTGTAATAGGAGTATTGAAAAAGCCAAATGAGAAGATTATTATGCTAGGTGATTTTAATGGATGGGTGGGTGTAAAGCGTGATGGATATGAAAAGGTGCTTGGTGCGTTTGGTGACGAAAAGGTGAATGATAATGGAAGAAGTGTATTAGAAATTTGTCTAGAGTGGGATCTTTTTGTGTCGAACTCAATGTTTCAACATAAAGAGATCCACACCTACACAAGAGTGGAAGGTATTTTAAAAAGTATGATAGACTTTGTGATTGTAGATGAAAGATTGAAGAACAAAGTGCTGGATACCCGTTCATATCGCGGTGCTGGCATTGACTCGGACCATTTACTGGTGATATCCCGGATAAGGGGTATCTTCAATCGCTGGCGGCACAGGGTAAGGGAGCAAACCAGCGCTTTGGAAAGAGTAAAAGTAGAAAATTTGCAAGATATGGATGTAGGTAAGAAGTATATTAATAGACTGAAGGCTGATTTTGAAGATTTAGATGAGAGGAGCAATATTGAAGATGGATGGAAGGAATTTAACCCTAGAGTGGGCGCGCTATGAGCATTTTGCCGCCCTCGCCAAGAAAACGTAAATAATTTCAATAACAATTGCCCGTTAGGCTTGCGCTTTTTAGTAGCTGCCCCAACTTTCTTTTACAACGCTCACCAAAAGGCAGGATACCATCAGTGCGCGGGGGACCGCTTGACGAGAAGATTGTTACCATCAGGTGTCGCCAAGCGGCAAATTGCTCACCGCGCGCCCACTTAGGTTAGTAAAAATTTTGTCATTATTATATGCGAAGTTGAAATGTGGATTATAAATTTTGGTTATTATTAATATATTTTGGTTAATTATTATGAAAACTAAAAAAAAGAATATCAACATGGATAAAAGTAACAAAATGGAAGCTTGACTAGAGGAAATATCTGATTTTGAAGATGCCAGTTTACAGTTAATAGAGGAGCATGTGTCGGAAAGTCATCGATCTAGTAATCATAGTGAGCATAATACAGCCACAGAACAATCTGCAGATGATGATTCTAACAAAAAAGAACCTTCTTCAGTTCAAAGATCAAAGAAGGAAGGCAAATTCCTAAGAAAAATAGGCGCACGAAAAAAGGTTGTTCAAGATGCCCTAAGTTACTGTGCAATGAACATTGCACATACCTTTGTGAAGATTGTTTAAATAACACATATTCTGTAGATTTAGAAAACATATAGAAATTTCTTTTTTTTTTCATTTTTTTCATTATATTATAGAGGTTTATAAAGGATAAGTAAAAAAAGTCAATTAAAATATTACGTTTCCAAAGATCTTTAGTAAACCAAAGTTTCTAAAATAGAATTTAATAAATATCTTGATTTATCGCTACTTATTTGTGTTTTAATTTAATCCTGAGAAAATAAAGTAATTCAATTGAAGTATCCTATTTAAAATCATCGAAGAAAAAAGGCGGCAAAATGCTCCCCACGCGCCCACTCACGTTCCTCAGAAAGACGCGCCCACTGTAGGGTTAAAGAAAGAATTGTGAAAGTAGCTGTTGAAGTGTGTAGTGTAAGTAGAAGATGGAAAGGGAAAAAACACAAAAATGCGTGGATGAGTAAAGATGTGCAAGAACTTGTGCGATTAAAGAAGAAAGCATGGCTGGATTTGTTAGCAGCAAAAGCTAACTTAAGAATGCAAGAGGTTATAGATGAAGATGTGAATGAAGCACGTAAGGAATATAAAAAAATGAAAGATTTGGTTAAGAAAGCTGTGATTAAAAAGAAAGAAGAGTATAAAGAGGATTTTGATAAAAGGCTATCAGAAGACTTTCAGTCAAATCTGAAAGTATTCTGGAAATCCGTTAGGTCAGCCCGAGGAAAAACTATAACCCGAGAGCTGACTAGGATCAGATGCCAGGATGGTAGCGTTGTGAAAGGAGAAGAATGTGTGCTAAAGATATGGAAGAACTATTTTGAGAGTTTATTTGAAAAAAAGGAAGAAAATAAGAAAGAGTTCTGCTATAGCGAAGAAAAAGAGAATGAGATGGAAGGCGAAATTGAAATGTTTGAAATTGTGGAAACACTTAAGAGTATGAAAGCGGGTAAGGCTGCTGGGTATGATAGAGTGTCGGTCGAGATGCTAAAAGCAGGAAAAGGCGTCGTAGCTAGACAGTTGTACTGCCTTTTCAATTTGTGTTGGAGAAGCGGTCGAGTACCAAAAGATTGGTGTAAGGCTGTTATCGTGCCACTTTACAAAGGAAAAGGGTCACAACTGGACTGCAAAAATTATCGTGGTATAAGCCTGCTTAGCGTCGTCGGGAAATTGTATGCTAAGGTATTGATTAATAGAGTCAGGAATGAAACTGATGACAAAATATGGGATGCTCAAGCGGGATATCGAAAGGTAATGGGATGTACTGATCAGGTCTTTTCTTTGCGGTGCATGGCCGAAAAGTTTTTGGCCAAGAGTCAAAAAGTCTATTGCATATTCGTGGATTTGGAAAAGGCCTATGACAGAGTTGAGAGGAATGAATTGTGGTCAGCACTTTCTATGCATGGGGTGAGCAGTCTCTTAATACGAGCACTGAAATCCTTATATGAGGATTCGAGTGCTTGTGTCAGGATAAACGGAGCGCACACTGAGTGGTTTAAGATTGAGAAAGGCGTTAGGCAAGGATGTGTTGCGTCACCGTGGCTGTTCAACCTATTTATGGATAGTTGTTTGACAGATTTGAAAGAGTCTGAAAGTGGATTAAGGATGAATGAGTTACTCGTCAAATGTCTGCTCTATGCCGACGATCAGGTTATACTGGCGTCATCAGCGGAGGAGTTACAGGAGATGGTAAACTGTATGCATGAAGCTTTAAAAGAGAAAGGAATGAAAGTGAACGTAAGTAAAACTAAAACACTGGTTTTTGAAATGGAGAAAGAAATGACAGCATGTAATATTTTGATTGGAGGAGAAAAAGTGGAGCAAGTGAAAGAGTTTGTATATCTAGGATCAAAGTTTACATCAGATGGCAAGTATGATAGTGATATTGAAAGGAGAGTGAACGCGGGGAACATGGTGAATGGAGCTTTGCATGCCTTTATGAGCAGTCAGAAACTATCCAAAAAGGCTCGACTGGCTGTGCACAGGGGCGTGTTGGTCCCGACATTAATGTATGGGAGTGAAAGTTGGGTATGGCAAAAGAAGCACGAAAGCAGAATAAATGCAGTGGAAATGAGAGCGTTAAGGAGTATGATGGGTGTGAAATTGAGTGACCGGATAAGGAACAGCGTGATAAGGGAATGTTGTGATGTGAAAGAAGATGTAGTTACAGGAATAGAAAAGGGTATGTTGAGATGGTTCGGTCATGTAGAGAGGATGAATGAAAACAGGTTGACTAAACAGATATACATGGAGAGTGTGGAGGGAAAGGTCAGAGTGGGAAGACCTAGACGAACATATCTCGATCAAATTAAGGACGTCCTGGTAAAGGGTCAGGTCAAAAGTACCCGAAACCGCCGAGCTTGCATGAAGAGAGTTATGAATGTGGATGAAGCAAAGGAAGTATGCAGGGATCGTGGCAAGTGGAAAGAGGTAGTCTCTGCCTACCCCTCCGGGAAAGAGGCGTGATTTTATGTATGTATGTATGTACTAATATTCAATTGAGAGAGCAATGTCGGAGAATCAATGATAGAATGGAGTATTTTAAATAAAGTTATGAGACCTTGTTGGTGACGGCGGGTACTAAGATCCGAAATGTAAAAACATTTAAGTTTTTCCTGGTATGATGAACGATTACGGCCGGGTTTGAGTCTAAAGCAAAGCAAAAGGAGGAATTTTTTCTGGACACTTTCAATATGTTCCGTATAGTTTGCGTAAAGGGGGCGACCAAATAACTGATCCATACTCCAAATTGCTCCTCACTAAAGAATTAAAGAGAAGGATAAGGCTTTTGACATTCTTAAAATCCTTAGTTATCCTTCCAAGGAAGCCTAAGGCTTTCATAGATTTTTTGACCATATAGTCGTAGTGTCCTCTAAAAGTCAGTGTCTTCGCCAATTATTTATTTTTTAATATATTTTTTATAAACGCAACACTACATACACGCACTCTTTCACGCACGCACTCAATCCTATTCCTGTCCCACTCTCACTCCTTTCACAAATGTCAAAATAATTTAAAAAAAAAAAACGTTCTAATTTCGTCTCCGCGCGCAACTGCACCGCTCTCTGCATCGGTTGTGAATATTCGCAAAATTCATCAAAGACGCTAAAACTTTATTAATTACGCACCCCGGGGTTAGTTTGTGAAGTGCAGTGATTTGTGTTTCCCAAAAACTACCCTTTGGATCGTGGAAGATACCGGCGCTGGACGAGAGCTCGAGTTACGGATCAAAGGTACTCCTTGTCCATATCCTTCCGCGACACCAAGTGGTCCTTCGAGCCGGATCCCTATCTGCTATCCTCACATTACTCTTCTTCAACGCAATACTTCTCACACGCTATTAATATCGTATATTTTACTTAATTCCAACGCACCACGCAACGCATCTCATTACTACATACTTAACTACCTACATTACGCTACACTTTCATTCGCTTAAACACTCATAAACTCATATGTTTCTCTTAAATATAATAATTTATTATCTTATATATTCACAATAGAATATATATTACGCATAACAAATATTCGTTCAATTGTATTTTTCGAGATAATTTGATATTTTTTGTTACGAATTTGCGTCAAATTATTTATCGACATCGCCGCCATATTTATTTTCACCGATTTATTTTATAAATTTATTTTCTAGTTTCATTAAAGTAATTTTTTACATATTTTCAATTTAAAATGTCGAAACAAAAGTCTGAATGTGCATATTCTCCCGAAATTGTTCGATTAACAGCAAAAAAGGAACATCTTTTTGCTATTATTCAAGACGCATATACACTTAGTAAAGATATTTCCGATGAAACAAACAAAGAGCAGTTCTTGATAATGATACAGTCGCTTGAAAAAACTAGGACTGATTTTATGCAAACGCTCGATGATTTAGCCATAGCTCAAATCTCTTTTGATCCAAAATCAAAACCGGATTACTCCAGTATGAAATCTTTTGACCAACTTTATTGTCATATTAAAGCTTGCGAAAATAAATACAACTGTAAGATTTCCAGGTGCGATCAAAAGTTTGAATTGTTGAATAAGAAATTACCCCCGCTTAATTTGATATCATTTGATGGTACCCCCACAAAATGGTCACTCTTTTATGAAAACTTTAAGAGTTTAATTCACGAAAATCCCCGCTTGACGGATGCGGAGAAGGTTCAGTATCTGGTAGGCAAACTAACAGGTAAAGCCCTAACAGTATGTTCCGGTATACCTCCCACGTCAGACAATTATTTGATTATTTGGAACGCGCTTTTGGAGAAATACCAAGATATCAGAGTCCAAGCGTCATTTTATATTGACCAAATGATTAATTTTAAGACTGGCCAATCGCTTGATACATTCTTGGAGCAATTTTGCTCGGCCGAATCTGCGTTACGCAGATTAAAAATCGATAACTTGTCCGATTATATTTTTACGCATATAGCACTCAATAAACTTGACAAAGAAACAGTAAGGTTATTTGAGCAAATGCATTCATGTGTTGAGATACCCACTTTTTCTCAAATAACGCAATTTGTCAATCATCAAAACAAGATACAAACGCTTCGTTCGTCTGCCTATACTATGAACAAAACGCTACCCTCGAACGCTAATAAAAATACTAACAAAAATAAAGCAACGCATAATTATTTCGCTAACACCGAGCAGATAAATACCAAAACAGACATACGTAATTCTAATTCTAAAAACTCACTATCTTACAATTGTTTGATATGCAATTCTCAACCTTCACACGCATTGTATAAGTATCAATATTTCTTGAATCAGACTCCAATTTCCAGAAATAATTTAGTCACTAAGTACAATTTTTGTATTAATTGCCTCGGATTTCATAATATTGCAGTCTGTCGTTCTCAACGTAACTGTAATATTTGTCAGCAAAGACATCATTCTTTGTTGCACATGCATGATACTCAAAGTGCTATCACACCGTCTAGTCACAAGGCGACGTCAGTGAGCTATCCGTCTCACTCGCACGCACCGTATTCAGCCCCTGTTGCCGATACGCTCACACAGTCGAATTCTATGCAGCAAGTACACGCAGACTCGAATATGCGCGCAAATTTAAATAATGTTGCGCTGTCGGTTGTTACTTCGTCTCGTTGTAATGAGCTAGGTAATACCGTTGTTTTACCTACTGCTTCCGTTTATGTTTTTAATAAGAATAAGCGACATAATTTACGTCTATTTTTAGATTGTGGATCTATGAGCCACTTCATCACAAAATCTTGCTGTGATCGATTAAATTTAAAAATAACTCCCGCTTCCTCCTCGATTAAAGGTATCGGTCAGACCGAAAGTGTATCATACGGAGTCACTACTCTGAAATTCCATTCCCGTTTCGATCCTATGTGTTCGTATGATATAATTGCGCGTGTTATTGACTCGATCACCGACCACCTACCCAACTATGAGTTAGATATTTCTAAATTAACTCACTTTAGTGACTTACCAATGGCTGACTATAATTACCACACGCCCGGCGAGGTGGATTGTTTAATTGGTAACGAGCTCTTCCCGTTTCTGTTAGGAAGTGACAAAGTGACTTCACCGCATTCTTCCGTAGTTGCGTTAGAAACTACTCTTGGATATGTAGCCATGGGTAAGGCTGCTGTTACGCGCATCAAGCCCTGTCGCAATGCTAATAATAAAACTTTTGTTTTACTGAACAAACCTCAACGCTAGAATCAATTACTCAACGCTTTTGGGAACTCGACAATGTCCCTCATAAAATTCATATGAGCCCTGACGATCAGGCCTGTGAAGAAATCTTCAAGTCAACTTATTCTCGAGATAGTACCGGTCGTTATACTGTGCATCTCCCGTTTAAACATAATCCTTCAGAATTAGGAAATTCTCATTTTATCGCTAAACGCCGTTTACTGAATTTAGAGAAAAAACTTGATAGTAATCCTGATTTACGTACAAATTACAACGACACTTTGCAAAGTTATATTGATAAAGGTTACTTATCTAAGGTTGAAAATGCATCGTCAGATGATAGCTCTTATTATATTCCGCACAGAGCTGTTTATCGCCCCGACAAACTCACTTCGAAAACTCGTATCGTTATTGACGCCAGTAGTAAAACTACTAGTGGAAAGTCCCTTAATGACCTTCTTTATACAGGTCCAAATTTACAGACAAGTATATTTGACCTTTTATTAAATTTACGCATGTTCTCTGTGGCCCTATCTGCAGACATTGAAAAGATGTATTTTCAATTGAAACTTACTCCCACTCATCACGTTTTTCAACGTATTTTATATCGATTCGATTCTAGATCTGATATCGATACATTCGAGTTCAATCGTGTATCTTTCGGTATATCAAGTTCCCCTTACCTTGCCATGAGAGTCATTCGCCAGCTAGCTGCCGATAGCCGCGATCAATTTCCTCTCGCCGCCACAGAAGCTGAAACTCACATGTACATGGATGATTTCATCACATCTATGGATGGCGTAGACGTCGCTCTAAAGGCCAAGTCCGAGTTGATCCAAATGTTTGCCTCTGGTGGTTTTAATCTCACGAAGTGGATTTCTAATAGTCCCGACCTCTTGGACAAGTCGTCCGCAATGCAAAGTGAAGACGTCATACAATTTGATACTAACGCTTCAACTCCACATAAGATAGTAGGAATGCAGTGGTTACCTACTACTGATCATTTTCAATTCTCAACGAACGCTGATATGCAAGAGTGCACCAAGCGCTTTATTCTCTCGATTACTGCGCGCTTGTTCGACCCATTAGGGCTACTAGGCCCGGTGGTCACATACATGAAACTGCTCGTTCAAGAATGCTGGATGGCTGGCCTTGATTGGGACGATCCAGTGCCTCCCGCGATCTTAAATAAATGGACACAGTTTCATAATGAACTTGCTTATCTAGAACAAATAAAAATTCCGCGACATGTCGGATTACGTTCTCCGCATGTCATTCTAGGTTTCGCAGACGCAAGTGAAAGGTGCTATGGCGCTAATGTGTACATTCGCGTTAGTCAAGACTCATACTCACCCGGCTCTGTCCACTTGCTCGCTTCTAAGTCTCGCGTAGCTTCAGTATCTAAAATGCCACTCGCACGACTAGAGCTGTGCGCCGCTCTTCTTCTCGCTAACCTTCTAGACGCCGTTAGACATACTCTTTCTCAGAGATGTCATATCAACGAAATATACTCGTTTTCAGATTCATCTGTGGCGCTTACGTGGTACAATATAACTTAATAGTAAATCAACTACCCCCACAGTTTAACGTTTATTCATTTACAAGAACAGTAATTTACAAGATAAGTTTTGTTCTACAAGTATTGCTATTCGAGATCGATATCGAGACTTCTACAGCAAATCGTGTGCTGAGCAGACGTGTTACTCGTTAATTTCCCAATAATTGAACTTGATTTATACTAAACTCGCGTTTAAATCAACGTGTACAAGTGCGAAAATACAAATAGCAATATTTATTGCACCTGCGACGTTCTACGGCAAGTTTCGTGGCACGGCAAGTTGAAGCGAGCGCGGGGACCGCATCTTCACCTCCGCGAAAGGGTCAAATATATTATTCTTCTCACTCCGTTGTGTGCATACGCTACGACCGCAGCTACGACTAGTGCCGAGTGATACCGAATGATTCCGGCTGACGCATGAGCTTGAAGCTACGACCCAATACCTACTACGAGTCTACGACAGGGGCGCCTTTGTACTGCTACGAGAACGCTTAGCTACTTGTTACCGTTATTTTGTTTTGCTTTGACTAATAGCAGACTTAAAGTATGCCTAATTTAATGCGCTCTCCGCCACTAAATAAGTCAGTAAGTTTTTCGGAAACGGACATGGATAAGGTGGGCCAGTTTTCTGGATCTTTGGAGGATGTTATTAACATTACGCAACGAGATAACAAACGGCGCCGGATTACGGACGAGTGCATGGATAGCACCTCAACAGATTTACGGACTATAGTTAGAGAAGAGTTATGTAATATAATGAAACCCCTTCAACAAGAAATAAAAGAAATTAAAGATTTTAATAAACAAATTCAAAATTCTATGGATTTTCTGGTGGAGCAAAATAAGGAATATCAGACGAAGATAAATGAGCTTGAAGTGCAATCTAAGAAAAATAGAGATTATATTAACATCCTGGAAAGCAAACTCGAAGATATTCTTATAGCGAGTCGTAAAACAAACTTTGAAATAAAAAATGTTCCAAAGATGAACCCTGAGACTAAACAGGACCTCATAGAAAATGTCACAAACTTGTTCAAGACTGTGGACTGCTCATTACGAAATTGTGACATTAAGGACATTTATCGAGTGAGAGGAAATCATCCTGAAAAGAAGAATACTCCAATTATTGTGGAGACTAACTCTGCTATTTTAAAAGCGGAATTCCTAAAGAAGGTAAAATTTTTTAACATGAAACATCAAAATAAATTATGTGCCAAACACATGGGCTACAAAACGCAGGAGGATACTCCAATATTCGTATCAGAACACCTCACAGCAAAAGGAACACGTCTCCATTTCCTAGCCCGTGACCTCGCTAAGTCGAAGAGTTACAAATTTTGTTGGACGGCTTATGGAAAAGTATTCGTTAGAAAAGATGAAAATTCTCCAATAATAAATATTAGGACTGAAGAGCAAGTCCAAGGCTTATTCCAAGATAAATGACTATTTTTGCAGCTTAACGTGTGTATGAATAACGATGAACTATATGTACGTCTATGGTTAAACTTAATGAAGGTAATATTTTTTATCTCAATGTTCTTAACAAATTTGAAAAGACAATTATCACTCACAAAATTCAAAGTCACTCAACAACTACTTAAATATCCATACTTGATTTATAACAATAATAAATTAAAGCAATTTTGCTATTCATTTGTAATACATGCATGTTTACTATTTAATATTAAAAATGTCTATGTGTACACTGCCTTACTTTTGCCTAGTCTGTTGTTGTTAATTGCTAACTCTAGGGGTAACATACATATCACTTATGATAATTTCAGTCTCTTATTCTCACTTATATGGAAAACTTTTATTAGATATCAAAATAAGCTGATACAATCATATAATAATAATTCATTTATAAAAAAAATTCATTTTATTACATACCATCAACACGGCTTTTGGACTATATATACATATATATATAACAGTTATATACATATATATATAACAGTTATATATAACAGTTATATACTTGAAATATACAATTCAAATATATATTTAATTTATTATAACGGATCTGTGCACTTTTTGAACTTTCGGATTTTTTCACATTTGGTGAAAGTATACACCTTCTGTCATTTGTCTAAACAGCCCTTATGTAACTATTTCTTAAATACATATTTACGTTTAAAACCGATTGAACATCTAAGTATGCAAATAATGATAGTAAAATCGTACAAACCACAAAATTCAGTAATTATTAAAATGAAATGCATTTACTGTATATGTCACATCGGCCTTATTTTGACGTGCAGCCTAACTTATTATCATAATGGATGAACGATTGGTAACGTTAAATGACATAGACAATATGGAGATAGCCACTTCCACTATTTGTAGCCCTAGTGAATTTAATTCAACTATTAAAGTAGACAAAAGGGACCTTACTGTAATAACACAAAATATAAGAAGTATTGATCACAACTTTGACGATTTTACCCTTACTTTGGCTACTTTAAAGACTGATATAGATGTTGTTATATTGACAGAATGTAGATTAAATGATAATAAAAACATACCTCAAATGATAGGCTATTGCATGTATCATAGTACTCGTCACTTAAACCAAAATGATGGTGTTGTTCTCTATATTAAAAATACACTTAGGCACGAAGTGAAGGAAATCATACTTACCCATGCTTCCTGTATTCAAGTCGATGTACTGGGCACTGTCATTTTAGGTATATATAGGTCTCCATCACAACAAAATGCCGAACCGTTCATAAATTCCCTAGAGTCCCATCTAATATCTTTAAATTCTAGAAATAATATAGTTGTCGCGGGTGACTTAAACATAAACATTAAGTTTAAAACTAAAGAAGAATCTCATGAACGCAAAAACAGAATACTGTACCAGAATATGTTATCTAACTATGGGATACTTGCAGGACATACTTTTAAAACGAATGATAAAAATTGCATAGATCATATAATGCTCAAATTAAATAAAGTAAAACATACCGCACGTATAGTTATTTTAGAAACTAGTATAACAGACCATAAAACTGTTTTTCTCTCCATCTCCTCAGTACCGCGTTGTTCACAGGTGAATAAATCTAGAACCAAAACTGATTTCGGAAGTGCCGTAGTTGCGTTGGAAAAAAGCAATGTTAATGACTTACTGTTCTGTGATGACCCCACAATAATAATAGAGAAGTTAACTAAATGTATAAAAAATTGCTTGGATCAAAATTCTGTTACCACTAATATACCTAAATCTAAAAGAATAATAAAACCCTGGATCACCCCAGGAATATTGCGTTGTATAAAAAATCGGAACAAATTACAGAAAGAATGTAAAAATAATCCTGGGAATGAAGTTACTAAAGTCATTTATAAAAGATATAGGAACTATTGTAATAATCTGATTAAAAAATTAAAACGAAATTATGAAAAAGAACTTTTATCAAAATCTTTAAATAATAATAAACAACTTTGGAAAAATATTAGAAGCATTACTTATACTAACAAAAATAATAGTCAAAACTCTGAATTGTTGCATATTAAACCCTCAAATCAGGAATCTGTTAACTATATAAATAAAGTGTTTGCAAATGTTGGTAAACAATTAGCTACGCAGATTCAGACAAGTTCTGAAGCTGAACTTAATACAATGTTACATAATATTCCACAACAACCTAATACATTTGTGCTACTGCCAACGGATTGTGATGAAGTGAGCGGTGTACTGATGGGTCTCAAATCGGACAGTGCTCCTGGATGGGACAACATATCCACAAAATTCCTGAAACTAGGTAAAAATGTAATTGTTCCGATTCTGACTCACCTAGTAAATCTTTGTTTTTTGAAGGGAATATTTCCGTTGCCACTAAAAAAATCCATTATCACACCTATACATAAGAGAGGTAATAGAAACGATGTCAGCAACTATCGGCCAATATCTATTCTACCAGCTATATCGAAAGTTTTGGAAAAATTAATTAACATTAGATTAATAAATTTTCTTGACAAATACCAAATACTTTCGTCAAAACAATTTGGCTTCCGACGAGGAAAATCGGCGGAAGATGCAGTAATTGAGCTGACAACTCTGGTTGCACGTAATTTAGATCTAGGCGTCAAATGCTCTGCTGTATTCCTGGACCTGAAAAGTGCTTTCGACACCGTTTCTATCCCCATTCTTATACGGAAGTTAGAACGAATAGGTATCAGAGATGTGGCACTCGCTCTGTTTTAAGACTATCTGAGTAACAGACAGCAAACGGTTAAAATTGAAAACTGTGTGAGTGAGGTAGAAAATGTTACATATGGTGTTCCTCAAGGGAGTGTACTGGGTCCCACCCTGTTTCTTTTGTATATAAATGATCTCTGTGAAATGAATATTCCAAATGCGAAAATCTTTTCATATGCGGACGATACTGCCATTGTCTTCAGTGGCACTACATGGGATAGTACACGTACACACATTGAGACAGGGCTAGCCCAGGTAGCACGCTGGCTCAAAAGTAATTTGCTCACTCTTAACACTGCAAAAACTAATTACATCTGTTTTGGTATTGACTCACGAAATCAACCTAATCAAGGTTACCGTATAAAAATCCATTCTTGTAACCAAAATACTGATCTTCCTGACTGCTGCTGTCCTATCATCGACAGAGTAGATAAGGTTAAGTACTTGGGTGTACTGGTTGATCAAAGATTATCATGGTACCCGCATGTAGATCACGTAATAAATAGAGTGAGAAAGTTGTCCTGGATATTTAAATCATTACGTTATGTGGTACCCAGAGGTTTAGACGTACAGTGCTCATCCAAAAACCTTCTGAACAATATTTATATATCACTTGTGCAGTGCATTCTTATTTATTGTATTTCAGTTTGGGGAAATGCTGCAAAGACTCATTTTATAGGATTAGAAAGAGCACAGAGATTCCTGATCAAAATTATGTATTTTAAGAAAAAGCGATATTCAACTGAACTCTTATACAATGAGTGTAATCTGCTTACGGTTAGACAGTTGTATATTTTGCATTGTGTACTGTATAAGCATAAAACTACAGAATATGATCCTAAAGTTGAAACAAGAAGAAGGAGATACATAGTAGCTAAAATACCACAAACTAGAACATATTTTGCACGAAGACAATTCTATGTAATATCAGCCCAATTATATAACAAAATTAACAGAGTAAATAATATATATAGAAAATTGTATAAGGAATGTAAGTTTGTGATTACTGGATGGCTTAAAACGAAAAGTTATGAACAGACTGAGGCTTTACTATAGTATAAGGATAAATGTATATTAACATAAATATAAAATATAGTTTACCTTAGTATACGAATCTAACACTTTTTCAAATGCACATTATATATTTTTTTAATTACCTTACTCGTACTTTACAAGGTTATTTTGCTTTTATGAAAGAGCGGAGTCTCCTGGCACAGGCTTGCACGCTTAAAAGGAGACTCCAATCATATTTCTTGTGTCATGTGCTTTAAGAAATAAACGATTTTGTATTTGTATTTGTATTTGTATTTGTACTGAGATTAACTCAAAACTTCCCGCTAAGCATTGGTTTCATGTAAAAGGCATTGAAAATCCCGCAGATATTATATCTCGCCCTGTAACGCCTAAAGCTCTAGTCAACAATCAATTTTGGTTTAATGGTCCCAATTGGCTAAGCCTTAGTTGTTCTGATTGGCCATTGAAACCTTTTACGATTAATCCTAATGGTTGTTTAGGAAATTTAGAGACTAAAACAATAAGTTTAGTCGTTCAAAGTCCTGAAGATATTCAGACTTCTCATCCAATTGAAATTATGGCTGAAAGAATTTCAAACTGGTTGAAATTATTACGCTCGGTTGTTTATATGTTACGTTTTATACAAAAATTAAAATCTCAACAACCTATTTCTGTACAAGATTTAGAATTTTCTGAACTTTATATAATCCGCTTTGTTCAAAATAAGCATTTCTCTAAAGAAATTACCGCTTTGCGAAATGGGAAATTATCTGATAGTTCTCTACTCAAGTTAAACCCTTTCATCGACAAGGAAGGCCTTCTAAGAGTCGGTGGGAGATTATCAAACTCTGAACTCGATTTCGGTCAAAAGCATCCCATTTTATTACCTTCTAAAAATTTAATAACTCAATTGATTATTGATTATTATCACGTAACTAACCTTCATACAGGACCTTCACTATTACTCGCTCTTATAAGACAAAAGTTTTGGATACTATCCGCCAGAAACTTAATTCGTCAACGCGTACATAAATGCAATATTTGTTTCAAACTTAAACCGAAATTCACTTACCCTCGCATGGGAGATTTACCTACCTTTCGCATTTCAAAAGTTAAGTGTTTCGTTAATACTGCTGTAGATTATTTAGGCCCCTTTTTTATTACACATATTCGACGCCGTGGAATCAAAAGCCACAAGGCATATGTTTGTCTATTTGTGTGTCTCGCCACCAAGGCGTTACATTTAGAATTAGTTTCTGATCTCAGTTCAGAATTGTTTGTCGACGCTTTCAAACGCTTTATAAGTAGAAGAGGTCCGGTTTCTATGATCTATAGCGATGGCGGAACCAACTTTATCGGCGCTAAACGAAAACTTAGTGAAATTTATGATTTATTACAGTCCACAGCTCACCAAAATTATATCAGTAATTATTTATTGACAACTAAAATTCAATTTAAACATAGCCCGCCGTACGGTCCTCATTTTAACGGTCTAAGTGAGGCTAATGTTAAGAGTGTTAAAACTCATATACTCAAAACTGTAGGCTCTCAGATCTTAACTTACGAAGAGTTCACAACTGTCTTAGTTCAAATAGAGGGTTTGCTGAACAGTAGACCCCTTTGTGTGCTAGGTACTGAACCTGAAGCAACTGCTCTCACTCCAAATCATTTTTTAAATGTTACTCCTATAAAATTTCTTCCCGCTGAAAATTACCTTGAATCGCCTGATAATCGCTTATCACGTTATCAATTGTTATGTAAACTCACGCATGATTTCTGGCGCCGTTGGAGCCAGGAATATCTCACTTCCCTTCAACAAAGAGAAAAATGGACTAAGTCCTCAGAAAATATAAAACTGGGGACTGTAGTCATACTCAAAGACAATAATACGCATCCTCATTGTTGGCCCCTGGGAGTCATTACAGATGTTTACCCGGGTAAAGACAATATAGTTCGAACCGTCAAGGTTCGCACTTCTTCTGGGAGTTATATACGTCCAGTAATCCGGGTTTGCCCATTGCCTACTCAGTAAATATTATTTCCTAGATTTATATATTTTAGGTTGTAAGTTTTAATTTTTTTTGTTATTACTTACGTATCTACTAAAAAAACTTGCAATTGTATTCATTCCTAGTTCCTGTATGTTGTTTCATGTAATATAGAGGAAACCTCTAGGCCGGCAGACTTGTCTTCGCCAATTATTTATTTTTTAATATATTTTTTATAAACGCAACACTACATACACGCACTCTTTCACGCACGCACTCAATCCTATTCCTGTCCCACTCTCACTCCTTTCACAAATGTCAAAATAATTTAAAAAAAAAACGTTCTAATTTCGTCTCCGCGCGCAACTGCACCGCTCTCTGCATCGGTTGTGAATATTCGCAAAATTCATCAAAGACGCTAAAACTTTATTAATTACGCACCCCGGGGTTAGTTTGTGAAGTGCAGTGATTTGTGTTTCCCAAAAACTACCCTTTGGATCGTGGAAGATACCGGCGCTGGACGAGAGCTCGAGTTACGGATCAAAGGTACTCCTTGTCCATATCCTTCCGCGACACCAGTCAGTTTGTCATCAAAAAAGACTCCGAGATCCTTAATCATATTCTTTCGGCAAAGTGTTTATCCTTCCAGCTGGTAGCAGAAATCAATTTTGTTGTGTTTGTTGGTTAAAGAGATAACACAACATTTTTCTATGTTCAAGAACATTTTGTTGACTCTGCACCAACTTACAATTTCATCAAGATCCCGCTGAAGCAGCTTACAGTCCTGGATGTTGTTAACGTTATGGAAGATTTTAAGATCATCCGCATACAGTAAGCAATGACAAGAGAGCCTATCAACCAGATCGTTGATGAAGATTAGGAAGAACAGTGGGCCCAAGTGGGAACCTTGAGGGACACCTGAAGTAATATCAATGGGGTTTGAGACATATCGTTTAACAGCCACAAGTTGGCTTCTGTTGGCAAGATACGATTTAACCCATCTTAGCACTGAGCCATGGATACCAAACCTTGCAATTTTTTGGCATAACAAATTATGGTCAACCTTGTCAAAAGCCTTGCTATAATCCGTATATATACTATCCACTTGTCCCCCCCTATCAAAAACCTCACAAAGATAATGTTTATATTCTAATAAATTACTAATAGTAGATTTGTGTTTAATAAAACCATGCTGTTTATCTGAAAGCAAAGGTTTTACTTGATGGTAAATACGATCATACACAACAGATTCAAATATTTTAGTCGGTTGGGATAGGATACTAATCTGCCTATAATTCTTGCAATCAGAAAGTTCTCCAGATTTATGAATTGGAATTACATGCGCATTTTTCCAATATGACGGAAACACGCCAAGCTGCAATGAAATATCAAACAATAAAGAAAGTGGTAGACCACCTCCTGCCTGGTACGAGTGAGGAACTCCGAGACACTTATTGGAGATCCTTTTAAAATAGTTTTCTTATTCCACACAGTGGTTCTGGCATCTATTGATTTAAATCGGACAAGAACTGGTCTTGCACGATCCGGCTTAGTATTTCCTAAGCGGTGACATACCTTGATATGACTACTTACATCAGTGAAACCGAATTAATCAGAAAGAATGCTACTCAGTGTATGTGTGATATTTTCATCAGAGTCCTCCTGTATGCCATTAAACAGCAAAATCTTCCTACGAGCCCTCATCTCAATTGAGTCAATTCTGCTGCTCAAATTATGGATCTGCTGTTGTAGCAGAAGGAAGATTGAATGCACAATATTCTTGAAATCGGAGTACTCTTCCTGCAACTGACTAACCTCCGCTGCAGGAGTGATGGTGAGCCGCTTCTCAAAATTGGCCATGCGATCAGCCAGTGACTTCTCCAATAATATGCATAAAATTTTAAATGGCCTAAAGTATTTTTTTCTCGAATACTTATTACCGTCATATTATAATCGAAAGGTTTTTTTTTCATTTACTTATTATTTAAACCCCTAAATTATTATCCAAAAAGTGCAAAATAACGGCGCGAAATTCAAGATAGCAAAACGCGCCACCATTGGTCGAACAAAATGTGACGTCATGCGGCACAACATTGAATTTATCGGTATCGAAGCTCCTATTGTGTAGTGAGAAAAATAAATATTTAAAGCTGTTTTCTTGTGCTGATTGTAGTGGAGTTTAGTTTAGATTAGTAGTAAATGTAGAACGATGACTGAAGCTGGTTTTGTCAAAGCACAATCGGACAATCTACCGAAAATAGATGCATTTATGATGACATCATATTTTGCATCAAATCCCGATTTTACGAGCGCAGAAATCAGAGGAGTGAAAGCTGCAAGGTAATTATTATGTTACATAAAATATTTTAGCCCATAACATGGATTTTTA
The DNA here is from genome assembly GCF_032362555.1 of Amyelois transitella. Taxonomy (NCBI): domain Eukaryota; kingdom Metazoa; phylum Arthropoda; class Insecta; order Lepidoptera; family Pyralidae; genus Amyelois; species Amyelois transitella. The sequence goes on from NC_083536.1 coordinate 2,133,364, forward strand.
TTAATAAATGCATACAGCAGTTCACTTATAATACACCAAAACATAACCTATACATATCCAGTTGTCATTGCTCTGAAACTTATATTTAACCGAATTTTCTAATGTTTAATAGCTAATGCAAAACGTACTTTTTACTAATTCACACTATGCTGTACCTAAATAAAGTATACTTACGTTAAAATGATCTTCACAACAATATAAACGCGATTTAGGAGATACATTATCCCTTCTCATCACCTTACACCACAGTTTTCGTATATTCGTATCGTCTGGAATACGAAAAAACAATTTGTCTGGTGTTTTTCGAGTAGTATTTGTGCACTTTGGTACTATACAGTACTTATAAGATGCCTTTTTGGCTTCTTCCATGATTTTAAAGTTATCAATACTGTAAATAAGTACGAAGTAACTGAAAAGTTCACAGTAAATAAACACTGAGAGTGCCGCGTGACGTCACGCAAAGCGCGCGCAAAATGACGGCGTTTGAACTGCTCAAATAAATTCAAAGTTTTAAATTTCATTTTGAAAAATATCTAGACTTTTTTGAAGCTTAATTATATTTTTTTCTACATTACAATGAAGTAAAATATTGATTTATGACAAAAAAAAAAAAAAACATGAATATCCCCTATTGCTTCTGTGTCATCTGTATTTGCTCCAATTCAAAATTATTTGATGTCTCCATTATGATAAGTTGTGTTGTAATGTGGGAGTCCAGATAGGCAGGCTAGCGCAGAATTAATTATATGTACGGTCGCGTTCATAATTGCAGACATAGTTCGCAAAACATTATAGCTTGCAGTCACCACTATCACTCACACATTCACACAAATAACACAATAAACAACAAGCGGTGAAGCGTTGGGTAACGCGCCATCAAGAAGAGGGTAGTGTAAAAAGTCGACCGCGCAGCGGCCGTCGTCCGCTTATCAACACAGCGACACGCCACACAGCGGAGATCCATGGTGGAACACTATGAAAATAATGGCTTCATACCGACCAGAATATTTGCGGAACAGTTCGACACATCAGTGGTTACTGTTCGTCGAGTTTGCATCGTGAGGGACTACACCACAGACAGCCAGCAAGAAAGCCGTATTTATCCGAAATAAATAAGCAAAAACATTTAGAATTTGCTCGGCAGTATTTGGATTTTGACTGGAAAATAGCGATATTTACGGACGAAAAGTTCGTTTACGTCATCGCAACACGGTAGGCTTCATTTATGGCGAAGAAATGCAACTCGGTATGAAGAAAAAAATATTGTGCCAAATATGGAGTCTGGACGCATATCTGTAAATATGTGTGCTGCTGGACCTGGGGAACGGGTGTGGATAGCAGGACGCGCTACAGCTGCTCATTATGTGCAAGTGCTGGAAGAAACCATGTTACCAACTGTGCGGTGTATTTATCCGATTGATGATATGCCAACAATATCATTTGTGCAAGACAACGGCCCTGTGCATCGAGTCCATATAGTGCGTGAAAGGTTCTGCCAGTTTATATTAAAACTACTAATTACTTAGATAGTATTTTAAGGACAGCTTCAATATCTTTTCTTTATGAAAACGAATAATTGAGCTGTAACCTTAATAACAGGAGATAAGTAGATGATACAATTAGTGTTATATGCTGTATGTATAGCGTTATATAATGATCATTATGTAAACAAAACTATAGGTAAACTGTTTCAATAAAATTTACTAATTTTAATTATTGAATGTTTTATTTTGCTCCCTCTTGTTTAATATTTCTTGCTGATTTCCGTGTTTGAAGACACGGGTATCGTAATTCTTAGAATCAGTTAGTTAGTCAGTCAGTTACTTAGTTCAAATGGCACCTTGAAACATTAAAAATTGTCAGTAAAAATATTTTTTTATTTTTTAATAAACAAAAAAAATAGTAACTAGAACAAGCGAGTGTGAGCAAGCGAGATTATCTAATATATCTTAGATCTCACTTGCTCACTCGAAGTAATAAAATTGCTACCCAATAACTTTTAAAGGAACCACTACCTGTGTTAGGGTCGTGTGCAGACAAACTTTCAACCTTATTGAAATGACATAAGTCTGGCAGTCGCAGGCTTCCCTCTATAGGCAAATCTTATTCAAATAATGAGAGACGACGATATCTCGATCGACAATTATCGGGCCCAGTTCGGCCATCGTTGATTACCGTCTCTTTCTGTTTTGTTATGTTATATGTCATAGAATAATAAACTGTTTTACTTAGTAATCATTGGTATTAAAGACCGTATTCATTTGATGGCATATTTATTCTTTTTAAATATTCATATGTGTGTGTATCTAGTGGAACCACAGTGCACGCTATTTTAACCCGTAAGAATTTTAAAACTATGACTGCAGATATGAACGTGATCGTACATAAACTTAAAGTTATTGATTATATGTAAATGTCAAAATTATATATTGTTTATTATTTTTAATCTTTTTAATAAACGGAACAGCTGATTTTTAGGTCTGTTATCTGCAACTACCCACAGCAAAAAAAAATATACAATCATCTAAATAGATAAAGCAGTGAAGACCTTGTAATCCTGAGAGGACTGTATTCATAAGTCGCTGGAAAGTTGAAGGGGCGTTTTTAAAGCCGAAGGGCATGCGTGTAAATTCGAAGTGTCCCAATATACCGTTAGTAGTAACGCTGAAGCCAGTTTTGGCAGTGTCCTTGAGGTCTAATAATAATTGATGAAATCCGGAAACTAAATCTAAGGTACTGAAGTACTTAGAGTGACCTAGTTGATCAAGGATATCTGTTATAAGAGGAAGAGGGTAAACCTCTGAGACAGTGACGTCATTAAGACGACGGTACTCAATAACAATTCGCTATTTCTGTTTACCGGAAGCATCTAGCTTTTTGGGACAACCCAGACCGGGGCATTCCAAGTTGAAGTTGATGGACGAATTATATTTTGATCAAGCATTTTCTTTATTTGTTTCTCGACTTCATCTTTATGGACTTCAGGAAATCTATATGATTTTACATGAATAGGGGCATCCCCTGTATTTATAGAATGTTGAATTGTTCTAATAAAAGTTAGTGTTCACCATCAAGGTGAAATATGTCGGTGTAATTTGATATACAATTAAGTAGAGCTTTTTTCTCTTCAGGATTTAAATGTGAGCATCTTATTTGCTGTAAGACTTTTTGTGAGCGATTAATATTTAAATCATTAATTTGATGAATTAGCTCATTTTGTTTGTTATCACAATTAGACAATTGATGCTCAAACGGATATAATTTTACTTGAAAATTACTAAGTTCAATATTTGACTCAGTGGTATTCAAAACAGAGACGTTTACTCTATTATTAGATTTAATTTTTACTATACAATTAGCTAAAAATATACCGTTATTAATTTTTTGATCTAATATTAGGGCTTCACTTTTCCCTTTAAAATCCGAAAGATTCGAAATTGAACATTCTATGACCATTTCTGACCTTGCAGGAATAATGTAAGATGGTTTACTAAAATTAATAGGCAAAACATGACCTTGTAGTTTTAAAGTACTTGTTGAGTACTGAATATCAATTTTAAAATGTTGAATAAAATCGTTATCTATAATACCATAATATTGTAGGTTAATAGATTAAATACAATTTTGTTTTTAGGTGAAATTCAATATATATATATATATATTGTTAGGAAATTATAACACGGGCGATAACTGAGTAAGTAGAACTTTATTAAATCAATATTAATTCAACTATATGACAATATTTCGTGAGGAGCAAGTTCACAGTACGAAGTCTGACAAAGCAATAAATCTCGGGCGACTGCGCGGTCACTTCGTTAGCTCGCCACAGTAGCGCCCTCTTCGTAAATCGTCACCGTTGTATTTTTGACTTCCGGCTCGATGCAGTGGCGCCATCTTTTTCAATTTTTCGAAGTCAACAGCCGCCGGATATCACGATTGCCAACACGGCCATTCTGCGCGGTGCCTGTCCCAGGCGCCTCCCGAGTCTAGATTAAATGCTGAAACATAAGTATATATTAGACTGCGACACTTAATAAAGGTGTAAGGTAATGCGGTCATATTGTTGCTAATATCACACATAAATAATTGTTTCCACATTCGTTTATGTGTTAGAAAACTACTTGCACTTAAAGGGACTCTGCCGCACTTAAGAGACCAAGTTAGTCTTCCACCCTGCACAATAGAGCCACTTGCACTCAAAGGGATATATACCACACTTGAACGTACCAAGTTCACTCAAAATTGTGCCTATGTATGTAACTTCCAATATATTTACAACAATTCTTAATGTGTGACATAAATATAAGTTAAAGCATTTTATCTTGACTCGCAATTTACTTACGTGTACCTCTTTTTTTTTTATATTTAATAAACTTAATTATTATGCCTGATGATAGGGTAAACCGTATAGCTATTGCCCACTTAAGGACTTCAAACACTTTGGCTTCAAACAATAAAAAAAGTATTATAAGTTTCAACCATTTATTATTTTTTTCTTATGTCTAAATAAAATCTCCATCAAAGTGTTAACGGTTTTTAGTCAAAACTTACATGGCTTAGAAAATAATAAAACAAATTTAAAATTATCCAAAAATGTACAGTTATTGCCCATTGCTTACACTAATTGCCCACATCACAGCACAGTAATTGCCCAGTACCTTAAAATTATAAATTAGACTTTGAACTTTTGTCACTCCTTCTGATGTTCTTCAAAAATGCCTTCCACCAACCATCACCTAGCCTATTTTATAAAAACGAATTAGGGCGCGGGTTTTCTTCCAAAAACTTTTGCATGGAGTCTAAAATATCTTCTTTATTTCGAGGAAATCCTTTTCTAGCCGATATTATTATACAATCCTCCAAACGACTTTCTTCAGACAGTTAATATAAGTGACTAGCTGTGCTCGCAACTTCGTCCACGTGGAATAATTATTTTGGGCATTATTGAAGCCCTCAAGGATGAATAATTTTCCCCGTTTTTTTCACATTTTCTATTATTTCTTTGCTCCTTATAGTTACAGTGTGATATTATATAGCCTTAAGCCTTCCTCGATTAATGGTCTATTCAACGCAAAAAGAAATTTTCAATTCGAACCAGAAGTTCCTGAGATTAGCGTGTTCAAACAAACAAACAAACAAACTCTTCAGCTTTATAACATTAGTAAAGATGGTCCTGTAGCGATAGATTTAAAGCTTACTTAATTGAAGTTGAAGCGCAGTCAGAGTAAGAGAAAAGGGGAAGGGATATAAGAAAAATTGAAAGATTTTCATTACTTCTTAGGTTTCCGTACGTCTGAATACAAAAACGGAACCCTTATAGGATCACTCGTGTGTCTGTCCGTCCGTCGCTTACAGTCAATTATCTCCGAATCTATTAGACCGATTAAGTTGAAATTTGGTACACATATCAATTCCTGTGACCCAAACACAGAGATGTGACATGAGCAGATGAAATCTGTATACGGGGGGTCATTTTTGGGGGGGAATAGGAAAATTAAAAAAAAAAAAATCTGAAAACTGCATCGTGTGGCATATCAAATGAAAGGTCTTGTTGAGAAGATCTTAAATGTATTTTTTGTAATTTTAAAATAAATAGTTTCCAAGTTATTCAAGAAAATAGACGAAAATTGAACCCCCCCTACTGAACCTAAAATTTTGAAAAAAAATACAGAAATTAGTTTTCTCCTTATAGATTATAGGAAAACCTATAAGAAGTCCATGATATTAAAAAAAACATGGTAAATCACTCAATATTGTGCGTACCAACTTACATTTGCAGGTGGAATGTGTGGGAGAACATATTTTAGTTACCACAAACAAATTTGGGTCAGATTTAAAAAAACATGATAGGTAACATCGTACGGAACCCTCTTCACGCAAGTCCAACCCGCACTTGTCCCCTTTTTTAAGTGTATAGGAACAAACGGGCCAAAAAATACAATAAACTTGACTCTTGTCAAACAGACATTTTTAAATTTACTTGTCCGCCGAATTTATGGCGGGACGAAGGAGTTCCGTATGAGTTTTTATACATACGGTTGTCCGTTTGTTACTTACATATAATTTTATTTATTTATAGTATTTACAACTATTTAAATGTGATCCCTACAGTCCTAAACTGGTTTTACCTATGTCCCAGATTTTTAATATAGTAGAGGAGACTGGAGCTCGGAACACGTTATTTTTCAGCAATTTGCCTTGTAGACAAATTGTTAGAAGCATCTTAAAGAGCCTCGATAGCTTTCTGTAAATTTTCTTTGCTATATTGCACTTTTGGTGTCTTTGGCATACTGTAAATAAAACAATAACAGCCAATAAGATGTTGTGCATAGCGATTGGCTACCCGCACCCACGAAATAATGTTAACAATATTTGCTACATTGTCAATATTATTGCGTGCATTTGGCAAAAATATTGACAATATTACATAGTGAAAAAAATATTGACAACACCAATCAATATCACAATATTATTGCGCGTATGCAAACCATTAAGCTAATAAATGTGACGGCAACATTACTGACTTAATCAAAAAATTGCTGATAATGATTGCCCTGGGCAATAACTATAGATATTAACCATGGCAATCACTAAAATTATGGTGGGCAATAACTAAAAATATGCCGAAATACATATAGCGATTGCCCACCGTTAAAAAACCGTTGAATCTAGTCTGATTTCAAATATTTTCATTAAAAACATAACATAATACTTTTGATTTCGTCATAAACATACACCAATAATGAAATATCAAATAAAATGCAAAAAAAAATAACCTCTAAGCAAGTAATTCCTTAAGAAAATTGCTAAAAAGCTTACCTGTTTGAGTAACATGTTCACCCGCCTTGACAAAATCTACCATTAATGTTTTTTTTTCTTCAGTGTAAACACTTATCAATTTTAAAATCTACTTTTAATTGACCATAGAGTAACCTAGTAAATTATATTTGAAACAAGTGAGAACACAATCTTTGATTCAGATTTTTTTTCTAAAAACGGGCAATCACTGCCTGTGGGCAATAACTCTCTGGGTTACCCTATATTTTACTTGTACACATAATTATATTTAAATGATGTAAATAAATGATTTTGTTTTATTTATTTGTACTATTTTAATAAATTGTTCATTAGGTAAGATAGAAAAATAGTATATTACCTTGCCAACACGCATATCTATTATATACATATAATCACGTAATTATTCAGAATCATTCCAGTTATCTATTTTTATCCACGGCTTCATATTCTCAGCCGCTATCACGCCAGTATACTTTTTAAAGGATCTTTCACTGCCTTTAAGGTCCGTTACCTCATATCTGTCATTTCCCATGAGTTTTTTGACTTTGAATGGACCTTTGAAGACCGGTAACAGTTTGCGACTTTTACCATCATTGCTCTGACTTTGAATTTTGATAAGTACCAAGTCTCCCTCGGCATAAGTACGTGCATTTATTCGACCCCTATCAAATCTTTCTTTCTGTACCTTGGCATTGGCTTTTAAGTTAGCGTCTACTCTCTCTCTCGCAAGCTAGTCACATCGAAAATGTTCTCATCATCAAGTTGAGGAGCTAAACTATCACTGTCTGTGCGTAATCGGTATCCAAAAAATACCTCACTAGGGACGGCTTTTGTAATTTTATGAATTGTACTATTTAGACCTTGCTGTAACACCTTTATATACTGATCCCAGCCGTCTTCAGTTGTGTTAGCCCCAATAGCTTTTAAGGATTCTAAAATTGTCTTATTGAAACGCTCGACTTGACTTCTTATCAAAAGAATGTACCTGCGGGCAATTCAACAAGCCCGATATCAATGATTCTACCTTGCTTTCACCCACTCCCAGTGCCGGTAATTTGCTTGATACTTATTCCAACTCTGAACCCTGTATACCTCATTATAATTATAATACAGTGCTATTTTCAGACGGTATTGGTAGCAATATGGGTAAATATTTTTGTGATACCCTAAATCAGTCTTTTATAAATTACTGCATGCCAAATGCATCTTTTACCCAAATTATTGAGAGAATTAATAATGTAAATTTAAATAATAAATCCACCATAGTAATATTAATTGGTGATAGTTTTAAAATTGGCAGGAAAGATATAATTAACTGTTTTGAATCTTTGAATAAATTAAAAGTTAACCAAATAATTTTATGTGCTTTTCCATATATGAGTTGCCAGTCTCCAAAACTTAATAAAAACATTCACCTACTCAATAATTTTATGCATTCATTGACATGTCGTCACAGTGACAAATTTGTGTTTTTTGACATAAACAATTTCATAGGTGATTGTTTTAAGACCAATGATAGAATATTTCTATCCAGATACCATAAGAACAAAATTGCTACATTGGTAGCTAGTAATATTAATGTTTGGACGAGTTTACATTGTAAGCGAAATATTAATTATAAGTTGACTACAAAATTGCCAACTCTGTGTGATGGTAACTCTGTTGACTTGACAGTTAATTTAAACTGCACACTCAGACAACGGGAAACCCTCGAGGGTTAAGAATTATCCATCAAAATATACAAGGTCTTCCCGGCAAAGAATTAGAAGTACAACTAGTTTTAGAAGAATTAAATGTGGACATTTTATGTTTGACTGAGCATTGGCTCATGGAGGGGGAGATGATGTTCAGCCTAAACAATTATAATATTGTGAAAAAGTCTGCAACTAGAGTCAAACAGAAAGTCTGCAATTAGAGGTGGGTTTATGATATTTATCAAATGCGGTCTTCGCTGTAAAGAGCGAACAGACATAACCAGACTTTCGGTTGAGCGGTGTGCCGAAGTGACCTGTGCCGAGCTAGATCATCATATAATTGTTTGTGTGTACAGTCCCCCAAACAGTGAATTTAAACAATTTTTAAAAATAATGGATCAAGTGTTACATGTTACCTCAAAATGTAATAAAAAATTAATTATTTGTGGTGATTTTAACATTGACATTTTAGTTAAATCAACTGTAAGTATACAATTTATTAATTTGTTTAAATCTTATAATTTAGAGTATGTTTTTTTCGAACCAACCCGAATAACATCTACATCTGCCAAGTGTCTGGATAATTTTTTTGCAATAATCTTTATATACGGAAATCAATTATTCACAAATTGCCCTCGGATCACACCGGTCAATATGTTACCTTTGAGAAAGAGTCCTTAAACAATTTAAATAATGATAAAATTATGTGTAGACCTCTTTCTTCCAAAAACATAAGAAAATTTAAAATAAACATTGCAAATCAATTAAATACTTTAACATATTCTGGAAATAATCCTAATGAACATTATAACAATTTATTTAATATGATTTCTGCTGAATACTCAAAAAGGTTCAAGCAGAAACAAGTCAATATTCGTAATAGATTACAGTTCAGTGAATGGGCTACATTAGGTATTCACAAGAGTAGGAATAAGTTATATGACTTATATGCCCAGAAACAATACAATTTTGACCCCAGTTTTGTAGAATATGTCAAAAATTATTCAAAATTATTTAAAAAAGTTTGCAGGCAAGCCAAGTCTTTTCACATAAGTAGTAAAATAAACAACGCACCAAATAAAATTAAAGAAACATGGAACATTATTAATAAAGAATCTGGCAAAATCAAAGATAGAGACAGTATTAAACAAATATCATCCGGTAACAAAAGTATTTCTAAAACTCAGGACATAGTAAATGCTTTTGATAATTTCTTTGCAAAAATCCCTGTGGAGCTAACTTCTGACGTTGACTCTTATTATTTTTTTATTATTTATTTATTTATTACACAATAATCATAATGAAACTTAAAAACAATATTCCGCAAAACTGTTTTCACAGTTTGTCTGCGGTCAGTCTCATTTAAGCTACATACTTCTATAGAATTTGAGAAGAGTTTTTTTAATTGATGCGTTGGTCCCACATACAGATCTAATGTCTGCGGGCAAACTGTTCAATAAGTAGGGCAAGCGTTTTTTTAATGTTCTATCGCCATAGTAATTACTTACTCTGGGTACCTCCAGCTTGCCCGCAGTCACAGACCTAGTACTGTGACCATGACTAGTGACATTTAGCTTCTGATTGTTATGATTATTCAATATTATAAGATATTTATGCTTTACACTAGCTGGAAGAATCTTACATATTTTAAAAAGTAGATAATAATCTTTTTTAACTTTATTTTTAGTTTTACTATTGACCAGAAACTTTAGAAATCTAATTTGAATTTTTTCTATTTTATCTAAATTGGTTTTAAATGTAAGTCCATAACAATCAAGAGTATAGCTAATTATAGGTTCTACTAGTGATAAATATAAACATTTTAAGATATTCCTAGGAACTTTAAAACTTAAGTGATAAAATTTACTTAACAATATTCTTAATTTACTGCATATGTAATTGACATGTTGTGTCCAGGAAAAACGATCGTCTACAATAACTCCAAGGTAGGTTATATAATTTACACGTTCTATGGGTTCACAAGTACAGTATATATTTTTATTATGAATACAGGAATAAGAATGAGCTGTTATAGGCAATGCTGATGGTTGTTTGGAAAGATCAATATAGGGAGAGTGTATTAACATATATTTAGTTTTAGAGGTATTCAATAGAATTCCGTTGTCGTGCGACCACTCAACGACCGCGTCCACATCACATTGTACCAAAGATAGGAGTTCCGCCAGGTCAGCGCCGGCGAGCAGCATGCAGAGGTCATCCGCGAACATGTGCGCTGTGCAGTGCTGCAGTGCACCACACAGGCTGTTAACGTGCATTAGGTAGCTCACGGGACCACACCCCGAGCCCTGCGGTACCCCGCAGCGTACCGCCGTCATCGCGCTGAGCGCATCTCCAACCCTGACACGATATGAGCGCCCGGTTAGATAGTCGCGGAACCAGTCGTTAAGTGGCTTGTCGACTCCACATTCGCTCATAGCTTTCAAAAGGGTATCTGTATCGAGGGTGTCGAACGCTTTTTTATAATCAAAAAATACTGCAACAACAATTTTTTTATCTGCTAAATGTGAATTGATTTCATCTGTAAAAATGGACAATAATGAGCTAGTACTTTTACCCTTCTGAAAGCCATGTTGACAGTCATTTAAAATATTATTTTGTGATAAATAAGATCCGAGTTGAGTTGTTATGCTCTTTTCAATTATTTTGTCTATACTAGATAAAATAGCTATAAGTCTGTAATTTTTGTAGTCTTTACGATCTCCTTTTTTATGAATTGGTCTTACTATTGCCTCCTTTAATTTATCTGGGAATTTATGATATTTTACAGATAAGTTAATTAGTCTAGCTATAACGGGACTTACTCTTTCGGATATTAACTTCAGGTCACACATGCGTACGAGATCGCTTCCAGCTGATTTTTTCGCATCCATTTTATCTATAATACCTTTAACTATTTTTGCATCAACTGGTTGCCATCTCATACACCTGTCCGACTTATATACATAACTTGTTCGATTTAGCCATTTATATTTACAGTCATGTTTAATTGAGTCTATCTCTTTAGAAAAAGTTCTTGCAAACTCATTACATATATATTCAGTACCACCTTGGATCCTCATACTATTAACTATATTTGTATCTAAAGATTTTTTACTCTTCCCTAGCATACTATTTATTTTTTCCCAAATTTTCCTAATATTCTTGTTACAATCTATAATACACTGTTTATCATAATTATTCCTGGATTTAGCTATCGCCTTATGACATTTATTTCTATATTTGGTATAAATTAGTCTATTTATCATATTATTTGGTTCTTTGCTCCATATTTTAAACAGTCTATCTCTTTCTAATATCATCTTTTTTAATTTTTCTGTCACCCAGTTTTTATTTCTCATACTATTATTAATCACTATGTTCTTATAACATTGACTATATATGGTAGTAAAAGTTTCGCATAAAGCAGTGTACAATTTTATAGGGCAGTCAATTGTTAACAGGTGTTGAAAATCAGTAGCTAAAAGTTTTTCCCTGACTAGGCGGTTATCTAACACGCGGCGCGCAGCAGTGGAGGGACCCGCGGCGGCCGGCCCGCCTGCGTTATCTTTGCATTTTATCAATACAGTCACATAATAGTGATCCGATATTTTATGTTCAATTACCGCCGAACAAATTGCAGCTGAACTATGTCTAGCATATATATGATCCAAGCATGATTCTACTACTTTACCATTAAGTATTTCCTTTCTTGTTATATCATGAATACATTTAGTAAAACCATATTCTGTCATTAAATTTTCGTAGGTAATCACATTGTTATCTTGACTGTTCAACAAATTTATATTTATATCTCCACATAATATTACTTTGGAATTAGTTGGTAGACTATTTAATAAAATATTAAGTTCTGATAAGAATTGTACAGTTTTATCCTTTTTATTAACTTTTGGAGGTCTGTAAATAGAAATGATATGTAACTGCTCACCTGCAATATTCAGCGTTATGTAAACACATTCTGCCGCGCTCATCGCCAGCGCAGGCGTTGTCGAGCTATCTACCTCATGCTGGACTAATCCCGCGCGAGAATACACTAGAACTCCTCCACCGCTTCGCCCCGAACGTGTATAGTAACTTAAATTAAAGCCATCTATTTTATAAAAGGATAATAAACTATAATTTATATTAGATTCTGTTAGTACTATTATATCAATTTTATGTAAATGTCCATGCAGTGAGACGAGTAATTCGTCAAAATGTTTTTTAATTGAACGTATGTTTACATGTAATAAACAAATATCACAATCACTATTAAATCTAGAAGAGTCATAGAAGTCACTTATGTTGCTTACACGAACATAGTTTACTGAATTGTCGACGTGGTCTATGTCACTTAAAGGTGTGAATTTTAATAATAAGGATAAACACGATAATCACTGCATTAAATACCTATTCACTTTGCTAATTCACGAATATCGCTGTCCGATTTCACCCACAAAGCCTTATCGCCCTCTGACTTCTTGACAAGAACTTTACCATTGGTGACCCAGATGTATTTATATAATCCTCGAAGTTCCTTTTTTACATTCCATAATAAGGCTCTAGTCGGTTTGGTCAAGTCTTCATTGACATAAATTCTGCTTCTCAAGGCCCCACCCACGATGTTATAACTCGTCTCTTCCAGTAATTTACGTCTCTGGGACAACCATTGATCACGCGTTCCCGTGCCTATAGTTTTAAACTTCACAATTATAGGCGCGGGCTTGTATCCCGGTTTAGGAGTATACGTGCGGGTCATTGACTCGATGTCCTCGCAGCTGACGTCCATTTTGCGCGCGACCAAGGCCACAATGTCCTTGAGATTTTCGCCCGGTAATTGCTCAATACCAACTATTTCAATATTGTTTTTGCGAGTTGTTTGTTCAATATTTTGTAATTTTTGCTCCAATGCCAAGTTGCACTTTTCAAGATAGGTGCACTTATTATTCGTATTGATCATCATCTTCTCAAGCTTGTTTATTTGCTCCTTAGACACTTCGTGCTCCGCAAGCAGCGTATCGTATTTGTCAGAAAGGACGCTAATACTGTGAATGATGGTGTTCATTTGTTTTTCTAATGAAGGTAGAACAATAAGTGTTTTTTGGATGTCTTTTAACGTTTTACGTACTGTTTTTTCATCTTCCCCTTCTGTTTCATCATCCGTATCATTCTCCTCGCAGTTATAGCAACAAGTTCTGTTCCTTCCTGCCTTGATATCTGCCGCCAATCCCTTAACACAGCTCTTATGAAAAAGTCCTTGACAGGGCCCCTGGCATACGAAATGCGAACCCTTCTTGGATAGCACTTTCTTGCACTTTTGACACTCCATATTTATATTAAAAATACTATATTACAATTTTATACAAATTATGTACTATACCGCAGCCGTCGCGTGCGCAATTTGAATAATCGATACGTGAATAAATCGATGCGTGTGTTCGGCGCGGCGCACTCACCGAGACTGATGATCTTGTCCATTGCGCGCTGAAACCCTACTTAATAATAACACAACTCCCATCAAATCTGTCTTTAAATTTAAATAATTATGTTAACTCTGATAATATATTAAAGGCGTTCAAACAACTTAATTTGAAAAAGTCTGAAGACCATTGGGGTATGTCTGTTAGTATCATAAGTCAAATCATAGATATTATTGCATCTGATCTAGCTTTTATATTTAATGAATGTATTGATGAGGGTATTTTTCCAAATTTAATGAAATGTAGCAAATTGATACCTCTATTCAAAAAAGGGGAGAAAACAGTCCTTGGCAATTATAGACCTATTTCTATATTGCCAGTTTTGAGCAAGGTGTTTGAGAAGATGATGCTTAATCAAATGCAACAATATTTTACAATCAATAACATTTTCCATTCCCAACAATATGGGTTCACTGCCGGGAAGTCCACCACTGATGCGGGAGTAGCACTTGTTACTCAAATCTATGACGCGTGGGAGAGTTCACAGGATTCAGTTGGAGTCTTTTGCGATCTCTCTAAAGCATTTGATTGCGTAGATCATCAGACACTTTTGCGTAAACTTCGTCAATATGGGTTTGACCACAAATCAACTAAACTAATGGCATCCTATTTGACTGATAGGCTTCAAACTGTAGATATTAATGGAGTAAAGTCAAGCGGATCAAGCGTCTCAATGGGTGTTCCTCAGGGCTCAATTTTAGGACCATTCCTCTTCTTGGTATATGTCAATGACCTGCCTTTTATGGTGGAAAAACAGGCGGGTATAGTGCTGTTTGCCGATGACACTTCTTTAATATTTAAATTAGATCGCCATAGCGAAAATGTAAGTTCGGTTAATAATATACTGTCGGCCATATCTATCTGGTTCTCAACCAACAATCTTCTTTTAAATGCTAATAAGACCCAATGCATTAAATTTACCCTTCCAAACGTAAGGCAGGCCAATACTGACATAATACTGGAAGGCCAGAAATTAGAATTTGTTGAAAATACAAAGTTTTTAGGAATCATAATTGATGCAAAGCTACAGTGGGGTGCTCATATTTCTAAACTATCCAATAGACTTAGCTCTGCCGCTTATGCTGTTAGGAGGATCCGACAATTGACAGATGTAGCTACAGCTAGGCTTGTTTATTTTAGCTATTTTTATAGCTTGTTATCTTATGGTTTACTTTTATGGGGTAGCGCGGCTGATATACAAACTATTTTTATAATTCAGAAAAGGGCCGTTCGCGCAATTTACGGCTTAGGACCAAGAGACTCGTTAAGACAACTCTTTAAGAAAATAAACATACCTACAGTAGCGTCCCAGTACATTTTTGATCTTATAATGTATGTTAGGAAAAATACCTCTTTTTTTCAAAAAGTTAGTGCCACAACTGATAGAAATTTACGTAATAAACATAAATTAGTCATGCCGTTTCATAGGCTTAGCAAAGTCAGTAAATCATTTATGGGGAACTGTATACGATTTTATAATAGGTTGCCGGAGTCTGTTCTTGATATGCCCAACCGAAAATTCAAAGAGTATGTAAAGAAAGTACTTTGTGAGAAGGCTTATTATAGGACTGATGATTACCTTAATGATAAAAACATCTGGCTCGAGCTTGGCACAGGAACCTCGTAATTAATTGTAGTTTAATTTGAACTTAAATCAAAATTTCAGTACACTCTGTACATAAATCTTTTTAAAATTGGCAATCCATAAAATATATATATATATTTTTTTTTTTCTTTTTTCAATATTAAATCTCATAAATATATAAATCTCCCGTGAACAATGTATTCTCCCGTCCACATTCTATTCTAAGTATAATTTAATATTGTGAAGTTGACGTTGTTGAAGAAAATGCTGCAGTGCAGTTTGTTACCGCTTCTTCTGCACTGACGCCTTGGAAGCGGCAGTAAACTTAGTTTTTAAGTAATTTATTTGACGTCAACCAAGTTGTAAACCATACGACAATTATTAAGCGATATGGAGGTATCCTATAATAATGAATAAAAATTTTGAATTTGAATTTGAATTTGAATTTGAATTTGACCATTGGAGCGAGGCATACCCGTGGCCACAGTATGTAAGCGAATGTTTTTGTCTTTGCAATAATGAATAAACTGATTGGAGGTAAACCCAGTTCCTGCGTCTGTGATAAGTCTTTTAGGGTTTCCGAATATTTTTGTAATATTTTCTAATTGTTTTATAATGCAAGAACTTTTAGTTGTTCGTACAGCAGAGACAAACACAAATTTTGTAAAGGCATCTACAGTTACCAACAAATATTTATTTTTGTCTTTAGTTTCAATAAAAGGGCCTAAATGATCAAGATGAAGTGTATGGAATGGTTGTGCATACTTTGGCAAGGGGTACAGCTCACCTTCCTTAGGACCGCTTTTGTTCTTATAATAGATGCAGTTAAGGCAGTTTTTTATGTACTTTTTTATAACGTGACGCATTTTAGGAAACCAATACTGATGACCTATTCGTTCAATGGTTTTATCTACTGAAAAATGACCTAAGTCGTCGTGGTTACATCTTATAACTTGCCAAATACATTTTTTTGGGACCACCCAACGTCGACCACGTGATTTATTTATTTATTTATTTATTTAAACTTTATTGCACAAAAAACAAAAATGTACAAAAGGCGGACTTAATGCCGTTTGGCATTCTCTACCAGTCAACCAGCTGACCAAACAGAAAAACACTTTTGGTTGGTGGTGCGATAAAGTGCACATGCATACTGACAAAATACATACATTACAAAAAAATTGCGTAAATACATACAAGATATACATACATAATATACACTAAAAATACATATACATACATAAAATATATAATTAGGATGACCCATCATTAATCTGCCGAAGAAAGAACCCCTTCACAGCATGTTTGAACGCAGAGCGACTAGGAGCTCTCCTAATCATTTCAGGAAGAGCATTCCAGAGCCTTATAGCCTGAACCTGGAAAGATTTCTCCAAAAAAGTAGACCGGAACAGAGGAGTACGCAGAGTCAGGTTGTCTGAAGAGCGAAGAGAACGGGAATGGGTGGAACTCAGAAGCGGGAATTTAGATTTTAAGTAAAGAGGAGAGTGAGCATCATTGAGTAGAGAGTACAACAAACAAAGAATTCTGGCTTTACGACGTTCAGGAATAGGAAGCCATGATAACTGCGAAAAAAGAAGAAATATGATCGTATTTACGGATATTAAAAATAAAGCGAATACAGTTGTTGGCTAATCTGTCGAGTTTAATGAGAAGGACTTGAGTAAGATCGCAGTAACACACGTCGGCATAATCAATAGTAGGAATGACTAAGGATTGGACGAGGGAGATTTTGGTTCTCAGAGGAAGGAAGTTCTTTAGTCTATAAAGAGAACGAAGCATACCAGTTACTCTACGGCAGACCTCAGTGACGTGAGGAACCCAGCTAAAAGTTGAATCGATCTGCAGTCCAAGGTCTTTTACGCTGGGGCAGTAAGGGATCGTAGCATCATTAAATTTAACGGGATTGATAGCCTCGAAATTAATATTACAAATTTGCCGGGAGCTTCCTATAATTATAGCCTGGCATTTACCCGGGTTTACAACCACTCCGTACTTAGTCGACCAGTCTGCAATAATGCTAAGATCCCTGTTAATGAGCGCAACCGAGGAGTCAATACCCTCACAATCGCATGAGTGGTAGAGTTGCAGGTCGTCTGCATATAGATGAAAAGAGGAAGAAAGGAGTAAAGTAAGAGAGTTGATGAAGATGGAGAACAGGAGAGGGGACAATATGCCACCTTGGGGAACGCCAGAAACAAGGTCACGCCAACTTGAGATATTTTGCTCAACACGGACTGCTTGCTGTCGGCCACGAAGATAAGAGGCGAACCAATCGAGGACCACTGGAGAGAGATTAAGGCGAGCAAGTAAAGCAAGGAGAACATCGTAATCTACCGTATTAAAAGCATTGGAGAAATCAATAAGTACAAGGATGGTCACCTTGCCGTGCTCCATGCCATTTCTGATGTCCTCAGTCACCTTCAACAACGCAGTACCCGTGCTGTGTCCCGGGCGGAATCCCGATTGAAATTCACTGAGCAGTCCATTAGAAAGAACAAGAGAGGATAGTTGAGAATTCACTGCTGCTTCAAGAATTTTAGAGAAAAATGGAAGAATAGATATAGGACGATAATGATTTAAGCTGCCAGGATTATTAGTTTTAGGTAGAGGAATCACAAATGCCTTCCGCCATAAGGAAGGGAATACACCTGAACTAAGGGAATAGTTAATGATGTGAGTGAGAGCCGGAAGAATGAAGTCCAAAAGAAGAAGAATCATGCGGAGATTAATTCCATCGATCCCCATGGCTTTTGTTTTTATGGAAAGGACAATTTTTTTTACGTCTTCAATGGTCACTGTAGAAAAGGAAAACGTGTCAGGTAGCAAAGAAGGTAAGGAGTTTAAATAGGAAATCGTTTGCAACCTAGATGAAGGATCCAGAGAAGTAGTGGAAGTAAAATGATCATTTATCTCATCTAGAGAAAAGGAGGAATTGAATACCTTGGAATTACCCTTACCTACACCTTGGCTTTTGAGGAACTTCCACACATCAGCAGGAGAAGAATTCGATATGCTTTCATGGAAATACCGACGTTTCGCGGACCTCACCACACGATTACAAAGATTTCGTGCCCTCTTAAATATATCCCAATTGTCATCAGAACGATCACGTTTAAATTTTAAGAACGCTCGATTACGTTTTGCCATGGCCATGCGCACTCCCCTGGTCATCCACGGACAAGGAGGTCGTTTAATTTTTACACGACGGAATGGAGCATGACGATCAAAAAGAGAAACAATTGAGCTATTAAGAAGGCCAACCTTGGATTCCACGGTATCAGCAGCTAATATGGCATCCCAGTCAGTGCCAGCAGCATCAGTACGCAGCGCTTCAATATCCAGCCCAGCAAAGTTGCGCATTAAAACTGACTTTGCCTTAATCTTAGTGGTGTGAATCCTGTAAGAAGCGTAGATAAGGTCATGTCGAGAAAATGCTGGAGCAGGATGCTGACCATGAAGCATGATGTCCTTCTATAAATTTTACTACCTAGCAGTTCATATTTATCAAAAATATCTTTGTTATTATCAATATCTCCTGATTCTAAAATAGATTTAATTTGTTGTATTTTAGGGTCCTGTAGCTGAACCGTTAGCAACCAGTCTGCTTCAGTTATTGACAATATGATCTCGCTTTCCGATTTTTCTCCGGATGGCACGGGGTTTCTGCTTAGCGCGTCCACGTGCTGCATTCGAGACCCTTCGCGATGAACAATATCATATGAGAATTCTTGAGTAGATAATACCCACCGTGCTACCCGGGGAATAATCTCCTTTTTTGTCAACGCGTACCGGACTGCATTACAGTCAGTAATTATTTTGAAAGGTGATCCTAACAGGTATAGCCTAAACTTTTGCAGGGAACAGACAATGGCCAATAATTCTAATTCAAAAGAATGATACTTTTTTTCGTCTTCCGTTGTCTGCCTGCTATAATAATGCACAGGTTTCTCTCCTTCGTTTGTTACTTGCACAAGTATTCCGGCAATACCATCCCTACTGGCATCCGTATATAAAATGTTTTCCTTGCTCGGATCAAAAATTGACAAAACACTATCCGAAGTCAACTTGACTTTTAGTGATTGGAAAGCTTGTTCTTCGGCAGTGCCCCAAACCCATTCAGTGTCTTTTTTTAATAATTTTGTCAAAGGCGCAGAAATCATGGCGCAATTTTTAATAAACTTTCTAAAATAACTGGTCAAGCCTAGAAATTGGCGGAGTTGGTGCACTGTCTTAGGAGTTGGAAAATTTTTCACAGCGTCTAATTTGGTTTCGTTTGGCATAACACAATCCTGTTTTATTTTATATCCCAAAAACTCTATTTCTGGTTTGAAAAAATGGCATTTCTTTATATTAAGTGTTAACCCGTTGTTTTTGAAAATTTGCAATACCTTTTCTAATAATTTTATATTCTCTTCGACCGTTTTTGTAACTAAATAAACGTCATCCAAATACAAAATAACGTTCTCGAATCTTAAATTGCCCAAAACCTTATTCATCATTTGTTGAAAACAGGATGGTGCATTTGCCAAACCAAACGGAAGCCTCAAAAACTCATAATGCCCGTCCTCAGTAATAAACGCAGTTTTTTCGATAGATTGTTCTTTTTCGCTCATCATAATTTGGTAGTAGCCACTTTTTAAATCCAAGCAAGTAAAATATTTACAGCCCTGCAACCTATCAACCAAATCCTCGATGCGTGGCATCGGGTACTTACATATCCATTACAGTAATTTTATTTAGCTGCTGATAATCAATACAGAGCCTTTTCTCACCATTTTTTTTGCTGACAAGCAACGCAGGACTAGCATACGGAGAATGGCTTTCTCTTATGATATTATTATCCAGCAGCTCATTTACCATTTCGCGTATGACTTTCCTATCCGAATGTGAGGCTCTATAGGGTCTGCATTGAATCGGTTGAGAAGTAATCAAATTAATTACCATTTCATGGTCACGAACTCTGCCTAACTCTTTTACGTTCGTTGCAATGCAATCACTATATTTATGGAGAAGGCTCATTAACTCATTTTGATAATTATTGCAATCGACTTCAAGGTCGGTTAAAAAGTTACAAAATTCAGTAAATGTTTTTGCATAATCGAAATTAAGAACATTCCCTATACGCGAGTACATTAGGTCAGGTCGTTCGGTCACATTACTTCCTATGAGAATCTCACAATCCACTAAATCATCAATAATATAAAGGTCCACATTTTCCAAAGAAACAGAATCAATTTTTAAATTAACAGTTACCTTGTGACAAACTGATTTTACATTTTGTTTTGAAAATCCTTGCAAATGAACGGGGGAGGGTAATTTTATGTACTGTAAAGATTTTGTTTTTGCTAAGGAATCCGATATTAAAGAGCAACTACTACCCGTATCAATAAAAGCTTCGTAATTGAAGTCGTTAATGCACACAGTTTTAACAAACTTGTTTCGTGAGTTTGACATTGACACTGCCTTAGTTTCTTGTTTTTCCGAGTTTAATGCGTTTTGTTTATGATAACACACAGCTTCTAAATGACCGCGTTTGCCACAAAATGCACATTTATTAGATTCACATTGATTCCTTTTTTGATTACCACCACACAAATAACATTTAATGGGTTTACGATACTGTGTTTGGCTAGAGTCATGTTTAGTGGGTATATTTTGGTTTGAAGTCGTCGCGGAAGGCAGGGTAGACGTTGAAGGAGTGGGTGTTTGTGTCATGGACAAGCTAGTTGGTTTATTTATATTATTCATATTTATATTGGTTTGCTTTAATACTTTTGATTTATAAATACGGCCATGTAAAAAGCTAGCTAAGCTATCGCAAGTGGCAAAATTGCTCGCTTCGACTGACGCGCCTAAACTGCTATCACCTAAGTTTCCAATAATTATAGAAATTATATCTTATTCCGAGAATCCTAATGAGAGGCGATCGATTTTGCATTTTTGGTCAAAGTAAAACTCATATAACGACTGATGTTCAGATGGTTTCTTATCTATTATTTCTTATAGTAATTCGAACATGTAACGACGAATTTGAAAACTTGATGCTAATTTATTTTTCCAATCTCCCCATAGCCAAGAAGGCCATTGATTTTCAGTACGTAATAATGAATCATACCAGACTTTTGCCGACCCTTTCAATTTATTTAGAGCTTGATATCGAATCATTTCGTCCGACCATGCAAACGTTTGAGAGTAAGACTGGATAATACTAAGCCATGCATTTATATCATCTTTAAGGGGGTCAAATTCGGGAATTATATTATTCAAAGTGAAATTGTTATTTGAGCTTACAGTTGGGGTATCAGCCTTACGTGATACCCTCTTCCTATGTTTTCGTGGCGGTGACGGAGTCCTGGCACTGCTTGTAGTACTAGAACTCGAAGTAGAGCGTGCCCTTTTCCTAGACTGCCGCTTTTTCTGCTTCCTTCGCCTTTCCATGATGCGCAGGTCACATCACACTTCTGATGTTAGGAAATTATAACACGGGCGATAACTGAGTAAGTAGAACTTTATTAAATCACTATTAATTCAACTATATGACATATTTCGTGAGGAGCAAGTTCACAGTACGAAGTCTGACAAAGCAATGAATCTCGGGCGACTGCGCGGTCACTTCGTTAGCTCGCCACAGTAGCGCCCTCTTCGTAAATCGTCACCGTTGTATTTTTGACTTCCGGCTCGATGCAGTGGCGCCATCTTTTTCAATTTTTCGAAGTCAACAGCCGCCGGATATCACGATTGCCAACAATATATATATATATATATATATATATATATATATATATATATATATATAATCAAAGTTTATGTTTATAGTACCAAGAGACTCACAAGATGAATCATTGTCACTTAAAACTTTAAGTGTGACTATCTATGGTTGTAACACTGGGTTTTTTAAGCTAGATAACTTAATAATAGAAACTGAAGATCCAGTGTATTTGTATTGGTGTGAATTAAGCGGGTTATAGCCGCAGTTTTCAAAAAAAACCAAAATCTTTTAAACTATTTAATAATGAACTAAAGAATTACATAATATTAATTTAAATATTACTACAATGTTAAAATATAACAATACAAGTGAGACCGAACCGATGTGAGGATACGGAATGAGTTCTCTGAAGTTGCCGGGCGGTCGGACGATGGACGTTGCGCAACCCGTTCCCATGCAGCGAAAACGGTGGCCGGAGTACTCGGAACCGCGGGTGCTGCGTCATGACTTCACATAGCTGAAGTGTTCGTGACATCTCCCCCCGTAGAACAGCGACTATTGAAGACTTTGGTCAAGAAAGGAGCTGGATGTTGAGCAGGATCTATTCTGGTGCTATTTATAGTAGCATTCATTTCATGCATTTCATTTTGTCCCAATGCGATAGTGTTAGCAGTCATTGCAATTCGATTGGCACGGTACTTGCGATATATTAGGGCAATAATTAGTGCAGTTGCATCGAGTAACACAGTGTAGATTGGTATCGTAGTATGGTATAACCCATTGTCATTGGTGCTGTTTATAGATATAGGTGGTTGCATAGAGATCTTCGTGCTGACAGCGTGTAGCTCATTGAGATTGATAGAGTTCAGCTTGAATGCAGGTGATGGTTGTAGGCTTGGCAAATCTTCAGGAATGTCGATAATTTTTAGTGCTTGTCCTTTCAGGTGATCATCCGTATTCGTGATTGTAAAATCAGTGGTTGCTAGATAACAACTATGCGGGACGACAGCTAGGTAGCTGCCTTGTAATTCCTTATATAGGTCTTGTCCACAAGATAGATGAACTTTAACAGGGCGCGGAAAGCTAATAGCGTAGTGTCTGTTGTCTAATTCTTCGAATGCTGGTCTTTGAAGTGTGATCATAGTTGGTTTGCAGGTCTCTGATTTCTTCTGAGTAGTTATGAGTTGCTGGATGCAATCCGGGGATGATTGACTTTGCATGTTGTAGTCTTGTTCACAAAGATACCACTTATGGGTCTTCGGACATTCTGTCTCTATGTACCTGAAGTCTTTCTCGTATATTGCTAAGAAATGGCAAGGTGGAACTAGGATTTCAGAGTGATTATTTGGGATAATAGACAATTTATATAAATCATACGTTTCAGAAAGGACAATAGGAAATTTATAGACTATAATAATTTCATTTTGTAAGTAGTAGGATCCGACTTTAATAATGTTATAATATTCTCTCGAATCTATGTCCATAATTCTACATACATACATACATACATAAAATCACGCCTCTTTCCCGGAGGGGTAGGCAGAGACTACCTCTTTCCACTTGCCACGATCTCTGCATACTTCTTTCGCTTCGTCCACATTCATAACTCTCTTCATACAAGCTCGGCGGTTTCGGGTACTTTTGACCTGACCCTTTACCAGGACGTCCTTAATTTGATCAAGATACGTTCGTCTAGGTCTTCCCACTCCGACCTTTCCCTCCACACTCTCCTTGTATATCTGCTTAGTCAACCTGCTTTCATTCATCCTCTCCACATGACCGAACCATCTTAACATACCCTTTTCTATTCCTGTAACTACATCTTCTTTCACATCACAACATTCCCTTATCACGCTGTTCCTTATCCTGTCACTCAATTTCACACCCATCATACTCCTTAACGCTCTCATTTCCACTGCATTTATTCTGCTTTCATGCTTCTTTTGCCATACCCAACTTTCACTCCCATACATAATGTCGGGACCAACACGCCCCTGTGCACAGCCAGTCGAGCCTTTTTGGATAGTTTCTGACTGCTCATAAAGGCATGCAAAGCTCCATTCACCATGTTCCCCGCGTTCACTCTCCTTTCAATATCACTATCATACTTGCCATCTGATGTAAACTTTGATCCTAGATATACAAACTCTTTCACTTGCTCCACTTTTTCTCCTCCAATCAAAATATTACATGCTGTCATTTCTTTCTCCATTTCAAAAACCAGTGTTTTAGTTTTACTTACGTTCACTTTCATTCCTTTCTCTTTTAAAGCTTCATGCATACAGTTTACCATCTCCTGTAACTCCTCCGCTGATGACGCCAGTATAACCTGATCGTCGGCATAGAGCAGACATTTGACGAGTAACTCATTCATCCTTAATCCACTTTTAGACTCTTTCAAATCTGTCAAACAGCTATCCATAAATAGGTTGAACAGCCACGGTGACGCAACACATCCTTGCCTAACGCCTTTCTCAATCTTAAACCACTCAGTGTGCGCTCCGTTTATCCTGACACAAGCACTCGAATCCTCATATAAGGATTTCAGTGCTCGTATCAAGAGACTGCTCACCCCATGCATAGAAAGTGCTGACCACAATTCATTCCTCTCAACTCTGTCATAGGCCTTTTCCAGATCTACGAATGTGCAATAGACTTTTTGACTCTTGGTCAAAAACTTTTCGGCTATGCACCGCAAGGAAAAGACCTGATCAGTACATCCCATTCCCTTTCGAAATCCCGCTTGAGCATCCCATATTTTGTCATCAGTTTCATTCCTGACTCTATTAATCAATACCTTAGCATACAATTTGCCGACGACGCTAAGCAGGCTTATACCACGATAATTTTTGCAGTCCAGCTGTGACCCTTTTCCTTTGTAAAGTGGCACGATAACAGCCTTACACCAATCTTTTGGTACTCGGCCGCTTCTCCAACACAAATTGAAAAGACAGTACAACTGACTAGCTACTACGCCTTTTCCTGCTTTAAGCATCTCGACCGACACTCTATCACACCCAGCAGCCTTTCCCGCTTTCATACTCTTAAGTGCTTCCACAATTTCGAACATTTCAATTTCGCCTTCCATCTCATTCTCTTTTTCTTCGCTATAGCAGAAATCTTTCTTATTTCCTTCCTTTTTTTCAAATAAACTTTCAAAATAGTCCTTCCATATCTTTAGTACACATTCTTCTCCTTTCACAACGCTACCATCCTGGCATCTGATCCTAGTCAGCTCTCTGGTTATAGTATTTCCTCGGGCTGACCTTACGGATTTCCAGAATACTTTCAGATTTGACTGAAAGTCTTCTGATAGCCTTTTATCAAAATCCTCTTTATACTCTTCTTTCTTTCTAATCACAGCTTTCTTAACCAAATCTTTCATTTTCTTATATTCCTTACGTGATTCATTCACATCTTCATCTATAACCTCTTGCATTCTTAAGTTAGCTTTTGCTGCTAACAAATCCAGCCATGCTTTCTTCTTTAATCGCACAAGTTCTTGCACATCTTTACTCATCCACGCATTTTTGTGATTTTTTCCTTTCCTTCTTCTACTTTCACCACACACTTCAACAGCTACTTTCACAATTCTTTCTTTAAATTCCTTCCATCCATCTTCAATATCGCTCATTTCCTCTAAATCTTCAAATTCAAATTTCATATAAATTCAATCCATAATTCTACTAGATCCATATAAATTCCGTAATTTATCTATTAGTTCATGTAAAGATTTTAGACTTAAAATAGAGTGGTGCATGGTGCGGGCTCTTATAAAAGCTAAAACGTTTTGCAACTTAACTAGCTCTTGTGCAATATAATCAACGTTATCTCCTAAAATAAGAAACATTTGTGCTAGATGTGCATATTTAACTAAATCGTTATCCCTAGTGGCATCCGATTGACTAATCTTAGAAAAAAGTTCGTCTATCCTATTCTGATTACTAGTTATACTGTCTATTATTTTACCATAACGGGCCATCCAGTCCTTAGTAAGGCTGTCATGACTATTGTATTCCATAGCAATTTTATTCTCATTGTCTTCTAGAACTTTAATAGCTTTGTTATATCGTAAAGCATCAGTATAATCTAAGTTACCGGTGATGCTTTTCACCACAGATCCAAGCCCATCAATTAGTCCTCTTTTTACGCGGTTAGTTTCAAATGTTTCTAACTGATCAGAGACACTTTGAAGCTTATTTCTTAAATAAATGACATGAGGCTAAAATAACGATAGGGTTTTGTTATTTAGTTCAGGACTCATACTAGTTATCTGACTCTTTACTGAATTTACTTTTTCTTGTAATTCTAGAAGATTTATGCTCTGAATAAAAGAATGATGATGAGATGTTAGCTTAGTGGGACCCAACTTGAAGGGCAGTATACCGGGGCTACCTCCGAGGTTTTCAAGTTTTATCTCCTGTGTGAGGGCTGTGCGAAGAAGAAGCACCTGAAGCATCAGGAGGATCCTGCAACAAATTTGCACTCCTTGGTACTCTTTTCAATCTAGATTTAGCAACGGGACCACTTTTCTTACGGGTATATATATGAATAGGAAGATTAGTCATGACTTTGTCAAGTGTATAGCGTGGGGCCAGTTTTTGTCTAGACGCCATCGGATTTTTCACAAAAATCTGCTGGTCTGGGGAATAATTGACTTCTGCTTCACGGGATTTATTATGTCTATTAGTTATCTCTGCGCGAGATGAGACACCAGCTTCATGAATTAAATCATAGACTATCTTCATTCTATTCTTATGATTGGTAATGTATTGTTGTAACAAATGAGCAGATAGATCGATGTTAATAGGGTCTCGAGGGTCAAAGTGCCCAGTGATTAACTCTATTGGTTTACATTTAGTAAAACTATGTATACTATGGTTGTAACCTAGAAGGGCGTATGGCATTAAATTAATAGTAGATTCATTATTATGCTGGATTTTTAAAATACGGAGATGTTCAAGGATTGTTGAGTGGAACCTTTCCACTATACCATTTTCATTTGGAGTATGGGGTGCTATCCTATGATGCTGAATTTTATGAAGTTTTACAAATTCTGAAAGTAACTGATTTGTGAATTCCGGCCCATTATCAGAAACTAGTGTTATAGGTTTACCATGGTGAGTAGAAAACTTTAGTAATGCTTGAACTACGCTTACCGCAGTACCATCTCTCAAGTAATAGACCTTATACATATTTGGAAAAGGCGTCTATTATCGTCATAAATTTTTCATTTTGTATAGATAAAAGATCTACGTGAACTAATTCAAAAGGTTTGCTAGCAGGTGTGACTACTTAGCTTGCCTACATATCCACACCACATCATTAATAAATTTAGTTATGTGTTCGCGCATTTTTGGCCAATAGTACTTGTGAGATAGTGCTAAATAGCATTCGTTTATACCGTGATGGTTCGTCTTTCCATCATGGTATTTACTGATAATTTCTTGTTGCTTAAGTTATTCTCTAACATTCTCTTCTTCTCTTTTAGCTAAAACAAAGTTCATAGCTGATTTTTTGAAGGTATTTTGTATTATAGGTATTATAGAATACATAGCCGTAGGTGGATGAATATGCCAGTTTTAATTTTAGGGTGAACGTATTCACGTATAGCGTTTATGACATCATCCTGAAGGTTAAACTCTGAAATTTGTATAGAAAATCTAGAATGCGTATCAAATGGTTTGGTAGCGACTGTTTTACCTTTAATATTGTTAACCACAGTAAGAACCATTTGTCTAGTGAATTTATTTAAGGGGTCATCTGTGATCGGGACTTTCAAGATGGGAGCTTCTGCATCTGTATGAGCTGTGAGAGTTTCGGAACCAGCAATTTCCGGTACTGTTACTGTATCAGGTCCATCGAGAGGGTCTTGTTCCGATGGGTTTACAGCTATTGAGCTAGCGATCTCATTATTAATCTCAACGCGAGATAATGCATCTGCGTTAGTGTTGCGTGTTCCTGGTTTATATGCAACTGTGAAATCGTATTCACTCAATTTTAAACGCCATCTTGTAAGTCTCGAGTTGGGCTCTTTTAGATTCATTACCCATTGTAAAGGCTTATGATCAGTTAAAATTTTAAATTTTCGTCCAAATAGATAAGGTCTAAAATACTTAGTTGCCCAAACTATAGCCAATAGTTCTTTTTCTATAGTACTGTAATTTAGTTCACTTGAGTTCAATGTGCGTGAAGCATATGAAATTAGTTTATCGGACCCTATTGGGCCTTGTGATAGAATCGCGCCTATTGCGACATTAGAGGCATCAGTCGTTAGCAAGAATTCCTTATTAAAATCGGGGTACTGAAGAATGGGGTCATTTGTTAAAAGGGTTTTACAGTGTTCAAAACAACGTGTATAATTTTGATCTAAAGTAATTTTGCTACCTTTTTTTAGGCACTGAGTTAGGGGCTTTGTGACACGAGCAAAATCAGGGATGAATTTCCTATAATACCCTAGTAAACCGAGAAAACGCTTGATTTCAGTAGTAGTCTTAGGCAAGGGATATTTAGCTATGGCTTCTATTTTACTAGGATTAGGTTTCACACCATCTGCGCTAATAACATGACCAAGAAACTCAGTCTCCAACTTCAAAAATTCGGACTTGTCAAGCTGAATTTTGAAATTAGAGTCTCGTAGTTTTTTGAACACTTTTTCTAGATTTACCATGTGCTCCTGGAGGGAAGTACTATACACTATTATATCATCTAAATATACTAGGCACACATCGTTTTGAAGATCTCTGAGCACATTATCCATCACCCTTTGAAAGGTTGATGGCGAATTTTTCAATCCCATGGGCATCCTCAAGAATTCGTAATGCCCATTTTCAACGTTAAATGCAGTTTTATGGATATCCTGAGGGTTCATTTCAACTGGTTAAAACCACTAGCCAAATCTAAGGTAGTAAAATATTGGCACTTGCCTAGCTTATCCAATACATCGGTTATATTTGGGATAGGGTACTTGTCATCAATTGTTTTCTCGTTAACTTTCCTGAAATCTACTACTAATCGCCATTTGGTCTTGCCTGAAGCATCGGCCTTTTTGGGAACGACCCAAATGGGTGAGCTCCAAGCGGACTCAGATGGACGTATGATATTCTGCTCTAACATTTTAGTTATCTGATCTTTAACTTCTTGTCTATGCACAAAGGGATATCTATAACTCTTAGTATATACAGGAGCCTCATCCGTGGTTTTAATGCTGTGTTTTATCTTATTAGTGAACGTTAAAGGTTCACCTTCTAGGTAGAATACATCGGCATAACGCTCACAAAACGCTCTTAAATTAGCTAGTTCTTCAGGATTTAAATGTTCAGTACGGAGTTTAGGTAAAACTAGTTCGGCGCGTTTAGCTATTTCAGTATAATCGTTACTAGTAAACTCAACATTAAATAATTCTATTGACACGGGACGATCCATAGAGAAAATGACGTCATTACCTGTTGGATTAGTGACCTCAACCCAACCACGACTGTCTTTTACTTCAGTTAAGCAATCCGATATTAAACAGTTACACATAGTTTGGTTAGACACTAATACATCACCATCTTTGGCGTTAATTGGTACTCTTACTAATTTTGAAGACTGAGCCAGGATTATATCCTCATAAAGATTAACATTACGCGAATCATATAATTTTATAGGTATATTAGCATTCTTAGTAGATAATATATTGTTCTTTAAATCTATATTAGACTCCCAACTATTAAGTAAATCTAGTCCTATAAGGCCGTCAAAGAATTGATGGAAGTCGTAAACAAATAGAGTAATGTTATCTTGTTCATTAAATTCCGAAAAACATGGTAATGTAATGGAATAGTTATTTTTACTAGTCGCATGAATACTGGTCACTTCGAAAGGTTCATAGTTTAATGGGATGTTGCCAAAATACTTTTCTATCGCTAAAGGACTTATAAAAGATTGATTAGCACCAGTGTCTATTAGTAATTTAAGTGGGGGTTCATTAATCTGGACATAAGCAAGTTGCCTTTGGGTTTGGAGATTAACTTCTATTTTGGCTTTTCGGATTTGGGGACCTTCGGAAAATTTTCATCATTTGCAGAAATCGGATTAGAGCTTATTTCTTCGACAATGGTAGATTCGGCATAGTTAGGGTGTTCATAATTATCGGCAAGGTAATATTCAGGCTGATACTCGTAATCATTGTACATAGCATCATAGTAATAGTCATTGTTATAGAGTTGTTCATAATCTAAGACATCAAACGCATTATCAAATTCATTGAAATTGACTTCACGAGACTTGAAATAATTTGAGGGTGGCGGATTACCTGATTTACGCCAGTCATGCCCTGATGATGGTAATGGTTTAGTGGCAAAGTGACTGACTCCACTCATAGGACGCGGAAAGTTATTAGCATTAGATTGCTGTGGTTGCGGTTTAGGGGGCAACCGGAACATATTACTCTGGGCCCTATAATTTGGAGGGGGCGCGCGAAAAATCTGTTAAGTACGGCTAGGACCAGCAAAGGGAGTTTGATTAGGCCTCCAGCCCTGAAACTGATATGAAGGCGGGACCTGCCTTGATGGACCGGGCGCATTAAACGGATTATTTTGTTGTTTAGGCATTTGAAATCCTTGGTTTCCAATAGGTTTAGGCATAGTAAAATTATTCAAAGGTAAATTGAATTGTCTAGGCTGGTGTGATTGCCAATCATTCTTACTAAGACCTCCTGAGTTGCGCTGTTGTAAATAGAGAGTATTAAGCTCATCCTGAACAAACTCTAATGCTTTCTCCATGCTCTCAGGTCTCATGCAACGAATTCTAGCTCCTAATGGATCTTTAAGGCCTCGTAAATAACACTGGAGAGTTAGTTTTTGATATAATTTACGCTTAGCTTCAATAGTAGTCTCGATAGTTTCATGTAGATTTATGTAGGTCATTATAGTACTAAAGAGGCTTTGGCAACGCTCATAAAATTCTTGGGGACTGCTTGACCCTTGAGTCTGTAGTGATAAGTCATTGTAAAGGGCTGTTTCATCGCGATGGTCTGCAAAGTTATTAATAAGAGCTTGTCTAATGCTACTCCAATTTTCTGGTATGCCACTAGAGTTAATAAGCCTAGCAGCTTGTTATGTGACTTTATTTAATATTCCATTGATAAGCGCTGAGTTCGTTAGCTCATGACCGGGCGCTACACTAAAATATTTAACTACTAGTTGATCGCATAAGTTAAGAAATCGTGTAAGTATGTATGGATTTCCATCAAATTCTGGTAATAACCTCAAGGATTTATAAATAATATCTACTCCGTCATTAGCCATGGTTTCACTAATATTAATATTCCTATGCCCGTC
Organism: Amyelois transitella; assembly: GCF_032362555.1. NCBI lineage: Eukaryota > Metazoa > Arthropoda > Insecta > Lepidoptera > Pyralidae > Amyelois > Amyelois transitella. The sequence continues at coordinate 2,164,971 of NC_083536.1, forward strand.
TAGCAAATTTATTCTATTAGCACTTCTCCTACTAGGACTAACACTTCTAGATTCGCGAGGATGAAAGATGTTTGAACCGGGCATTAAACGATAGCATATAATTATATATAAGGAAACTAAAGCGTAAAACTACACACATAAAATATAAAAGGATTATTCTATGGGATAATCTATTAGGAATAGGAATTAGCAAATACTTGAAAGATTCAAAGTACTTACAGCATGATTCTGGTATCTTTGATGATCGATGTCTGGATCACTGCAGCTTTTTCCCGCACGTAGATATCAAAGTCACGCAGCGGCTATGCGGAGCCGACAGGATTCGATTTTAGAGTCCTTTCGCGCCACGCACTGCGTATATTTTGACTATCCTACCGACTGCGCCAATTAAGCGGGTTATAGCCGCAGTTTTCAAAAAAAACCAAAATCTTTTAAACTATTTAATAATGAACTAAAGAATTACATATATTAATTTAAATATTACTACAATGTTAAAATATAACAATACAAGTGAGACCGAACCGATGTGAGGATACGGAATGAGTTCTCTGAAGTTGCCGGGCGGTCGGACGATGGACGTTGCGCAACCCGTTCCCATGCAGCGACAACGGTGGCCGGAGTACTCGGAACCGCGGGTGCTGCGTCATGACTTCACATAGTTGAAGTGTTCGTGACATGTGTATTTGTATTGGTGCCGTGTGGTTCCCGGCATCAATACAAATAAGAATAGGACCACTCCATCTCTTTCCCGTGGATGTCGTTAAAGGCGACTAAGGGATAGGCTTATAAATTTGGGATTCTTCTTTTAGGCGATGGGCTGGCAACCTGTCACTATTTGAATCTCAATTCTATCATTAAGCCAAATAGCTGAACGTGGCCATTTAGTCTTCAAGACTGTTGGCTCTGTCTACCCCGCATGGGATATGGACGTGACCATATGTATGTATGAAGATCCAGTGTCCACTAGGAAGCATAATGGCTTCTCATTAAAATTAGTTTTTAAGATAACGTGAGGCAATGAAATTCGATAGTTTATATTATTCATCGTGTGAACCTCACGAGAGTAACCCCCAGAAAAAGAACTCGAGTTTTTACGAGATAGTAGGTTACATTTAGAATCCTCTTTGGGAATTGAAAAGTTATCTAATTTATTTTTATTTAAGTAATTAGAAACCTGTGTTGAATAAAATTTAGGAAAACTAGGCATACGATGTTCTTTACTAATAATTTGAGACTGAGTAGGCGCAAAACAAACCTGTGCAACCTTGAATTGACCACAGGTGCTACCTTTATTTAAAAACTCAGTGGGTAAAGACCTTTGGTTTCGTATTTAATCTGTGGTTGGACATTTCCTTTTTGAATGTTGAGGGCGCCACCGGACTAATGTGTGGTAGAAAGTATCAGTTTTAGCCACCGAGAGAAAAAGTGGCGCTAGAGTAGTCTGCTTCAAGCGCGCTCGCAATCACAATCGAAACTTTTAATAAATTTTGTTTTAAGTGTTTTTGGACAGAGTTGTGTGTGTGGTATATCTTCAATTACCCGGAGGCCTCCGTGAGGAACTGGGAAATCTGCCGTGCAGAGGAAAGGTGAGTCGTACTCAAATTTCATTGGGGATTTGTCCAACCCGGGCAACCACGAGTTTGTTTTGTTTGTTTGTTTGTTTAAACGCGCTAATCTCAGAAACTACTGAACCGATTTGAATAATTCTTTCACTGTTAGATAGTCTATTTATCGAGGAAGGCTATAGGCTACATTTTATCTCGGATTTCCTATGGGAAACGTCAACAATGCAGGTGAAAGTTGAATGAGTCGGCCATCTGCGAGCTTTTTTGCCACAAAAAAGTCCGCGAAAGCATATATCTATCTTTTAAGGTTTACTTACAATAACCACTTTTATGTTCATTTTTTAAGATTATTTTTTCATTATAAACATAAGTTATTTTGAAACCAATTTTCTTTCCTTATCCAAATAAATATGTTTATTACTTTCGGCTTTTCATGTAGACTAAAATTGCCATTTACAGTATATAAATCAGACAAATAGGTTTTGAGACATAGTCGTTATGAGCAATTTGCAGCGAAATATTTAATACGGCGTACCAGCGTTCTTTCTAATACGCGTGACCGCCTGACCGCCCCGCCTCAAATCAAATCTAAATCCAGCAGTGAAAATCGTATTAAAATCGGAGCAGTGGTTTTGGAGATACATACATGCTAACACAATTGTATACTGCAGCGCATCCTGGTGATTTGTAACCGTAACACCTATCTAAGAACATGCACCAATCAAATCTAAATCCAGTAGTGAAAACCGCATTAAAATCGGACCAGTAGTTTTGGAGATATATGCTAACATTGGTTTGCACAAACAAACACACAAACGCACAACCTCTCACCCTAAACGCATATATACGGTCTCCGTTCGGTCGAGGGTAATGATGTGGGCCAAGTCGTCGCCAAGTCGCATAACAATTAGCAGCTATAATTGATAAAGCCGAGGAGGATGTTTTCAAAAATAAATATGATGCCCAAAATAACTATTCCACGCGGACGAAGTCGCGGGCACAGCTAGTATATGATATGTCTGGAAAGATTGAGAGTAACTTAGATCGATTGCCTTCATTTTTGGTCCAATTCTCCGATATGGGAAGTGTTCGGAGGCGATTTGAAACGGCCATTTTTGATTTATACGAACTAGAATTACAAAAACAACCGAAGGCAAAATTAAATAATCGTGAACTCGAAACTTTCGACGAGATGTACAATGCGTGTCAATTAATCGTAAATAAATACAAGACAGATAAATCCTCAGTAGATTATTCAGTAAAAAAGGATTTAGTGGTTCCAGCATTACCTAAAATACAATTATTTCAATTTGACGGTCAAATTGAAAATTGGACAACCTTTTATGACACGTTTGTATCATTAGTTCATAACCGAAACTTTACTGACATCGATAAATTTCATTATTTACTGTCATGCGTTAAAGGTTCAGCTTTAAATATAGTTAAACAACTACCTATTACATCTGCTAATTACGCGGTAGTTTGGCAAAGTTTAATCGACAAATATCACGATAACAGAACTCTGGCGTGTAGGTACTTTGATAAAATTCTTAACTTTACGCCGCTCACTAGAGACACGACGGCTAATCTCACATTATTTATTGAAACTTTTGACCATTCATTAAAGGCTATTCAAGCGTTAAATATAAAAAACCTGAATGATTTTTTAATTTGTCATTTAGCATTACAAAGAGAACGAGTTCAAAATCGTAACAATCGTAATAATAATAACTCTAATATAAACATGACTTGTCCACATTGTAATCAAAGTCATATGATATATCGATGTGACCAATTTCGTAAATTGTCCGTCGATGATCGCAAGGACCGTATCCGTTCATTGAAGCTCTGCACTAATTGTCTTAAACCCGATCATGAGTCTAATTTGTGCAAAAGTACAATGACTTGCGGAGTGTGTGCTTCGTCGCATCATTATTTATTGCATCAAGATACAGGTAAAGCGGAACGTACAATCGCAGCGGCCGTGCCGCCAAGTACTTCGTCCGCGCAACCGTCTCCGTCACACACACTTGCCAAGCGCTCGTTTCTTCTCACTCCGTGAGTGACCGAACGATTCATCACGCACTACATTGTGTAGATGAAAATAAATACGGGGTAGTGTTAGGAACTACACTTACGCACATCACTGATATTGATGGGCAATATCAAAACTGCCGTGCAGTCTTAGATTCCGGAGCTCAAAGTTCATTCATCACTACAGAGTGCGCTCAGAGGTTAGTTTTGCCGCGTAAAAGATGCCCATTTACTATTAATGGTTTAGGCGGGAACATAGTGAAAAATCAAGGGATGATTTCATGCACAATAAAACCAAAACATTCAGACGGTCCTACATTTAACGTCAACTTAATCGTAGTATCCAAGGTCTCATCTGATATGCCTAATGTCAATTTTCCTAAACATGTAATTAATGAATATAATTCCTATCAACTAGCAGACACATTTTTTTTCTCATTCTACAAAAAATCGCGAATTGATATTTTATAAATAAAAAATAAAAATAAAATCCATTTATTTCAGGCTACTGATAGGCCCATAATACAAGAGAAAATACAAAATCATCCATATTCACATTAAAATCAATCAAGTAATGTACTCCATTTTAAATCAAATTAATTCACTAGCATAAAAATTTCATTTAGTCAAAATAAATTAATTCATTATACTCGTAATACGTCAAACATCAATTATTATCAAATTTCATTAATTACATTTACAAATGTCAAATAGGTACAAATAAACAAATACGCTCACAAGTTCCTTTGAAACGGTGGACAGGGTACATGTCTGTCACAGCAGTGCTGAATGTATGGACAGTCCCATCTACTTGCTATCATTTTCAGCACAGCATTAGGGCTATCCCGCGCCCTGCGCACCAGGGATGCCGCACGCTTGCGCATTGTAGCGTGAAAGCAATCTATGTGTGCGTTAGCAAACATTCCTGATGCGCTACAGACGCGAGGCAGCCCCAACACTGCCCTAAAAGCGTTGTTGAACTGAACACGAAGAGCGCTGAAGACCTTTTGCGAGTATACAGCCCACAGGCCACATGTATAGAGCGAGGTGCAATAAGCTCGGAATAGCGTTATTTTCACCTCAACTGAACACCGCGCGAACCTACGGGCCAGCATGTTCGCCCGTCTCGACAGCGCCCTCCGCTCCCGCTCAATGTCAGCATGGTCCCTGAGGCTGGCCGTGACTATATGCCCTAAATAGGTGAACTGATTCACTCTCTTCAAAGATACACCATTGAGATAAACTGAAGGGATTTTCAATGGGCACTTGGCGCTGGAAGACTCAAACACCATGTACTTACTTTTTAAAACATTGTATTTTAATCCATGGCCATCGACATATTCCTCACAGATCTGCATGAGTTTCCTCAGACCGCAAATCGACGCGCTCAGCAAAACCATGTCATCTGCGTAGCTGAGATTGTTGACACAGACATTATCAATGTGACAGCCGATGTACTGGCTGCTGAGCGCGACGATCAGCGCATCCATATAAAGATTAAAGAGAGAGGTAGAAGTTACCCCCCCCCCCCCCTGCCTCACACCGCATTCCAGCCTATAGGGCTCCGACATAGCCCCCGCCCATCTGACGCTGTTGACCTGGTGCGTATACCAATACTTGAAAATGATTATAAGTTCTTGTGGTAGGTTTATGCTCTCTAATTTCTTCCACAAGATGTCGTACGCTACCAAATCGAAAGCCTTTGTCAAGTCAAGGAAACAGGCATAAACGGGAGTTTTTCTAGCCGTGTAGTGTCTGACGGTATGCTTTAAACATAATACTGCACTTTCAGTGGACAACTTAGGTCTGAAACCAAACTGGTTATCGTGTACCTAGTTTCATGCGTTTGTTCAACTGGTAATCGAGCAATCCGTCAAACACCCTGGCTATTACTGTAGCTTCCCTTTCTGTCTAAAATCCTCGAAGCATCTGTCTTTAATCAGTTTTTAAAACACTTGATTGACAACAATCTTCTCAATCGATATCAGTCTGGTTTTAGGCCCGGACACAGTACAACTACTGCACTGCTTCGTGTTACTGATGACATAAGAAAGGGGATGGAAAACCAAAAAGTTACCATATTGGTGTTAATTGATTTTAGTAACGCGTTTAATACTGTCGATATTGATATTTTATTAACTATTCTAACCCGTTGCAACGTATCCCCTTCGGTGATTGATTGGTTCTCGAGTTGTCTTCGCGGTCGTCGGCAGCGGGTTCGCAACGGTGCGGAGACATCCGACTGGTGTGATCTGAAAGCCGGCGTACCGCAAGGCGGCATTTTATCTCCTATCCTTTTTTCTATTTTTATTAATCTTCTCTCGTCTCATATAACATGCTCTTATCATTTTTATGCAGATGACTTGCAGCTTTATACACATACTAATATAGACGACATAGATAGTTCAATTTCCATATTAAATCACAATTTAAACACTATACTAGGGTGGTCTAAAAACTTTGGGATTCATGTTAATGTAAAAAAGTGTCAGGCGGTTGTAGTGGGAAGTGCCTATCAAATAAATAATTTAGACCTCAATAGTACGCCGCCTCTGATGTTCGACAGCACTCCGATACCTTTTAGTCCGACTGTCAAAGACCTCGGTCTTCTTATTGATTCAAACCTTTGCTGGAACCCATATGTCGTTGAGCTCAGTCGAAAGGTCTACGGGTCCCTACATTACCTGCAACGTCTTAAACATTTTCTTCCCATCAAAACTAAGGTAATGCTGGCGCAAGCACTTGTTATACCCATTATTGATTATGCTGATGTGTGTTGTTTGGATCTAACTGAAGGACAACTTAATAAGCTTGAACGTCTTCTCAATAACTGCATCAGATTTATTTTCTGTCTTCGTAAGTATGACCATGTCTCTGAATTCCGTTCTCAGCTTAAGTGGCTGCCCATCCGACAACGTAGGAATCTTCATATTCTTTGTTAACTTTATAATATTCTTAATAATCCCCTAGCTCCAGATTATCTTAGATCCGAATTTCAACTTTTAAGTTCCACCCATGAAAGAATCCTACGTTCCTCTAACAGGTTGACCCTTGCAACACCTTTTCACCGTACAGGTTTCTATTCAAATTCTTTCGCTGCTACAGCTGTCAGACTTTGGAATGCACTTCCCGATTCCGTTCAAGCTTCTCTGAGCCGCGCCAGTTTTAAGTCGCACGTGGTCCAGTTGTTTCTGACCCAGTCATGAGAGAGTAAATAATCTCTGTATGTAATCTGCTGCAAATATATATGTATATATATATTTATATACGTATGTATGTGTAGTGTAGTTTATGGGTATATATATGTATATATTAAGTATAGGTTTATAGTATAAATGGTATAGTAAGTATGTTTATTATAAATTTTTATTATCACCCACACAAAGGTTCTCTGCTTAACCCAATGGTAGACTGTTAGATAATGCTATTAGCATTAAGTCCGCCTATTGTACTTTACAAATTGTAATTGTTACAATAAAGAATAAATAAATAAATAAATAAAGAGATAGGCCTATAGTTACATTTATCCGCCAAGTCACCGGTTTTATTTTTGACTATAGGCACAACCACAGTTTTCATAAAATCCACCGGCAGGTAGGAGTGACTAATACACAGCGAATAAAGCAAGGCAAGCACTCGTGACACGTGCGGTCCGGCGTGTTGGAGATGTTCCACACTAAGACCGTCATGACCGGGGGATTTGCCCCTTGTCATACCCCTAATAATTTTGGCCACGTCTTTAGCAATAAATTGAACACCTACTGGTCCTACGGGCCTCCCATCGAACACCCCCACAACCGGCCGCAATGCGGGTTTAACAGCAAAATGGTGTCTAAAAGTATCAGCTATGCTCTTATGGTCACTCAGTCCGTCGACAATCACAGGAAGGCCAGGTCTGACATTTAATTTTCTAGTACCTTTCCAGAAATCGCGGAAGTTCCTTTTGGACAGTTGTTGAGCCAAGGCATCCATTTTTATTTGCTCTTGATGCTTTTGACACCATTTCAGTCTTGATTTAAAAATTTGTCTGGTTTTACACATTTCGTTATACATAATACCGACTTTTGGACTGCCACATTCTATCCATTCATAAAAACAGCGCCTGGCATTCCTGTGGGCCTCAGCGATATGCCTATTCCACCCAATTATGCGCTGCTTATGCCCACATGTAGGTACGTGGACTACCCCGACCCGCCAAGGACGCGCCGCGAAGGGCGGTCACAATGTCGTTCGTTATAAAACAAGCTTGAGATATCTGCATTATAGTCACTAAGTATAAAAACAGACTCGGTACCGTATTCATCAATTAACGCACTTACCGCGCTCAAACAATCCGTGAAGTCCGGTAAATTGTCCTTGGAGTTAGTGGGCATGTAGACACTCAACACTATTAATGGCCTGTTGCCTGAATTTATTTTTATAGCACATACCCGATCGTTATCACAACGTAACACAGATACTTCTCGAAATACACTACTATTCCACAACAACGCCACGCCACCATAGGGCCTCCCAATGAGCACACCAACGGACGTGTCGATCGCTGACTTCCCTGTATAGCCGAACCCGTCGTCAATCGAGCCGAGATACGGTATGTCATCCGGCAGCAGCCAGGTCTCCTGTAAGGCTACTAAGTCACAGGTACCACACAGCTCCCTGATACTGTCCACAGACCGTTTGACGTTTTTACAGTTAAAACTTGCAAACCGGTATTGTCTTCTATCCATTATTTAATGATTTTTGGCCGTCAACAAACAATGTTCTATTCACATTCCGTTGTTTAAAACTAATAAAGCGCCTAAACACAATACCATGTGGCCAGTTGCTTTCATCTAAATATAAGGATAATTTTGACTCGGACACGAAGAACTTATACGCCTTGTGATTTCTTTCCAACTTCATATTTATCCTTTCTAACTTTACAACTTCTTGTGTCTTATTTCTAATATATTGTATTATGTCGTCATCCGTCGTATCTCTATGTATGTTTGTAATAAACATCGGAACCATTCTATCAGCCGCATTGAAATTACATTCTTCATCTCTTGCCTTACCAGATTTCCCCGAATATCGATAATTGCTCACCGATTTCTTACGATTAGAAACTTTTTGCCATCCATCCTTATCTTTGTTTACATTTTTACTCGAGGAATTATGTAATGGTGGCTGCGCGTTCTCAGTAACAATCAGCTATTTTTCTATCGTCGGCTGTGCCGAGCTTAAGCGAGACGGGGATACCATCGACGGCGCCGCAGACACTATTGCCGCACTCGTCACTCCAGTGCATTTGGTTTCGCTCGCCTCTCGGACAGTAGCGATTGACGTCATCGAGCCGTCTACAGCCGATCGTCGCTGCGAACAATTGAATCATCATCTATTTCTTTTCGATTCACCTGCACAATTTCTCGATAATGAGGTGATGTTTTGTCTAAATCCTTATTGCCATAGTTACTATACGAGTCTTGTAAATGAGAGATTCCCATAGGGCCACTATCTCCAGGCACCATGTTTAGTGTTCACTTTTAACGTTGAAGTAGGAGGCAATGAGTCATTTTTAATTTGAAAAATTTCGTTTTGCAACTGCTTAACCTGATCTGCTGTAGCGTAGACTGTTTTGAATTCATCGATTGTAGACTGCATTTTCGCCATATCTTTTAACAGTTTTATACAATCGAGCTGCTCGAGTTTTAAACCTGGAAGCCGGTCCAGCCTCTTCGCAACAAATACTGGAATTTCATCTGGCACTGCAGATTAAAAACAAGTTTATTATGTCTGCAAGGTCTCGTTCCTCCTTACTCTTATTTTTACGGGTAATTTTTCGTAAGTCAGTCGGCACTGAGTCGAATAACGTCTTTGATCGTTTGATTTCTTCGCTGCTGTACGTTGAGCTGCAGACCCTCACTAAGGACACTTCATTCACGACCGACACACTGAACTGCAGGTATGCCAGCATTTTGTCAATTACGATGTTACAGTTAGTACATTTCACAATATTCGTCATTTTTTTTTTTTTCATTTTTTTTATCGAACACTATAATGCACGGTCACAATTAAGACCGACCGCGACGGATGCGCGCGCGAACTGAGGATTTATTGGGTAATGACATTGTGCCAGATCTTATCACGGGTAAGCCGATATTAATAATTTCAAACATTCCAAGCGTAATTGAGACCGTTTTTGGTTGTGTTGTAAGTGGTAAATTATTCCCACACAGAGAGAATAACTCCCAAAATTTTCATTTATCTGTCTCGCATAATGAGGAATGTTCATTGGATAAAATATTGCATAAGTTTTGGAAACTGGAGGAAGTGCCGTGCACACCTGTCGTTAGTTCTATGGACCAACTTGCTGAGAATATTTTTGTTAATAATCATTTTCGAGAATCGAACGGGCAGTATGTCGTACCACTACCGTTCGTAACCGACCCCGCGCCACTGGGTGATTCCCGCGCCGCGGCCGAACGTAGGTTATTGTATACCGAGCGTAAACTTGAGCGTACTCCCGAGTTACATCAGAAATATAACGAATTTATGCGTGAATATGAAAAACTTGACCACATGGAACGTTATCAGGGCGATATTCCTAGCAAATATATTATTCCACATCATAGTATTTTACGTCCAAGTAGCGCGTCAACTCCATTACGTGTCGTGTTCGATGGATCAGCCAAAAGTAGCAACAACGTTTCGTTAAACGATAATTTATTGATTGGGCCGAAGTTGTATCCTGACATTACTGCTATCATATTAAAATTCCGTTTTTTTGAATATTGTTTAGTGAGTGATGTTTGCAAAATGTACCGAGCTATATTATTAAGAAAGGAAGATAGATGTTATCAACATATTTTGTACCGGTATTCGCCTAACGATCCCATAAACTTATATGAATTAAAAACGGTTACATACGGACTTAGCTGTTTACCCTTTTTGGCTATCCGCACACTGCACCAATTGGCTGAAGATGAAGGGAAACGTTTTCCACTCGCTGCTCAAGTTTTACGTGAATGTGTATACATGGATGACATTTTGTATTCTTGTGAGTCTTGTGATAAAGCGTGTTTGGTTCAAGACCAGCTAATAGGTATTTTTGAAAGCGCAAATTTTACTTTAAAAAAGTGGATGAGTAACTGTAAGGATTTACTGTTGAGAGTTCCTGAAGAGAATAGGGAAGGTTCTGTAACATTTATTAAAGATGATATCGATAGTAGTATCAAAGTATTGGGTCTAAAATGGATTCCCACTTTAGATTGTTTTATTTTTTCAGTTAATAAGACAGACAGCGTTTCTACTAAGCGATCCGTTCTGAAGTTATTAGCGTCTATATATGACCCCGTGGGTTTTATCTCGCCATGCACTTTCTTAGCTAAATTAATAATGCAGGATCTTTGGAAATTAGGTATTGGTTGGGATGAAAAGTTGCCCGATAATATTAGTACAACTTGGCAATGTTATATTTCAGAACTTCCGATATTGGCGGAGTTACGCATTGAACGTCATATGTTATTACCGGGACAATCGGACTGTGACTTAGTTGGCTTTTGTGACGCGTCGTCTAGTGGTTACGCTGCCTGCGTTTACGTCATCAGTCGCGATTGTGACAATAATGTTAAAGTTCGCTTAGTTACCACCAAATCTAAAGTCGCTCCCATAAAACCCATAACAATTCCGCGATTAGAATTAATGGGCGCTGTTTTGTTGAGTAAATTAATAAAATCTGTCTGTGATATTTTTACAAGAGTTAAAATAAACAAAATTACTGCTTTATCAGATTCGACAATCGTGTTGTCGTGGTTACAAACGGAACCATATAAATTGAAAACTTTTGTTTGTCACCGTGTGACACAGATAACAGAAGTTTTACCTCCTCATTATTGGCGTCATGTCTGCAGTGAAGATAATCTCGCAGATATTTGTTCCCGCGGAGCATCTCCGTCGCAACTTATCAGTTGCACTCAGAAATGGTTATACGGGTCAGATTGGATGAAAAAGGATTATAAGGATTGGCCTATTTGTACCTTCGTTATCGAAAATAATAGCAAACTACCAGAAGTGAAATTAGTAAATTTATTTTCAAACAACAGCTTTTATCAAGAAACTAAACAAGAATTTTGTATACGAATGTTTAGTCTGTTTTCATCTTTCACTAAATTACAAAGATCGTGTGCTTGGATTTTAAGATTAAAAAATAAGGATAAAATATCCACAAATTTTTCGACAGTTGAATTAAATGAAGCACTGGACAGGTTAATTCGTTTAGTTCAGAGTGCATATTATGAATCTGAATTACAGTTATTAAAGAATAATAAACATGTAGCTTCGCTTCGAAAATTATCGCCATTTATTTTCGCCTCCGGCTTTCTCAGGGTAGGGGGTCGTATAGGTTATTCTGAACTTCCATATAATGCTAAACATCCATGTCTGTTACCGAAGGATAGTCAATTTACTAGATTATTGATAGAATATTTACATAAAAAATATTAACATGTAGGTCCACGTACCTTACAAAACATTATTAATGAAAATTACTGGATTCCATCCGCTCGTAGTGTAATAAGATCCGTTTTATCCAAATGTAAAATTTGCTTTAAATACAAACCGTCTTTGTTACAACCTGAGATGGCACCGCTACCACCTACCTGGTTGTTACCCCACAAAGTATTTGCTCACGTTGGAGTAGATCTCGGTGGTCCATTCTTAATCAAAACTAGTTTATATCGTCATGCTAAAGTTTCTAAAGCTTATTTAGCATTATTCATCTGTTTTTCCACAAAAGCAGTACATCTAGAGGTGTTATCTTCTTTGTCCGCCGAATGTTTTCTCGCTTGTTTAGATTGCTTTGTTGCTCGTCGGGGTCTTTGCTCGGCACTTTATTCAGACTGTGGTACCAATTTTATAGCATCGAGTAAGCATTTGACCGAAATTCAAAAGTTTTTGCGTGATAACGAGAATGACATCACTAATGGCTGCGCCAAAAGACAATTAGTGTGGAGGTTTAATGTTCCAAGTGCTCCTAACATGGGTGGACTCTGGGAAGCTGGCATTAAGTCAGCTAAATATCATTTATTACGTAGCGTAGGTGAAAAGTCCTTAACGTTTGAGGAACTTACTACTGTATTTTGTAAAGTTGAAGCAGTTTTAAATTCGTGCCCGTTGTGTCCACTGCCAGCTAGTGACAACCCTAATGAATTTAACGTCTTGACTGCCGGACACTTCCTAATCGGCAGAAGTTTAACCTCCTTACCAGAGTATAATTTCCAAGAAGTGCCCGAAAATAGACTGTCACGATGGCAGTATGTACAAAAGTGCTCTCAAATTTTCTGGAAACGCTGGAGTCACGAATATTTAAATACACTTTAACAAAGAGCAAAATGGTTTAATTCATCCACCAACCTAAATGTTGGAGATTTAGTTCTGGTTAAAACAGATAATGCCCCTTCATGTAAATGGCCATTAGGGAAAATAGAAAAATTACATCCCGGTCCTGACGGTGTCGTCCGTTGTGTTACCTTGCGCACTGAAAAGAGTGTTCTGCAAAGACCAGTCAATAAACTTGGTCCATTACCCTATACCAATTAGTTTCTTGAACTTTAAATACCAAAGTAAATCTAAGTTTTTAATTATTATTATTTTTTTAAATATATTGTTATATATACCTTTGTCAATTTTCATGACTTATTATCTCTTTCAAGTTTACTTTCTTAATTATTAGAAACCATTACTTTGGTTTCGGTAGGGGGTATGTTTCGTATTTAATCTGTGGTTGAACATTTCCTTTTTGAATGTTGAGGGCGCCACCGGACTAATGTGTGGTAGAAAGTATCAGTTTTAGCCACCGAGAGAAAAAGTGGCGCTAGAGTAGTCTGCTTCAAGCGCGCTCGCAATCACCATCGAAACTTTTAATAAATTTTGTTTTAAGTGATTTTGGACAGAGTTGTGTGTGTGGTATATCTTCAATTACCCGGAGGCCTCCGTGAGGAACTGGGAAATCTGCCGTGCGGAGGAAAAGTGAGTCGTACTCAAATTTCATTGGGGATTTGTCCAACCCGGGCAACCACGTTACATACCTACTCTAATTTATCTCCTTTATTAAATACAGTCCATTGTTATCCCACACCTTTTAAAATTATTATTTTTTTTATTCATTCGTGCAATAGAAAAATTAGAAACACGGGGTTTATAAAAATTTAGGTGTTATACGATTTCGCGTGTCATTAAAGTTAAAGTTATGTTTCGATAGACACGGAACCGAAACACTATTTAGTTTAAATTTTCTGAATCATAAGTGTCAGTGTCTTGAGTGTGTTAGAAAAAAAAAAGTAATATATAACTTGATCTCTTTTTTTTTTTTTTTTTTTTGTAAAGCATATTTTAGGTAAGTATTATAGGGTAACACGCAGAAAGCAATTAAATAGATTTTACTAAGAAAGTGAAAGAAAAGCAAGCTGTGTACAAAAAAGGTTTATTACATAATCATAATAATACTGTCCAAAGTTAAAGCTGAGTAATAGCTTCATCACAAATGTATTTTTGCTATTTCAAACAAATTAATTTTATGTAGCAATAATAATTTAGTAATTATATTTCTAAGCAATAAGAATAAACATAAAATAGTACATCATTAATTTATCAGGGAATAAAGTATACTTAACTTATTATTGAGAAACGTCCACACTGATCGAGCGCCCGATGGCAAATTGTGTCGCCCAGGGCGTACGGTCTCTTTTATACTATTCTTGATTGTATCACGTGTTGTTTACTATTAAGTAAAAAGCACGTGCTACCGTCATGAATCGTAGCAAACAATATTTTAAATAATCAAACAGTATTTTTAATCTCTATAGTATAATAATTAATTCGGTAGATAGCTCGATAATTTTTTTAACAAACACGTGTTATTAGCCTAGGAACTCAAAATCATACTCATTATCATATTAAATCATAAAAAAATAAAAATCATAACTAATTAGGTGTAAATTTTTAAACAATATAACAAGTGCATACGGTATGCACATTAGGTTGATTATTGTGTGTTTACTAGGACCAGATGCATGCGCACCTGATACGTTGTTGTTTTTTTTTTTTTTTTTTTTTTTAAGTTTTCCCCTGGGTGTTACACCACACCCAGGAGGAGTTTATTGCCAGTATCACTTTGTGTGGATGACAAAGTCATTTTAAAACATTGTTGTATACATGGTTGATCTGCTTCTTTACTAGGTATTGCTATTTATCACTATTTTACACAATATTGTTCCTTTGTATCAATTCTTTTATACCTTACATTTTTATATCTATAGTTACTAGTTTGATTAATTTATGTGGCTTCTTTTTATTTTCTGCACTATTTGATATTTCTTTTATTCACTATTAATAACTGGCTAAAACATGTTATCAATCAATTACATTCGTGTCAATAATCACGATTTGCTTATTAACATAACAATTTACTAATATCCATAATATTTCGTCAGGTGTTTAATACTCCGAGATTTCAACAATAATTTTGTCTTACATATAAATTATAAAAATATAAAATTATTAAATATAAAGCAGTTAAAATTTTGCATGATTTGCTATTATTATAAGTCTTTGATTTATTATACCTGTAGGGTACTAGTCAAAAATTATTTTACTAAAATACCGTCTTTATGTTTAAAATAGAGGGTAGTGTCATAATTTTTATTACCCTACTTTAAATAAAAATAAACAATTACGAGTCAAATTTTAAAATGTACATACCTATAACTACTTATTACACTAACACCGCCATATAACCCTTACGTGTAAAGACAATATAATTTTGCGTATTTTTAGTACTTCGTGTGTTTTCGTGCCAGCAAATAATAATTATTTGCTGACATGGAACCACCTATGCACTATTGTTTACGTGGGAGCCGAGCCTCGTTTTCCGGTTTTCTCGCGCGTGTCGCAGCATACCGAACATTATTGCCTAGTTAATGATACCTGGTCCATCAGTTTGGCAATCTTGGTGCTGCGGCACGCCCGGGAATCCGAAGAACCCATGCTCACACGTACGCAATTCTGGATCTGGCGAGAGCCTCCCACCTTTGCCTGACCTGACACGCAGAGCTGAATGCGTTGTGATTGTCACTTACCGCACTCCGGTCTGCCCGGCAGTTCAGGCACGATGGGACGGCTCCCGCCATCCAGCTCTGACACACCTCCCTCCGGTGCTCCCCACCACAATGGCTGCACCTTTCAGCCTTTTCCCTGCAGTGGCGCCTGCCGTGGCCATAGCCCAGGCACATCGAGCATTGGACCAGCGGAGAATAGTCCTCCGCCTGGATCCGCTGCATATCGATGCGCACTGAGCCAGCATCGACCACGGCACGCCACATCTTGGGAGGGACGCTAATAACCAGGTGCTCCAACAGCTGGTTCCGGGTCTTCTTCCTGAATCTGCATTCGATTACCTTGTCCTCTTCTTTAAGCTCCTTGAACATCCTACTGTTTTGTTGCATCAGTTTCTCAACGATCTCTTCATTTTTATTTTGTTTGATGACATTCTTTAGGATAATCAAGGGGTTCTTGTTTTCCACGTCCCTTGCTTCTAGTTTTTCTATTGTATTTATTCTCTTCCTTAATTTCTCTCTTCCTTCCCTTGTCTTACAGCTTAGGATCAGTCTTCTATCTCTCGTTTTTCTCACCTTTTCAATCCTGACCCAATCCCCGCCTACTCCCGCTACTTCTCTAATTTGCTCCAGCACCTCGTCACCCGTTTCCACTCCCTCCTTGTCATTGACAATAACGGAGTGTAGGGTGACGAGCGGTTCCGTCGACTTTGCCACAATCTGGGAGTAGGTTGGAGCCTGCATACTTATGCTAGTTCCTTTTTCAATCCCTTGGTTGATCGATCCCTTTAGTTCGTGCAAAGTTCTTGAGTTTTCCTCTATTCGATCGACTAACCTCTTCAAATAATCCTTTATATCTCCTACACCTTCTTCATCTTGCGGGGCAAGGGGAGGGGGAGGGGGAGGAGATGTCTGCGTCCTTACGCTGGGTCGCTGTCCCGGCGTCATATTCTTGATCTCCTGGCATGCTCCCAGGTCACAGACGAGGTCATCTGCCTGCTGAATCTTAATTTTGATTAGGTCTTTGGTGGTTCTTTTCAGCCTTAATGCTGACTCGACCTCTTCCTTGACTGCATCCAGGAGATCCCTTATTTGACCGCACAGCTCGTTCCTATCCTCATCAGTAAGGATTTTCCTACGCTCGTCTTTTTTCAGGTAAGGCGTTTTGGGGGGACATTGGATGTATCTATTTCTGGTGGTGGGGGTTATATTAGTGACGAATTCCGGAGGGGAGTCGTCAGGCAGTTGGGTAGGCCATGTATCATTCTCACAATATGTGAGTGTCTTTTTAAATGTCACCGATCTAGGTGTGCGAATCATGGTCGTAGTTTTTTTTTTAAAAAGTAAGTTTGTAAAAGTTGTAAATAAGAATTAAATACAATGCTGTATAGATAAAAAGGCAACTAAAATAGGGAATGAGGCAAAACGCCAGTCAATTTTCTTAAAATCTTAACTCTATGGACTAGACACAAGGTAAGATATGGTGTACTTATTCCTATCGGAGGGTCTCTCAATATTGCACTGCACTTACTTTTTTTTTTGTATTTTGTCACTTCACTCACGCACGTGGTTTGGCTCGTGGTAAATCCACCTTGATCTGGAGCAATTGACCTTGTCCCAATATGTACACTGTGTCACTGTCCACAAATTTATATTTATACGATTATTCTAAATTTTTTAAACTATTTTTAAAATATTTTTTGCAAAAATAAATTGAGGAGCGCATCGGAGCACGTCCGTACTCGACGAGCGCTCGAAGCAGACTGGATACGTTGTTGTTATCAAAGGTCGAGTTATGATTATTTTTATATTTTAACTTGCGGCATTCATTAATTAAATGTCCTCGTTTTTTACAATAAGCGCAAGATTTATAAGAATAATTTGAACGACCTTGATTATTATAGGAACGCGAAATAATATTATTATTAGAGGAATTTACGTGATGAAGATTTGAGCTCGAATTTTTTGATTTATTTTTGAAACATTCGTTGGCCGTGTGACCAGATTTATGGCAAAAAGTGCATTGCTTTAAAGGACGCTGTGATAACTGAGAGGCCTTAAAGAACTTCTCTTCTTCAATAGCATGAGTAATGGCATCTGTCAGATTTTTAGGATTGCGACAACGCACTATATGTGAGAAATTAGAATTCATACCTAAAAATGTATTTAAAGCTAAATCTTCCATTGCAGCTAATCTGCCTAATAATTCTTTTTCATTTTCACAGCTGTAATGAATTTCAGATTGAATTCGCGTAAGACATGCTTCTAAACGTAGAGAATATTGCGTCACATCCTCGGTAGGCATTTGTTTACAACCTTGAAGGTCAATTAATAAGTGGGTCGAGTGCTTTTTCTCCCCAAAAGTATCTTTAAGAAATTGTTTTATTTCAGCCCAGCTTTCAAATTTCTTCAAACAACATGCTAGCTGTGCCTTGCCTACGAGTTGCGAGACAATATATGTATTTAATCATAAATTTTTGTTGGTCTGTACTTGCTAAAGAAATTGCGTTTTCGCAATTAGTTAGAAACGCGGGCAATGACTCGCGGTCCCCATTATAAGGTTTAATAAATTTAGTTAGGACGGATAGTGTAATTTTATCAGCCATCTTTAATTTGAGTTTTGGTAAGGGCTTTTTGAGACTTTCTTTAGAAGATGAGGAGCTATCAGATGTTAGTTCAGCTTCCTCAGATTTTATTTTACGTCTATCCGACATTAAAAGGTTAAGTACAGAGCATCAAAAATACACACAAAATGTATAAAGATTTAAAATTTAAAAATTATAAAAATTTGTGCCGTGTGGTTCCCGGCACCAACACAAAAAAGAATAGGACCACTCCATCGCTTTCTCATGGATGTCGTAAAAGGGGACTAAGGGATAGGCTTACAAACTTAGGATTCTTTTTAGGCGATGGGCTAGCAACCAGTCACTATTTGAATCTCAATTCTAACTTAACCATTGGCATGCCTGGTAGGGTTTATTAGACCCACCACTTTGAAAAACCTATGATATTTTTTTAAATTGACGGCTATTGTTGACGTGTGTTATAGTAGCTTCGCGCAATAAACCGGCGGCCATTTTGACGGACGAACTTCGGTCTCACGTGAGCGTGCGTGCGAGTAGCACGTGTGTAAAGTGCGCGCGGGCCCGTGGGACCCTACCAGGCATACAACGTAACATTCTGTCGGTAAGAATATTTTCTTTATTTTTTGGTATTTCTTTGTTTAATGTGTTAAATTATAATATGAAAAAAATATTGTTGCAGTAGAAATGGCCAGAGGACTGAACGATTTAGA
Organism: Amyelois transitella; assembly: GCF_032362555.1. Taxonomy (NCBI): domain Eukaryota; kingdom Metazoa; phylum Arthropoda; class Insecta; order Lepidoptera; family Pyralidae; genus Amyelois; species Amyelois transitella. The sequence continues at coordinate 2,183,954 of NC_083536.1, forward strand.
AATAAATCAAAATTTTGGAATTGGAAGACATAGAAAATGACGTAATTTTTGACGAAAGTGGAGACGAGTCCGATCATGTTAGTATTGTTAGTCTGTACTATTATGTCTATATCGAATGATTAACTTCACTGTCTCTAAGGTAATCACTTTCCAGGTAATGTTTAGAAGGATTTAGTGTTCCAGTAAAACAACTTAATGCAGTTCACGAAAGCTTCGCTTATATTGGTACCGAAATTATAATTAGCACATACAGTACATAGAGAAAACGAAAGATAAAGTTCACATAACACAAATTACACAGAGTATAGAAGTACAGGTTATGTGTGTTGTGTTGGTCAGTAGGCTGACACGGGACGACTGGCTCTACTTAGCTATCGGCTACAGGAATGCTGATTTGGCGCAAATACATGAGTGTGTACACCCCTACATCACACCCCTCCTAAAATTTGTTACACAAAAATCGACAAATTTTACAATAGTTAAAAAAAAATGTTGTGTACAAGTCTCCACATCTGTTATTTCTATATTTGCGCTGAACTACGAATTAAATTATACAAAGCGATAGGATATCAACAATATGTTATGACTACAATTTTACAATGATCACAAGTTATTTATAATTTAGAATGCCAGGGTTTTAAGGACTTATCGCGACTACAAAAAAAATACGATACATAAAAAAAATGACTTAAAATTACATAAACTTGAACGATTTCCAGACACAGGTGTAGGTAGCTTTACGCGATAATCACTCTGTGTTTACCTTTCTCTGCCTGCGCTGGTGATGATCGCTGTTCAATGGCTTCCTCCAAAGATACTGTCAATCGTTTATTCAACCAGTTCTTCGTACTTTTAGTGCATCTCGCGAAACAAAAATAAATGCAGCAAACCATACATAAAACTGTACCGACACTTATGCAGATCAAAATGACGTTAAAACTATCCATTTTTGACTTCATATCGTTGACTTGATTTATGTTGTTTTGCGTATAATTTACTTCCTCTAACTTAGTTGAATATTGACCCATGTTGAATGAATGTCTTTGAATAAAAAAAATTGACTATTAGATATTTATTGCAGTAGTGAAACTGATCAAAGATGCGTTATGACTGTGACCGAAGAAAGTATCTTTGCGGAAGGAAAAAAAAATATCTGCCCTAAAATACTTACTATTTCTAAGTAAAACGTACGGGTTTTTTGATGACACGGCCGCTGCGTGAAACTCGCTGCGTTGCCGGGTCAGTCGCGATGCTAGGTTGCGACATCTGCTTACCCGTGTCGATAACTATACTTGGCGCCTGTGTTTGCGCGTCTGAGCTATTAATTAAGTATGCCGGTTTCAATCTATCTATCGAAATTACTGAACGGCGATTTGGTAGTTGAATTTCGAATGTTTTTTCGTTCCTCCTAATTACCTTAAATGGCCCATCGTATGGAGCTTTCAAAGGCTTTCTCACCGTATCATCTCTAACAAAAACATGTGTGCATGACTTAAGATCCGGATGCACAAACCATTTGCGATTATCCCGATGAGTGTTTGAAATTGGCCGTAATTTATCAATTGACTGACGAATATTTTCTATATACGTATACGAGTCGTCAAGTATAGTTTCCGACGAGCTAAAAAAATCATTTGGAAGCCTTAGTGTTTTTCCAAAAGTATACTCAGCTGCGCTTATGCCGTTTTCGCTGCGCCCTACTGCGCGTAAACCATACAGCACTGTCGAAAGCTCGTCAACCCAAGATTGATTGGTTAAACGAGACATCAGTGACGCTTTTAAACTGCGATGCCAACGCTCGACAAGGCCGTTAGCCTGCGCGTGGTAGCTGGTTGTTCTTATCCTGTTAATGCCTAAAACTTTAAGCAAATCTGCAAATAGTTGACTTTCAAACTGTCGACCCTGGTCCGTCGTAAGTCGGACCGGGCATCCATACCTGGTTATCCAGTTGTCGTAGATGACTCTGGCGACCGTCTCTGCTGTTATATCCTTGATTGGTATAGCCTCAGGCCACCGTGTACCTCGGTCTATGATGGTTACACAGTACCTGTATCCGTCTGGTGATGTAGGTAATGGCCCTACTATGTCTACATGAATATGTTCAAAGCGTTGTGCATGCTGAAATGTGCCATACTCTGAAATCGTATGTCTGGTGATTTTCGCTTTTTGGCAACTGACACAATTTTTTGCCCATCTGCCTACGTCAATGTTCATGTTAGGCCAGAAAAATCTGTCCGATAGCATTTTACGCGTGGTGCGTATACTAGGATGACTAAGTTCATGTATGCTATCGAATGCTAAACGTCTGAACGCCTCCGTCAAATATGGTCTTATTTTTGAAGTTGAAATGTCGCAATACACCTCTTTTTTAACTGTGGGTAAAAGTATACGTTTGATTACAACATTATTACTACTTACGTTTCCTGCTTCATGCTGCGCTAGGTAGTTATCAGATTTCTGCGACTCAGCTAGTTGCTCGTAATCGATGCTTGTGGGACAGGAAATAGTCGCGACGCGCGATAACGCGTCGGCGACCACGTTATCGCTGCCTGCTACGTGTCGTATGTCCGTTGTGAATTCGCTTATGAACAAAAGCTGCCTTGTTCGACGAGGTGTTTCTGACTCTGTACCTATTTTCGAAAAAGCGTGTACCAATGGACTATGATCGGTATAGACCGTTAACGGCCTTCCCTCGAACAACTTACGAAAATGTTTGATGGCGAAATAAATCGCTAACAATTCTCTATCGTAAGTGCTGTAACGCTTTTGAGTATCTGATAGACGTTTAGAAAAATAGCCCAGGGGTCTCCACGCACCTTTGTCCAGTTGCTGTAGAACCCCTCCGGTACATGTGTCCGATGCGTCTGTAAACAGTGCTAGCGTAGCGTCGCTGCTCGGGTGTGACAACGTGACCGCATTCTGTAACTGTAACTTACATTCTTGAAACGCTGCGTCAGCATCCGGCGTCCAGTTGATGGGAGATTTGTCGTTCTTTTTAGCGTTATGTAAATATTGAGATAAAATAGCTTGACTTTGAACCGCATGTGGAATATGTTTTCTATAGAAATTTATCATGCCTAAAAAACGTCGTAATTGGTTAACATTAGCAGGTTTAGGAAAATCTGATATGGCTTGTACCTTGTCTTGTAGAGGTCGAATTCCTTGTGCCGAAACGTGAAAACCAACAAACTCTAGTTCCGATACTCCAAAACAACATTTAGACTGATTAATTGTTAATCCAAACTTGTTTAAACGCTCAAATAATAGTCGAAGATGTTCCCTATGTTCTGCCTCACTTGTACTTGCTATGATGACGTCATCGATATAACTGAATACAAAATCCAACCCTTGTAAGACTGTATGATGCATGAACCTTTGGAAGGATTGCGCTGCATTTCGTAGTCCGAAGGTCATTCTCGTAAATTCGAAAAGTCCGAATGGGGTAATTATTGCTGTTTTCTCGATGTCGTCGTCATTAATGGGTATAAAATGATAAGATCGATTTACGTCGATACGTGAAAAAATTGTTTTACCTGCCAGGACGTAGGTGAAATCGTGCAGGCGCGGAATGGGATATCTGTCCGGTTTGGTGATGGCGTTTAGCTGCCGATAGTCACCACATGGCCGGATGTCTCCATTCTTTTTCGGGACGATATGCAGTGGGCTTGCCCACGCGCTCTTGGATGGCCTGCAAATACCTAATTCTACCATTAACTTAAATTCTTCTTTTACCTTCTGCAAACGATCTGGCGGTAACGGTCTTGCTCTAGCGTGAACCGGTGGTCCGGTTGTCTCGATGTAGTGCTTCTCTGAATGCTGTGGAGGTTCTTTAAAAGACATGGGTTTCGTTATGTCTGGAAAAAGTTTAAGTAAATCGTGATACGGATGATTTTCGGATAAAGTCGTGACAGATGCGTTAATACAACTTTGAACACTGGCAATAACATTAAGATTTGTTAGCGTGTCGATTAAACGCCTATTATTTAAATCAACTATCAGTTTATAGTGGCTTAAAAAGTCTGCTCCTATAATTGGTTGTTTAACGTCAGCTATAATAAACGTCCAACGTAATTCGCGCCTTATGTTAAGATCTAGGGTCAATGTGCGAGTACCATAGGTTTTTATTTGAGTCCCGTTGGCTGCAAATAAAACATAATCGTTTGAATCGTGCATGAAACTGCGTTTATTAGCCGTGGGGGGCAATACTGACACATTGGCACCTGTATCTATTAAAAAACTTAGCTTACTATTTTTATCCGTGATACACAACCGACGGTTTGTTCCCTCGATACAGCTTCCCGTCGCCGACTGTACGGTTGCTAGTTTTCCGACTTCCATGCGCAGGGGTCTCTACATTTCTTCGCTTCCTTCCCGAACCGGTAGTGGAAGAAACATAGGTAGTTCTCTTTTCTCGTACCAGATTGATCTCTTCTTTGGCCATAACCGCGTCCTCTGTACCGCTGATTCGACCTACTGCGACTGCGCGTGTTAAACTTCCCTCGTCGTAGCTCTGCGACTTCTAAAGTAAGCTTTGCTATGGCCTCAGATAGGTGATTTGACTGCTGCTCCTGTGTGACGGCTGCCACTTCTATTGGTCGGGTCGTCTCCATCACTTTGTCTGCTACCTCTGCGAGTTTGTCAGCATCTTCCAAGGTGGTGGCTGCTAACACCGTTCGCAATGCCGTCGGGAGATGATTCTGCCATAAAACTAGCAGCGTCTGTGACGATACGCGCGTTCCTGCTAAGCTTTTCATAAGCCTGAGAAGTTGTGAGGGTTTCTGATCGCCGAGCTGCATCTCGCCCATTAGTTTTTGAATGCGTTTAGTCTCTGATTCTTCATAGATGTCTAGTAGATGTTTTTTCAAAGCATCATATTTCTTGTCCTCAGGTGGTGTCTCCAAGAACGCTGCTACTTGCTGTATAACTTGTTTGCTCAGTTTAGCAATGAGTAATTGGTACTTTGCGTTATCGTTGGCCTTTTGAGGAGCCACTGCCGCTTCGAAATGTATAAACCACAACGCCGGCTGGTCCGTCCAAAATTCGGGAATGCGCGCCGCTACAGAAATCAATACAACCTCCGGTTTATCTTCCTCCGACATCTTCGTTACTTTTCACTGTCCGCAGAGAGTGAACTGAAGGGTACCGAGTGTGAGTCAACCTACCGACGCTTGAAATTGAGTCGCCCCGCCAAACGTTACTTGCACTGAAAGTCACTTTACTGCACACGGGTGTCACCACTGTTAGTCTGTACTATTATGTCTATATCGAATGATTAACTTCACTGTCTCTAAGGTAATCACTTTCCAGGTAATGTTTAGAAGGATTTAGTGTTGCAGTAAAACAACTTAATGCAGTTCACGAAAGCTTCGCTTATATTGGTACCGAAATTATAATTAGCACATACAGTACATAGAGAAAACGAAAGATAAAGTTCACATAACACAAATTACACAGAGTATAGAAGTACAGGTTATGTGTGTTGTGTTGGTCAGTAGGCTGACACGGGACGACTGGCTCTACTTAGCTATCGGCTACAGGAATGCTGATTTGGCGCAAATACATGAGTGTGTACACCCCTACAGTATAAGGGATGAATCGGACACGGAAAAGGTAGAAATACCTACTCTAGAGCCTCAACAAGGAAGTAGTGACAGCGATAATGATCAGATTGTCAAATCTGGCTCGTTGATCTATTTATAAAGGCAAAGACAACACAATTTGGAACCGTGCTCCTCCGGATCCCCGCGTCCGCACAAGAAGTGAAAATATAGTCACTGGGACACCAGGAGTTAAACGTCAAGCAAAAAATGCTCTTCTTGAATTGGATTGTTTTCATCTCTTTGTCATATGCCCAGTGATAAAAGATAGGAAGTCTAAATACATTTGTATATCCTGTACTAGTCACATTTGTTTGGAGCATGCAAATTTCTTTTGCGAAAATTGTCGCCGATATGAAGAAGAAAATTCAGATAGTTCCTAAAGCTTTTCGATTATCCAAAGATGATAGTATTTTAGTTCATTTATTAGTGCCTTAAATTAATGAAAGTCTGACTTCGATCTCTGCATTATATGTAAGATTGTTAATTATAGAACTAAGAGTTTAATTTCTATTAATTAAAATTAAGCGATTTTGAATCATTGTTAAATAAATATATTTTCACATATATTTACATATTTTATTTATTATCTGTAATAATAATACATTCTAAAATTCAGTTTTTGCTAGACTGTTGGCTCTGTCTACCCCGCAAGGGATATATAGACGTGATTATATGTACGTATAAAATTTGTAAACTTGTATAAATGTATAATATTAATAAAAGTTATTTTAAAATTGCACTTGCACTTTACACTTTTTTTTGAAACTTTTTAGAAATCACTTAAAACTTTTTTATTTTTTATTTTAAACTAGCTATAATACCCGGCTTCGCCCGGGAGTTGATATAAGATTACACGGTAGGTGAAATAAAAAAATAAACTTTGACGCGATAGTAAAAAAAAATATTGAAAACATTCGCTCATTGTTTACACTATTTGCTTATAAACAACATTTTTCATTTTATTGTCTGGAGTATATATATATAGATTTTTTGTATTTCCTACCCTTGAGTAAGCTACATACAGCTGACCGTGAGAGAAGCAGGGTTCTTTGAGGTTAATGCCACAATATTTTAAAGTTTGTCCTTGCGCTTTGTTAATTGTAAAACTAACAGCTAATTTAATAATTGGAAATTGCAGTCTTTTAAATTGAAATGGCAATTCAGAAGAGATCAGTGTTATTCTAGGTATAAATACTGTTTGCCTTTGTTCTTTCCAGAAATAAGTTCAGCTACAATAATATTATTCGATAGCTGTTTTATGATCATTCTCGTTCCATTACATAGTTTTGGAGAGCTGAGATTTCTAAGTAGTATGACTGGAGATCCAATTTTGAGACGAAGGCAGTGTAATGGCATTCCTGGTACTTGTAAAGAGTTCAGAAATTCTGTAGGGAAGTTGACACTTTCCTCACTGGATACCATCGTTTCCATCGATTTATACATATATTCTCTCTTCACCAGGTATTTTCTTTAGAATATTGAAATTGATATCGTCAACAACATTATTTTTAGTGGCCAAAATTGCTCTTTGAAATAACCACTCTACGTTGGTATAGTTTTGAACAATATTTGGATAAATTTTGTCGATTAGATCGTTTTCAGTAGTGGCTATGTTACAGAAACCACTATTGAGTTCAATGAGGCCGGTCGTTTGGTTAGTAGGATATGTGTCTTCACCTATTTGTAAAAGTATTTTAGCAAAATGTGCTGTTGTTTCATCTTTTGATAATTCAACTCTCATGTTTTTTGTTAAACAAAATAAAACAAAAAAAACAAAATGCGTCGACGCTAACGTTGACGAGGGCTAAAGAGTTAGCGGAGCAAACGGCCTGTGCTAAGCAGGCGAAAGTCATGTGTAAAGAAGAATCTGCTATATTGAAGGAAGAGCCTATACTGCGAGCAAAAGTTCAAACCAGCCGAGGCGATCAACAGCGGCCCGGCGCGGCGCGCGGCGACGTAGCGGATATATCATGTCGTTGCTTGGTTTGCGGATTAAAAAATCACACAAGTGAGAAATGCCGCTACAAGACGTATAAATGTCAGAAATGTGGTGTCAAAGGCCATCTGAAGAAAGTGTGTACAGCGGCTAAAAAATCGTCCGACCATCAGATTCATCATTGCAATTCGACAATGGAATATCAAGCCCCTGAAAACATTGCCTTGAATTGTGAGGAATGTCAAAATTTTAATTTGAAGTATGTAACCGATAAGCCAATTTTGATTAATGTTTGTTTAGGTGGTAAAATTATTTCCATGGAATTAGATTCAGGCTCTGGTAATAGCGTAATTTCCGAGAAATTGTATGAAAAATATTTTTCAATCTATAACTTGCACCAGAGTTATTTAAGAATGTGCCTATATGATGGAAGTAAAATAATTCCTTTAGGATATTTTGCTATTGAAGTGTTCTATAATAATACAAAAAAGCAATTAAAGATTTTTGTAGTGAGAAATGGAGGTCCTCCTCTATTAGGTAGGGATTTTATGTCTGCATTTAATTTAGTGATAACGAGCGGCTTACACTCTGTTACAAATAAGAATGAGTTAGAGCAATTACTGGCAAAGTTTTCGAACTTGTGGCGTGACGAACTGGGTGCGTTTAATAAGTTTAAAGTTAAATTACAACTTAAGGATAACTCCAATCCCAAATATTTTAAACCACGAAGTGTACCCTTTGCTCTCAGAGAAAAAGTAGAACAAGAAATTGATAGATTAGTCAAGTTAGGTATTCTTGTTCCCGTTAACTATTCTGACTACGCTACAAAACGATGGTCAAGTCAAGATTGCTAGTGATTTTTCAATTACATTAAACAAAGATCTTATTATTGATAAATATCCGTTACCTCGTATAGAGGAAGTGTTCGCGAAAATTGGAGGCGGTGAACGGTATAGTAAAATTGACTTAAAAAATGCCTACAATCAATTTTTATTAGAGGATCCGTCACAGGATCTCACTACAATTAATACTCATAAAGGGCTTTTTAAATATACTCGTTTAGTTTACGGCTTGGCGAACGCGCCGGCAATTTTTCAGTCAATGGAGTCGTTGCTTTCAGGCATTAAAGGGGTTAGTGTCTGGTTGGATGATATTTGTATAACCGGATCAGATTCGGATACTCATTTAAAGAGACTGCACAAAGTTCTGAGTAGACTGAATGATGCTGGATGTAGTGGTCTGTGGGTATGCCGGAATAAAAACAAGTGCCTATATCCACGCAAATACACTTTAATGGACACACGTACAGTTTATAGAAATACAGAAGGAGCACAGAGAAAAGAAAGATAGTCCAAGCGAAACACAAGAAGCAGGGAAAGAAAGTTCTAAAACACAAAACAAGCGAGTAAGCGATTCACGTAAGACGCGATACAATGGCAAGCGACGTGAGGTCTGCGGTGCATAGGTGAATCATGACTAGTGGGGTATCGGCCGGCCGGTCGTGTCCGGCGCATCGTAGGTACTCGTAGCTATACAGCTATGATGCGTTATCCTTGCATTAGTTTGCCGCCCGGCTTTGCGTGTCGATTATATTTTGTAAGTGTAAATATAAATTAATATATAAGTTGTAAATAAAATGTAATTAGAAAATATTATTAAATACTATAAATTATATTAATATATAGGTTATATAGGTTATTATTATATAAATAATGATAAATAGAAATAAGTTCCCTACATCACTCCCCTCCAGAGACCGTGTCTACGGGCGATAATAATCTGGGAAGTGTACTTTCCTCCCCGAACGCGTTGTTCGTGAGACAGGGGTGTCAGGAATAACGGGAATGTCGGGAATTTACCGGACTTCAGGATCTGAAGGAGCGGGGGATGGTAAATCTTGGGTTGAGTCGTCGGACAGTATGTAGGCTGGTTTCAGACGGTCTACGCTTACTGTCGTCTCTTTCCCTTTTAACCTAATCCTAAAAAATTTGGCACTTCTCTTCAGAACTTCGTGTGGCTCTGTATAAGCAGGCTGAAGTGAGCCACGCAACATGTCTTCCCGAAGAAATACTACTCTGTCAAGAAAGTAGCGGGAAAAGATCAATAATACACAAACTGTTTGTTATTCATCCAAATTTATTTTATCACCTTCAAAATATGCTCCTTTAGAAACGATACACTTACGCCAACGAATAATCCAATCATCAAAACATTTTTTAAACGCTGTTTCCGGAATTGAGGTCAGTTCTCGCCGCGAATTCTCTTTTATGTCTTCTACCGATTGAAAACGGGTGCCACGAAGTGGTAATTTGAGTTTAGGAAAAAGAAAAAAGTCGGCTGGAGCCATATCTGGTGAATATGGTGGTTGCTCGATGGTATTTGTTGAGTGTTTGGTTAAAAATTCGTTCACAATGATGGCCTTGTGCGAAGGTGCATTATCATGGTGCAAAATCCAAGAATTTTCTTTCCACAAATCTGGCCTTTTTCGTCGGATTTGCTCTCTTAAACGCCGCATAACACTCAAATAATATTCCTTATTTACCGTTTGACCTTCCGGCAAGAATTCCGAGTGCACAACACCGCGATAGTCAAAGAAAACAGTCAACATGACTTTGACTTTTGAACGACTTTGGCGTGGTTTTTTCGGTTTCGGTTCAGTTGGAAGGCGCCACTCCGAAGCTTGTTGACTAGTTTGCATGTCAAACTCGTAAACCCACGTCTCGTCACCAGTAACAATGCGTTTCATGAATGTTGGGTCGGAATTGACTCGTTCTAGCATGTCCTCAGCGACTCTCATGCGATTGAGTTTTTGAAAAAAATTCAGGTCTTTTGGGACTAGCCGAGCGGCAACATGTTTCATACCCAAATTATTAGTTAAAATGGTACGGATCGACTCGTGAGATACAGAAAGTTCGGTGGCTATCTCTCTCAAAGTTGAATGAGGATTTTCAGTCACTATTTCCTTCACTTTTGCGATGTTAACTTCAGTTGCAGACGTTGATGGCCTACCAGAGCGAGGCAAATCTTCCATCACATCTCGACCGCTTTTGAACGCTTTGTACCACTCATAAGCACGAGTTTTTGATAAAGTCGATTCACCGTAAGCCTTCTGTAACATTTTCAGTGACTCCGAACACGATATTCCATTGGCAATGCAAAATTTAAGACAAACTCTTTGTTCGATGTTTTTACCCATTATGAAATTAGCAATACACACTAGATATGATATAACTAAAAATAGCACTGTATTTAATGTAAACAACAGATGCAACTCAAACTCCGCGCCAAAATGGAAAACAGTTGTGCCAATCTAACAACAACAAAAAAAACAAAAATTTGAATTTGGAACCATAAATAAATAATCCATTCCCGATACTTTTCTGACTGAATGTACATGGCTGCAAGTGGCGAGGTCTTTGAAAACGAAAGTTCTGTGAGATGAGTGGTGCTGAGGGGGAACGGGACGTACATTCTCGGCGAAAGACTTCATGCGAGCTGAGAAGTCGGTAATGTCGGTTATGTAACCGGGGACGTTGTGACCAAAAAATTCACCAGGAAGGCGAAGTGGTTCGCCATACACCAACTCAGCCGATGAGCTTTGGAGGTCTTCCTTAAAGGTGCTCCTGATGCCAAGGAGAACAAATGGTAGGGTCTCCGTTCAGTTGAGACTTGCGTGACATGTGATGGCTGCCTTCAGCTGCCGGTGAAAGCGTTCAACCAAGCCGTTGCATTGTGGGTGGTATGCCCTGGTCTTCCGATGATCGAAACCAATGGATTTCGACAGCTGCTGAAATAGCGCTGACAGGAACTGTCGTCCGCGGTCGGTAACGATCTCGGTGGGACAGCCGTATCGGGATATCCAACAAGCTACAAAAGCTTTGGCCACTGTTTTGGCGGTGATATCGGTAAGCGGCACAGCTTCAGGCCATCGCGTAAAGCGATCGACGAGTGTGACACAATACCGATATTCACCGTCAGGGGGTAGTGGGCCGACGAGGTCCAAATGGACATGTTTGAATCGCGCTGAAGGTAAATCATGCGTACCTATAGGTGACGCGACGTGCCTGTTTACCTTGGAGCGCTGGCATGCCAAACATGCCTTTGTCCACTCTCGGCAGTTTTTCCGCATCAGTGGCCAGACAAATCGTTGTGCAACGAGCTTGGCTGTGGCATTAGCACCGGGATGAGAAAGCGAATGAAGGCAGTCAAAAACTTGTCGACGCAGTGCCTTGGGAACAAAGGGCCTGGGGGCCGGTGTACTGACTTCGCAGTACAGTTCAATACGACTCCCAGGTACGTTCATTTTCTGGAGGCGTAAAGACGCTATGCCTTGAAGGTGTTCTGATAGCTCGGGGTCTGTGGCTTGGAGTTTGGCCATGACTTCGAGATCTACGGGTATATGCAGTTCACAAATGCGGGAAAGCGTGTCGGCAACGACGTTGTCCTTGCCAGAGATGTGACGCACATCCGTTGTGAACTGCAAAATGAAATCGAGATGTCTATACTGACGTGGCGAACAGTTACTTTTCCGCTCGTGGAAAGCGAAACATAAAGGCTTATGATCAGTATAGACTGTGAAGTCAGTGGCCTCCAGCATATGTTCTCTGTAAGACCCAATGGTTGACTGGTAGATAATGCTTCTAGCATTAAGTCCGCCAATTGTGCTATACATTTGTATTTTGTGCAATGAAGTTTAAATAAATAAATAAATAAATATGTCGAAAGTATTTGATACTCTCGTATATTGCAAGGAGCTCACGATCATATGGAGAGTATTTGACTTGTGACGGGCTCAACTTGCGTGAGAAAAACGCCAGTGGCTGCCAGTCATAATCCTTAAGCTGCTGCAGGACTCCACCTATCGCCGTATCTGAGGCGTCAGTGACGAGTCTCAGTCTAGCTTGGGAATCAGGATGGGCCAAAAGGGCAGCGTCACAAAGGCTCCTTTTGCACGCTTCAAAGGCATCCCAAGCAGTACCTGTTATGGCAACAGGGTGAGAAGCTTTGATCGACCCAGTGAGTAAGGCATTCAGAGGAGCTTGAATCTGGGCAGCATTGGGCAAAAATCGCCTGTAAAAATGTATCATGCCCAGGAATTGCCTGAGCTCTCTGGCTGTCTTAGGCACTGGGAAATCAGCTAGGGCCTTCACTTTGCTGTCAAGTGGTTTAGTGCCGCTCTCAGATATGGTGTATCCGAGGAATGTTACTTCAGATGCACCGAAAATGCACTTATTAGTGTTGATAAGTACACCATAGTCTTTCATCCGGGTGAAAAGTTGGCGTAGGTGACCCTCGTGTTCGGCCTGGGTTTTGCTAAATATGAGGAAATCGTCCAAATAAGGGTAGCAAAAGTCCAGGCCGCGGGTCATTTCATCAACAAACCGTTGAAAAGTTTGCCCGGCATTACGCAACCCGAAGGTCATATAGGGAAACTCGAAGAGTCCGAACGGTGTGGAAATCGCGGTTTTAGAAATATCGGCTTGAGCGACTGGGATGAAATGATAGGCTTTTACTAGGTCGACGACAGAAAAGTACTTACATCCGGCGAGGGTGTGGGAAAAATCATGTATATGACGGATAGGGTATTTGTCCGGTATAGTTCTGGCGTTCAGTAACCTATAATCGCCACAGGGGCGCCACCCGTTATCCTTTTTGGGAACGAGGTGTAAGGGTGATGCCCATTGGCTATCGGACGGGCGCGCGATACCGTTAGCAACCATAGCATCGAACTCAGTCTTTGCTATTTTCAGTTTGTTTGGTGCTAATCGGCGGGGTGAGCATGAGACTGGGGGTCCAGGAGTGGTTCTTATATGGTGTGTGGTGTTATGCTTGACGATATCCGGAATACCAGCGGGTCGTGTTATTTCCGGAAATTTGAATAAAATGGCATGATACCTACTGTTACCACCAGTTGAGATTTTTACACTGGACACCAGGGTGTTGCGGGTGGCTACTCTAGTAACAGTGCTGACATTGGTTAGGCTATCGATTAACTTTTGGTTCCTGATATCAACGGTAAGTTGGTAAAATGATAAAAAATCTACGCCAATGATATGTTTTGTAACGTCAGCAACCACAAAGCGCCATTGAAAATTCCGGCGTAAACCTAAATTTAAGTTTAGTTGTATATAGCCATAAGTATCGATAGCCGAACCATTGGCAGCACTCAATTGATAGTCGGACTTCGCACGGGTACGGTGCTCTATAAGTGCAAAAATAGGGTACACACATATATCACTACCAGTGTCTATTAAATAGTCTATGTTGCTCGAGCGATCCTTAACGAAAAGGCGACCGGTGTGAATCTGGCAGTCGTCCGTCGCCATCACTGACTGCCGGGAAGGTTTCCCGATTCGAAACGGAAGTCGCACGGTTTCACACAATATTTCGCGTTAGATCCGTGTTTATGATGATACCAACAGACTGGAAAGCGCCGATAGTTAGATTGGGACCTCTGACTACGCGATGACGATCAGCTGCGTGTACTGGGTCGATGGCCACGCTCCCGTTGACGCGACTGTCGGCTCATTTGCATCTGGAGCGCGCTGACCTGCTTTGTCAACTGCGCCACCTGCTGTGTTAGGAGATCGATTGATGATGACGGTGCTGACGACGACGTGGCGGCTACTTGCTGTGTCGGAGTCGCTATGTCGTGCACACGATCGGCTAGTTCCGCGAGAGCGTCCAGAGACAGCAAGGGTTGCGAGGCGATGATCGGCTGCAATCCCGTGGGTAACCTGCTAGTCCAGATCGTCTTCAAAAAGTCGTCAGGTATCCAGCAAGATGTTGCAGGTGCCGGAGAAATTGCGACGGCTTGCGTGTGCCAAGCTGCTTGTGCATCAGCAGCTGCTTCACCTTATTTTCGCGCGACACAGACAAACGCTTAATCAGCTCGGACTTCAGGCGCGCGTAGTCAGCTGGACCGGTGAGAATATCCTCTACTTCGGCTGCGTACTGTCTATCCAGCGTTGCAAGGACGTGGTAGAATTTAGTTTGGTCGTCAGTTATCCTCATATTGGCAAACTGTCCTTCCACTTGAGCGAACCATATGGCAGGTTTCTCGGGCCAAAACGGAGAAATTTTCATATGCCCAGGCGCTGAGGGTAGAAATACAGGCGCCGCTGTGCTTGCTGCTTCCTCAAATTTCGACGCCGCCATCTTATCTTGCTTCTTGGCACTGGTACGTACAGTCACGTTGTCGCTGTCCGAATCCGACATTTTCTCCAAATTCCGTGTCCTTAGGGGTCACCAGTTGTAGTGGTCTGTGGGTATGCCGGATTAAAAACAAGTGCCTATATCCACGCAAATACACTTTAATGGACACACGTACAGTTTATAGAAATACAGAAGGAGCACAGAGAAAAGAAAGATAGTCCAAGCGAAACACAAGAAGCAGGGAAAGAAAGTTCTAAAACACAAAACAAGCGAGTAAGCGATTCACGTAAGACGCGATACAATGGCAAGCGACGTGAGGTCTGCGGTACATAGGTGAATCATGACTAGTGGGGTATCGGCCGGCCGGTCGTGTCCGGCGCATCGTAGGTACTCGTAGCTATACAGCTATGATGCGTTATCCTTGCATTAGTTTGCCGCCCGGCTTTGCGTGTCGATTATATTTTGTGAGTGTAAATATAAATTAATATATAAGTTGTCAATAAAATGTAATTAGAAAATATTATTAAATACTAAAAATTATATTAATATACAGGTTATTATTATATAAATAATGATAAATAGAAATAGGTTCCCTACACTGGATTACGACTTCAAAAAGAAAAATGAGAGTTTTTCAAGGAAACCGTGCAATACTTAGGTTATGTTATTAGCAAGGAAGGACTTCAAACTTGTCCCGATAAGGGACGTTTGAAGTTCTTCCTTGCTAGTGAAGGCTGTTCTAAACGCGCCAGAGCCGACAAACGTCAGTGAGGTAAAGAGGTTCTTAGGTGTAGTTAACTATTATAGAAATTTTATCCCTAATGCGTCTTCACGAGCTATTGCGAAGTGATGTTCTGTGGGAGTGGGGAGAGCGACAACGGCGCAGCATGGCGGCCGTGCGTCGCGAGCTAGCCTCGGAGCGCGTACTAGCTCACTTCGACCCCGCCGCGCAGCTCGTGTTGAGTGTGGACGCCGGCCCGGCCGGGCTCGGCGCGGTGCTGTCTCAGCGGACTGCTGACGGCGCGGCGCCGAGTGGCCCCTGGCATATGCATCGCGATCCCTAGCGGCTAGCGAACGAAATTACAGCCAAATTCAAAAAGAGGCGACCGCCATTATATTTGGCGTCAAGCGATTTCACCAGTATCTTTATGGCCGTGATGATCCTTTCATTTTAAAAACGGATCATAGGCCGCTAGTATCGATATTTAACAATAATTCCGGTATACCGATAACAGCCTTGCATTTGCAAAGGTATGCGTTTATATTATCGGCTTATTGTAGAGGAGCTAACATTATGTACTATGTAACCTATTTATAAGACGAGGCTATTGAATAAAAGTCAGTATTAACTTAACACTCGTTGTATCACTTAGCCACCCTACACCCGAACCACACATGGCGACCGTGACAGTGTTTACATTCCTTTAACCATATAGGGACTGGAAGTGAACATTACATTCAAAATGTGTATTCGTGGACTTTGCCTATCCCCGTGCGGTGTTCTCATTGTGCCGAATTATTCACTTATTTTTATTAATTTACCTCATCATGGGCTCTACAAACACTAAGGAAGAGGTCATCCTTGCCCAAAACGCAGCAGCAGGTGCAAACAATGCAGATATTCGGCAATTGGCATTTCATATGAGCGCAACGAATATTATACTGCTCATTTTGTTGTCTCTAGCTGCCCTGACTTTTATTTACTGCATTTTCAAAATATATCGGAGATACCACAAGAGATTAATTTTCAATGAGTTAAATCGAGATGCTGTGAGGAGATCATTATTCCGGCAGAGGACGAGACTGGCTGATAGACGTAGCCTAGCGGGAAAAAAAGAAGAAGACGAGATGGTATTAAAGTGGTGAAACAGTGAATAAAGTGCGCGTATTCATGTTTTGCGTGTGTAATGTATCTACTCGTATATCAAAAATAATATATAATCGCGGTATAGTTATATAAGCAGTTAAGGGTATGTATTGTAATATTTTTAAATATTTTTTATGGCAGAATTAGACAATTTAAGATTATTGTATTCCAGCCTTCAACAAATAAGAAAATATCTTATTAAAATAGGCCCAAGTCGTAGAAAAGGCAATATCATTGTGTCAAAGATAAAAGAGGCAGACGAATCAGTAGAAGAGTACAATACATTTTTAAATAAATATTCTGAGTTAAAAAGCACACTTGAGAGTAGTGTATGTACCCAAATAGAGGAACTTTGTTGTGAATTCAATAATTTATATGATCAAATACTAGACTTGTGTTCTGAAAAAGATTGTGAAATACCTGAAGTCTCAAATACGGCAACCTCTAAATTCGATTTAAAAACGGCTTTACACTTATTACCAGTTTCTTCTGACGATGAATCCAGTATAAGACAGTTGATAGATGGGATAGAATATTATAGGTCAGAATTGGAGGAGTCTTCTCACATTAAATTGATGAATTTTGTATTAAAAAACAGGCTTTCTCAAGCATCTAAACTAAAACTATCCAAAACATATAGCAGTTTTGATGATTTTATTGCTGATTTAAAATTGCATTTATTACCGAAAAAATGGGCCTCCGCTATTCAGCGCAAGTTACAAACTTTTAAACAAAATAACTTATCAGTTGACGATTTCGGGAAGGAAATCACTGAAATGTTTGTCCAGCTGACGATTGCGCAATCCGAAGGCAATGATTCAAAATTTGAAGTTTTAAAGCCACTCAATGAAAAGCAGGCAGTTAAATGTTTTTCCGACGGATTACGGAATCGCAGGCTCAGCACCATCATTACAGCGAGAAATTATTCATCCCTTAAGGACGCTGTTCAGGCGGCAGTCGACGAGGAGGTTGCATCATCTCCACCGTCAAATGATATTTTAACTATGAATTTTAGAGGCAGACCCTTTCGCCGCGTTGCAGGAAGAGGTCGGTACTTGACAGGCAGGTCATGGGGCTCCCAACCGGGGCGACAACCCCAACGTGATGGACAGTACTCGAGAGGTGCCCAGCATGTCAGGTCAACACCCAGGTCATTTCACAGAGGTAGAGGTAGGTACAATAATAACAATTTTTCGTACAGGAAGCAGTACCCAAATAACCAGCGCATACATATTTTGTCAGATTCGCAACCTAGCCAGGAATCAGAAATAGTTAATGATTCTTCTTTAAACTTTTTTCGTGACTAAAAATTATATTTCGTCTTTTAATAATAAAATGTATGTTATGTTAATATTCAGTCACGAACTTCTTATCCATATCTTTTATTACTTGATACCGGAGCTCTCATTTCTGCAATCAAACATATACATGTTTTGGAACAAAATATTCCAATCCATAACGAGAATATCTTAGTCAACGGAATTGGAGGCGAGATTCAATCAATTGGATACGCATTCTTGCAGTTGCAAATTGGAAACCAAACACTGACGTTCTATGTTTCTGATAACTTGCCATTTACAGCGCATGGAATTCTAGGACAAGACTTTTTAAGCAAGTATAAATCGGTATTGAATTTCGGTAATCGTACCTTACTATTGTGGAATAACAACATTAATTTATCATTACCTATAATTATGTACAACACAAATATTTCTCTTCCTTCAAGATCTGAGTCTATACATTTTATCGATACGTGTGAAACTGAGGAATGTGTGGTTAGTGCGACAGAACTGCAAGATGGGATCTTTATTGCGAGTTGTTTAGTAAAACCTACTAATGGAAAAATACCTATTCGCATTTTAAACACTACTGAATCGGATTTAAATTTAAAAGAAGTATTTCCCACCTTACTTAAAGCCAGTGATTACGAGATGTGTATATTTCAGGAAACTAGTACTAAAGCGGAACCTGTTAAAAAATTATTAAACGCGATAAATCTTAAGAACTTGAATAAAGAAGAGCGCAACTCAATTGAATCAATTTGTGCTAAATATTCCGATATTTTCTATCTTTCAGGCGATAAATTGACTACGACTAAATTATACGAACATAAAATAACTTTAAAACTCGGTGTTACTCCAGTGTATACAAAGCCTTATAGACTTCCGCATGCACAAAAAAATGAATTAAAAAAACAAGTTAATGATTTATTGGAGCAAGGCATTATAGAACCTTGTAGTAGCGAGTGGTCCAGTCCAGTTTTGCTGGTCCCTAAAAAATCTGACTCAAGTGGGGAAAAGAAGTGGCGCTTGGTCATAGACTATCGGAAATTGAACAACTGTATCCAAGATGATAAATTTCCACTTCCAAATATAACGGAAATATTAGATTCGCTTAACGGCTGTATATAGTATATTTCAGTCATTTAGACTTAAATCAAGGATTTTTTAATGTGGGTCTTGAGAAAGACAGTAGAAAATTTACATCTTTTTGCGCAGGCTCTCAGTTTCAAATGCGGAGAATGCCCATGGGATTGAAAACCAGTCCCAGTTCATTTTCTCGTATGATGACCATGGCAATGGCAGGTTTATCTTACGAAAAATGTTTAGTATACCTTGACGATTTCATAATAATGGGAAAATTTAATTGATCATAATAAAAATCTTTTACTTGTTTTCGATAGACTGAGGCACGCAAACTTAAAATTAAATCCCGCTAAATGTAATTTTCTAAAAAAGGAATTATTGTATCTAGGACATATCGTATCGAGTGATGGTGTATTGCCAGACCCAGAAAAAAATAAAATTATTAAAAGTTATCCCGTACCAAAAAATGCCGATGAAACAAGACGATTCGTCGCATTCGCTAACTACTATAGAAAATTTATTGATAAATTTGCACAAATATCTTATCCTTTAAATAAAATGTAGGAAAAATACAAAATTTGTTTGGGATAGTGAGTGCTAGAATGCTTTTGAAACTTTGAAAAACTGTATGACGACAACCCCCATACTTCAATATCCCGATTTTTCGGAAAATAACGAGTTCATATTACAGACGGATGCCTCAGGATATGCTTTAGGCGCTGTTTTATGTAACAACGATAGACGACCAATAGCTTTCGCTAGTAGGAATCTCAATAAGGCAGAGAAAAACTACCCGACTTTAGAGAAGCAGTTGCTTGCCGTGGTTTGGGCAGTAAAACATTTTTGTCCATACCTTTACGGACGAAGATTTAAAATACTTACCGATCACAAGCCACTCGTTTATTTGTTCAATTTAAAAGATCCCTCTAGCAGGTTGTTTAAGTTTAGATTGGTTTTAGAGGAGTATGATTATGTAGTTGAATATTTGAAGGGGAAGGAGAATGCGGCTGCAGACGCATTATCAAGGATAAAAGTGACTTCGGAAGAACTGAAAGAGATGAGTGATAATTTGTTGGTGATGACACGAGCTCAGGCAAAGAAGTTATGTATAAATGATGCTTCCTCTGACGAAGATATTATTTCTACAGACGATCGGCCTGATCAACCGAAAATCGTGGAAATTAATATTAAGCCGAAGGACGCAACAGAACTCAGATTTATAGACAGTAATAATTTGAATAAATTAAGAAAACAGAATAAGATAACATGTGAAAGTAAGATACTTATATACGTATTAGAAGAAAATATAATTTTTATAAATCCAGCTTCTCGAACACAAATTACGCGAGACGAATTTGTGCGAGAGCTGTGTAATTTCGCAAAACAAATAAATATAAGCGAAATATATTTCATAAAGAATAAATCACAATTATATTAAATCACAATTTAAACGCTATACTAGGGTGGTCTAAAAACTTTGGGATTCACGTTAATGTAAAAAAGTGTCAGGCGGTTGTAGTGGGAAGTGCCTATCAAATAAATAATTTAGACCTCAATAGTACGCCACCTCTGATGTTCGACAGCACTCCGATACCTTTTAGTCCGACTGTCAAAGACCTCGGTCTTCTTATTGATTCAAACCTTTGCTGGAACCCATATGTCGTTGAGCTCAGTCGAAAGGTCTACGGGTCTCTACATTACCTGCAACGTCTTAAACATTTTCTTCCCATCAAAACTAAGGTAATGCTGGCGCAAGCACTTGTTATACCCATTATTGATTATGCTGATGTGTGTTGTTTGGATCTAACT
Source organism: Amyelois transitella (assembly GCF_032362555.1). Taxonomy (NCBI): domain Eukaryota; kingdom Metazoa; phylum Arthropoda; class Insecta; order Lepidoptera; family Pyralidae; genus Amyelois; species Amyelois transitella. The sequence goes on from NC_083536.1 coordinate 2,204,687, forward strand.
GAAGAACAACTTAATAAGCTTGAACGTCTTCTCAATAACTGCATCAGATTTATTTTCTGTCTTCGTAAGTATGACCATGTCTCTGAATTCCGTTCTCAGCTTAAGTGGCTGCCCATCCGACAACGTAGGAATCTTCATATTCTTTGTCAACTTTATAATATTCTTAATAATCCCCTAGCTCCAGATTATCTTAGATCCGAATTTCAACTTTTAAGTTCCACCCATGAAAGAATCCTACGTTCCTCTAACAGGTTGACCCTCGCAACACCTTTTCACCGTACAGGTTTCTATTCAAATTCTTTCGCTGCTACAGCTGTCAGAATTTGGAATGCACTTCCCGTTTCCGTTCAAGCTTCTCCGAGCCGCGCCAGTTTTAAGTCGCACGTGGTCCAGTTGTTTCTGACCCAGTCATGAGAGAGTAAATAATCTCTGTATGTAATCTGCTGCAAATATATATATGTATATATATATTTATATATGTATGTATTGTATGTGTAGTGTAGTTTATGGGTATATACATGTATATATTAAGTATAGGTTTATAGTATAAATGGTATAGTAAGTATGTTTATTATAAATTTTATTATCACCCACACAAAGGTTCTCTGCTTAACCCAATGGTAGACTGTTAGATAATGCTATTAGCATTAAGTCCGCCTATTGTACTTTACAAATTGTAATTGTTACAATAAAGAATAAATAAATAAATAAATATACTGAAGAATTTGTATATAAACTAGCGAGTGAAATAAAAAAAAATATAAACTATAAAGGGCCCAGGTTATGTATATTAAAAGACGTGGAAAGAATAGATAACAAAGATGACAAAAGGGTCATACTTAACGATTTCCATCTATTGCCCACGAGTGGCCACGCGGGCATTAGAAGAATTTTAAATAATATTAAACGTTACTATTTCTGGCCTTCTATGGAGACTGATGTCAGAAACTTTGTAACGAAATGTCCAAAGTGCCAGAAACAAAAATACACAGTCCAGGTGAAAGAGCCAATGGCCATTACCTCGAGTGCACACTCGGCATTCGAAAAAATTTTTCTAGACCTTGTAGGACCCTTGGATAGAGACAGCTATGACTATTCGTATGTTCTGACTCTTCAATGCGAACTAACAAAATATGTATGTGCGTTTCCATTACATACTAAATCATCAACAGAAGTGGCGCGCAGCTTCGTAAATAATTTTATTTTACAGCATGGCATTCCTACAGAGATAGCTACAGATAGGGGTACAGAGTTTATGTCCGACATATTCAAAGAGCTATGTATATTGCTTAATATAAATAAATTAAACTCCACAGCCTATCATCACCAGAGCGTAGCCGCCCTGGAGAACTCCCATAAGCATCTAGGAGCATTTCTACGCATCCAAGCTGAAGGTAAGCCCGAACTGTGGAGCACATGGCTTCCATATTGGTGCTTTGCGTACAACACTTCAGTACATAGGTCAACTAAATTTTCTCCCTTCGAACTTGTTTACGGTAGAAAATGTAATTTGCCGAATAACTTTACAAAAACTATTTAACCCTTATGTAATCACGATAGCTACCCCCATGAATTAAAATACAGACTCCAAGTATCCCAAGCTAGCTGAAGCGCGTAAGAACTTATTAGAAAGTAAATTATTCAGAAAAAATAAATATGATAGTCATATAAACCCAGTGTTTAATAAGCCTAATGATCTAATTCTAATTAAAAATGAAACTGGTAATAAGCTGTCAGATTTATATTCAGGTCCGTACTTAGTTATAAGAGATGTATCACCGAATGTAGAAGTAAATATTAATGGTAAGACAGATATAATTCATAAAAATAGGACTAAGCTATACCATAAGCCATAAGCATATTACATAATGCTATCTATAAATAGATAGCTAAACAGATATTAGGTAGCTATAATCTTGTTGTAATCTGAATACAACTACGATGCATGTATGATGTCATCGCAATGTAATGCACTTTGACCTACATTTATCTTATCAAATAGTGAAATCTTTTAGACTAGAACTTTTTATGTTAAATTGTATCGCATTATTTGGTGTGTTTAATAAACAATAAACAAATATTATTCTGTTATAAAAAAAATATGTTGTACTTAACTGTTATGTATATCAAATAATAACAATTTTACATGAATTTAATCTTTATGTAACCTTAAAATTAAAATAAATCTTATTTTTTATTTTAATTTCTCCTTGGGTAGGAGATGTAGAGGAGCTAAGATTATGTACTATGTAACCTATTTATAAGACGAGGCTATTGAATAAAAGTCAGTATTAACTCAACACTCGTTGTATCACTTAGCCACCCTACACCCGAACCTCACATATAATTATACAGTGCAATATGTATCTAGCGAAAACAATGCCGTAGCAGATTTTTTTTCACGCGCTCCTTTACAGGATAAGTTAATCGACGAAAAAGGTAAGGATGTCGACAGTCTTTATGCCCTGATATTTTTGGACGCGGCGTCACCGGCTACCGCCTTGAAAGATATCATACTAGCCACCCAACATGATGAAACAATAATGACTGTAGTAAAATATTTGCAGTATGGTTGCCCCAGAAAAATTAGTTGTACGTCTGTTTTACCGTATTTCCAATGTAAATCGGATTTGCAGTTTGAAAATGGTTGTCTTTTGAGAGGACATAGGATAGTGATACCTTCAAAGCTTAGAAATAAGATGTTACAGGAATTGCACGATTCCCACTTAGGTATAACTAAGAGTAAAAGTAACGCTCGTAGTAGAATGTGGTGGCCGGGCATCGACGGCGACATCGAGCGCTGGGTGGGAGCGTTACGGCGTGCGTGGCGGTGCGCAGAGCCCCGCCGCGCGACCCGCCCGCGCCCTGGCCCGCCGCCGCCCGTCCGTGGCAGCGCATACACATTGACTATATGACTATAGGGCAAAGGGTATACTTGGTGGTTGTGGATTCACATAGCAAATGGTAGGAGTGTTTGTATATGCACAATGGAACTTCAACAACCGCTTTAATTACTAAGCTTAAATTATTATTTGCTACTTTTGGTATTCCAGACGTCTTAGTATCTGACAACGACACGAAAATAAATTCTCTGGAATTTAGGTCATTTTGCTCAGCAAATGGTATCAAATATATGACTTCACCTATTTACCACCCTCCTAGTAACGGACAAGCCGAAAACTCTGTCAGAACATGTAAAATTTAGGAACATATTTTAGGATATTTATTAAATTATAGAAATGCCGTGCATTGTACTACCAGAGAAACGCCAGCCAAGTTAATGTTTGGTCGTAAACTTCGTACTTGTCTCGACCTTATTTTGCCATCGGAAAGAGAGCGCAGCTCAGTGCCTGTGCCGGGTAAGCGATCGTTTGGCATAGGAGACAAAGTGTGGTGCCGATGGTATAGTGCGCGGATGGAAACTTGGCAACTAGGAATAATTAAAGAGAAAGTAGGTAACAAAATGTACAAAATTTTTATAGATAGTTTAGATGAATATTGTATCAGGCATGTTGATCAATTGCTTAATTATACCGGCGGTGAGAATGAAGTAGCTGATGGCCATCTGCTTGATGATGTTTCTTTATCGAATCCTGTTACTGCTGTCTCTTCCTAAGAACCGGCTGCGATAACTCTTAGTGATGAAACTCAAATGAGTTCACAACCTCAGCATGTAACAAATAATAGAGACAGGGAAGTTGGCAGAGATTGTGAGAAGGAGGAATGTGAGAGAATCATTGAAATTCAAAATGAACTGCTGTATAAATACTGCATATTTTTCATAAATTTGAAAAGTGTATTTTCATCTTTGGTGAAATTTACATTTTTATTTTTCAGGTACCTACTTAAGAATGTATCAAAACTTAAAATTTTAATATCTTTTACAGGTCTGACTCAGAATTCGAAGCCTCGTCAGTGTTATCTGCTGTAGCTCCCCCAAAGAAAGCGAGCAAGAAAACGAGCCAGCGCAAAACCGTTGCTGCGAAGCAGACCCGAGACATATTGCCTTATCCAGAAATTGTTCGTAGCTAGGCTGCTGGATCACCACCACCTGATTTTACCTCAACTAACAGGTAAATAATATAACTCCTTTTTTTGTCGCAAAAACATCAATTTACATTTTGTTCATCATTACTTTATTAATTTACTAGCTTTTGCCCGCGGCTTCGCCCGCGCAAATGTATTTTAGATTATAAGGATACGCCATAAAATTTCACCCATTTTTTAATCCCGTATCGTGCGGGACTGTTTTAAGTTTATCGACACCTATCAAAAAACGAAGTTTCATACAAACTTCCAACCCTTATTTTTCGCCCTTGAGATGCAGTTTTTAAAATCCAATGTTTTAATGAATATTTCATATATTCTAAAATTTCATGAGCCCAACGTTAAAATTGACGAAATTTCATACAAATTTACTTCATTACATACGTCATTACATACCTGTCATTTTACATCAATTACATAGCTGTCATTTGCGTTTTGTTATTCCAAGTCTGATTCTTTTTTGTTATACCACGTTTTATAGTGACTGACGTTTCATGTCAAGTCACACGGGAACGCTGTCGAACGGGATAAAAAGTATCCTATGTCCGTTTCCTGGCTCTAAGCTACCTCCCTACCATTTTTCAGCCAAATCTGTTCTGCCGTTCTTGAGTTATAAGTGGTGTAACTAACACGACTTTCTTTTATATATATAGATTTTCTTATTAAGGGAAAAATGCTTATCTTCATGCGGAACGTATAGAAGCCGGTCAGGGCTTGTTAACTCAACACAATTTTTCCTATGTCTCTTACTTGCAAAAAATAATTATTAAAATATATTAAAAAAATGGGAGTTCAAGAGTTGAGAGGAATGAATTGTGGTCAGCACTTTCTATGCATGGGGTGAGCAGTCTCTTAATACGAGCACTGAAATCCTTATATGAGGATTCGAGTGCTTGTGTCAGCATAAACGGAGCGCACACTAAGTGGTTTAAGATTGAGAAATTCGCTAGGCAAGCATGTGTTGCGTTACCGTGGCTATTCAACCTATTTATGGATAGTTGTTTGACAGATTTGAAAGAGTCTGAAAGTGTATTAAGGATGAATGAGTTACTCGTCAAATGTCTGCTCTATGCCGACGATCAGGTTTTACTGGCGTCATCAGCGGAGGAGTTACAGGAGATGGTAAACTGTATGCATGAAGCTTTAAAAGAGAAAGGAATGAAAGTGAACGTAAGTAAAACTAAAACACTGGTTTTTGAAATGGAGAAAGAAATGACAGCATGTAATATTTTGATTGGATGAGAAAAAGTTGAGCAAGTGAAAGAGTTTGTATATCTAGGATCAAAGTTTACACCAGATGGCAAGTGTGATAGTGATATTGAAAGGAGAGTGAACGCGGGGAACATGGTGAATGGAGCTTTGCATGCCTTTATGAGCACTCAGAAACTATCCAAAAAGGCTCGACTGGCTGTGCATAGGGGCGTGTTGGTCCCGACATTAATGTATGGGAGTGAAAGTTGGGTATGGCAAAAGAAGCACGCAAGCAGAATAAATGCAGTGGAAATGAGAGCGTTAAGAAGTATGTTGGGTGTGAAATTGAGTGACCGGATAAGGAACAGCGTGATAAGGGAATGTTGTAATGTGAAAGAAGATGTAGTTACAGGAATAGAAAAGGGTATGTTGAGATGGTTCGGTCATGTGGAGAGGATGAATGAAAACAGGTTGACTAAGCAGGAAGGAGAACTAAGGTATACATGGAGGGTGTGGAGGGAAAGGTCGGAGTGGGAAGACCTAGACGAACGTATATTGATCAAATTAAGGACGTCCTGGTAAAAGACGTTATAGTCACGGTCAGGTCAAAAGTACCCGAAACCGCCGAGCTTTAATTATGAATGTGGATGAAGCGAAGGAAATATGCAGAGATCGTGGCAAGTGGAAAGAGGTAGTCTCTGCCTACCCCTTCGGGAAAGAGGCGTGATTTTATGTATGTATGTATGTATTAAAAAATTAAAAATATTTTTTATTTTTACAGAACAAAAAAGAACATTTTTAACATCCTCCAAGCTGAGGAAGCCGGTTGCAGCAAACCAAGGAATTGCGGTGGAGAAGTAACGTCAAGTTTCTCCAACAAAGTTTCGACGGGGACCTCTCGACGTGCTTTGAAGACCGAGGGTGATTATTTTGTGGATCTTAACGTGGTGAACAACCCTGCTGATGCTCGTTATAAAAAGGCTCTTATAACGGTGAAGCTACAGTGTGATGAATCCTCACACACAGTCTTGGGAATCACTACAAGCCTTCCTAGGACGAGCTTGGAGTCTATTTGAAGAGGTAGAACCCGTGTACTATAGTCACAAAGTTAATTTTAAGTAAAAAAATTCCTTCCTTCGGCATAAATTACCTATTACTTATTTTTGTGTTAATTTTCGTCTTAAATGTTTTCAATGTAAGTAGTGTAGTAAGTATTAATCATTAATTATTCCTTTATTTTGGATTCCAGTTTCATCAAAAAATCCTTTACCATGCCTTTCTGTACTGTGTGTAACTCATCTATACACAATAAATCATGGTTGGTCATTTGAGAAGCAATTTACATAAAAAGAATAATCATACTATAAAATATGATGTTGGTATAGAAATGGTCAGCACTGCATTTCGAAATCGTATTTTAACTTACAAGATAATAGCGAATACTGAATCTCAATCATCCTCTTTAGGTGTATTTTTTAATGAAATTCATGATAAGTTAAAATTGCTTTTAGATAAATACCTGGGACAACACACGTGTGTGAAAGTGAATTTTGAATTATTTGGTACATTCGTACAATTCAAAGATAACTCGCAATCAGTTAAGTCATTTTTTACCAAAAACAAAATATTATATTTTGATTATGATTTCAACAAATTGTATTTAGAGACAGTTTTAAACATACATACATACATATGATCACGTCTATATCCCTTGCGGGGTAGACAGAGCCCACAGTCTTGAAAAGACTGAATGGCCACGTTCAGCTATTTGGCTTAATGATAGAACCGAGATTCAAAATTAAAAAAAAAGTATTGAGGAATTCGAACATCGCGACAGTGGGTGGTCATTTTTAAACATTTTATATATGGAGGTCAATCTTAATAAATACCAACCTCTAGCCGGTTCCAGTTTTATAAGTTTACCTAAATCAATTCAATCTAAAAAAGCATGTTTAAATATTATAAATAAGGATCAGTATTGTAGGGTATACTAAATATTATGTCATCTTTGAATTAATAAACCAGTCAGTAAGCAACCGCCATCTTTTATTGACGTTCCACTGGCAACGAGCATTGCGCGTTTGTTTATTCGTGATTGTTTATATAACGGGAAGTGAATAAGATGCTGATAGGAAAATTGGAACCTTTTGACTTAAATTCTCAAAAGTGGCCGGCCTACGTGCGCCGAGTGAAACAGTATATTGTGCTTAACGAAATCAAAAACGAATTGCGTGTTCCGTTATTGATAACGATTGTCGGTCAAGCCACATATTTACTTATGTGCGATTTATGTTCGCCGGCTCATCCCAAGTCGAAGACCTTCGATGAATTAGTGGATCTCGTGGCTCAACATTTGGAACCGCAACGATCGGAGATCGCGGAACGCCATGTGTTCCGATTGCGTAGACAGCGAGTCGGGGCGAAACGCTCACGGACTACCTACAGAATCTGAAACATCTCGCTACAACCTGTAATTTTGAGGCGAACTTGGAAGAGAACCTCCGTGATCAATTTGTTTCGGGCTTGGCGAACGAGGCTATGCGATCTAGAATTTTCGCGGAAAAAGATATCAAGTATAAGGAGGCGGTCTAACTGGCTCTCGCGCTGGAGGCTGCAGAGAGGCACGCGGAAGTGAGCGGAGCTCTTTCGGTGGGCGCAGGCTTCAGGTGCGACCAGCAGCGGCGCGGAAGAGGGCTTGCATCAGGCGAGGACGAGGCGAAGCGGCAACGGGCGACGCGGGGCAGCGGGCGAGGCGCGCAGGCTGGCGCGGTATCAGCGGCCTGCTGGTGGTGCGGGAAGGCACATCATTTAAATGACAAGTTAGGCACCTGAAAAAAAACAATTAAATTAGAATTAAGGGATCGAGAACCAGTGTACTTCCGCGCGCGGCCCGTGCCGCTTGCACTGCGCGCGCGCGTGCAGGCCGAGCTTGAGCGGCTCGAGGCCGAGGGTACCATATACCGAGTGGAGCATGCCGATTTTGGCACGCCAATTGTAACTGTGGTCAAGGAGAATGGCGATATTCGAATATGTGGGGACTATAAGATAACGATAAATCCTAAATTAAAACGCGAATATTACCCCCTCCCACGCATCGAAGAATTATTTTCGACTCTCAGTGGTGGGGAGGAATTTAGTAAAATTGATTTAACTCATGCAAAAGATTTTTTTAACAGAAGATTCACAACCTTATACTGCAATAAATACCCACCTGGGGACGTTCGTGTATCGTCGTACTCGTTATGGCTTATCCTGTATTCCAGAAAAATTTCAAAGACTCATGGAAGAGACCCTAAGGGGAGTACCAAATACTGTTGTATTTTTGGATGATATCGCCGTCACAGGAGCCACTAGGGCCATACATTTATGTAATCTGAGACAGGTATTGAAAAGGTTGAAGGACATGGGGTTAACGGTTAAAATAAAGAAATGTAAATTCTTACAAAATAGTGTCAAATACCTGGGCTATATCATTGACAAGACGGGCTTACACCCTGATCCAAAAAAGGTAGACGCCATAGCTAATGCTCCACGACCAGCTGATGTCACACAGTTAAAAAGCTTTCTAGGAATTTTAAATTATTACGGTAAATTCATACCGAACTTGAGTATCATGTTACATCCATTACTGAAACTTTTGAAGAAAGACGTCTTGTGGGAATGGTCGACAGAGTGTGAAAGCGCGTTCAATGAGGCAAAAAAGGCGTTATTGAGCGACCGAGTACTAGCACATTATGAGGAAGGGAGACCCCTTGTGCTGTCGGTAGGCAGTAGCGCGTACGGCGTGGGCGCGGTGCTCGCTCACACGCTGCCGGACGGCGAGCGCCCGGTCAGCTGTGCATCGCGCACGCTCAACCAGGCTGAAAAACATTAGTCAGTTGGATAAGGAAGCGCTTGCCATATTCTTTGTGGTAACGCGTCACCATCATTATTTATTCGGTAGACAATTTACATTGCGTACTGATCACCAACCCTTAAGCCATATATTTGGTTCGAAACAGGGCATTCCCCAGACAGCCGCGAGCCGTCTACAGCGCTGGGCCGTCCGCTTAGCTGCGTACGACTTTAAAGTAGAATTCATAAGATCGAGTGAAAACGGCCCAGCCGATGCGCTGTCCCGCTTACCTTTGTCTAGTGAGCGCCGCTACACCACACACAGCCGCAAGGTTATATGAATGTAGTTATAGATAACGACAACCTACCGATTGATTTCCGAGACGTTAGTAAACAAACAAATGGTGATGAATTACTAAGTAAGATTTTGGGTTATGTTAAGTTTGGTTGGCCGTCAAAAGCGTGTTGTGAGGAATAAAAGCCGTAAATAGGCTGTCTTATATACAAATATAGAATTATAATCCCTCCAAAATTACGTAAAACTGTATTAGAAGAAATCCACGAAGGTCATTTAGGAATTAACAAGATGAAAAATTTGTCACGTAATTATGTTTATTGGCCAGGATTAGATAACGATTTAGAAAATGTCTGTCGCACATGTGAAGCATGTCGTGCGGTCGAGATGCACCCCCTGCATGCACTGGTACCTGGTACTGGTGGATTCGGTCTTCCTGCTCAGCTCGTGGCGAACAACGGCCCACCATTATTTTCCTTAGAATTTAAAAGTTTTTGTCTTTAAATTGTTTAAAGCACGTGACATCGGCACTCTACCGACCGCAAGGCAATGGGGCAGCAGAAAATGCAGTCAAAACATTGAAGAAAGCTATTAAGAGGGCTTTACATGAAGGGGAATTCGTAGAGAAAGCTTTGGACGTGTTTTTATTCTCCTATCGTAACTATGAACATGCAACTACGGGAGTTCCGCCCGCAGTCCTTATGGTAGGACGGCGATTGCGCAGTCTCTTAGATGCGCTGCGACCAGACTTGTCTTCAGTGGTACATGCCGCACAGCAACGTCAGCTAACCAATGCGGGTGGAACCACCAGAGCGATTAACATTGGTGAGCCGGTCCTGGTCTGGAATTATTCTGTCAAAGGGAATAGATGGGAAAAAGGTAGTATTTCTGAAAAAACGGGCCCCGTTTCGTATAAAGTAAGTTTGAAAAATGGATTACAGTGGCGTAGACACCACGATCAGATATTGCCTGTAAAAGATAAGTCCCGTTTTTCATTAGCCCAGGCCAATTTGAGCTCATCTCGCGAGAAAGAGGACGTGGGTCGGGAGGATGCCGATGAGTCTGAACACGATGTGGGGTACGTGGGAGTAGATGAAGGAGATGCGCGACGGGTCACTGTGCAACACCGAACGAGGGCGATTCAAAATCTCCCACTTCCTCTGGCGCCAATGCGTCTGCCCGTGCACTGCGTGCATTCAAGCGGGCAAATCTATATATATGTACTTATACTAATATTATAAAGCTGAAGAGTTTGTTTTGTTTGTTTGTTTGTTTAAACGCGCTAATCTCAGAAACTACTGAACCGATTTGAATAATTATTTCACTGTTAGGTAGTCTATTTATCGAGGAAGGCTATAGGCTACATTTTATCCCGGATTTCCTACGGGAAACGTCAACAATGCAGGTGAAAGTTGAATGAGTCGGCCATCTGCGAGCTTTCCACGCGAACGCTGCGCAAACTAACAAAAATATAGTAAAACAATGTACTAAAGATGTGAAGTACTCATTTTTTGCCACAAAAAAGTCCGCGAGAGCATATATCTATCTTTTAAGGTTTACTTACAATAACCACTTTTATGTTCATTTTTTAAGATTATTTTTTCATTATAAACATAAGTTATTTTGAAACCAATTTTCTTTAATAGGCTATTTGACTGTTTTTTAGAAATGGTTTAAAATTATTCTTTATGACATAATAAACACACTTTATTTATATTTCCGAGAAATACGCAGTATTTATAATAAAAAATGAATTATAAAGGTTGAAATTTAAAAAGCGCGCCAAAAACGCTCTCATACCGTTACCGTTGAACGTTGCTCTAAGCCGTACGCTACTCGAGTTAATTCATTTAATCAGTGGTCATCAACATTTTATTTTCCGATTCATAATAGTTCACGTCCTTAAATAATAAAAATGAATACGTGTGCTAGATGTAGCTCAGAATTTAATGATGGAGTGCAGTGCTCATCATGCAAAAAATTGTTTGACTTTGCCTGTGCTAATATCACAGAAGCCGGTTATAGAAAGCTTGGTGCTGATAGAAGAGCCGCGTCATGCAGATCTGGAACCGAGGATCCTGTTTCACTAGATAAAATTTTTAATGAAATCTTGGGAATGAAGCGACAACTACAGAGCCTTCCTACACTGGTCGAAGATGTTAAGGCCATTAAATCTGAGATGCAGGAGCTCCGTGCTGCATGCGAATTCAATAATGATAAACTGGATGAATGTGCAAATAGAATAGATGCTGTGGAGTCTAAATTTGCAGAATTCGATAATCTTAAGGAAGCCCTGAAATCTACTCAAGACGAGCTTATGAAGTGCAAACTTAGCTTGGCTGCTAAGGAGCAGTGGGCCCGTCTAAACAACGCTGAGATTAAAGGGGTGCCTACTAAAAAGGATGAAAATCTGTTTTCGATTGTCGAATCTATTTGTAAACATATAAAATGTCAGTTTGCTAAAACATGTATAAACTACATTGCCAGGGTTCCTACGCATAATTCCAAGGAGAAGTCTATTATAGTGAATTTCGCTAATCGCTATGTAAAGGAGGACTTTGTTGCTGCTGCGCGGTCTTTCAAAAACATCGTAGCAAGTGATATCGGCTACCGGGATGACGTACAGCGCATATATGTAAACGATCACCTTACGGCTGATATGAAGAATTTACTCACTAAAACTAAAACTACTCTTAAGGAAAGACTGGGCTACCGTTATGTGTGGGTGAAGTATGGGAAAATACATGTTAGGCAAAATGACACTTCAAAGATTCTCATCATCAATAGCGACAGTGATTTAAACAAACTTTCTTAACTTGGTTCATAATAATGTGTAATTTAAAATTATATTTATGTTCTGCATTTCAATTGTTCGGAAGTATTTTATGGCTTTATATTTCTTTCTTGCATTTAAAAATCCGTATCAGTTTGTTCACCCGTCTATTGTTAAAAACATATTTCTTAAAAACTTACTTCTTAAACATGTTTAGCGCCTCTGACTTGCAGTCCGTGCCTACGCTGGCCTTTTGTTCTCGTCCGGGTGGCTTTTGTTCGACTTATCGCTCTGTTGTGCTTTTGGTTGATATTATTAAATCTATACTCATCCTTTTCTTACACATGTTTATTGCGTATGCATATTCTCAAGTTAGTCACGATCTATTCATAAACGCTTTTTGTCCGATACTTATTATTTTAACTACCGTACTTTCTGATCTACGAATATTATTATTCGTAGTTTCTGATACAATTACCTTAGTTTTTATTACGATAATAATTTATTTCTATTTTGACTCATACAACAGTCTTAGTTACAGTGAATAAATTTAAGCATTTATTACCAAAACACTAGAGGGCTGCGTACCAAGACAGATACATTTAAGCGGAATTTGTGTATGTCTAATTACGATGTAGTGTTTTTAACCGAGACTGGGTTATTGGATGGGATTGCGGACAGCGAGATTTTTGATGATCGGTATGTAGTCTGGCGCCGCGACCGTGACTATACTTTAACAGAACAGAAATACGGCGGTGGAGTACTCATTGCTGCGCGTCGGGAACTTGCTGTTACTTTGCAACCAACATTCCACTTTAGCGCGGAGGATTTATGGGTGACCTTGACTCTTAAACAAGGTAAAAAAAATCCGATTAAAATTAATTTTTGTGTTTTATATTTATGCACCCAAAAATTGGGCAATTCCTTTTCCCAACAGTTATCTAACTTTTTTAACAGCCTGGATGATGTATTCATGCATAATCCTTTAGATAAATATCTCATTATCGGTGACTTCAATTTAAGTAAAATCGTGTGGAACTTGAATAGTGACTTAAGTTATAGCCCATCTAACATAAATAGTGGTGATGAATACTTGCTTACCGACCAACTTAAGTTGCACGGATTGTCTCAATTCAATGGTATACTGAATAGTCAGGGTAAAATACTGGACCTGGTCATCTCTAATGAGACTGTCAATGTTCAAAAAAATCCAGATTCTTTGGTGCCAATAGACCCATTGCATGATTCTTTAGTTATTTCCGCTAATTTTAATACTGACGCTTTTCTCAAGCCAGCCTCATTTACTAAACGACTTTTTTATAAGAGTGACTACAAACAAATAAATTTAGAAATTTCTAAAATGAATTGGAAACAGGAATTTTCGGGTAGGACTGTGGAGGAGGCCACTGACTATTTCTATAATTTTATTAATACCCTCATTCACAAATATGTTCCAACGGTGCAACCCACTAGTAATTCGTTCCCTGCTTGGTATTCTAAGGCTCTCATTAAAGTTATTAAGGAAAAAAACAAATATTTAAAACAATACAATATTTATGGAAACTTGTCGGACTATGAAACTTTTAAATTGTTACGAGATAGATGTAAGCGTCTTGAAAAAACTTGCCACCAGAATTACCTTGATAAAGTTGAAAGTTCTATTGTTAAGAATCCTAAATGTTTTTGGACCTATATTAAAGAAAAAAATAATTCAAAATCCAGTAGTATTCCGAGCAACGTCTCATACAATAACATACATACATACATACATAAAATCACGCCTCTTTCCCGGAGGGGTAGGCGGAGACTACCTCTTTCCACTTGCCACGATCTCTGCATACTTCTTTCGCTTCGTCCACATTCATAACTCTCTTCATACAAGCTCGACGGTTTCGGGTACTTTTGACCTGACCCTTTACCAGGACGTCCTTAATTTGATCAAGATACGTTCGTCTAGGTCTTCCCACTCCGACCTTTCCCTCCACACTCTCCTTGTATATCTGCTTAGTCAACCTGCTTTCATTCATCCTCTCCACATGACCGAACCATCTTAACATACCCTTTTCTATTCCTGTAACTACATCTTCTTTCACATCACAACATTCCCTTATCACGCTGTTCCTTATCCTGTCACTCAATTTCACACCCATCATACTCCTTAACGCTCTCATTTCCACTGCATTTATTCTGCTTTCATGTTTCTTTTGCCATACCCAACTTTTACTCCCATACATTAATGTCGGGACCAACACGCCCCTGTGCACAGCCAGTCGAGCCTTTTTGGATAGTTTCTGACTGCTCATAAAGGCATGCAAAGCTCCATTCACCATGTTCCCCGCGTTCACTCTCCTTTCAATATCACTATCATACTTGCCATCTGATGTAAACTTTGATCCTAGATATACAAACTCTTTCACTTGCTCCACTTTTTCTCCTCCAATCAAAATATTATATGCTGTCATTTCTTTCTCCATTTCAAAAACCAGTGTTTTAGTTTTACTTACGTTCACTTTCATTCCTTTCTCTTTTAAAGCATCATGCATACAGTTTACCATCTCCTGTAACTCCTCCGCTGATGACGCCAGTATAACCTGATCGTCGGCATAGAGCAGACATTTGACGAGTAACTCATTCATCCTTAATCCACTTTTAGACTCTTTCAAATCTGTCAAACAGCTATCCATAAATAGGTTGAACAGCCACGGTGACGCAACACATCCTTGCCTAACGCCTTTCTCAATCTTAAACCACTCAGTGTGCGCTCCGTTTATCCTGACACAAGCACTCGAATCCTCATATAAGGATTTCAGTGCTCGTATTAAGAGACTGCTCACTCCATGCATAGAAAGTGCTGACCACAATTCATTCCTCTCAACTCTGTCATAGGCCTTTTCCAGATCTACGAATGTGCAATAGACTTTTTGACTCTTGGCCAAAAACTTTTCGGCTATGCACCGCAAGGAAAAGACCTGATCAGTACATCCCATTCCCTTTCGAAATCCCGCTTGAGCATCCCATATTTTGTCATCAGTTTCATTCCTGACTCTATTAATCAATACCTTAGCATACAATTTGCCGACGACGCTAAGCAGGCTTATACCACGATAATTTTTGCAGTCCAGCTGTGACCCTTTTCCTTTGTAAAGTGGCACGATAACAGCCTTACACCAATCTTTTGGTACTCGGCCGCTTCTCCAACACAAATTGAAAAGGCAGTACAACTGACTAGCTACTACGCCTTTTCCTGCTTTAAGCATCTCGACCGACACTCTATCACATCCAGCAGCCTTTCCCGCTTTCATACTCTTAAGTGCTTCCACAATTTCGAACATTTCAATAACGTACAATATAAAACTGGCAGTGAGATTTGTGACGCGTTTTCCACATATTTTTACTCTAATTTTTCACAACCGATTGCATCGACCTCTCTCCCCAGTCCTATGTCCGATTCCTTTTCTGATATACCCACTTCTTTTGTTTCTAATGTTGAAGTTTGTACTGATGATGTCAAAAAACACTTACTGTCACTTGATACGTCAAAGTCAGCGGGCCCGGATAAACTACCAGCTTGTTTTTTAATAGCTACAGCCGATACTATATCCGTACCTATTGCCATGTTATTTAGGATGTCAGTAAGCAAGGGTGTCGTTCCCAGCATGTGGAAGTCGGCGTTTGTTACTGCTGTCCATAAGAAGGGATCCAAAGCGGATGTCACAAACTATAGGCCAATTTCCAAGTTGTGTTTAATCGCTAAGATTTTTGAACGTTTAATTTATAATCAACTATATCCTATTTTAAAGAATTCCTTTGGACCCTTTCAGCATGGCTTCCTCAGTGGACGGTCGACTGTCTCTAACCTCGTACTCTTTAATGACTTTCTAACGGATTCCATGGAAACTAATCAGCAGGTTGATGTTATATACACTGATTACTCGAAATGCTTTGATTGAATTGATCACAGAATCCTGTTGATCAAGTTGGCGGCAGTTGGTATCGGTGGAGATCTCTTAAGATGGTTTACATCTTATATAGATCATAGGTGTCAGGCGGTTGTTGTAAAAAATTATATCTCGAGTTGGGTTCATATTCCCAGCGGTGTTCCTCAAGGCTCACTATTAGGGCCTCTTCTCTTTAATATCATGATTAATGACATTTATAAATGCTTACATTCTTCTAAACTGCTATGCTTTGCTGACGATATGAAGGTTTTTTCTACTATATCATCGCAATCTGACGCAGCTGCTCTTCAAGCTGATATTGCGCGGCTTGAAGAGTATTGCTCTCAAATCGACCTTGACCTAAATCCCTCCAAATGTTGTGTCATTACCTATACCAGAAAAAAACATATCATCCCGACCACATACTATCTTAAGCAAATGCCATTGCAGCGTTCGTAAAGGTTTTTTTCGGTAAATAACAACTTTGATTAGAAATAATATTTAGTTTATTGCAAACACAACTATAGTTCGGTTACAAGTACCGCGGGAAGAGAATTCAACATGGCAGACCATTTCTATCGTACCATAGACAGTTGGCGCCACGTAGTGGCAGCTACATGAACTAAACAAGGGTTGCGTTCAATTACTAACATCCACCCCTGAACGCAAGCCCATTCCATTTACACAAAACAAGAGCTTTTCTAAAGTTGTACCCTTGGTTAAAATATCGGCTACCATTTCACTACTTTTACAAAAATTAAATTTAACTTTACACTTATTAACTTGGTCTCTGAGAAAATGATACCTAATATCAATATGTTTGGTTCTTGGCAAATAACAATCATTATTAGCTAGTCTTATTGCACTTTGATTATCACAATTAATAATGATCGGGCTGGCCTGTTGCTGTCCAAGCTCCACATGTAGTTGCTGCAGCCAGAGAGCTTCCTGGGTGGCAGAGGACATGGACATGTACTCTGCCTCAGCTGTTGAGAGTGCCACAGTTGCCTGCTTGCGTGAACACCATGAGATAGCACCATTCTGTAAAATAAAAACATTACCAGTGTATGACTTGCGGTCATGCATGTCACTTGCCCAGTCAGCGTCGCAGTATGCTGCAATTGATTGTTCCATCACCATCTTTGGTGTATACTAGCATTAAATCTTTGGTGCCCTGTAAGTATCTCAACACTCTTTTGACAGCAATCCAGTGTCCTGTCTTAGGTTCTTTATTATATCTACTTAACATATTGACTGTAAATGATATGTCTGGTCTTGTACATTGTGCCACATATAAGAGTGATCCTATTGCCTGTTGATATGGATTGTCACATACACTGTCATCTTCAGAGAACTTTAATCCCACTTCTACAGGGGTTTTTGCAGGCTTACAATCAGTCATTTCAAATTTAGCTAAAATTTCTTCAATATATTTCTTCTGATTCAACATAACTGCATTTCCTTTTCTTATTATGTGCAACCCAACACAATTATTGGCACTCCCAAGATCTTTCATATCGAAGTTAATTTTTAATTGTTCTTTAATCTTGTTTTTCACGGACAATTGAGATGTAAATAAAATCAGATCATCAACCCATACAGCAATGAAGTATTCTTTTCCATATTATAATAAACACATGGGTCTGTTTTACATTGTAACATTCCTATTTCAAGCAAGACTTTATTGAGTTTTATGTTCCAAAGTCTACTTACTTGTTTTAGTCCATAAATGGATTTGTGCAAATAACATACTTGGGAACCTTCATTATATAATTCTGGTTGTTCCATATATATCTCTTTATCTATTTCCCCTTGTAGGAATGCAGATACGGCATCCATCTGATCAATATCAAAATTAAATCTAGCAGCCAGAGCAAATAAGTAACGCAGAGTAGTGTACCTTGCTACAGGTGAATAAATTTCTTCGTAGTCTATTCCTTTACGCTGAATATAACCTTTTATGACTAGCCTCGCCTTGTATCGAACAATATTGCCATCTTGATCTGACTTGGTCTTAAACACCCACTTTGAAGGCAAAGCTCTTTTGCTAGGAGGAAGATCAGTCAAGGTCCATGTCTTGTTTTTAATCAGTGAGCTATATTCCTCATCCATGGCCTTTCTCCACTGAGAAGCGTGTGGTGACGACAGTGCTTCCTCTACAGACTGTGGGTCAGACAAGTCAGTAAACATACAATACATATTACTTTCACTTACATGCTTCTCTGCTTTGTTACGATTTCTCAGATTCATACGTCCAATTTGCTGAGGAGATATATTCTTTGGAGGCTGATAACTCTCATCAAGGTCACCAACATCAGTCTCATATTCACTAGAGTTGTCTTCATCAGCCTGCCCAATGCCGGAGTAAGTATCTGACTTACTGGGAGATGGTGAAGACACAGCTGACTCTTCGGAGTGATCATCCAATGGTGGATTGATGTTGGTAGCTTCTTGTGTTTTATTCTGTTATTTTTAAAGAATATTACATCTCTACTAATGAGTATTTTACTTGATTTCGGATCAAATAAACGATATCCTTTGGAAGTCTCACAATACCCAACTAATATCATTCGGTTTGATTTTTTGTCCCATTTATGCCGTTTTTCCTTTGGTATGTGTACCATAGCTTCTGACCCAAATATTCTCATGTGCGACAGATTGGGTTTTTTGCTAGTCCACATTTCATAGGGTGTCTTATATCCTAAAGATTTGGTAGGAGATCTGTTAACAATATAAGCTGCCGTAGCTATGGCTTCAGCCCAAAAACGTTTGCTTAGATTTGCATAAAACAACATGCATCGCGCTCGCTCACCAAGGGTGCGGTTCATTCTTTCTGCCATGCCATTATGCTGAGGCGTATAGGGTGTTGAGGTTTGATGAGTTATACCACTGTTAGATAAATATTTTTCAAAGTGCACATTGCAATATTCTGTACCATTGTCTGTTCTAATGGTTTTAATTTTATAGCTTAATTTATTTTCTGCTTTTAACTTAAAATCCTTAAATATTTCCAAAACATTCAATTTATCTTTCATAAAATAAACATGCACCATTCTGGTATAGTCATCAATAAAAGTTATGAAATATTTCATACCTGCATGTGACAAGTTCTCCATGGGCCCACATAAATCCGAATGAATAACTTCCAAAGGTTGAGTTGCCCTGGTACCTGTATTTTTAAATGGCAGCCTGGCTTGTTTACCTTCACAGCATTGGATACATCTGGTGACATTACTACTAGCTGGAGTCAGAGTCACACCATCTGCACAGTCTGGTAATTTGCTTACAGCGGAAACATGCAAATGAGCCATCCTGAAATGCCACAAATCAATGCTATTAATATTTTCTCCATCTGAAGTTAAGTGAGCTGTTTCACAGTTACTTTTGGTTTCTAGTACATACAACTTGTTTTTCAATGTAGCAGAACACACATATTTTCCACTTATATCATGTATATCACAGCCTGTGTCATTAAATGTTACTTTATGACCACATTTAACTATGGTACTCACAGAAAGCAGATTGGTTGCCAATCCAGGAACATATAGGACATTTTTTACCTGTATCTTATTGCCCTGTGACAGGTAAATATCTATGCAACCAAGTCCTTTTACCGGCAGTGGTTCTCTGTTGGCCACTGTGATGCTATTTACTGATGGTGCTGTGACGTTGTACATCCAATCAGCTCTGCTTGTCATATGCATGGATGCACCGGAGTCAATATACCACTTATCTTTCTCTTCTCCTACTGTAGCTGAAAAAGCTGCGACAAAACTTTACCTCTCTTCACTTTTGTGCTCATTTTTATTTGTTTTCTCAGCGCTCTTACAAAACTTGGCAAAGTGCCCATATTTATTACATTTGAAACACCGAGGGCCCTTATATTTTGATGGCTTTTGATTGTTATTGGTCTTCTTTGAGTTTGTAAAGAAAGCAGCGCTATTATCAGTTGTCTTTATTTCTTGTAGAAGTTTTGTTTTCACAAGATCAGCACTTATTTCAATACCCGAACTCTCCAGTCCCATGATCATGGGAGCATATACATCTGGAAGGCCTGCCAGCATGAGGGTTCCGAGCCACTCATCGTTTACTTCAAAGCCAATATTCCTGAGCTTGTGTGCTGTAGTCATGATTTTGCTTATAAAGTCTTCAACACCGCTGCATGACTCTAGAGATGTGTTGACTAAATCTTTTAGGAGACCAACTTTTCTGGTCAGTCCTCGGTCATCAAAGGCCTTAAGTAGATTATCCCACACTTGTTTGGCTGTTTGGCAGTTCTGTACATGTACATATATCTGTGGATCCAGAAGTAATATCAACTTAGCCTTGGCCTTGACGTCTTTGGTAGCATTCACACTTTTCTCGGGACCCGGTTCAACACATTGCCACAAATCTTCATGTTCTAAATAAGTTTTTGCTGCAAACTTCCATGTAGCAAAGTTTTCACGTCCAGTGAGTTTCTCTAAATTGAACATTTGACCATGAGAGCTCATCTTGAAAGATACTGAAAAAATTTCACACGTGTCTTGTCGTTTTTTCTTAACCTCAACTTGAACTCGGTAACTGTTTTGCCGGTAAACTTGCGGAATATCGGTATTTCTTATCTTTGTTATTTATTACAGAACTACGCTCTGCTACCATAAAGGTTTTTTTCGGTAAATAACAACTTTGATTAGAAATAATATTTAGTTTATTGCAAACACAACTATAGTTCGGTTACAAGTACCGCGGGAAGAGAATTCAACATGGCAGACCATTTCTATCGTACCATAGACAGTTGGCGCCACATAGTGGCAGCTACATGAACTAAACAAGGGTTGCGTTCAATTACTAACAGTTCGTCATCAGCTGTTTGTGACTTGGGAGTCGAGCACGACACTAAATTAATATTTGACACCCATGTAAATAAAATAATTTCGAATGCTCTTAGATCTCTTGGATTCGTCCTAAGGTGCTCTTCAACATTTAAATGCATCAAAACTATAAAAATATTATATTGTACATATGTTCGAACTCACCTTGAATACGCTTCACAAGTATGGAATCCCTTGTATAATATCTATATAGATCGCCTAGAAAATATACAGCGTAAGTTTGTCAAATATTTATGTTACCGCATGAGACTGAAATTCAGCTCTGATAATTATTTAACCTTATGCAAACAACAACATCTAGTTCCTCTAAAAATACGTCGTGATGTCGCAGACATAGTTTATTTGTTAAAAATTGGTAGTGGTTCAGTGGATTCCCCTGAACTCCTATCTAAATTAAAAATCGTCGCTCCCTCTAGGAATCTTCGATATACGCCTCTTATATCTGTACCGGTTGTATCAACTAAGTATCGGAAGAACTCTTTTATGTTGCGTGTTGGCCAAAATTTTAATAATATCTGTAGAATTGTGGATTTGGACTTATTTGCCACAGGCATAGCAAAAGCGAGACGTCTACTTTACGATCACTTTCTTCAGTGACAACAAAATTTTCCTTTTATTTTGTATCTCAAAGATAGGTATCTAATTTAGTTTAATTATATTGTATACTGCATCTTGCACGTGAATCGTAGAACATATCTTGTAAAACTTTTACTTTAAGTTTCTATTGTTTTTTTTTTAACTCTAAGTTTGTGTTGTCAGTGTTCAACTTTTTCTATTTATCTTGTTTCTTATTTGTGAGGACCTTTAATTGGCTCCTTTGCTAACTAGCTTTATTTCTACTACTATATTATGTTTGTAGCTGTTGGTCTTCCTATTAAAAATAAAATAAAAATAAATAGTAATGGCGGACGCTGTGTGACGTCACACGCAAGCAAACTGTTGCTTTTGATTATATTTCTCCCAATTTATCAAACAAAATCGTTTATAAATGGTGTGTAGTACCACAATGTACAAATACTTCAATAAAAAACTCCGCAAAAAGTGTTTGTGTCTGTTCCAACGAATCCAATAAGACGAAAGAAGTGGTTGCAGTTGGCTCGAAGAGAACCAAAGAGTATTTTATCGCATTCAAATGTTCTTATGTGTGAAGATCATTTTGATGTAAGTATGCTGGCAATATTTGAGTTATAGCAAACAATAAAACAAATAAAACATAACCTATAAAATAAAATTCTGCGAAATTTTTGCTAAAGCTGAAGAGTTTGTTTTGTTTGTTTGTTTGTTTAAACGCGCTAATCTCAGAAACTACTGAACCGATTTGAATAATTCTTTCTCTGTTAGATAGTCTATTTATCGAGGCTATAGGCTACATTTTATCCCGGATTTCCTACGGGAAACGTCAACAATGCAGGTGAAAGTTGAATGAGTCGGCCATCTGCGAGCTTTCCACGCGAACGCTGCGCAAACTAACAAAGATATAGTAAAACAATGTACTAAAGATGTGAAGTACTCATTTTTTGCCACAAAAAAGTCCGCGAAAGCATATATCTATCTTTTAAGGTTTACTTACAATAACCACTTTTATGTTCATTTTTTAAGATTGTTTTTTCATTATAAACATAAGTTATTTTGAAACCAATTTTCTTTCCTTATCCAAATAAATATGTTTATTAATTTCGGCTTTTCATGTAGACTAAAATTGCCATTTACAGTATATAAATCAGACAAATAGGTTTTGAGACATAGTCGTTATGAGCAATTTGCAGCGAAATATGTAATACGGCGAACCAGCGTTCTTTCTAATACGCGTGACCGCCTGACCGCCCCGCTTCAAATCAAATCTAAATCCAGCAGTGAAAATCGTATTAAAATCGGAGCAGTGGTTTTGGAGATACATACATGCTAACACAATTGTATACTGCAGCGCATCCTGGTGATTTGTAACCGTAACACCTATCTAAGAACATGCACCAATCAAATCTAAATCCAGTAGTGAAAACCGCATTAAAATCGGACCAGTAGTTTTGGAGATATATGCTAACATTGGTTTGCACAAACAAACACACAAACGCACAACCTCTCACCCTAAACGCATATATACGGTCTCCGTTCGGTCGAAGGTAATGATGTGGGCCAAGTCGTCGCCAAGTCGCATAACAATTAGCAGCTATAATTGATAAAGCCGAGGAGGATGTTTTCAAAAATAAATATGATGCCCAAAATAACTATTCCACGCGGACGAAGTCGCGGGCACAGCTAGTAGAAGATAAATGAGATTGCAGTTTTCTTTAAGTTTAGATAAGTTTAGATATACTTCCTAAATATAGTGAGAGGGGAAAGGTGTAGGGTATACTAAATATTATGTCATCTTTGAATTAATAAACCAGTCAGTAAGCAACCGCCATCTTTTATTGACGTTCCAAGTATTGCTTTTTATGGTGCGTGACAGCAGCTTTATATCCAACCAAGAAACGGCCTAACAGAACATCGTCATATCCACATTTTTACGATCTTTTTGATACAAGCGGTATGTTACTTTTCATGACATAAAAATTTTTGAAAAAAATAACTCAAATATCGATGGCTCCCAAGTATACTATCGTATGTCTTAAAATGTAACTTTACAGGAGAAGCGATTGAACGTGTTAGAGTGTGTAGTTCCTGTAAATTTTAAGCTAGACACATGATTTTTTTTCTACAATTACTTGAAGTATAGTGTATATGAATATAATAACATTCATTTATAAATATGTTATAGTTTCTGAGATATTGTTGTTAGGATACTTTACGTTGAAACGATTTTTTTTTAAAAATCGTAACTTATCTATACAATTATTTACTTCGTATAATTTGTCGATCAAAAAATCGTATCTTTCCTTTACGAGTATTTACTTTGTATATTTGTCAACAAAAAATGTGGTATGAGTTACTTACTGCTTTTTACGGGAATATAAGATTTTTGTTTATGCACGTATATTGGGATATTATATTTAAAACTTATTTAAAACATAAATTTCATTATAATAATAGGCAGTTGAGTGTAAGGTTTTAATTTTGTGCATAATAAATTATTACACCAATTAATATTTTTGGACTTTTTCATCATAATTGTGGCGACATCTCTACGCCACTCGCCACAACATCAAATCAAACAACTACTGTCAATCATCGCGAAGAAATTGACGCGCTCAACCAATAGCAGCGAAGTATCTAGAACGCGATTTCAAACCCAAATCGCGATTTCAGAAATTTCATGGATTGGAGCTATATATACAACCTCCGACACAACATCGTCGGAGCCGCGGTTCCCCAGGCACAACACCTAGCCTGGCGGAAGATCTTCCCTTTGGTGGCGGTCGAGCCGAATCATCGCTCCCGCTACATTGGTGACCCCGACGTGATCGGAAGCAACCTTCTCCATCATCATCAACTCCAATCCTCAGCATCACTCCTCACTCTGCAAGCAGTCTCACAGCAAGCCAGCAACTGGGTATCGCAGCAGGTCCATCGCAGCCAACTCAACGAGCTTCCTGGTCCTGTCTCCACCCGCACTCACTCTCATCGACTTTGGCGACCGACGCATCTACCGCAGCCCCACGCCTGGATCTCTTCGACGGCCGCTCTTCTCTCCAGCGTGGCAGCTCTGCACGATTTCTCCCGGCGCCAACAAGTCGACTTCGCTCTCTACTGTCTCGACTCACCGCAGACTACGAGCAACGCAACAGCTCACTCCTGACTCACTAGGACTTCGAGCAACTTCCGACTCACTGGAAGACTTCTGGCACTTGCAAGCTACTGAAGCACAGATTGCACAGCAAGATCAAGGCTTCAGACCTCCGGTCTTGGGGGGGAGTACTGTGGCGACATCTCTACGCCACTCGCCACAACATCAAATCACACAACAACTGTCAATCATCTCGAAGAAATCGACGCGCTCAGCCAATAGCAGCGAAGAACCCAAATCGCGATTTCAGAAATTTCATGGATTGGAGCTATATATACAACCTCCGACACAACATCGTCGGAGCCGCGGTTCCCCAGGCACAACACCTAGCCTGGCGGAAGATCTTCCCTTTGGTGGCGGTCGAGCCGAATCATCGCTCCCGCTACATAATCAAAGAATCAGAGATTATTTTATTTTCATACTTTTAGAACATAATAATTGCACATAAAATAAACATTTTCTCCAGAATTAAAAAAATAACAACTAAAATTAATTATCTTGATAAAGTAAAATAATATTTCTTTATGATTTGTGTGTTTTTAATGCAAACAATATGCACAATATAGTGATAATATATTATTATACGATATATAATCACGTCTATGCGGGAATATACTCTTGCGGGGAAGACAGAGCCAACAGTTATCAAAAGAGGCCACGGTCAACCGCTTGGCTTACATACATACATATGGTCACATCTATATCCCTTGCGGGGCAGACAAAACCAACAGTCTTGAAAAGACTGAATGGCCACGTTTACCTATTTAGCTTAATGATAGGATTGAGATTCAAATAGTGACAGGTTGCTAGCCCATCACCTAAAAAAAAAAGAATCTCAAGTTTGTAAGCCTATCCCTTAGTCGCCTTTTACGACATCCATAGGAAAGAGATGGAGTAGTCCTATTCTTTTTTGTACTGCTTGGCTTAATGATAGAATTGAGATTCAAATAGAGACAGGTTGCTAGCCCATCACCTAAAATAGGAATCCTAAGTATATAAGCCTATCCCTTAGTTAAAGTTATATTGAACTGCTGGAATAATTGAACTATTGCAAAGACTTATTAGGTCATTTTTAGCCAAAGATATGGGGAGCACATAATCATAAAGTGGAGGAATATGGGTACTATCTTGGAGTCGTCGTCTTGTATTTGGTCATGTATTGGGATTCATCTAAATTATATTTATAGAGAAGTTTATTAGGCTCAGAAGAAAAAACATTTATTTCTTTTATGTTTATCCATTGCACTACTTCACTGTTAATATTTTCAGACCAATTTTTTAAGCTCAAAGTTGATTTATTATTCAATAACTTGGTATGATCCATCTCAACAACATTATAAGGTTTTCCATCTTGCTTAGCCCATCGCACTTATGCAAACCATTCCAAAGGAGTATCGATATATATTTAGGTATTATTGGCAATTCCTTTAATCAATGCATAAACACTGTCTCCTTCTTGTTATATATATATTTTTCCAAAAAAATCCAAATAAAAAAAACAATCATTACACGTTGTTAACATGTAAGCTGCATAATCTATTCTATTCCGGTTTACCCTGTGGCGCTAGCTAACCAAAACCTAGATTCGACTGCCCCTGCCATTACTTCTTTAAATATGAAATCGGACAACCAACTTAAGACCGCGCAAAGAGCATAAGTTTATGTCACTATCTAAATACAATTTAAAATTATCTTTTCGAGTATAATGGGATTCTACAGGTTGGAAGCATTTGATATGGTCACATACGCTTTTCCTGGCATCAGCAGATATTTACATGGATAATTTTAATGCTTGCCTCGGTTATCAGTAGCAACAGTACCTGTAGAAGAGTCTGTCTTCTGTATTACTGTGTAAACAAATTGTTCACTGTTCATCAGCGTAGATAAGAACTGTTTTGCAAACTATAATGTAATTTCATCTGTACTATCTGACTCGGGAATATAAGTACCTGGTATATAAGTATTGATTACCTCAATCAATACTTATATACCATATATTATATTTTCGGTGGGATTGGGTATCAATATAAACTCTTCGCTTAAGATTTTGGTTTACTAGATTATATACATAAATCCATCGTTTATGATGATTACCAAATTTCCAGAGAGCCAAAGCAAAACTGGCTTTTCTTTGGTCAGTTGATATATTTTTGAAACATTTTAATCGACATTTACACGGTGATTTTATTTCTTTTTTCGGATTTTGTATACCTTCACGAGTCACGTACACCTTAACAAGATTTTTTTTATTTTTCTTTTTGCATATATCCATTCATTCTTATACTGTCTTCTAATAAATGTACTGTTTCTAATGGTCCTTGTCTGTTTAGTTACCTTTTTTATTTCGGGAGTAGGTGTAACATCACTAAAATATGTTAACGGCGTGTTTGCTAAGGATGTCGAATAGTTTGATCACCAATAAAGTACGGGCAAAAATCATGCCTATTTATTCTACATTGTTAGTTGTACATTCAGGGCAAGACGGGTACTGTGTGTTTGAAGACTTTGGTGAAAAAATCGTTAAGTACTCTATGAACAGGGGAATGCTGCAAGTGATCAATTATAGTTTCAGGTAAGTTGCTTAAAATGTTTCCTGAAAATATAATAACTGATAAAATCTACTATTGTGATATTTACATAATGTCAATAGTAGATTTAAAATATTAGTTGTAACAATTGCATCAAAATACCGGCATCATATTCATTTTAGAAAGTGTGTCAATTTCTTATAAATCTGCTTCTTCTGATAATGATGAGTATAAAAAAATTTGAAATAGCAAGTGATTAATTCCGTAAGATTTATTAATGGCCGTTTTTTTAAATAAAATGATACATAAGATACATATTTATTTTGCATCTAAGACGTAAACAATCTTAACTAAACATTACTATCAATAAAAAAATATAATTAAACAATGTAAATTGTAGTAAGTGTAAATGCTATAATAAATATTTCAATATTAACCACGTAAAAAATCGTATGTATTGCATACGATAAAAAAAAAGTTTTGATGACAATGTAAATAATAGTAAATGATACTTACGATACTTGTTCAATGCAAATGAATAACGTAAACAATCGTGTGTTATATTTACTATAGTTTAAGTTTTAACTATTGGCAAAAAATAAGCAAATACTTGAATATTACAAATTTCTTGTCAGTATACTTACTCAGTACTCATCCAGTTTCTTCTACATTATTATTGAGCAACGCCAAATCTTAGGTGATAGAAATTGATTAAGAAACAACAGTGTCATTTCTTGCCGTTGTCGTTTTTAATGCAATATCGCATAATTTTCGACCTCTAGCGTGTTGTTTTGAATAATCCATCCTATACTTATTACGCATTCTTAACATACATCAATTTAGTTATTGTATTATATGTGAAATCTGCAGACGCGCTGTACGAAAATATCGCGCCTCTTTGCAGCGTACCAAACCGCAAGTAATCGTTACGATTGCCAACTCCGCTCCTGCCTTCCCCGTAGCAGATCGTATAAGACATTACGACGGTATACTATGCAGGAAACGGCAACATACTATTATATACGTGAGAAAACTTTTTAATTTTAAATGATAGAATTTTTTTTGTTTGTGAATTAGATAGTTTATAATAAAATATTTCGGAAATACTAATAAAACGAAAATGGCTATTTTGTGGATTACGATAGTATACGTAGGAGCCATCGATATAAAGTTTATCATATATGGTTTAAAAAATAACAAATCTATTGTAGGCCCTTTATACAAATCAGAAATGGATAGGAACAGAAATTTCAAAATTATTCATTTACTCTTCTTAGAAAATAAAAATTCCTCTCATTATTGTTTAATAAAAGACTGTTCTAGACTTTTTAGAAGTCAAATCACATCACATCACATCACGGTAAGGTTTATTTTTGTGATTTTTGTTTACTAAATTTTGGGACTTTAGAAGAAGTTGACACTCATCCATGTGGAGGTGTAGTGACCGTTTTGCCTGACAACGGGTCACTGATACAATTTAAAAATTATGAGCGTAAACAAAATATGCCCTTTTGTATTTATGCTGATTTTGAATCAATGCTCCAAACTAACGCTGACATAAGCTGCTCTTCTTCTAATAACACTATGACTTTGAACAAACACATACCTATAGCGTTTGCATACCATATTGTTTGTTGTGATAATACTGACTATAATAGTTACGTATCATACCGAGGCCCAGATTGTGCTAGAAGGTTTGTAGAGTCTATTATCAAAGACGTAAAGAAAATATATGATATTGTTAACGAACCAGTCCCAATGATATTTACTGATGATGATGAAACGGAGTTTATCAAAGCAACTCGCTGCCATATTTGTAACAACTTTGTATTTTCGGACCGGGTACGCGACCATTGTCATGTTACCGGTCGCTACATAGGACCTGCCCACCCACAATGCAATTTTGCAATTTAAACGTCCCTCGTTTGTACCCATCTTTTTCCACAACCTAGCCGGTTATGACTGTCACTTATTCATTAAAGCTTTGGCTGAAGTTCCTGGTGACATAAAAATTATAATCAAAACTAAAGAAAACTATGTTTCATTCACCAAATTTGTACCGGTTTCAAATGATCAGTTTTTTCAGCTTCGTTTTGTTGATTCGTTTAAATTTCTAGCTACAAGTTTAAGTAAATTATCAGACACTTTGAAACCAGATGACTTTAAATACCTTAAAAAATTTTACCCCTGTGATGAGAAATTTCAGTTACTTACTCGTAAAGGTGTATATCCGTACGAGTACATGAGCTCATGGGAACGTTATCAAGAAAGTCAACTTCCACCAAAAGAATTATTTTACAGTTCGCTGAATGACGAACATATCTCCGATGAGGATTACAGGCATGCGAATTTAATTTGGTCAACCTTTAAAATTTCTGACCTAGGTTCATATACGGATCTCTATTTGAAAACTGATGTGCTATTACTATCAGATATTTTTGAAAATTTTCGTCGGACTCGCAAACAGCATTATCAGTTGGATCCAGCATTTTATTTGACCGCACCTAGTCTATCTTTTGATGCAATGTTGCTTAAAACAGGCGTTCAGTTAGTGCTTATCAATGATTTATCTATGATTCGAATGTTACAACAGGGCATTCGTGGCGGTGTGTGCCTATGTTCACATAGACATGCTAAAGCAAACAATTCTTTCTTACCTGATTACAAACCATTAGAGCCTACATCGTATATTACTTATATCGACTGCAACAATTTATATGGGTTCAGTATGTGTCAATATTTACCATTATCCAATTTTAGGTTTCTTAATCAAAATGAAATCAATACATTGGATAAAATTCAAGTAGAAAATTATGCTGACTATGGGTTTATACTAGAGGTAGACCTAGTTATATATTTATATAGTATATCCTAATAGTAGTAGTATAGTATATCCATAGTTTATCTAAGCACTTGCATAATTTACATAATGATTTACCATTTTGTCCAGAAAAATGCATTCCACCTGGTGGTAAAAATTACAAACTCATTCCGAATATTATGTAATTAATTACATTCATTTAAAAACTTGTTTACAACATGGACTGATTTTGAAAAAAATACATAGGGTAATAACATTTAGACAAAGACCGTATTTAAAACAATATATTGATTTGAATACTATTTTAAGACAAAAAAGTTTATCCGCTTTTGAACAAGATTTTTTTAAACTGTTGAACCATAGCGTTTTTGGAAAAACTTTAGAAAACAATGAGAAGCGAGTTAATGTGCACCTGGTTAATCAGTGGGATGATAATGAAAATCTTACTAAAAAAAGAAATTGTGCTCAAAAACTTATCGCACGTCCAAATTTCCACAGTGCAACAGTTTTTCTGATAATTTAGTAGCTGTTCAATTAAACCCTGAAGAAATTATTTTGAACAAACTCATTTACATTGGTTTTACTGTTTTAGAACTTTCTAAAAGTCATATGTATGATTTTCATTACTCAGTTATACAACCCCATTACAAAAGTCATGTTAAGATGTTTTTTTTTTTAAATCATTTATTCAGTATTCTTATAACACATACAAAATATAGCTACTATAGCGGGGCGAGATCGAGAAGTAAAAGCCAACTACGGGATAACAACTTTACTTCGGTAACTTATAAAAAGAAATAACAAAACTCGCTCGCTAATAAGAAGTGCATACCGCACCGGTCCGCGCGTTGTTTAAAGACTGACTTGTTCAATGAGGCGCACGGGCGGTCCTCTGCGCGGGCGCTGGGAACGGCGTGGTATGGACGAGGGGGGCGGAGAGTGACGCGATGTCTCCCCGGAAGGGCCTACAATGTTGCCCGCTATATCCTCCCCCTCCAAGTTACATGGTCGACCCGACTGTGACTTGGCTGGTCTACCGCGACGGCGCTGATGCGCAATAACAGGAGATTTACCCACGTAACGCGTTAAGGCGCTGGCATGTCCGGTATCAATGTGGTGAACAGCAAACTGAGTGGGTCCTCCCCCTGGAGTGAAAATGTCCTCATTGACATTCAGAAGGTTGGACAGCTGCTGTCGTTCGTCCTTACCTAAGTGGAATCCTTCATCCTCGTGAAGACCCACAGACGAGCAATGCAAAGGTTCGTATGACCTTACACCATTAGGTTCAAAGACGATGGGCTGAGAGACCCTATCGTGGTTCATAAACCATATACCGCGAGAAAAATCTAATACCATGCCAGCGTCCTGAATAAAATTCATTCCCAACACACTTTCAGTAGCATTGGGCAACATTATAAACATAACATCTAAAGAGACATCGCGTACCCTAACCCTAACTTGCGTACGTTCAACAATTTGCGCAACTGCCCGCCCGTCCGCGTATTTAAGCTCAGTAAATACATTTTCAAACTTATGGCTATACTTAACTAAATGAGCTCTAAGACTAACACTGCCTATACAATGTTTAGCACCTGTGTCTATAAGCACTTTACCACGTTCACCATAAATTTCTATTTCTAACAAAGGTCGCACTCGCGAATCTATATTAACACTATTTGCAGAAACAGATTGAAACGAAGTTGATACGGACGGAACAGGTTTTGTCTTTTTACAAGTCGAGCAGTTGGATCGGATCACGCCAGGCGCACCGCACCCGAAACACGTGATAGTTGAGACGCGTGGTTCTCCATCAGTGCCAAGTTTCTGTTTGGCTAACTTTTTACAGGCATATTTCAGATGACCATACTTTTTACAGTAATTACAGTGTGGCCGAGATTTATTCTTATAAGATACTGTCGACTGCGAAGCCGTCGGAGAAATAGGTACAGTAGTAGGCTTTGCGGTCGAACATAACGGTTTAACATCGCTGGTCGATGTTCGGCTTTCATCCAAAATATCTTCAACACGACGGGCCATAGTAATAAGCTCAGCGAAGGTAGAAAATTCCAAACGCGAAACCTTTTCACGAATACGTCGATGTAGCAAACCGTACGTCATATCTAATTGCACGGTCATCGACAGGGAAATGAAGTGGTAACTGTGACATTAATGCCTTGATGTGGCATATGAAGAGGTCTGTAGCTTCGTTACTACGCTGTTCCCTTTCAGATATTTTTTCTATAAACTTTGTGTGGGGGCAACCTTGGTCCAAACGTTTGTTTGAGTGCTTCGATGGCGGCAGACCAGGTTGGGGTATGATCCTTCACACCCTGCCACCATGTCGCAGCCAACCCGGTGAGTAACATAGGCAAGCCACGCAAGGCGTTTTCGTCGCTTATCCCAACACAATCTTTATAGACCTCTATGGCGTCTACAAAAGATTCCACGTTGCTAGACTTCTCGCCGTCGAATCGTGCTGTGCATTTTGCGAAATTACCATGTAAGGAACTACTTACAGTTGGTGGGCCATTTACCCTTTCCATTAAAAATCTCAGCTGCTCGGTTGTTATCATAATTGGAGCAAGCGGAGGCAATGGAACAGCCTCCGGCGCAGATGCAGGTGGTCGTACAGCCTCCGCCGACGAACTCTCTGCGCGAGATCTCGTAAGCACCATGGTAACACGATGAAGCAATACGTGTATGTCGAAATAAGAGTTCAAGAAAGTCCAGACGCACTATCACAACGTTCACCAAAGTCTTTATAAATGTCCAAACACACACAATAGTTGTATTAAAAAGTCTTAAAAAGTCAGGCCGCGTAAAAAAAAGTCGTAACTATTGTAGTACCTACACATGTATCGCGAAAAAAAAACAGTAACACTGTCGCGATAGGTTCCCAAGCCCAAACGGTTCTATTTTTTTTGGGTACACTAAAACTTTTTGGTAAGTTTTTGTTCACTGCAGGTAGGTAAAGTCTCAACACAAAAGAGTATTTAGGTACGTTAACTGTTCACGTACCCAAACAACGGTTCTTTTTTTTTATGGTACACGAAACTATTTTTGGTAAGTTTTTGTATTATTAAAACGGTATTTAGGTACGTAAACTGTCCACTATCGTGGGAACAAACAGACACGCTGTCACGATAGGTACACAAAACAGTTTAGATACAAAACCTAAATAAATTATGCTGTTCGCGGAATATACAGACACTTCTGTCGCGAAACTATGTCCAGCTTTTGAGTCTTCGTGACTACGTGACAAACGGCGTTTTTCCGTCGTAGAACACAACAACACACGCGAATAACTAAAAGAGCACACGGCCCCACGTTGGGCGCCAATATAGCGGGGCGAGATCGAGAAGTAAAAGCCAACTACGGGATAACAACTTTACTTCGGTAACTTATAAAAAGAAATAACAAAACTCGCTCGCTAATAAGAAGTGCATACCGCACCGGTCCGCGCGTTGTTTAAAGACTGACTTGTTCAATGAGGCGCACGGGCGGTCCTCTGCGCGGGCGCTGGGAACGGCGTGGTATGGACGAGGGGGGCGGAGAGTGACGCGATGTCTCCCCGGAAGGGCCTACAATGTTGCCCGCTATACTACCGAACCATGCAAACCTCGCAGGGTTCGGTAGCTATATTTTCTTCGGTGAGTCGCTGTTACATTAACAATTTAGATATTTTTTAAACTTTAATTTAAACTTTTTAAAATCTTTAGTATACAACTCCTGAAGTTCTGAAGGAAGTTCGTTCAAATAATAAGGTACCATGTATGTTGGTACTCTAGTTCCATACAAGTTATTATATTTGAGAATATTATATTTTTTCCTGTAACAAGACGTCCTTAGGTGGGAAGGTCGTTGTTTTTCTTCTAGACAATTTTTTTGACATGATTCAGTTAAAGTACTTAATTTTATCATATACACTCATTACATTGCAATATTTAAATAACTCTTTATCAACCTTGTTTAGTTTTTTAATATAGTATTTGGAATAATTATTTTTAACATTTTTAATTATAATTTATAAATGGAATCAATATATGTAGAATATGTCCTTCCATAACTACTTAGGCCGTAGCCTATAACTGAGTCCGCCAAGGCGAGGTACAATAATCTCAGTATTTTAAAAGGTAATTTATATTTAAGTAAGTAAAGTTTGCTAATTACTGACCTTAACTTGTTACAAACATGATCTTTATGCGGTCCCCAGCAAAATCTACTATCGATCAGAAGACCAACGTATTTATGATTATCCACTACTTCCAGGAAGGGACATTGGCAACCAGATGAGTTATTAGAGTGTAAGCAAGCGTGTTCATGGGCTTTGATAGCTGGTACAGTTGTTATATATGCTCTATTATGTGATGAGCGGATGTGAACTATTTTTGTTTTTTGAGCGTTAATTACAAGGCCAAGATCGTGTGCCCATTTACACATACTGGTAAAATTTTGTTGTAAGATGTTTTCGGCTTGAGTAATGTCCTTATCGGCCACTAGAAGACATGTATCATCAGCAAATTGGTACACCGATCCCGACCCTATGACATTACACATATCATTTACATACAAGAGGTATTCAGTTGGACCAACTATTGAACCTTGCGCCGTGCCTTTAGTGGTCAAGATCTTAACACTGAGTTGCTCTTGGACTTTGACGGCAGTGTATCTATTGCTGTGATAGTTTTTTATTAAGTTAAATAATGGTCCTTGTATTCCATTTTGTGATAATTTCTCATATAGCGTGTCGTATTTAAGCATATCAAAAGCTTTGCTAAAGTCTACAAAGAGAACCAGTACATGCATTTTTTTTATTTAAATAATTGTTCACTTCATTCGAGAATTTATTTAGGAGTTGAGAGGTACCTTTATATTTTTGAAAACCGTATTGATTTATACTAATTATGTTATTTGATTGTAAATAATTACTTATTTGGTCACCTAAGTAGCGTTCCACAATTTTATCTAGGCAAGACAAAATTGTGATTGGTCGATAATTGTTGTATTCATTATGTTTCCCTTTTTTATATATGGGTCTAATGATTCCTATTTTAAGGAGATCTGGGTAAAATTCCGTATCAAGGCAGCAATTTATAAGGTGCGTTATTACCGGGACCAAATAATCAGAATCTTGATGTCTTTAACTCGAATACCGTCGTAGCCAGGACTCTTGTTGTCATTCAGTTGTTTGATGATAGATGCAACCGTTTCCTCCCGCGCGCGCTGAAGTCTAAGTGTCCTGTCAGGAATTATCTCATAAGATTTTCTATCCAATATCGGTTGATCACAGAAGTTGCATATTGTCTTAGTATTATTATTCCTCTTCGTCCGTTGAACTGATTGCGAGCAGTCGTGTACACACTTTATTATAAAATCATAACAATTTTGTGAAAAAAGTGCAAGCAGCTAGTGATACAAGTGCATTGACTTATGTGTGATTATCCCTTGAATAGACATAATACGAATTAAATATATTCCATTACGTCGAAGTAGCCGTGCGAGCTGCGGAACGGAGAAGCGAGCGCGGGGTCACTCCTCACCTCCGCGAAAATAAACAGTCGCCATTTTTCGTCTCCTTCTAATGGCAATCTTCGTGTGAACTCGGTCTTCTACGTCAGCGCCTACAAATAACATCGGAAGTGCTACGAAGATTCTACGCATTACTACGAAGTGCTACGAGCGGCGACTCCATCCGAGCCTGCATGGGCTACGAACGCGTATAACGGTCTTAACACACAACATATTTTAACAATTATACTTTGATACACGTCTTTACGGGCGCCGTGCTACGCACCGTCTACGACTAGGTGTGATACAGTTTGCTTGCTGCGATTAACAACAAAAAATCATATAGTTAAATTTTATTAACAGCTACACTGTGTATATTTGTTTCCTAATTATAAAGCGGATAAATAGAAAAACCAACTGACATATCTATTACTTGCCGCAATGATGAACACCACTTTAGAAAAATCACCCTCTGAACCTGATCTAAGTGTAACTCCTACAAATTTTGTTGTAAGCCGAATAAAAAGAGCAAGGATGGACGACTATATTACCACTTGTGAACTTAAAACTTTTAAGGATGAAATGATGAAATCTATGGCATCTCTTTTTGACACAAAAAATTCTCAAATCCTAGCTAAGATTAATGATGTACATGCCACTAGTCAGGAAATCAGGGAATCAATTTCTGTGCTTGCTGAGCAAAACAGGGAGATGAAGAACAAAATTGAGACACTGGAGCTCCAGCGAAAGGAAGACCGTGAATATATTACCTTGCTTGAAAATAAAATTGAGGATTTACAGATGTTTAATAGAAAACAAAATTTCGAGATTAAAAACGTTCCTCGAAAAGAAAACGAATCCAAAGAAGATTTGGTTGACATGGTTATTAACTTATCTAAAACAGTGGGTTGCGAAGTGTCGAAGAAAGATATAACTGATATATACAGAGTTCGCGGGAGAAAGGAGGGAACGAAAAATACCCCTATTGTGGTCGAAACTTCGTCAACATTTATTAAAGCTGACCTAATGAAAATGACAAAAAATTTCAATATTAAAAACAGAACGAAACTCACCGCCAAGCACTTAGGGTTCCGAAGAGATGAGGACGTTCCTATCTTTATTTCAGAAAATCTCACTAGTAAAGGTGCACGTCTATACTTTCTAGCCCGCGATCTTGTTAAAAGTAAGAATTACAAATTTAGTTGGACGGCATACGGCAAAGTTTATGTCAGGAGAAATGAAAATTCACCGATTATTACCATCAAATCGGAAGCACAATTTACTGAACTTTTGAACGCGTCATGACTATTTTGTGTTTTTTACTACTTACTGTACTACTCTGTGTTGTGTCATTTAAATTGTAAAACACAAACATACATTTATATCACTTTCATTCATCAGCCCATACAAATGTATCTCATATATTCAGTAAACTCTTTGTTATCTATTAAAATGTTATGCCCAAATTCGATTTCACACTCAACAAATTCTATAAAATCTCAAAAATTTACACTAATCCGTTTTAAGAACGCACAAAATTTAGAAAAACTTAATCATGGATAATCATTTATACACTATAACAGAGTTAGACAAATTTGAAATTGCATCTGTTGTCAAATGTAACATTGAAGAACTACAATACAAAATCCAAATCAAAAGAAATGATCTTAAAATTATAAGTCAAAATATCAGGAGCGTATACAGTAACATGGATGACCTTATTATCAGCCTAACATCTCTTAAGTTCAGGGTCGACATAATCATACTTACAGAATGCAGACTTCAACGTGACAAACCAATTCCAGTTCTTGATGGTTATAATGGTTATTTCTCTACAGCTTATATTAACCAAAATGATGGTGTCGTTGCCTATATTAAAAAGGGACTTATAGCTGATGTAAAAGAAATAAAGCTGCAAGACGCGTCATGTCTTCAAATAGATTTAGAAAATCAAAAAGTTATCGGTATTTATAGATCTCCATCAGTTAGAAATGCTTTATCATTTCTTACATCACTTAGCTCACATTTAGATACAATTAAAAGCCACCAGAACATTACTGTAACAGGCGATATAAACATTAACCTAATAATAAAGGAAAATGAAACAGCATCTGATAGGAAAAATAGACATGGTTACCTTAATAATTTAGCAGCTTTTGGGATCTTACCGGGGCATAAACAATCCACTAGAGTCGACGGTTGCCTAGACCACTTCATGTTAAAATTAAATAAAAATAGTATTACAGCACAAATCGCTATTTTAAACACGTCTATAACTGACCATGCAATGACTGTTTTGATTTTATCAAACCTGAAATCTAGTAAACCTGCACCCATTTCTAAATCAGTGACTAACTATAATGATGCGCTTCTGAGTCTTAAAACAAAAAATCTTTCCCAGCTACTTTTATGTAATAATCCAAATATCCTATTAGACCAACTTACAAAAATTGTTTCTGAATCTCTGCTAGAAAATACTAAGACTAAATTTATCCCTCATAGTAAACGTACTATTAAACCCTGGATCACTCCTGGCATTCTACGCTGTATACGCAATAGGAACAAGATGCAAATAAAATTACGAAAAAACCAGAATGATGAAATACTAAAAATCACATACAGACGCTATCGCAATTTCTGTAATGCACTCATAAAAAAACTTAAGAGGTCCTATGAACGAAACCTACTTGAAAATTCTTCTAAAAACCCTAAAAGTCTATGGAAAACAATCACAAAAATAACAAATCACAAACAAAATAACACGGATAATTCACGTTTACTAAATTTAAAACAATCACCTAATGAATCAACTAATTTAATAAATTCATATTTTTCTGGTATTGGTAAGGATCTAGCTGACAGAATTAAACTTTCTACACCCCCATATGGTGCAAGTAACGAATATTCGGCACCTTTATCTACTCAGTCTACTTCTTTTGTATTATTAGACACAGACGCGGAGGAGGTTGAAAAAATCCTCATGAGTCTTAAAAACTCGAGTGAATGATATTCCTACCGCTTTTCTGAAAATCGCTAAAGATGAAATAGTATCTGTCTTGACCCACTTGATTAATCTTTGTTTCAACCTAAGTGTATTTCCTGATTCTTTCAAAAAGGCCGTAGTAACACCGGTATTCAAGAGTGGAGACAGAGACGATGTAGGCAATTACAGACCGATATCAGTTTTAACTGTGTTTTCCAAAATTATAGAGAAAGTTATAAACAACCGACTTGTAAGCTATTTAAATAAGTACAACATAATTTCAGATAATCAATTTGGTTTTCGACAAAATCTATCAACTGAAGATGCCATAACAGCCTTGACAACTGTAATAGTGGATGAATTAGACAAGGGAAATAAATGCTTAACTGTGTCCTTAGATTTAAAGAAGGCTTTTGACACTGTCTCTGTCCCCATTCTTGTACAAAAACTGGAACAAATCGGCATCAGAGGTGAACCTTTGGCTTTATTTAGGGATTATTTAAGTAATCGTAAACAGTGTGTAAAAGTAGGATTGCATAGAAGTGAATACTCTAATATTAACTTTGGTGTCCCCCAAGGAAGTGTACTTGGGCCGACTCTCTTTTTAATCTACATTAACGAATTGCTTAATCTACAATTAGTAAATGCTAAAATATTTTCTTATGCTTACGATACAGCCATTATCTTTACAGGCAGCACATGGGAGTCCATTCGTTTTAATACACAGAGGGGCCTCACTCGTGTAGATTTATGGCTAAAGCAGAACTTACTCACACTCAACTCTCTTAAAACTAAGTATATATGCCATACTATTAATAAATCTACTCAACCACCTCCTGAATTTTGTTTAAACATACATGAGTACAACTGTCGCTATTCAGAAAATTCTTGTTCATGTCCTATTATTGAGAAAACAGCTTGTATTAAATACCTTGGAATTTGCTTAGATCAACATTTATCTTGGCATTCACATCTTGAAATGATAAGTAACAGAATACGAAAACTAATCTGGATATTTATGAAATTGAGATATGTTGCTTCTAAATTCTTAATAAACTCAATCTATATAACTCTAGTGCAATCTATATTATCCTACTGCATACCCATCTGGGGAGCTGCCACTAAAATAAAATTTTTAGAAGTAGAGAGATCTCAGAGAGCTCTTCTTAAAGTTGCGTACTTTAAACCACGGACCTACCCTACTAATAATCTTTACCTGGATTGTGATCTGTTAACAGTAAGAAAGCTTTATGTCCTTAATACCATTTTGAAACTGCATAAAACCCTAAAACCAAATACTTCCTATTTATCAAAACGCAGGAAAATAGCAATTATAGATAAACCAGTGGTTAGGACAACTTTAGCTAGACGACAATTTAAAACTCAAGCAGCACATTTGTACAATAAAGTTAATAAAAAAATTGATATCTACTTACTAACTAAATATAATTGCAATAAACAGTTGAGTATTTGGCTAAAATCTATAAATTATGATGAAACTGAAGCTTTGTTGGAATATATAGACTGATTATAGTAACAACTAAAACCTTACTGGGCTTATATATATATATATATATACAGTAGCATAGATAAGTGAATAATTAAAAAAAAAAAAAAAAAAAAAAAAAAAAAAAAAAAAAAAAAATTTCACAATGAGTCATGCACATACTTTCATTCATTTGTTATAATCCACATTACACATTTGTAACTAGAATTAAGTTTTTAGGTACTGTAATACCATTGTTAAGGAAGAGCGTGGCTTTCTGATACAGGTGTTTCTCACTTAATAGAAGGTCACAAATACTTGTTTATACTGTACCACTTTGTTAAACTAATAAAAAATATTTTCATTTTCATTTTCATTTTTTCATTATTTTCAAATTCATTGGCAAAATTATTTGCTACTGTTATTGGGTTTAATTTGAAATTTTTGATTAATATATCGTCGATGCGGCTTGTTATTCTACCAGTGAGTTTATTTATAATATCCCATACTTTTTTACTATTTTTAAAATTTTTGCTAATATTGAAATGAATTTCTTTATTTTTAAGGTAATTAGCGTATTTGTTACTTTTATTTCTGTAAATGTTATATAAAAGTCTATTTTTAATATTAGTTTTATCTTTAAGCCAAATAGAGAATAATTCATCACGCTTTTCACACATTTTATTTAACTTATTGTTAGCCCATGTACACTCCTTACGTTTACTACTCCCATCATTTTTAACAATATATTTACAACTACTATCTGCATTATGAATGTTGTTCTAAATGTAGTTTACAATATCATTTGGGTTGTTGAATTGCAAGGGCAATTTCCAATCTACGCTTCCGAGTTCACAGTGCAGTTTATTATTGTCTATTTTATATAAAACTTGCTTATTACTAGGTGACTCACTCGTACTGATAACGCCCGAGATGGCAAAACCGGTTTTGTAATGATCGGCCAGTGGAGTGTTTACAACCGTAGTGTATAAATCACGCGAGTCAGTGTGTTGTGATTATTATTGGTGCATGTCATTTATTTGTGGGTATTGAATAAACAAATTGGTCTTGGTTCAACCTGCCTTTCAATTACGACATGGTGTCAGGTGTCGTCTAAAATAATTAATTTTCGGTATAAAAAGTCGACTTTAAGCTAAAATTAAGTGTTCGTACGTAGAAAAAGTGATAGTGTTTTATTATTACTATGGAACACGCGCGTCCGCCATCGGAATTATGCCTAGAGGGCGGGCCGGCAAACCGCGCTGACGCGTGGCGAAAATGGTACAAGCAGTTTTTGGTGTTCCTGAAGGCCTCGGGAGTCTATAAAGAACCGACAGATGTACAAGCCAGTCTCCTCATTAACCTGATAGGCTCAGAAGGTTACGACGTATATACTACGTTTAAATTCGAAAAGGAGACTGATCGGGAGAATTTCGACAAGTTGGTCAGCAAATTTAATGAGCATTTCGGTACGAAACAAAATACTACCATGGCTCGTTTCAAATTTTTTACAAGAAATCAAGAAAATGGTGAATCTGTCGATGAGTACGTCACAGCATTGAAAATACTTTCGCAGCATTGTGAATTCGAGCATCTCGAAGAAGGTCTGATACGCGATCGTGTTGTTTGCGGGGTCACCGATGGAAAAATACGTGATCGATTACTGAGAGCTGAGGATCTGACCCTCGCACGAGCTGTGAAGATTTGTCAAGCTAGTGAGATGTCTACAGAGGAAAAACGGCAGATAGAAGGAACCAAGGCGGTAACCGACGGGGGCGCGTCGTCGGCAGCCGTGGACGTGGTGTACGGCGGCGCAGGCGGACCGTCGCGAGCGGCGCGTGGCGGCTGGGGCCGGCCGCGGCCGCGGGGCCAGCTCCGTGCGGCCGGCGCTCGGGGAGCGGCCACTGCAGGCGGCCGACGCGGGGCAGCTTCTAGGAGTGCGTGTCGGGCTTGCATGAAGGATCAGTGTGACGGAGACTATAAGTGTGCGGCTAGAAATGCTCAATGTTTTTGGTGCAGTGAACGGGGACATTTTAAAAGTGCATGTCCTAAGTTAAAGAGCAGAGTATACCAAATTGAGGAAGAGTTATCAACTGACGATTCAGATTTGTACTACGTCTCCACGGTCGACAATTTCGGTGACGGTATGGACAGCCACAAATGGTATGAGACTTTATTTTTATATGGTAGTGATTTAAAAGAAAGATTTAAGCTAGATACTGGTTCGGATTTAAATGTAATGTCCTTGAAAACATATTGTAAATTGGGTTTGAACTTATCAGAGTTAACATCAGATAATACGAGAGCTTTATCGTTTTGTGGCAATTTTATTCCTATTGTTGGATCATGTTACATCAATTGGTTTTATAAAAATAAAGTGTATAAATTACGTTTCATAATTTCTGAACACGACTGTCAAAATGTGCTGGGCAAATTTTCTTGTGAACAACTAGGCTTAATAAAACGTTTATATTCAATAGATATTAACCAGTATGATGATATTTTCAAAGGTTTGGGAAAGTTGCCTGGCAAATACAAAATAGTAACAATTCCGGGCGCGCAGCCGTCAGTCTGTCCCGTTAGAAAAATACCCGTGGGCGTACGAGATAAGTTACGAATCGAATTAGATCGAATGGAAAATCTAGGCGTTATTAGAAGAGTGACGCACCCGACCCCGTGGGTGAATGCAATCGTAGTGGCGGCGAAAAAAGATGGCAGCATTCGAGTGTGCCTCGACCCGCGGCCGCTTAATAGGGCCGTGCGACGCGCACACTACCCGTTGCCGACGCTCACTGATATCGCGACTAAATTAGAAGGAGCTAGGTATTTTAGTAAATTAGACGCTCGATCTGGATTTTGGATGGTTCAGTTAGATGATGATAGCGCTGATTTATGTACGTTTGGAACACCATATGGCAGATACCAGTATCTACGTTTACCTTATGGTATAAACTGTGCATCTGAAGTTTTTCATCAAAAAATACGTCAAATATTAGAGGGCTTAGAGGGCGTAGATTCATTTGTTGATGATGTCATAGTTTGGGGGTCTTCAATTTCAGAACATGACGAGAGGCTTAAGCTTTTATTAAATAGGGCACGTGATGCTGGTATTAAATTTAATAAAGAAAAATGTGAATTTTGTGTTCAAACGGTAACTTACCTTGGACATACCTTTAGCTCCAAAGGTATGCAAATAGATGAAAGTAAACTTAAGGCAATTCGTGACATGCCGAATCCGCAAGACAGGAGTTCATTAGAGCGTTTTTTGGGCATGGTAAATTATTTATCAAAATTTATACCACATTATTCAGAGATAGCGGCTCCTCTACGTATCCTTTTGAAAAAAGACTCTGTATGGAATTGGGACGAAGTACATGAAGCGACCGTGCGGCGTTTAAAAGAGTCAGTGTGCGCCGCGCCTGTACTGGCTTTGTATTCTGCGCGCGAGCCGGTGCTGTTATCAGTAGACGCGAGCTCTCGCGCGCTCGGCGCAGTGCTCATGCAGGGCGGCCGGCCGGTCGAGTATGCGTCATCCACACTCACCGACACGCAATGCAGGTATGCTCAAATTGAAAAAGAGCTGTTGGCGATCGTGTTTGCGCTCGAACGATTTCACCAATATGTTTATGGCCGTAAAGATGTCACAGTGGAGACGGATCACAAGCCATTGGAAACGCTATTTCATAAGGCGTTGGATTCCGTTCCAGCCAGACTGCAGCGCATGATGTTACGTATACAGGGATACGATTTCAAGGTTACGTATAAACCTGGAAAATATATGTTCGTTGCAGACACCCTTTCGAGGGCACCTTTACCTGAACAGTTACAACAAAAAGTAAGTGATGAAATTTCGGAGCAATCATGTTTTCTTATAGAAAATGTTAGGTTTAGTGACAGTAAATTGAGTATGATAAAGGAGCATACAATGAAAGATGAAGAATGTCAGTTAATTATAAGATATATAAAAAATGGCTGGCCAAATTATAAGTATGAAGTGGATGAAAGAGTAAAAGAGCAGTGGTCGTATAAGGAAAGTTTTGAATATGTCGATGGTATAATATTTAAAGATAATTTGGTTTATATTCCATTTAAGTTAAGGTACGAAATGGTAAAGCGAGTTCACGATGGGCATATGGGTATAGATAGATGCAAACGGCATGCGCGGGATGTGATGTTCTGGCCAGGGATGTCTCGAGACATCGAGAGTGCAGTACGCCGCTGTGCGACGTGCGCCGAGAGGGTG
This sequence comes from Amyelois transitella, assembly GCF_032362555.1. NCBI lineage: Eukaryota > Metazoa > Arthropoda > Insecta > Lepidoptera > Pyralidae > Amyelois > Amyelois transitella. The sequence goes on from NC_083536.1 coordinate 2,248,932, forward strand.
GCGCGGCCCGCGCGGGAACCGCTCTTGCCACATCCTATCCCGAGCCTGCCGTGGGCTAAAATAGGCTCGGACATATTTCAGAACGGTAACAAGTATTTTTTAATCTTAGTCGACTATTTTTCGAATTATATCGAAGTTTGTCCACTGCTGAACATTACTAGCAAGACAGTCACAACAGCGATGAAGGATCAATTTGCAAGGCACGGCATCCCACAGGAACTGATAACTGATAATGGGCCAGCGTATGCCTCGAAGGAATTTGCTACATTTAGTAAGCAATGGGGGTTCAAACATGTTACGAGTTCGCCGAAATATCCGGTATCAAATGGACGAAGTGAGAAGGCAGTACACATAGTTAAAAATATGTTAACCAAATCTTTGTCATCTGGTTCTGATTTCTATTTAGGGTTGCTAAACCTTAGAACAACTCCCAGGGATGGAATTAGCTCACCATCTCAGTTACTTATGGGACGCAGGCTTAATTCCAGGCTCCCATCTCACGACTGTAAACTGCAACCCAGCCGTGACAACCGTGACGATTATAAGGCTATCACAAGCAAGCAAGCCCGCGACAAACAGCACTATGATAAACGAGCACGAGCGTTGCCGGAGCTGCGGGCTGGGCAACGTGTGGTGATGGTGGACGCCGGAGACAGGAAGCACGCGCGCGTCCAGGCGCGGGCGCCACAACCACGCTCCTACTTCGTAATAGACTCAACAGGAAAGCGGTACAGAAGAAATAGACGCCATTTAATTAATGTGGAGGCAGCTCTTTCTTCTCCATCCCAATATACGCCCGAGGAGCAAGAACATTACGAGGAAGAGGATTGGTCCATGGCCGAAAGTGAGGACAACGCAGATGATCCTACGTTTGTTTTAACCAGCGGGGATGGGTCGCGTCTCTCTGAGGACTCCCGGGGTGATATTTTGAAAGGCCGGTTAGATCGCGCGCGCAGACCGGCGGCTGAGGCGGCCCGCACTATTATTGCCAAACTAAATAGGGAAAAATAAATCATAATGCAATCTGAGCTTAAAATTAGAATTGTATAAAATTGGTATAAAAGATTGTACTATGTTACTTCACCCAAGCTGTTATTGTTAATTGTCCGACTTCATAAAATTAAATGTATGTAAGTATTTTTATTTTTGTATGTATGTTCACCAATTTTCTTAGTCATTTTTTTTTCCAAATTTTCGATTAATATATTTTTGTTTAAAAGGGCTTATATATATCAGCGGTGATCCCATAAAAATTACAATGATAAGATTAGCCTTTATAAAAAACTGTAAAAATATACATTAATCTAGATATATAATATATATATATTAAGGTATGTAGTATTGAAGTCGGTTATATGTTTATTTTTCTTGTTTTTTTTTTTCTCTATGTATATTATTGTTTAAGTTGCTGACTCATAACATAACAAATTATTTTAATTTTTTTTTTCTGTTAATTTTTTTTTGTGAGGGAAAGATGTTGTGATTATTATTGGTGCATGTCATTTATTTGTGGGTATTGAATAAACAAATTGGTCTTGGTTCAACCTGCCTTTCAATTACGACAAGTGTACCTCATAAACACATGGTCTATGCATGATTTTGTGACTATGGTTCGATTTTTATACTTTAGCGTTTCTATCCGTGTGTATGAGTTCACGCCACTGTTGAAACCTAAAGCGCACAAAGAATCCAAATAACGATTGCTATCTATTGTTAGAATTATTTATTTTAAGTTGTTTTATTTTAAAATACTAGTTATAAGGAAAAGGTTTTAATATGAAAATGTCGATGATTAAAAGTATTGTTTTTGATGAGCGGCGAACGAATTCATTGCGTGGCGGGCATTTGTATCGTGAAGATAACGATTGGTTTCCGCTGAATAAATTTGATTATAATATTAACAAATATTTGTTTTATTCCTGATCACTTCTGAATTATTCTATTAGTTCAGAAGTGGGATTAAACAGGAATATTATTTAATATTCTAATCACGCCCATATTTTTGGTATTTGGATTTGACTGGACACGTAAAAAAAAATAATTGGTCGAAAATAAAGATCTATAATATGCCTAAAAGTCATTTTAAGTCGAGAAAGCGAGATTTTTTCTCGCGGAAAGATATGGAGCACAAGGACGAGGGCACACCTTCATACCGTAGCAGTCACAGTCGTACGCGACGTTCTTACAAGCGACCGAGGAGGAGCAGACCTAGCGGACGACGTTCACGAACGTCCAGTGGGAGCTCGGGCCATTCAAGGTGCTCACGGAACAGAGGCTTCTCTACTAGAAGGCAAGACAGTTTCGATGAGAGCCCGCGGCGGTACAAGTGGCGCAGAACCATGATTCGACAAGCGACCGTTAAGCGGTCTCGGAAATCGCCGGCACCTTCCCGCTCGCTGTCGAGATCTTCTGAGATACGAAGAAGTTCCAGTCAGCGTAAAAGTGGAAGTCATCATAAGTGTCCAAGTACGGTGAGTAAAAATACTTGTATCAAAAGTACTGAAAATCGCGGAAACAAAATTTCTTGTGAAAGCAATGCATGTAATTCTGAAGATAGTCGTAACTTTAGTATTCAAGATGTAATGGATTTGATAAAGTCGCTGCCTACATCGGCAACTCAATCACAAAATCACTTTAGTATGTTAACAAACGCGTTACCTGAATTCGATCCATCTAATAGGGAACAACCCGTTGATGTATGGATTAATAAAGTTGAGGAATGTGCGTCATTGTATAAGTGGTCGGAGACACAACTTCTTCATTATGCGTTACCTAAACTTACTGGATTAGCTAAAGTATGGTACAATGGCTTACGTACTATAAAATATAATTGGACAGAATGGAAACAACAATTGGCATCGCAATTTCCCACTGTTGAAAATTATGCACAGATTTTACATGAAATGTTAGATAGGAAGGTTAAGTCAAGTGAGTCATTAGGGACATATTATTACCATAAGATGAATTTATTAAATCGTTGTGAGATTAGTGGGAAAAAGGCAGTTGACTGTATTCTAGATGGGTTAGGTGATAGAGGATTAAGGCTAGGAGCACAAGCAGCTAATTACTCACAACCCGAGGAATTACTTTCTTTCTTGAAGTCTGTCAAAATAGATGATTCAAAAGAAAAATCATATCGGCAACCGTTCATGAAGAAACGTTTTGATGGTCCTAATGATCACAATACAAAATCAAATATTTTAAAATGTTTTAATTGCAACGAGGTTGGACACCCTTCGTTTAAATATACAAAACCGCTATTAACGTGTACTATATGAAAACGTCTTGGACATCAAAGCATTAATTGTAAACGTTTGACTAAAACTAACTCAGATCAAAAAAAAAACATCCGATAAAGAAAAAATAGTATCCGAGGTAAACTTAGCCGTTAGTCTGGATGATAAATATGTGTTACCACTTATAGTTAATAATGAGCACATGACTTGTTATGTTGATTTAGGAAGTAAAAGTACATTGATTCGATTAAGTGATTTCAACAGATTAAATATTTTATGCGACACAAATGACTTGCCGTCATTAAAAGGGTTTGGTAATTCCCTTATAGTACCTATAGGTAAGGTAATGCTACAAATACAAGTACAATCGGTAAAGATATTTGTAGAAGTATTGATAGTACCTGATGAACTACTGAAACATCCTGTATTATTAGGACATACCTTTACTGAACAAGCAGGTATTATTATTATCAAAACAGATGAATATTTAGTATTTCAAAAGAAACCTGAAGTTGACTTAGATAACAAAAAGATTAATTTAATTGTCAATTTCGATGTTACTATTAAGTCTATTAACATGATACCTATGACCGATAACCATGTTACCAATAACCACGGCTCTATCGATGTTTATGTAAGGGGGTCCGTTAGACATGTAGAATCGTCTAGTTATTTTATAATGCCAGGGTCATATAAAATTATGAATGGTGTTGGTTATATAATGGCTATCAATTTAGGTTCTAATGAAGTAAAGTTGAAGGCAGGTGAATTATTGACACGAGCTTATTTCACTGATGAAAATAATATTGCTGACGTTAGAATGGTAGAATGTGAAAAGAAAGATCATATTAAGGATTGTCTAAGAACTGGCAGTGATTTAAGTGTAGATGACCTTAACAAACTTGAAAATATACTTAATGAATATAGTTGTTGTTTCTCGTTTGGATTGACAGATTTAGGATCAACAAAATTAACGGAAATGTCTGTCACGTTGAAAGATACTACTCCAATAGTATACAGGCCCTATAGACTAGCATACTCCGAAAGGAGTAAAGTGAAGGAAATGATCAAAGATATGTTGGATTCAGGTATTATTATTGAGTCAGATTCTGCCTATGCGAGTCCAATTATTTTAGTACAAAAGAAAACAGGTGATCAAAGATGATAGAATGTGTGTATCAAAACGCAATGTCAGTGTAACAAAACGAAATGTCAAAATTGTACTTCCCTCCTTTTTATTACTTGAATAAAGTCTGTTGCGAACATACACGTCTTTTAAGTGGTTATGGGCTTCCATTTGCCGTTTTATCAGTTATTTTATGTTTTAAAATAGATAATTTGTGTATAGTATTTCGCGGAAACATGACTACAAACTATATTGCCAATGTGCCGAAGTTAAAAGGCAGAGAGAACTATGATGAGTGGTGTTTTGCTGCTGAAAATTTGTTGGTCTTGGAAGGTATGGAGAAGTACATCAAACCAGCGGAAAATTTTGAAACAAAACCAGCGGAAGATGCAAAAACCAAAGCTAAGTTAATTTTAACAATTGATCCATCGTTATACGTGCATATAAAGAACACCAAGAGTTCGGCAGAATTATGGAATACGCTAAAGACCATGTACGATGACTCTGGTTTCTCAAGAAAAATTACTTTGTTGCGACATTTGATATTCTTAAGACTCGAAAATTTCGATTCGATGGCTAGTTATGTGACTCAAATGGTCGAAACAGCGCAAAGATTGAATGGCACCGGATTTGTTATAACGGAAGAATGGGTTGGATCGCTTTTATTGGCAGGTTTAACTGATCATTATATGCCAATGATTATGGCAATCGAGCATTCGGGTATTTCGATAAATACTGATGTTATTAAATCTAAATTACTTGACATGGAAATGACAAGTGATGGTGAAGGTAGTGGAGCAGCTTTCGCGGCAAAAAATAGATTTTCTAACAAACATAAGAAATATGGCGGGACGTCAACTTCACATAAAAAGTCAATGACATTGACAGATGAAAAACCGGCAAAAACAATAACATGCTACAAATGTAAAGAAGACGGCCATTATCGAAATCAGTGTCCTTTGCTAAAGAAAAACGCTAATAATTGCGTGTTTAATGTTGTTTTTCTAAATGGAAAGTTTAATAAGAACGATTGGTTTGTTGATTCAGGAGCGAGCGCTCATTTTACGCCGAATGAAACTTGGATAGAAAACAAGGGCATACCGTATTTGTCAGAAATTGTTGTTGCAAATGAATCTAAAGTGCCAGTTGTTTGTTCCGGAGATGTAACAATATTCTCAGAATTGAATTGTCATATAACAGTTAAAGATGTGCTATGTGTGCCGAGTTTAACTACAAATTTATTATCAGTAAGTCAACTTATAAAAAATGGAAATAAGGTTTCATTTAACAATAAGCACTGTTATATCAGAGACAAGAATAACATTTTGGTGGCGACTGCTGATTTAACTGATGGCGTTTATAAGTTGAGGTTACAAGAACCAAGTTGTTTGTTAGCGGCTACAAAAGCTAATGGTAACCTGTGGCACAGGAGACTAGCACATATTAACAGTCAAGATATGAATAAGATGAGAAATGGTATTGTGAAAGGTTTGTCTTATGAAAACAATTTTAATATAAATAAATCTCAATGTACCATTTGCTGTGAAGGAAAACAAATGAGATTACCATTTTCCCATATAGGTGAACGAAGTACAGAAGTTTTGCACAGAATTCACACGGACATTTGTGGTCCTATGGAAAAAAGTTCATTAAATGGAGCAAGATATTTCCTTTTATTTGTAGATGATTATAGTCGCATGACTTTCATATATTTCCTGAAGAAAAAAAGTGAAGCTTTTATCAGATTTAAAGAATTCAAGTCAGTTGTAGAAAATCAGCAAAATAAGAAAATTAAAATATTGAGATCTGATAATGGACTAGAATTTTGTAACAAGGAGTTCGATGATTTTTTGAAACAGAATGGTATCATCCATCAGAAAACTAATAGTTATACTCCAGAACAAAATGGACTGTGTGAAAGAGCTAACCGTACAGTTGTTGAGAAAGCAAGATGTTTATTGTATGATGCAAAGTTAGATAAGAAATTTTGGGCTGAAGCTGCAAATACAGCAGTATATTTGAAAAATAGGTCCATTGCATCTGGTTTGGATAAAACTCCTTATGAATTATGGTATGGGTCAAAACCAGACCTGAGTCACCTACGTTTATTTGGCAGCAAGGTAATGGTGCATGTATCGAAAGTACACCGAACAAAGTGGGATAAGAAAGCCACACCACACATATTAATTGGATATGGCGAGGATGTGAAGGGTTATCGTGTGTATAATACCGCCAAGAACACTGTCACTACTAGCAGAGATGTTGTAGTGATGGAGTATGACATATGTGTAAAGGAAAATAGTGAAGAGTCTGCCATATGGATTCCTACTGAAGATACACCAGCAGAGAGTGCAGAGGATGAGAATACAGATTCAGTGGGGGAAGTTGACAAGAATATTTCAAACTCTGAGGAAAATCTTGACTATTCTTCAGATTCTTCTGTCTATTTAGATGGCAAAGAAACATCAATTCCTACTTTTGCACCAGAATCTACTATTGAATCTACAGAACAGGTACCCCAGAGAACCAGCAAGCGACAGATAAAGCCACCTGAGAGGTATGGTTTTACCAATATTTGTGTTTCCAGTTTTGTTCCAGCATCTGAAAATGAAAATGAAAATGAAAATTATTTATTACCTGCAAGTACATAACACAGTATAAACATTTCTTATAGCTATTTACATTAATTAAGTACATGTATTGCAGACATTTCTTAGCAAAAATAACCTAACATTGGTTTCCTCACTAGGCAAGCCTGTATCGAGGAGACCAGAAACAACTAAGTATTAAAGAAATTATTTACACCAGAATTCTCAGTCAAATATAAGTTACATTATTCGGTGCTTTTTATAATAAAAACATTTGTTATCTTAAAGAACAACTATTTTCTCTGTTTCTTCGTACGATAATGTTGTTAACCATTTAAAAATAACTTTGCGAGCCTGAAATGCAGTTCTGGTCTTAATGTCACACAACTTAACTATATGATTATAAATATGTATTCCAATGTAATTTCCCAATCTTTTTGCAAATTTAGTGTTGACCACAGGAGTAGGAACACGAAAAACTCTACGAGTTAACAAAAAATCATAATTGCTTGATATTAAAACTGCTTTGTGCATTAGTAATGAAGTATTTAATATAAAGAGTTGACGCACGTTAAGGACCCTAGCCTCTTTGTAAAGTGTTGATGTCGGGTATCTGTAAGGCTTGAAAAGCATTGTCTTCAGGACAGCGCGTTGAGCCCTTTCTGCTCGAATAAGGAAAGTTTTAGCAGCACTTCCCCAACATGAGATACAATACACAATAATAGACTGACAGAGCGCATAGTATATTGTCTTTAAGGTGTCGATATCAGCAACATTTCTTAATTTTCGCATCACACTAACCACTTTCCTTATTCTAGCCGAAAGAGCTTCGATCTGATTTTTATATGAAAGTTTCTCATCAATGTGGACACCCAGATATTTCAGGACTTTAGTGTGAGTAAGCGTATCACACTGACATATATTTGCACTGCATGATGGGTTATGAATTTGTATTTTCACTCCTGCCGCTCTGGGTGCCGATGTAGCAGTTTTATGAAAGCACAAGTACATGGTTTTTTTGGTGTTTAAAGTCAGTAAGTTTCCTTGGAGCCACTGAGATATTAATGCCATGCCATTTTCGGCAGTAAAACGAACTTCCGACCATGTCGAACCATAAAATATAAGTGCAGTCACATTTAGGCGCTGAAGCGCTACATGAAATGCATCGGAATTTTTGCCAATACCTCTAACATTGAAACACAGAAGTTTAAAATCATGATTGGGTTTAAAAGATTCCCTACAATCGACTTCGTCAGAAAAAAGTTCACATTTAATTATAATCGAATCTAATCCACTCAATATTTCTTCATCAACCAGGCCTTTTAACCATATTTTTCTTTAATCCAGTTATCCATATACCCAAGTACGAATTCCAAAACAATGAATCCTTGTAAACATATTATTATTGATAGAATTTGGTGACTTAGAACTAAAGATAAGAGTACGATCACATGTAGATACGCTAGACAAAACAGATAATCATACAGCCAAATTAGTAAAATTACGATAGAAAATACTTTACGTGACAACGAGCAAAAATATGCATGACAGAGTGTAATAAAAATCCTGCACCTAAAACGTTGTATGTAGATTATAGAATGTAAATGGCTATGGGGTTCCGGCAGCCGCTGAAGGAGAAATTGGTAGAACACGATCCAGGTCCCGGTCGGAAGAGATACGGACAGCTCCCTGCCCCTCCCGCTGCCTGATGTAAATAGCGCCCTGGCTGCACCAGCAGTAGGCATAACCATGCTGTTTTGCCCTGAGTCGTGTTTCGCGAAATAATGTTCTGTTTTCTCTTGTAAGCCGTTCGTTAAAGAAAACTCTTTTCGTACTGCCCGAGAATTCCAAATCAGCACCAGTAGTATGTTTACGCGATTTCGAGGCCTTCAAAAATTGGTCGCGCTTGAAACGACGAAGGAGCCTCACCACAACTGGACGTGGGGCAATCAGTCTGTCCTCGGGTAGGGCTGTAGTTATAGGAGGCCGCCGAGGTCCTACCCGTGATACCCAATCAATATCATTTTCCAGCAGTTCCACTCCCACCTTCCTGGCCGCCACAATAACAATGTGATGAAGATTTTCATTTTTATTTTCATCTACACCTACTATTTCTATTTCATTTCTGAGATTAAATTGTTCTTGGGCATTCAGTTCTTTTTGAAGGCTGGTAACAGTGGCCCTTAGCACGTCCACTTCTGCATCCCGTTTCTCCAGATATTTTATCCTCTCGCCAGTAGCAACAATTTTTGTCATAATCTCGTCCAATCTCTCATTGTTATATGTCACCGAACGTGTGAGATCCTCCAAATTTGTCTTGACAGAAGAAAACTCGTGAGTAAGAATGCGAAGCTGTTCAGTTAGCTGATTTAATTCGTTCCCAGTTGAATCTGTTTTCTTACGTGTAGTAACATTCTCGCTGCCAATCCGGACAGGTGTTTGACTATTATCACCTCCCTTCTTGCTTAAGGCACAACATTCAGGGCATTTCCATACCTTTTTCCGTTCCGCTGTGAGGTTGGATACGTTTATGCACAAAGAGCAGAAACTTTTTTCACAAGAGGTCGACGAACATTTAACTGTATTTGTATCTTTACTAGACTTCATGCAACCAGCACACTTCATTTTAACAATAAAAATTATATCCAGTAATTTCAAGTAAATGTCCTCACAGAGACAAAATAGGCGAACGCACCCTCTGCGTTGATAATCTATGAAGCGCACTCGCTACTACTCACGGTGACGTACCGCTGGCGCTTGCTATAGGATTATCAGTCCTGCGCGGACTGCGTAACCGTGCGGATGCTCTGCCGGCCGCTGTGTGGTGTCAATAAGATTACCCTCACGCTCTTTTATTCACTTCGCCCAAAGCAAATATTTATCGATGTTATTTCGTATTTGTAGCTATGCTTCACTTTAAGAACTTGTAAACACTGTTTATTTAGGCGATAAATAGTAATGTTGTATAATAATTTCGCCAAAAATATCACTTTTATACCGATTTTTTAATTTAATTGTTTTAGACTTCAAATACACAATGTTGACTATCTGACCGAGATGGCAAAGATGATCTGAAGAGATAGTTTTCTCAGAGGCTATTAATGGTCCAGAGCGGGAGCAGCGGAGACATGCAATGGCAGAAGAGTTGCAGTCTTTCGAGGACAATGAAGCGTGGGAGCTTGTAGACAATCCAGGTGACGTGACAATAGTAAAGTGTAGGTGGGTGCTGATTAAAAAAATTGATATTGACAATAATGTACGATTTAGAGCTCGTCTTGTGGCAAAGGGTTTTTGTCAGAAACCAGGTATTGATTATACCAATACCTTTTCACCGGTAGTGAGACATTCGACTCTAAGATTATTGTTTGCTCTTAGTGTAAAAATGAATATGAGTATTACTCATTTGGATATAAATACAGCTTTTTTAAATGGTTTTCTAAAAGAAAATATATATATGTCTATACCTGAAGGATTTGTAAACAAAAGTGGGGGAAAAGTATTAAAATTAAAGAGAGCAATTTATGGATTAAAACAATCATCACTAGCATGGTATGAAAGAGTTACAGATGTTTTAAGTAAACTTAATTTTAAGAGTAGTCAATATGAGCCATGTTTGTTTACAAAAATAGATGGTAAAGTTAAAATCGTAGTAGCACTGTATGTTGATGATTTTTTAATTTTTTCGAACAATGATAGTGAAACTAATAATTTGAAATGTATTTTAGCTTCACAGTTTAAGTTAAAAGATTTGGGCCCTGTCAGGCAATATCTAGGCATGAGAATAAATTTAGATAAGGATAAAAATTTTATTACTGTAGATCAACAGCAATATATAGAACAGTTAGTTTCTAAATTCCAGATGTCTGATTGTAAAACTCAAAGTACTCCAATTGAGCCCAAATTGAATTTAGAAAAGTCATCTGACTTACCAAGTGTTCCTTACCAAAATTTAATTGGAAGTTTAATGTACTTAGCAGTATTAACAAGACCGGATATAGCCTACTCCGTGAGCTACCTTAGTCAATTCAATACTTGTTACAGTCACATACATTGGAATTATGCTAAGCGTTTATTGAGATATTTACAATGTACTAAACATTATTGTTTGAAATATGAGAAAGATGATACTAATTTGCATGGATATGTGGACAGTGACTGGGCAAGTGATGCCTTAGATAGGAAATCTTATACTGGGTTTTGTTTTAAGTTGTCAGGGTCTGCCATTTCCTGGCAAAGTAGGAAACAGAAAACAGTTTCATTATCTAGTACTGAAGCAGAATACACTGCTTTATCCGAAGCTTCAAGGGAAGCTATATATTTAAGGAATTTACTACATGAGATTACCAGCACATTTTATGTAATTGATTTGTACTGTGATAACCAGAGTGCTTTGAAGTTAGCAGTTAGTAACCAGAGCCACAATAGATCAAAGCACATAGATGTTCGCTTTCATTATATAAGGGATATGGTAAAGAATAAGTTTGTTAGAATTAAGTATATTCCTACTGAGGAAATGCCTGCTGACTTACTAACTAAAGGTCTTTGTCAATTGAAACATTATAAGTTTATGAACTTGCTTGGAATAATATCCTTGTAATGTAAGTAATTTTGGTTTGTTTTGATAAGTGGGGGTGATAGAATGTGTGTATCAAAACGCAATGTCAGTGTAACAAAACGAAATGTCAAAATTGTACTTCCCTCCTTTTTATTACTTGAATAAAGTCTGTTGCGAACATACACGTCTTTTAAGTAAAGACTCTGTGTTGACTATCGTGCTTTAAATTCTAAAACGGTTCAGGAACATTATCCTCTGCCCAGAGTCGACGATCAAATTGATCAATTAGGTGGATATGAGTACTTTATAACATTAGATCTAGCATCGGGATATTATCAGATCCCTATAGAATCAGCATCTCAGGACAAGACAGCTTTCGTTACACCCGACGGACAATATCAATTTACTCGCATGCCATTTGGCTTGGCGAATGCGCCATCAGTTTTTCAGAAAACAATCAACAAGATGCTCAAGGATGTCAGAAATGAAGCTTTTGCTTTTATGGATGACATAATTATACCGGCACATAGCATATCGCAGGGAATGGATAGATTAAGAATGGTACTAAATCTTATTAAGATAGATAGATAGATAAAACTCTTTATTGCACCATAAGAGTAAAACATACAAAACAACACAAAGCAGACATATATGGTACAAAGGCGGACTTATCGCTAAAGCAATCTCTTCCAGTCAACCTTTGGGTGGAAAGAAATCAAACAGGAGATTGGCGTTGGCGCAGAGCAAGAAAAATAAATGTTTGAACTTAATAAAATACATACATAATATATATCTATATATAATACATACAAATACGCATAAATACAGATAAATACATAAAAATAACATATACTTAGGATAGAGTAGAAAGATAATGAGACCTAACGAGATTTTTGAAACTATCAATAGTCTGGGCTTTCCTGATATCGACAGGGAGAGCATTCCATAGACGGACAGCTTGTATAGTAAAAGAGTGGGAGTAAAAATTGGTGTTGGATGTCGGTAGTCTTAGTCGTAGAGTAAACGTGCTACGCAGACTGCGTGTGGCGCCTTGGGCATCGCTATAAAAATTGAAGCACTCCTTTAAATAAGATGGAGAAAACGGATCAAATAAGACCGAATAGAGCATTGTCACAATGAGCAAGTTGCGACGAAGTCGGATCGGGAGCCACTTCAGTTGCGATCGAAATGAAGAAACATGATCGTATTTACGAAGCCCAAATATGACTCGAATTGATAGATTTTGAAGACGCTCTAATTTGTTTAATTGTTCTTCAGTGACATCCAGATAACAAGTTCAAAATTCAAAATTCAAAATTTTTATTCATTATTATAGGATACTATATATCGCTTAATAATTGTCGTATGGTTTAACAACATTGGTTGACGTCAAATAAATTACTTAAAAACTAAGTTTACTGCCGCTTCCAAGGCGTCAGTGCAGAAGAAGCGGTAACAAACTGCACTGCAGCATTTTCTTCAACAACGTCAACTTCACAATATTAAATTATACTTAGAATAGAATGTGGACGGGAGAATACATTGTTCAGATTTATATATTTATGAGATTTAATATTGAAAAAAGAAAAATATATATATATATATATTTTATGGATTGCCAATTTTAAAAACATTTATGTACAGAGTGTACTGAAATTTTGATTTAAGTTCAAATTAAACTACAATTAATTACGAGGTTCCTGTGCCAAGCTCGAGCCAGATGTTTTTATCATTAAGGTAATCATCAGTCCTATAATAAGCCTTCTCACAAAGTACTTTCTTTACATACTCTTTGAATTTTCGGTTGGGCATATCAAGAACAGACGCCGGCAACCTATTATAAAATCGTATACAGTTCCCCATAAATGATTTACTGACTTTGCTAAGTCTATGAAACGGAAGTATCAGCGTAATCAAGAAGAGGGAGCAGAAGGGATTGTGACAACGCAATTTTGGTGTCATAAGGCAGAAAATTACAGAGCCTTCTGAGTGAGCTGAAAGCAACAAAAACTTTCCTGCTCACATCATTAATGTGAGGCGTCCAAGACAAGGTTTTGTCAAATATCAGACCCAAATTTTTCACCTTGTCACTGAAAGGAATAACCACATTGTTGAATATAAGGGACGGTACAGAATTCCAGTCTATACGGGAAACAAAATAAGGGCTGCCGATTATAATTGCCTGCGTTTTGGAAGGATTAACTTTTATGCCAAAAGATCTGCTCCAGTCTGATATGCTCATCAAATCGTTGTTAATAGTCGCAATTGCAGAGCGCAAACCATCAGCGGAGGAATGACAATAAATTTGAAGATCATCCGCATAAAGGTGGTAGGAAGACCGGAGGTTATCAGAGATACGGTTAATAAAAAGCGCGAACAATAAAGGAGAGAGAACACCGCCTTGAGGTACCCCAGCCGAGATGTGACACCACGACGATAGGTTATCGTCAATACGGATTCACTGCTGACGGCCACTGAGGTACGAAGTGAACCACATAATAACCGAAGGAGATATGTTCAGAGTGCGCATTAAGCTCAAAAGAACGTCAACGAAAATTAAGGGCGCAGGACTGACTTTAAAATTATCTAAATGTGTATTTTTTTCTAAAGAAATTGACTATTTGGGCTTTGAGATTAGCAAAAATGGCGTAAGACCGGGATCAAAGAAAACTGAGGCTGTAAAAAACTTTAAACGACCCACGAATCAACACGAAGTTCGTCAATTTGTTTGACGTTTTGTTAAAAATTTTGCCATAATAGCTAATCCGTTGACAAAATTACTCAAAAAGGATAGCAAGTGGCAATGGGGCACTGAACAGGAAAATTCATTTTCTGCTCTCAAATTTGAGTTGGTAAAAAGGCCTATCTTAGCTCTATATAACGCTAAAGCAATCACGCAAGTGCATACTGATGCCTGTAAATTAGGCATCGCTGGAATGCTACTTCAGGAGGACGAAGTTGGTAGATGGAAAGCGGTTACTTACTATAGTAGGCAGACCACTATTGAAGAACAAAAATATTACTCTTTTGAACTTGAGACACTCGCGGTTATTGCTTCGTTACAACGGTTCAGAGTTTATGTTTTAGGTCTTAAATTTACCATTGTGACGGATTGCAACGCTTTACGCACAACATTATCCAAAAGAGATATAATACCTCGTATAGGTAGATGGTGGCTACAATTGCAAGAGTATGATTGCAGTATCGAATATAGGCCGGGCAACCGTATGTGCCATGTGGACGCACTTAGTAGAAATGCAGTGCCACAGACATATGAACCTGAGCCTGTTTTCGATATTTTATCGATAGATACGGATGATTGGCTATCCACAATTCAGGGAGCCGACGAAGAAGTTCAACGAATTAAAAATATATTGCAAGATCCGGAAACGCCTAAAATTAATGAAATTTACCAAAATTATCGTTTAAAAGGAGGGAAAGTTTACAGAATAGTTGATAGTCAATTAAGGTGGTTAGTGCCAAGGGGATTTAGGTGGCAGTTATTAAGGAAATATCACGACGAGCTTGGTCATTTTGGGGTGGAAAAGACGTTAGATAAGTTAAAATCACTTTATTGGTTCCCAAAAATGGCTAAATTCGTAAAAAAGTATGGTCAGTCGTGTCTGGATTGTAGTTATCATAAAATACCGACAGGAAAGAAACAAGGGATGCTTCATCCAATCCCAAAGATTGATAAGCCCTTCCATGCTGTACACATGGACCACTTAGGGCCATTTGTTTGCAGCAAGTCGAAAAATTGCTATATGTTGGTTCTTGTGGAAGCGTACACTAAGTTTGTTACCTTATATGCGGTTAGAAATACAAAGACTAAATTCACGATTAAAGCTCTAAATCATTATTTTAGTTTGTTCGGGATACCAAGTAGATTAATTAGTGATAGAGGTACGTCATTTATGAGTAAATGTTTTAAAAATTTTGTGAATAATCTTGGTATAAAACATATTTTAAATGCAGTGGCAACACCGCGTGCGAATGGTCAAGTGGAGCGATATAATCGTACCATATTGGCCTCTTTATCCGTAAAGAATCATAGTTGTAAGGAGAATGAATGGGATATGCACTTAGAAGAGATTCAATTGGGTCTTAATACAACCATTAACAAAGGTACAGGGAGGACTCCAGCTGAAGTATTATTTGGGGTTAAGTTAAGAGCCAAAAGTGAAGGCATTGTTGCTTCACTAATTGATCAGAATGAGTGTCCTGAAAGTTTACAAACTATTAGAGAAAATGTTAATGCTAGAATTTGTGAAGATCAAGCAAAGCAAAAGGAGAGATTTGATAAAAAGAGGAGGGTTGGTAGAAAATATAAGGTAGGTGACTTAGTGAGGATAGAGAGAGAGGTTGGAAGTAACAATGGAAAGTCTAGAAAACTTCTAGCGAAATTACACGGTCCGTATAGAATTGTAAAGGTACTCGAAAATGACAGGTATGCGATTGAAGACACTCCATTAAGCCGAAAACAAAACAGAAAATATTAAGCAATAGTTTCATTAGACAAAATCCACCCTTGGCTGAGCTTTACTCGTGAGGGTTTGGCAGATTCTGACGATGTGGGCTCAGCCGAAGAAGGTGAAGATTCTGATGATATTATTTCAGATATGGTAGACAATGAATTAGATGTAAATGATGTGTCACAAACGGTTGAAGCCGCTGGTGAAAGCGGCGACATTCAGATCCATTAAAGTTTTGTTAATGAAAATTAAATTTAGTTGCAAATGTTAATTCTATAAGAGAACAGTATCTAGAAACAGAAATTTGAGACTGATGAAGGGAATTTTAATTTACTTTTGTGAATACTATGAAGTTATAAAATTAAAGTATTAGAACGTGGTTAATTAACATACATTGATAAATTTTAAAAGTGTGTTATATGTTATGTTTTATGATATTTATGTTGTATGATAATGTAGTCAGATAAAGTTATTATGAAAAGTCTACACACAATGGAGTCTTTTGACAATTATGAGTGTGTTAGATTTGATAGATTACCTATGTAAATGTTGGAAAAGTCTACACACAAAGGAGTCTTTGGACATTTTATGAGTGTGTTAGATTTATAGATTAAGTTATATATGGAATAATCCACACACAATGGAGTCTTTGACAATTATGAGTGCGTTGGATTTGTAGATTAAGTCGTGATAGGTCATCACACAATGAGTCTTTTGACAATTATGAGTGTGTCTAACTTTATGAAATGATTGGAATAGTCTTCACACAAAGGAGTCTTCGGACAAATTATGAGTGTGTTAGACTTGAAATAATTTTTAAATATATAATATTATTAGCATAGACGTTTATTAAAATTATGGGGTAGTGGCAGCTCCTATATAAGGGATGCGCGACGGTTGTTCGTTTTCATTCGAGCAGCGGCGGTCCTGAGGTGAACATCGTATTCGACGTGTCTTGTGAGCGATATTGTTTTTCTTTTATTCCGTTATTTTGTTCCATTAACTTAAATTTTGTTAATTTGATTTGTTATTTTGAAAGTAATTAAAGCTAGGTATCCGGTAATTGTTTTTTTTTATTGAAACCTACTTCTCATAGCTTATAATATGATGTGAAATGTAAATTGGATAAGGATCTTTAGCCTTCGCCAACCTTTTAAGGATTCGCCAGTCGCTTCAAGAAAATTCTTAAGAGTACGAGCCGATTCAGTTTCCGCGCTTGGGGGAACGTAGCCACGCCCCCCCCAACACCCCGCAAACAACCTTGCGTAGGAGAGGATAGCTCCCGGGGGAAACCCCTGCCAGGACTTCGGGACTGATTTGCTCGCACCCCCCTAGTAGCCGGCCTCCCACCAGCGGGTCTCACCGGTGAAAAGGGGTTGGGTAGTCGGCCCCGTTGTTCCTTCGGCTGCTCGGGAGCGACTCCACTCCCGCGCGTCGTCCGGGCTCCGAAATGGAGCCCCCCCCCCCGGGAAGGGGTAGGTGCGGGTCCCCCGCACCCCTCCCCCGACATCGCCTTGCATACGCCACCAGCGGCGTATGCTACGCCGACGGGCGTCTTTCTTGCGCCCGCCGCCGCCGCCCGCGCCGCTGCTGACACTGCAACTTCAGCCGCCGCCGCCGCAACGCAAGCCAGCGCCGCGACGACGACGACCGCAGCGACACTTGATGCAACTGCCGCCGTCGCCGCCGCCGCCACTGAAAGCCGCACTTTTGTAGCAAATGCCGTTGACGCCGCTACTTACTTCGCCGCCGCCGCCGCCGCCACCCACGCCGCCGCCGCCACCGCCGCCGCCGCCGCCACCGCCGCCGCCGCCGTCGCCACCACCGCCACCCCAGCCGCCGCCGCTCCTGCCTCTGCGGCCGTCTCCGCGGCAGTCAAATCCGCCGCTGCCGCCACCGCCGCCCTCGCCGCCGCATCCCTACCCGCGCCCCTTGCGAATCTGTCCCCTAAAGGATGGATGAGAAGGGACGTGGAGGTACTTGTCCGTCTAGTGCACGGCGACTGGCTGTCGCCGGGGATGGCGCAATGGATGGCGATCTATCTCCGCCTGAAGGAAAATGAGGTGCGGGGGTTCGCCCCATCGATGGATGATCTCGCGGCCCTAGACATCGCCAGACGGGGGATGATCACCCTCCCCCCGGTCGACATGGAAACTCCCAGGAGGCAGGTGATTTCCTCCCTCCTGAAGCGGGCAAGGAGCCCCACGGGCGACGCTCCTGAAACGCCGAAGAAGCCCCGGGCCCTCGACATGCGGGAGGGGGAGGAGGAGTCCTGTTCGACAGCCGAACCCTCATCGTCCGGGTCGACAACGGACCTGACAGGAGCCGGCGCCCGTGACCGACCATTGAAACGCGCTGCGACGATGGCGTCGGTCCGCGGCTCGGAGGCCGCCGCCGCCGCCGCCGCCGCCGCTGACGCCGCCGCCATGAAGCCTCCGCCGGCCGGGAAGTCCGCGATCCCGAGGTGGCAATCCCGGGACCCGCGCCGCGCACCGGCGGGGGCGGCATCCAACCGAGCGCCCGTCCAGGCGTCCGCCCAGACTCCCGCCCTTGCGCCTGCCCAGATGTTCTCCCTGCACACTCAAGCGGCCGCCCATGCAGCTGACCGCCCGCCCGCCCAAGAATCTGCCCGCCCGCCCAACCAAGCGCCCGCCCTGGCAGCCGCCCGCCCGCCCAACCAGGCGCCCGCCCTAGCGGCCGCCCGCCCGCCCAACCAGGCGCCCGCCCTAGCGGCCGCCCGCCCGCCCAGCCAGGCGCCCGCCCAAGCGGCCGCCCGCCCGCCCGCCCAGACGTCCGCGCAGGCGCCCGCCCAAGCACCCGCCCAACGCGCGCCGCCCTCGCTGGCCGCTCCCGCGGTATCATTCGCCCGGGTAGCGGCTAGCGCCGGAGCCCCCTTGCCACAACGGAAGGGGGCACAACGGGGAGCAGTGCCTCGCGCCCCGCCCACCACCTCAACACCTGCCGCCTCCACTTTGACCACAGCTGTGGCCTCCTCCGGAACTGCAGCCCTCGCAGCCACCGCCACCGCCGCCGCCGCCGCCGCCTCAGCCGCCCCGCCGACGGCACAAGCGCCCCGGGAACCGCGCTACCCGCGGATCTGCGTGGACCACCTGCCCAACTGGGTGGTCCATTTTAGAGAAATTAGCCGGCTACTGGGACGCTCGCCGGCCGCCGTCGCACGCGGAAGAGGCGTGCATTTCACCCCTAAGGACGGCAACGAGTACCGTGTCGTCCAGCGATACATAAACACGCTGGACGTGCAGTGGCACTCGTATTCGTTGCCGTCGGACCGCCCACTCAAGGTTGCCATCCGCGGGCTGCCGCCCGACACGGAGGAGGCAGCACTTAAGGAAGATCTAGAAGAAAAAGGATTCACCGTAGAAGCCATCAAAGCCATCCGGGGCAGGGGAGATCGCCCCGGATGTGTCTTCTTCGCCCTCCTGGCCAGAACACAGAACTGCCAGGAGGTATTCACAATCAAAGAACTCCTTCATTGGCCGACCCTGAAGGTGGAGGCGTGGAGGGGGAAGCAGGGACCCGCCCAGTGCCACAGGTGTCAGTTGTTCCGACACTCGTCGGTCAACTGCCACCGGGCAACCGTCTGCGTGCGCTGCGGAGGGCCCCACAAGGCCACGGACTGCGAGCGGCCATTGGATCAGCCCGCCACCTGCGCCAATTGCGGTGGACCGCACCCGGCAAATCACTCTTCGTGCCCGGTGCTGCGGCGCGAGGCCAGAAATAGACGGGCTGGCCCGGTCGCTCGCAGCGGAACCGCCCCCACGCCTCAAAACACCACGTCCGAAGCAGCAGAGGCCTCACTGATGGCCCCTGCAAACCCACCGACCGCCAGGGGAGCAGAGCTCCCAAAGAAGAAGAGAAAGAAGAAGAAGAAGAAGAATGCCGCCGCCGTGAGCTCTGCCCCCGTGGCGGAGGAAGAAGCGGCTGCAACCGTGCCGCCTCCCCCGGCACCTCAAACCGTTCCCGCGCCTGCCTCGGCTGCGCCAATCCCACCGGAGCATTTCTACGCGCTGGTGCAGTCGGTGCAGCAGATGCAGGCACTGCTGGCCGCCCTTGTTCCCGCGGCCCCCCTCAGAGGCGTACCCACCCCTAACCTTTAATTATGGATGGTACGCCTCTAAGGATCGTGTATTGGAACGCGGAATCGCTCCGGAGGAAGAAACACTTGCTGGCCAACTTCCTCCGGGAGCAGCGCATCGATGTTCTCCTCGTCAGCGAGACCCACCTGCGGGATGACCAAAAGTTTGGCATCCCAAACTACATCACATACCGGAAGGATGAGAAGAGCCCGGTCAGTGGATACGCCTACCGGGGACTTGCAGTGTTGGTGAAGCGCAACATTATTCATCAGCCCATCCCCCACGTGGAGTTCCAGACAATGTACGCCCTCGGCGTGCTCATCAGCGTCGCCGGCCGCGAGCTGCGGCTGTTTGCTGCATACATACCGCTAGGGGCCAAGCTCGACACCAACGAGCTTTGGTCCCTACTGAACACCACCACGCCAACGCTTGTGGCTGGCGACTTCAACGCCAAGCACACAGCCTGGAACTCCACGAGGGTCAACCGAAGCGGAAGACTCCTTCTTCAGGCCGCTGTGGACCACGACTTCGAGCTGTTGGGGCCGGACGAACCCACCCACACCGACACGTTGGGAGGCTCCGACACCATCGACATCGTGGCCCACAGAGGGCTGACAGCGCTGCCAACACTGCACGTCTACCCGGACCTGCCGTCAGATCACCGGCCGGTTCTTCTCATCCTCCGGGACCTTCCGGCGAGGGTCACGCTGCCGAGGAGAACATCCAAGATAATCTGGAACACCTTTGAGGACAAAATTGTGGGCGACAAGGCCAGTGTCGCCTTCAAGCGGGTCTCCACCAGCGAAGAGGTCGAGCTTGCGGCGAGTGCCATCACCCGCAGCATCCAGCACGCTCTCGACGCCGCACGGACCCCCGTGCCGGCCACCGCCAAACCCGAGCCGCTCCCGGCGCACCTCACCGCGCTGCTGGAGCGGAAGCGAAGAATGCGGAGGCTGTGGATGAGTACTCGCTGCCCAACACTCAAAGCCGACCTGAACAAGCTGGTGGAGACAATCAAGGACAAACTAGAGGAGCACGCAGCCAGATCGTGGGAGAACCACCTCTTATCGGTAGGCGGTGATGTCCCCTCCGTTCACCGCCTCTGCCGGCAGTTGTCGGGCGTGCCACAACCCGTCCGGCCGCTGCTGGCAGCCGATGGCCTCCCACGGTTCAAGGCCGAAGACAGGGCTGAGATCTTCGCCGAA
Source organism: Amyelois transitella (assembly GCF_032362555.1). Lineage (NCBI taxonomy): Eukaryota > Metazoa > Arthropoda > Insecta > Lepidoptera > Pyralidae > Amyelois > Amyelois transitella. The sequence continues at coordinate 2,270,211 of NC_083536.1, forward strand.
CATCTGGAGCGTCAGTTCACGCCGAACCCGATCGTGGACCAGGCCCATCACGACAGCGTCGTCGAGCACCTTCGGGAGTACCTTGCGGAGCCAGTGCCGGAGCTTGAGGATGCGGTATTCTTCACTCCCGGCCAGGTCAAGAGGACCATCCTGAAGCTGAAGCCCAGGAAAGCCCCGGGCGCAGACAACGTCACGAACGAGGCGCTTCGCCACCTACCGCCGGGATTCATCACGGCGGTGACGCGCCTCTTCAACGGCATTCTGCGCTCGGGCCACTACCCGCAACAATGGAAGACCGGAAGGGTGATCCTCTTGCCCAAGCCGGGAAAGGACCTCCGCAAGCCTGAGAGCTACCGGCCCATTACGCTTCTCAGCGCCCTCTCGAAGGTGTTCGAAAAACTGCTGCTCGGCCTCATACTGCCGCACATCACGCCGCGCGCCGAGCAGTTCGGGTTCCGGCCCGAACACTCTACGACGCTCCAGATCGCCAGACTCCTTGGCGAGATCTCAGCTGCTGCCAACCGCAAGGAGACCGTGGCTGTCGTGCTCCTCGACAACGAGAAGGCCTTCGACAGAGTATGGCACGAGGGGTTGCTGTACAAACTGTCGAAGAGCCAACTACCAAGAAGAATAACAAGGATTGTGGCCTCCTTCCTGAACGAGCGGAAGATCAGGGTGGCGGTCGAAGACGCCGTTTCTTCGGAGAAACCCGTCCGGGCTGGCGTTCCTCAGGGCAGCTGCCTGAGCCCGGCCTGCTACGCTGCGTACACCGACGACATCCCGGTCGCCGATGGAGCCAAGCTGGCTCTATACGCCGACGACGCGGCGTACTTCGCGAAATCCATAAACGCGAAGCACGCCGCCAAGAAACTCCAAAAGGCACTCGACGCCCTGCCAGATTGGCTCCAGAAATGGAGACTGTCGGTGAACGTGGCGAAAACGCAGGCCATTATCTCCGGGAACGCCGCCCCACCGCCGCCGCTGAAGCTCTTCGGGAAGGACGTGGCGTGGCAGCCACACGTCACCTACCTCGGGGTCAAGATCGACCGTGGACTTCGCCTGAAGACCCACGTCGATTCAGTGGTGCAAACTGTGAAGATGGCCAGGGGAAGACTGCGTCCAGTCCTCTCCTCCAGCCTCCCGCTGAAGACGAAGCTCGGGATCTACAAGACCTACGTTAGATCCCGCCTCACGTACGCAGCCCAGGCGTGGTACGCCTATGTTGCGGAGACAAACAGGCAAAATCTCCGTGCACAAGAGAACCAATGTCTCCGCGACATCGTCAGGGCCCCACGGTACGTGAGGAACGCGACGATCCAGCGGGACCTCAAATGGGAGGGCCTGGACGCGTTCATCTCGCGTCTGGCCGGCGATATGTTCGGCAGGGCGAACAGGTCGGCGCACCCGCACCTTGTGGGTATCGCGCCACTCCACGCTCGCCCGCCGGACCGAAGACACTGGCCATCGCCGAGAGAAGCCATCTTCACAGCGAACACCACTGCAGGAATTTAAAATCAAATACGAAAAATTATTTTGTGTCAAGTTTCGATCCATCCATACATGACATAGATGATTGGTGTAAGGAGGTTGAGCGAGCAAGGCTCTCGAACGGTTGGGATGATTATGAATGTCTGTCTCGAGTGGCCGGTTGTTTGAAAGGAGATGCACGTACTTGGCTGCACGAATGGGTCAGTAATGACAGATCTTGGCGTAATTTTGTTTTGGAATTTAAACCATTGTGCCCTCGTAGACTTGACTATGCGAATATTCTTTATGAAACAATGAGTACTACTTCTGATAAGTTCGCCACGTACGCGGAGTATGCGCGTCGTACTTTATTACGTCTAAAGATAGTGAAAGGTCTTAGCGAAGAGCTCATGGTTTTAATTGTAATACGCGGTATCTCGGATCCTCAGATTAGAGCAGCCGCTTCCAATGCGAGTTTAACGACTGAAAATTTGGTGTCATTCTTGTCAGGGCCCCACGGTACGTGAGGAACGCGACGATCCAGCGGGACCTCAAATGGGAGGGCCTGGACGCGTTCATCTCGCGTCTGGCCGGCGATATGTTCGGCAGGGCGAACAGGTCGGCGCACCCGCACCTTGTGGGTATCGCGCCACTCCACGCTCGCCCGCCGGACCGAAGACACTGGCCATCGCCGAGAGAAGCCATCTTCACAGCGAACACCACTGCAGGCGCCGCATAGTTATGTAACTCTTACGGTCGAATTTAGCATGATATCACTTGAGGCCGATTTTGTCGTGGTGCCTTCAGAATTTATGTGTGCACCGCTTATCGTTGGTACAGATATTCTAAATCGCGAGGGTGTAACGTACGTTAGGACAAAGGATCGCCAATATTTGATGCATTCCAACAAATTATCGAAGATCGTTAATACGGTACATAGCGATGTTCCAAAAATTAACACTCCTCTTATAGGAAAAGAATACCATCGATTGGAGGGTGTGTTGTCCAAATATTCGGAAATTTTAGTAACAGGTACTGCAACCACTACGGTCAAAACGGGTAAAATGCATATCAACCTTAACGATAATACTCCTGTGTCCTATCGACCTTATAAGCTTTCGCATCAGGAGAAACTCAAAGTTCGCGAGATTATTCGTGATCTTTTAGACAAAGGGATTATACGGGAGTCCACGTCACAGTATTCAAGTCCTATAATTCTAGTGAAGAAAAAAGATGGCTCAGATAGGATGTGCGTGGATTTTCGTGCCTTGAATAGACTCACCATTCGGGATCGGTATCCGTTGCCTTTAATTGACGATCACATAGATCGACTAGGTAAATTTGAGTTTTTCACGAGTCTTGACATGGCATCTGGATTTTATCAGATCCCTCTGAGTGAGGAGTCTATTCACAAGACCGGCTTCGTAACCCCCGAGGGTCATTACGAATATTTAAAGATGCCCTTTGGTTTGATGAATTCCCCTATTGTCTACCAACGTATTATCAATCAGACGTTACGTTCTTTTATAGATTCTGGGTCCATCTTAGTTTATATTGATGACGTCTTATTGTTAAGTCATACGGTGGAGGAGGGGATCGATTTGCTTGACCGGGTACTAAAAACGTTAGCCGACGCGGGATTTTCGGTAAATGTCAGCAAATGTGCGTTTCTGACCACGGAGGTGGAATATCTAGGTAGGCTTATTAGTAAGGGTCAGGTTAGGCCGAGCCCTAGTAAAGTCGAAGCCTTGAGCAAGGCTTCACCTCCTAAAAATGTTCGTCAAGTACGGCAGTTCCTAGGTTTAGCTGGATATTTTCGGCGTTACATAAAAAATTATGCCACTAAAACGGCTTGTATATCCGGGTTATTGCGAAAAAACGCAACTTTTCAATGGGGTCAAGAACAAGAACAGGTTCGTCAAGAAATAATTACCCAGTTAACGACCGAACCTTTCCTTTCTATATTCGATCCGCTACTTCCGACAGAGGTTCATACCGACGCAAGTAGCATGGGGTACGGCGCAGTTCTTATGCAGACTCGTGCTGACGGTAAAAAGAGAGTCGTCGCCTATTTCAGTAAAAGCACGCAGGGCGCAGAAAGCAGGTACCATTCTTATGAATTGGAGACCTTGGCGGTCGTCAGGGCGTTGCAGCATTTTCGCCATTATTTGATTGGCTTGAAATTTAAGTTAGTTACGGACTGCAATGCTCTGAAGGCCACTGAAAAGAAAAAGGACCTGCTCCCTCGCGTCGCTCGCTGGTGGGTGTATCTTCAAGATTTTACGTTCGAAATCGAATATAGAAAGGGCGCAATGATGTCTCACGCTGACTATCTCAGTCGAAATCCAGTCAGGGTGAATTTAATTACACGTCCACGCAATTGGGCTCAAATAGCTCAAGCAGCTGATGAGGAGACTCGCACACTGATTCAGCAGCTACAAGAGGGTCAATTAGATTCCACACGCTATGCCTATCAAAATGGTACGCTTTATTATCGATATACTCCCGTGGGCGAGGAAACTAGGCTATTGTGCTTTATCCCAAAGGGTCACCGGCTAAGTCTCTTACGAATCTTCCACGACGAACACGAACACGTCTGTGCTGAGAAAACTGTTGATTTGATTTTGAAACATTTTTGGTTTCCTGGCCTCCGTCAATTTGTTGCTAAGTACATAGCTCACTGTCTGATCTGTGTCTCTATGAAGCGCGTACCCAGGGCACCTCATCAACCCATAACGTCCTGGAAGAAACCAGATACCCCTTTTATCACTATCCACGCTGACGTTTTGGGTCCGTTACCTTCTTCAGATGGTTATAAATTTGTGTTAGTAGTGGTTGACGCATTCAGTAAATTCTGCTTACTTTATCCGATGTGTCGCCAAGATACCGACGAACTAATGAAAGCGCTCTCAAATACTGTGTCTCTTTTCGGGGTTCCCAAACTTTTGATAGCGGATCGAGGCCGAATGTTCGAATCAGGGCGCTTTGTTAAGTGGATCACGGAGTTAGGATGCGACGTACATCTTATAACACCGGAAATGCACCACTCTAGTGGACAAGTAGAGCGGTACATTCGCACTGTTCTCAATATGATTCGTATTGAAGTTAACCACAAAAACGAGCAGTGGTCAGACACTTTGTGGAGACTACAACTGGTGTTAAATATAACGAAGCAAAAGACTACACAAGCCTCAGCTTTAAACTTGCTCGTAGGTATTAACGGGGCGACACCAGTTATTCGCAATTTAATTCGCGACCTTGCGAATGAGGAAGCACATCCTAACGCATTGTCGTTGCGTGAGTTAAGGAGGACTAGGGCTAGTACCTTGCTAGAGAAAAACCGCGTTCAACAAGACGCCTAGAAGATGTTAATAAAAATCGAAGACCAGCTCGAGTCTTTGAAGTTGGTGATCTGGTGTTTGCAATTAAGTACTCCCAAGCTACTGGGAAACTGGATCATGGGATGAGAGGACCCTATCGGGTCATGAGGGCTTTACCCAGCGGGCGATATGAGTTAAAGTTATTGAGTGGGTCGTATGGGAAGACGACGCAAGCCGCGGCTGAGTACCTTGTGCCCTGGCGAGGAGAATGGTGTCCTGAGTCCTGCGCTGCGTTCTTTGAATGTGAGTGCTTCTTATTGTTGTGGTTAAAAGTTGTGATTCTGTTGGTTTATTCAATCCTTCATTGACTTTTGTTTCCCAATTGTTAGTTTTGCAAGGATCCTACCTCACGACCTTATATCTTACTAGACTAACAAACAGACATAAACATTACTCCCTTTGATGATTGATAAATCAAACGAATCACGATAACCCAAATTGCTTATAAAGTGGAGGAAGTAAGGCCGAGGAACATATGTTTCTTGGTAAGGATGACTTGGTGACATGCGAGTGAGAGAGGGCCTCTGTCACGGGTCAATACTGAGAGGACACGCGATGAAGGGATGCCTCTGTCCTGGATCGGTACTTGGGGTGCGCAGGTGGTTACCTCGCGACCCATGGGCATGCGATGAAGGGATGCCTCTGCCCTGCAGAGGTCAACATGCGATTCAGAGATGCCTCTGTTGAACCTAAATGGGCATGCGATGAAGGGATGCCTCTGCCCTGCAGAGGTCAACATGCGATTCAGAGATGCCTCTGTTGAACCTAAATGGGAGGAAGGGAGGAAAAGGCGATTTGGTGTGACCGCTGCATCTTTGAGTGGCTTGTGGTCAAATAGCCACATCAGCAGGCAATTTCAAAGATAAGTTTGTTTTGTTACTAACTTTCCCAATAACAACTTGAAAATTTAGTAATTTTCTGACAATCGCATATTAGAACATTGTTTAACTCAATTTTAAAATAAGAGCAAATGTTAACAGTATTACACAGTAAACTTTTAGTAGTCAGTTTCTTTTCTCATAGGTTTACTCATACTGTGTGCATAGCGTTACAGGAACGCGGCTAATATTGCCATTTTTCAGGTGAAGAGGCTGATGAATCGGATGGTGACTTTGTACAGACATCCGGTCCTACCTCAGCGACACCGGGAACCAGTGCGGCCCCGGATCAAGCGACGCAGGCTCCAAGTTCCGTCGAAATCGCAGAGGAGGTCGCAAGCGACGACAGTTGAAGCCTGCGTGGAAGAAGCAGTCGAGGACGATGCTCATGTCAGGAGAGGCCGTATTAGCATAGACGTTTATTAAAATTATGGGGTAGTGGCAGCTCCTATATAAGGGATGCGCGACGGTTGTTCGTTTTCATTCGAGCAGCGGCGGTCCTGAGGTGAACATCGTATTCGACGTGTCTTGTGAGCGATATTGTTTTTCTTTTATTCCGTTATTTTGTTCCATTAACTTAAATTTTGTTAATTTGATTTGTTATTTTGAAAGTAATTAAAGCTAGGTATCCGGTAATTGTTTTTTTTTATTGAAACCTACTTCTCATAGCTTATAATATGATGTGAAATGTAAATTGGATAAGGATCTTTAGCCATATCGTGATGGTAGTTATTTTATTTTCATTGTAGCAGTGTTAGCGACACACTAAATTTAACATAACGCACACTCATTAAGAATTGTCATATTGTCATAGAACAAAAGAAGCGAGATCAAACAATACCCCCACTACGACGGTCAATTGCATTAGATAGTATTCTAGAAAGCGAATGAGCACTTTAGAGGCATAATTTAGATATTATTGTTGTTATTTATGAAACCTAATTGATAAACGATAACGCAGACCGTCATAGATAAGTGATAACGCTATTTTTATAAAAGTCAAGGACACGAGGTCAATAATTGGATTATGTTTTTTGATGTCAACAAGATAAGTCAATTTCTCGAAAAGTATATTATTTTTATGAACGAAACTATTGTAGTGTAGCGGGAGCGATGATTCGGCTCGACCGCCACCAAAGGGAAGATCTTCCGCCAGGCTAGGTGTTATGCCTGGGGAACCGCGGCTCCGACGATGTTGTGTCGGAGGTTGTATATATAGCTCCAATCCGTGAAATCTCTGAAATCGCGATTTAGATTCTTCGCTGCTATTGGTTGAGCGCGTCGATTTCTTCGAGATGATTGACAGTAGTTGTTTGATTTGATGTTTGTGGCGAGTGGCGTAGAGATGTCGCCACAGTACTCCCCCCCAAGACCGGAGGTCTGAAGTCTTGATCTTGCTGTGCAATCTGTGCTTTAGTAGCTTGCAAGTGCCAGTTGTCTTCCAGTGAGTCGGAAGTTGCTCGAAGTCCTAGTGAGTCAGGAGTGAGCCGTTGCGTTGCTCGTAGTCTGCGGTGAGTCGAGACAGTAGAGAGCGAAGTCGACTTGTTGGCGCCGGGAGAAGTCGTGCAGAGCTGCCACGCTGGAGAGAAAAGAGCGGCCGTCGAAGTGATCCAGCCGTGGGCTGCGGTAGATGCGTCGGTCGCTGAAGTCGATGAGAGTGAGTGCGGGTGGAGACAGGACCAGGAAGCTCGTTGCGTTGGCTGCGATGGACCTGCTGCGATACCCAGTTGCTGGCTTGCTGTGAGACTGCTTTCAGAGTGAGGAATGATGCTGAGGATTGGAGTTGATGATAATGGAGAAGGTTGCTTCCAATCACGTCGGGGTCACCAATGTAAGTGTTTAGGTGGCTATCGAGTTATGAGTCATTTATAGGTAGTAAGTAAAACAACCGTGTTAGCTGAGTGAAGTTGAATGACTGAATTTTATTTCGTTAACTGTTCACCACAGTAGTAAGAAAGTAAAATATATATATTTTTGTACTTGTAACTTAAAATTTATTAGAGTCTTTTATTGTATATTCGAGAAATCTTTAAAAGTTGACAGGAAATTTTGATGAAATCATAGGTTGAAGACAAACCTTTGATAAAATCTCTATGGAAAAGAACTTGTGATATGTGTAAACTATTTAATGTGATGAGAATTTTTGTTAGTTTATATGGAAAATGTAAATTGTTATGTTTGTATGATGTAAAATTGAGAAAATTTAATAAATATCGCCTAAGCGAAGCTATGCACAACACCAGAAATCGTTACGAAATTTGAGGTTCGCGTTAGGGTATTACTCCGACTTACAATAGTAAAATCGGCGGCAGAGGACATCGTAGTGCAATTGCTCCAGTTTAAAGTGAAAAATCAAGAAAAAGAAGACCTCAAGAAAGAAAAAGTCCTCAAGAAAGAAAAAGTCTTCAAGAAAGAAAAAGTCCTCAAGAAAATTAAGTCTGAATAATACCTCTTAGTGAAATAGTTTAATAGTATTAGGGAATCAGTATAAGGTGTTGTGCGTGGTTAGTGGACGGACAAATTGTGTACATTGTTTTTGTTTTTTAATTCTTCATCATTTAGTTAGTGGATTCCAATAAGACTTAAATGTAGTGAGTAGGTATTCCAATTAGTGACAGTGCTATTGGATTTCAGTGATTGGACTTGAGAACTGTAAGTATACATACATACATACATATGATCACGTCTATATCCCTTGCGGGGTAGACAGAGCCAACAGTCTTGAAAAGACTGAATGGCCACGTTCAGGTATTTGGCTTAATGATAGAACTGTAAGTATTTCAGACATTATCAAGTGACATAGACTTAATTAGAGAGAGATACTCAATATAAAGTGATCATATAGTGAATAGACACTCAGTGAGTAAGGTCAATGACCCCACATATAGTAGATTTATTGACAATCCAGTGAATTTAGACAAAGGCTTTTGGAAGAGGTTGATGACCCCATTTATACACAACCTACCATCCGAGGATTCCTTGTTGGCCTCACTGCCGCGTCCGCAGCCGTTGACGTCTCATACCAGCGGGGGTGCGGACTTCTACTGGAGCGGAATTCGGGACTCCCTATAAGTGGAGGGGAGGCAGGCACCTAGTCAGGGTTATACTGTCACCTCGACCCGCAACAAGCAGAGTGTATACCTAATTTGCTGTTATCAATCTTTTAAATTTTAGTAACATATAGCTAATTGGTGGAACAATTATATTAAAAGATGGCCGAACGTAAATTTAGGATTAAAATATGTTATTCAGTGTACTTCATTTGTTTATAATTCTTAGAATACTATTATAGTTAAGTTGGTAATTCATTAAACCAAATTAATAATGAAAAAAAGACATTAGAGATTTAATTCGGCAATTAATTTTAATTATTTTGAATTTATGATTAAGAAGGTGCCACATCTTTAATTTTTGAATTGTTCTAAATTCCAATTTTGTAAAACAGATTTTGTTGATATTGTAAAAATTACATTTAAGATAACACATGTGTAAAAAATTACTCAACGATAGGACTCCGTTGATACAAAATGGCCGACTGTTAGAATTATTTATTTTAATTTGTTTTATTTTAAAATACTAGTTATAAGGAAAAGGTTTTAATATGAAAATGTCGATGATTAAAAGTATTGTTTTTGATGAGCGGATGATTAAAAGTATTGTTTTTGATGAGATGACTGAAAGGAATTCATTGCGTGGCGGGCATTTGTATCGTGAAGATTACGATTAGTTTCCGCTGAATAAATTTGATTATAATATTAACAAATATTTGTTTTATTCCTGATCACTTCTGAATTATTCTATTACTATGTTACTTTTCTTTATATCAACATTCATATCGCCTATTATTAGATAATTTTCCTTTTGCGAGCAATTATTCAACAATGTAATTAGTTAGTAGAGTTAGATGAAGATACTCTACATCTTCTCAAAGTTCACGAGCTTATAACAGATCCTGAAGCTCGCCAGGTATAAGAAGGAAGTGCAGAATTTGTTATTAAAATTTAGACATTGATATATTTATATAAACTATGTCTAAGCTAATAATATTACGATAACTTTTTTCATAACTGTCTTCGCCAATTATTTATTTTTTAATATATTTTTTATAAACGCAACACTACATACACGCACTCTTTCACGCACGCACTCAATCCTATTCCTGTCCCACTCTCACTCCTTTCACAAATGTCAAAATAATTTAAAAAGAAAACGTTCTATTTCGTCTCCGCGCGCAACTGCACCGCTCTCTGCATCGGTTGTGAATATCCGCAAAATTCATCAAAGACGCTAAAACTTTATTAATTACGCACCCCGGGGTTAGTTTGTGAAGTGCAGTGATTTGTGTTTCCCAAAAACTACCCTTTGGATCGTGGAAGATACCGGCGCTGGACGAGAGCTCGAGTTACGGATCAAAGGTACTCCTTGTCCATATCCTTCCGCGACACCAAGTGTTCCTCACAAGCCGTATCCCTATCTGCTATCCTCACATTACTCTTCTTCAACGCAATACTTCTCACACGCTATTAATATTGTATATTTTACTCAATTCCAACGCACCACGCAACGCATTTCATTACTACATATTTAACTACCTACATTACGCTACACTTTCATTCGCTTAAAAACTCAAACTCATATGGTTCCTTTATATATAATAATTTATTATCTTATATATTCACAATAGAATATATATTACACATAACAACTATTCGTTCAATTGTATTTTTCGAGATAATTTGATATTATCATCGCCGCCATATTTATTTTCACCGATTTATTTTATAAATTTATTTTCTAGTTAAAGTAATTTTTTACATATTTTCAATTTAAAATGTCGAAACAAAAGTCTGAATGTGCATATTCTCCCGAAATTGTTCGATTAACAGCAAAAAAGGAACATCTTTTTGCTATTATTCAAGACGCATATACACTTAGTAAAGATATTTCCGATGAAACAAACAAAGAGCAGTTCTTGATAATGATACAATCGCTTGAAAAAACTAGGACTGATTTTATGCAAACGCTCGATGATTTAGCCATAGCTCAAATCTCTTTTGATCCAAAATCAAAACCGGATTACTCCAGTATGAAATCTTTTGACCAACTTTATTGTCATATTAAAGCTTGCGAAAATAAATACAACTGTAAGATTTCCAGGTGCGATCAAAAGTTTGAATTGTTGAATAAGAAATTACCCCCGCTTAATTTAATATCATTTGATGGTACCCCCACAAAATGGTCACTCTTTTATGAAAACTTTAAGAGTTTAATTCACGAAAATCCCCGCTTGACGGATGCGGAGAAGGTTCAGTATCTGGTAGGCAAACTAACAGGTAAAGCCCTAACAGTATGTTCCGGTATACCTCCCACGTCAGACAATTATTTGATTATTTGGAACGCGCTTTTGAAGAAATACCAAGATATCAGAGTCCAAGCGTCATTTTATATTGACCAAATGATTAATTTTAAGACTGGCCAATCGCTTGATACATTCTTGGAGCAATTTTGCTCGGCCGAATCTGCGTTACGCAGATTAAAAATCGATAACTTGTCCGATTATATTTTTACGCATATAGCACTCAATAAACTTGACAAAGAAACAGTAAGGTTATTTGAGCAAATGCATTCATGTGTTGAGATACCTACTTTTTCTCAAATAACGCAATTTGTCAATCATCAAAACAAGATACAAACGCTTCGTTCGTCTGCCTATACTATGAACAAAACGCTACCCTCGAACGCTAATAAAAATACTAACAAAAATAAAGCAACGCATAATTATTTCGCTAACACCGATCAGATAAATACCAAAACAGACATACGTAATTCTAATTCTAAAAACTCACTATCTTACAATTGTTTGATATGCAATTCTCAACCTTCACACGCATTGTATAAGTGTCAATATTTCTTGAATCAGACTCCAGTTTCCAGAAATAATTTAGTCACTAAGTACAATTTTTGTATTAATTGCCTCGGATTTCATAATATTGCAGTCTGTCGTTCTCAACGTAACTGTAATATTTGTCAGCAAAGACATCATTCATTGTTGCACATGCATGATACTCAAAGTGCTATCACACCGTCTAGTCACAAGGCGACGTCAGTGAGCTATCCGTCTCACTCGCACGCACCGTATTCAGCCCCTGTTGCCGATACGCTCACACAGTCGAATTCTATGCAGCAAGTACACGCAGACTCGAATACGCGCGCAAATTTAAATAATATTGCGCTGTCGGTTGTTACTTCGTCTCGTTGTAATGAGCTAGGTAATACCGTTGTTTTACCTACTGCTTCCGTTTATGTTTTTAATAAGAATAAGCGACATAATTTACGTCTATTTTTAGATTGTGGATCTATGAGCCACTTCATCACAAAATCTTGCTGTGATCGATTAAATTTAAAAATAACTCCCGCTTCCTCCTCGATTAAAGGTATCGGTCAGACCGAAAGTGTATCATACGGAGTCACTACTCTGAAATTCCATTCCCGTTTCGATCCTATGTGTTCGTATGATATAGTTGCGCGTGTTATTGACTCGATCACCGACCACCTACCCAACTATGAGTTAGATATTTCTAAATTAACTCACTTTAGTGACTTACCAATGGCTGACTATAATTACCACACGCCCGGCGAGGTGGATTGTTTAATTGGTAACGAGCTCTTCCCGTTTCTGTTAGGAAGTGACAAAGTGACTTCACCGCACTCTTCCGTAGTTGCGTTAGAAACTACTCTTGGATATGTAGCCATGGGTAAGGCTGCTGTTACGCGCATCAAGCCCTGTCGCAATGCTAATAATAAAACTTTCTTCTGTTTTACTGAACAAACCTCAACGCTAGAATCAATTACTCAACGCTTTTGGGAACTCGACAATGTCCCTCATAAAATTCATATGAGCCCTGACGATCAGGCCTGTGAAGAAATCTTCAAGTCAACTTATTCTCGAGATAGTACCGGTCGTTATACTGTGCATCTCCCGTTTAAACATAATCCTTCAGAATTAGGAAATTCTCATTTTATCGCTAAACGCCGTTTACTGAATTTAGAGAAAAAACTTGATAGTAATCCTGATTTACGTACAAATTACAACGACACTTTGCAAAGTTATATTGATAAAGGTTACTTATCTAAGGTTGAAAATGCATCGTCAGATGATAGCTCTTATTATATTCCGCACAGAGCTGTTTATCGCCCCGACAAACTCACTTCGAAAACTCGTATCGTTATTGACGCCAGTAGTAAAACTACTAGTGGAAAGTCCCTTAATGACCTTCTTTATACAGGTCCAAATTTACAGACAAGTATATTTGACCTTTTATTAAATTTACGCATGTTCTCTGTGGCCCTATCTGCAGACATTGAAAAGATGTATTTTCAATTGAAACTTACTCCCACTCATCACGTTTTTCAACGTATTTTATATCGATTCGATTCTAGATCTGATATCGATACATTCGAGTTCAATCGTGTATCTTTCGGTATATCAAGTTCCCCTTACCTTGCCATGAGAGTCATTCGCCAGCTAGCTGCCGATAGCCGCGATCAATTTCCTCTCGCCGCCACAGAAGCTGAAACTCACATGTACATGGATGATTTCATCACATCTATGGATGGCGTAGACGTCGCTCTAAAGGCCAAGTCCGAGTTGATCCAAATGTTTGCCTCTGGTGGTTTTAATCTCACGAAGTGGATTTCTAATAGTCCCGACCTCTTGGACAAGTCGTCCGCAATGCAAAGTGAAGACGTCATACAATTTGATACTAACGCTTCAACTCCACATAAGATAGTAGGAATGCAGTGGTTACCTACTACTGATCATTTTCAATTCTCAACGAACGCTGATATGCAAGAGTGCACCAAGCGCTTCATTCTCTCGATTACTGCGCGCTTGTTCGACCCATTAGGGCTACTAGGCCCGGTGGTCACATACATGAAACTGCTCGTTCAAGAATGCTGGATGGCTGGCCTTGATTGGGACGATCCAGTGCCTCCCGCGATCTTAAATAAATGGACACAGTTTCATAATGAACTTGCTTATCTAGAACAAATAAAAATTCCGCGACATGTCGGATTACGTTCTCCGCATGTCATTCTTCTAGGTTTCGCAGACGCAAGTGAAAGGTGCTATGGCGCTAATGTGTACATTCGCGTTAGTCAAGACTCATACTCACCCGGCTCTGTCCACTTGCTCGCTTCTAAGTCTCGCGTAGCTTCAGTATCTAAAATGCCACTCGCACGACTAGAGCTGTGCGCCGCTCTTCTTCTCGCTAACCTTCTAGACGCCGTTAGACATACTCTTTCCCAGAGATGTCATATCAACGAAATATACTCGTTTTCAGATTCATCTGTGGCGCTTACGTGGATTCATTCTCCGCCGTATAAATTCCATACATTTGTGGCTAATAGAATTACTGAGATTAACTCAAAACTTCCCGCTAAGCATTGGTTTCATGTAAAAGGCATTGAAAATCCCGCAGATATTATATCTCGCCCTGTGACGCCTAAAGCTCTAGTCAACAATCAATTTTGGTTTAATGGTCCCAATTGGCTAAGCCTTAGTTGTTCTGATTGGCCATTGAAACCTTTTACGATTAATCCTAATGGTTGTTTAGGAAATTTAGAGACTAAAACAATAAGTTTAGTCGTTCAAAGTCCTGAAGATATTCAGACTTCTCATCCAATTGAAATTATGGCTGAAAGAATTTCAAACTGGTTGAAATTATTACGCTCGGTTGTTTATATGTTACGTTTTATACAAAAATTAAAATCTCAACAACCTATTTCTGTACAAGATTTAGAATTTTCTGAACTTTATATAATCCGCTTTGTTCAAAATAAGCATTTCTCTAAAGAAATTACCGCTTTGCGAAATGGGAAATTATCTGATAGTTCTCTACTCAAGTTAAACCCTTTCATCGACAAGGAAGGCCTTCTAAGAGTCGGTGGGAGATTATCAAACTCTGAACTCGATTTCGGTCAAAAGCATCCCATTTTATTACCTTCTAAAAATTTAATAACTCAATTGATTATTGATTATTATCACGTTACTAACCTTCATACAGGACCTTCACTATTACTCGCTCTTATAAGACAAAAGTTTTGGATACTATCCGCTAGAAACTTAATTCGTCAACGCGTACATAAATGCAATATTTGTTTCAAACTTAAACCGAAATTCATTTACCCTCGCATGGGAGATTTACCTACCTTTCGCATTTCAAAAGTTAAGTGTTTCGTTAACACTGCTGTAGATTATTTAGGCCCCTTTTTTATTACACATATTCGACGCCGTGGAATCAAAAGCCACAAGGCATATGTTTGTCTATTTGTGTGTCTCGCTACCAAGGCGTTACATTTAGAATTAGTTTCTGATCTCAGTTCAGAATTGTTTGTCGACGCTTTCAAACGCTTTATAAGTAGAAGAGGTCCGGTTTCTATGATCTATAGCGATGGCGGAACCAACTTTATCGGCGCTAAACGAAAACTTAGTGAAATTTATGATTTATTACAGTCCACAGCTCACCAAAATTATATCAGTAATTATTTATTGACAAATAAAATTCAATTTAAACATAGCCCGCCGTACGGTCCTCATTTTAACGGTCTAAGTGAGGCTAATGTTAAGAGTGTTAAAACTCATATACTCAAAACTGTAGGCTCTCAGATCTTAACTTACGAAGAGTTCACAACTGTCTTAGTTCAAATAGAGGGTTTGCTGAACAGTAGACCCCTTTGTGTGCTAGGTACTGAACCTGAAGCAACTGCTCTCACTCCAAATCATTTTTTAAATGTTACTCCTATAAAATTTCTTCCCGCTGAAAATTACCTTGAATCGCCTGATAATCGCTTATCACGTTATCAATTGTTATGTAAACTCACGCATGATTTATGGCGTCGTTGGAGCCAGGAATATCTCACTTCCCTTCAACAAAGAGAAAAATGGACTAAGTCCTCAGAAAATATAAAACTGGGTACTGTAGTCATACTCAAAGACAATAATACGCATCCTCATTGTTGGCCCCTGGGAGTCATTACAGATGTTTACCCGGGTAAAGACAATATAGTTCGAACCGTCAAGGTTCGCACTTCTTCTGGGAGTTATATACGTCCAGTAATCCGGGTTTGCCCATTGCCTACTCAGTAAATATTATTTCCTAGATTTATATATTTTAGGTTGTAAGTTTTAATTTTTTTTGTTATTACTTACGTATCTACTAAAAAACTTGCAATTGTAT
Organism: Amyelois transitella; assembly: GCF_032362555.1. Classification (NCBI taxonomy): domain Eukaryota; kingdom Metazoa; phylum Arthropoda; class Insecta; order Lepidoptera; family Pyralidae; genus Amyelois; species Amyelois transitella. Next base: position 2,286,174 of record NC_083536.1, read on the forward strand.
TCATTCCTAGTTCCTGTATGTTGTTTCATGTAATATAGAGGAAACCTCTAGGCCGGCAGACTTGTCTTCGCCAATTATTTATTTTTTAATATATTTTTTATAAACGCAACACTACATACACGCACTCTTTCACGCACGCACTCAATCCTATTCCTGTCCCACTCTCACTCCTTTCACAAATGTCAAAATAATTTAAAAAGAAAACGTTCTATTTCGTCTCCGCGCGCAACTGCACCGCTCTCTGCATCGGTTGTGAATATTCGCAAAATTCATCAAAGAAAGAAAAGAAAGAAAGAAAGAAAAATCATTCATTCAATCTACCCTCTTTTCGCTGCGTTTTTCTGCTTCCATCGCAGTTTTGTTTCGTGTTGTCTCTTTCTAACATTTACAGGGCAGCGCTCGGCTGGGTGTTCGTCAGTTTGCTAACCTACCTAAAGCCGGCAAGGCCTTAGGTGGTGGTTCAAGCTTCGGCTGAAACCTAAATATCCGTTTTTTACCCTTTGGGGAAAAACGGGTCTATTTAGGTGTTCGAGCCTTCGCTTGAACCACCGTTGAGACGTGTTTACCATCTGCCGGCGTTGCCCTAAGCGTACTGTGAGGTAATTAAGATACACTTAAACAAAAATAAAAATAAAAAAGAATGCGTAGGTTACCATCTGTCTGATTATTCGAACACAAAACAAACTTAAATTTTGATTTGATTATGATCATATAACAATAATTATTATTTTCCCAAAAAAATAAAATAAAATTAAAATAAACTATAATACCGTAATAAGTTATCATTACAAAAAAGAATAGGACCACTCCATCTCTTTCCCACGGATGTCGTAAGAGCCGACTAAGGGATAGACTTGGGATTCCTCTTTAATGCAAATCCCTGCCAATCTAAGGTCTGCCGCGCCGATGGATGCATGACTAGGGGCGAGCCTAGTCTCGAGCGTGCCACTTCCGGGGTTGGGCGACCCCCCGGTAATGGCTAGCCAAGGCTAATAAGTCCTGGCATGCGGGGCTCTGCTGGGATGGACATTATTTTTCCCTTGCGCCTCGTGGGAATCGCATGGATGCAAATTTTTTGAAAGAGCACCTAAATGGCGGCGATGGTGTCCGCACCCCATCACGTCTCGTTCCCGGCGGGAGCGGTATGCGGTCTGCTGAAAGCCGCTTTGCGACGATGAATGTAAGAGGAGGAATGAAGGATAAGATTGAGGAAGTATGTCACATGATGGATGAAAGACGGTTGGATGTGTTGTGCGTGAATGAAACGAAGCGGAAAGGATGCGACGCGACGCAGCACGGCCCTTACACGGCTTATTGGTCTGGAATTTCCAGTACAACATCAGCAAAAAGCGGAAACGAGGAGTTCTGGAATAGTGTAAGAGAAGTATTGAAAGTTACCAAGCCAAATGAGAAGATTATTATGCTAGGTGATTTTAATGGATGGGTGGGTGTAAAGCGTGATGGATATGAAAAGGTGCTTGGTGCGTTTGGTGACGAAAAGGTGAATGATAATGGAAGAAGTGTATTAGAAATTTGTCTAGAGTGGGATCTTTTTGTGTCGAACTCAATGTTTCGACATAAAAAGATCCACACCTACACAAGAGTGATAGGTATTTTAAAAAGTATGATAGACTTTGTGATTGTAGATCAAAGATTGAAGAACAAAGTGCTGGATACCCGTGCATATCGCGGTGCTGGCATTGACTCGGACCATTTACTGGTGATATCCCGGATAAGGGGTATCTTCAATCGCTGGCGGCACAGGGTTAGGGAGCAAACCAGCGCTTAAGAAAGAGTGAAAGTAGAAAATTTGCAAGATATGGATGTAGGTAAGAAGTATATTAACAGACTGAAGGATGAATTTGAAGATTTAGAGGAGATGAGCGATATTGAAGATGGATGGAAGGAATTTAAAGAAAGAATTGTGAAAGTAGCTGTTGAAGTGTGTGGTGTAAGTAGAAGAAGGCAAGGGAAAAATCACAAAAATACGTGGATGAGTAGATGTGCAAGAACTTGTGCGATTAAAGAAGAAAGCATGGCTGGATTTGTTAGCAGCAAAAGCTAACTTAAGAATGCAAGAGCTTATAGATGAAGATGTGAATGAAGCACGTAAGGAATATAAAAAAATGAAAGATTTGGTTAAGAAAGCTGTGATTACAAAGAAAGAAGAGTATAAAGAGAATTTTGATAAAAGGCATCAGAAGACTTTCAGTCAAATCTGAAAGTATTCTGGAAATCCGTAAGGTCAGCCCGAGGAAATACTATAACCAGAGAGCTGACTAGGATCAGATGCCAGGATGGTAGCGTTGTGAAAGGAGAAGAATGTGTGTTAAAGATATGGAAGGACTATTTTGAAAGTTTATTTGAAAAAAAGGAAGGAAATAAGAAAGATTTCTGCTATAGCGAAGAAAAAGAGAATGAGATGGAAGGCGAAATTGAAATGTTCGAAATTGTGGAAGCACTTAAGAGTATGACTTTTTTTCGGCGGGTAGCAGTGAAAGAAAAAGTTGTAGTTTTTAGCCTCTCTGTAATTTTCATATTTTAAAAATCAAAATCATTCAAAATTAATTATAATTTATACGTACATTATTGTTAAATAACATAGTCTACCTGCCAGTTGTTAAGTTTCCTCTAACAAAAGAACACTATGGAATCCATTCAAAAATCTATCAACGACATGATGACACTGTTTAACTCAAAAATGGAGGACTTCCAGTGCAGTTTACAGCAAGCGAATCCATCACCTAACATCACTTCATTGGCCACGGATTTTGCTGACTTTAGGAGTTTCATTGGTGTAACAATGGCATCACTGCAGAAACAAGTCGCATTGCTCTCACAACAGCAGGAGCAATTTGAAATGAACTTCCGGCGTAACATGCTGCTTCTTCATGGTATGTCCGAGGGCTCAAATGAGGATCTTGTTCCGGAAATTGTTCATATGGCAAATTCTAAGTTAAAGATAGCCAATTTCTCGGAAGCTGATATTGCACGTTGCTATCGCTTGGGACGTTCTGCTGTTGGTAGGAAGCCGAGGCCAATTCTGATTGAATTTCTCAACATTTCAAGTAAGGATAAATTCTGGCATGTTAAGACGGTACTAAAAGGCTCTGGATTGACCCTCTCGGAATACTTGACCAAGATCAGACACCAGGCATTCATGGCAGCTCGTCAACACTTTGGTATAAATAAATGTTGGACGCGTGATGGTTGCGTGTTGATTATCGGACATGATGGTACGAGACATCGCGTTTACACTATTGAGGATGTCAACAGGCTTCGAGGCAACTTGCAAACAGAGGTCCCGAGCGTGAAGCCTGCTGCTGAAGTGGTGCCTGCGGGTGGCATACCAGCGGCAAAGCCTGCGATAGTGCATGCAGCTTCGGCGGTCGTCGGGGGCTCGTCGTCACGTCCGAAACGGGCTGTTATCAAAAAGTAGTTTCCGTCGCAATGTAACTTCGGTAACGTTTTTACGAAGTGATTTGTAAGTAGTTTAATAACTACCTTCTTACTTTTTAATTTTTAATTTCTTTTTTTATAATTTATAGTTTAAATGCGGTAGTTGTTGGAATTTCTGTCAGATTTGTTTTCTTTTGTTTGCATTACAGGTTTGACAATTAGGTCTGATCTGTCACGAGTCTGTCATCTGTCGACACTTTACTTGACATTGACAGAATTTCTTTTTTTTTTCTCTTTTTAAAAATTACAAATCTTCGTGATGTTACTAAGTAGTGATATTTTGTCTCATTTATTAATTGTGTTCTTTCTTCTCTAAGACTAGTTTGCTGGCGGGTGGCTCAACATTGGTTTTTGCTATTTTAGCAAATAACTATATATTATATAAAGCACTTTATTATTAATTTATTTTCATATTTATAGGTATATATACAAATATTTTTTATGTGTAGTACAAATGATAGTATTCATTCTATCCCTCTTCCACTTAACGAGACTATTGATGAGTATTTTTCTGATGTCCCTAAAAACTTTAACGTCATTCATATTAATGCCCAAAGCATACCAGGTCATTATCCTGATCTGTTGACCTGTTTCGACAGCAAACATGTACATGCGATATTAGTTTCTGAATCTTGGTTTAAATCTTGTCACACTTCCACCTCTTACTCCTTACCGGGGTTCCAACTCATTCGCAATGATCGCCCTGATAAGAGTGGTGGTGGTGTTGCCATCTACTTAAGATCCTATATCCCTTTTAATATTATTCGTGCGTCTCAAGTTACTGACTCCTCTCTTGAAGCCGAGTATCTCTTTGTTGAAATCACTCTTTCACACACTCCTGTTCTTCTTGGTGTTTTCTATAGTTCTTCTTCAAATATTAATTATTTCTCAAGCCTTGAAACTATCTTAGAAGACATCATGCCCTCCTATATGCACACAATTATAATGGGTGACTTCAACACATGCTTAGTCAAAGGTGATAACCGTGCAAATTTCCTATCTTCCATTACTGATGCTTGTAATCTGACCATTCTTCCACTCCTTCCTACGCATCATTTTCCCGGTCGCGTTCCTTCTCTTCTCGATCTCATTCTTGTGTCCTCTCCTGAGCTTGTATCCAAACATGGTCAATGCAATGCGGATATATTCTCCTACCATGACCTTTTATATCTTTCTATCAAAATTAAACCTCCGAAACCGAAATCCAAAATTCTTCTGCAGCGTAATTTTAATGCCATTAACCTTGATATGTTGCATCATGATGCCATAGAAAGTAATTGGGATTCAGTGTTTGATACTGACTCCGTCAATGATCAAGTCAATAAATTTAATGACCTAGTTATAGGCATTTACAACAAACACGCTCCTATTCGACCTGTTAGGGTGAAGCACTTTCCTGCTCCATGGTTGACAGATAGCATTTGTTGTTCGCACTTTTTATTAACCGTATCACTGATAACCTTCGGTCTTCCTACCATCTATATGCGGATGATCTGCAAATTTATTGTCACTCTCCATTAGCTGATTTACTTTCCGCGATTTCCTCTATTAATGGTGATTTGATGCGAATATCTGACTGGAGCAGATCTTTTGGAATTAAGGTGAATCCGTCTAAAACGCAGGCAATCATAATCGGTAGCCCTTATTTTGTTTCTCGTATTGATTGGAGAGATTAGTGCCTCCTCTTAATTTTGATAATGTGGTAATTCCTTTTAGTGACAAGGTAAAAAATTTGGGTTTAATATTCGACAAAACTTTGTCATGGCCGCATCATATTAATGACGTGAGCAGGAAAATGTTCTTAGCATTCAGCTCGCTTAGAAGGTTACGTAATTTTCTACCTATTGATACTAAAATTGCGCTGACACAATCTCTTCTTCTCCCTCTCCTTGATTACGCTGATACTGCTTATCTCGATGTCACTGAGGAACAGTTAAACAAACTCGAGCGTCTTCAAAATCTTTCTATACGTTTCATATTTGGGCTTCGCAAATATGATCACGTTTCTTCTTTCCGTTCGCAGCTGAAGTGGCTTCCTATCCGACTCCGTCGCAATTTGCATATTGTGACAATGCTCTATTCGGTCTTATTTAATCCGTTTTCTCCATCTTATTTAAAGGAGCGCTTCAATTTTTATAGCGATGCCCAAGGCGCCACCCGTAGTCTGCGTAGCACGGTTACCCTACGACTAAGACTACCGACATCCAATACCAATTTTTACTCCCACTCTTTTACTGTACAAGCTGTCCGTCTATGGAATGCTCTCTCTGTAGATATCAGGAAAGACCAGACTATTAATAGTTTCAAAAATCTCGTTAGGTCTCATTATCTTTCTACTCTATCCTAAGTATATGTTATTATTATGTATTTATGCGTATTTGTATGTATTTATATGTATTATATATAGATATATATTTTATTATGTTCAAACATTTATTTATCTTGCTCTGCGCCAACGCCAATCTCCTGTTTGATTTCCTTCCACCCAAAGGTTGACTGGAAGAGATTCCTTTAGCGATAAGTCCGCCTTTGTACCATCTACATCTGCTTTGTGTTGTTTTGTATGTTTTACTCTTATGGTGCAATAAAGAGTTTTATCTATCTATCTATCTTGATAAGATTAGATAGATATCTATGATAGCGGGAAAGGCTGCTGGGTATGATAGAGTGTCGGTCGAGATGCTAAAAGCAGGAAAAGGCGTAGTAGCTAGTTAGTTGTACTGCCTTTTCAATTTGTGTTGGAGAAGCGGCCGAGTACCAAAAGATTAGTGTAAGCATTAGTGTTAGGTATTGATTAATAGAGTCAGGAATGAAACTGATGACAAAATATGGGATGCTCAAGCGGGATTTCGAAAGGGAATGGGATGTACTGATCAGGTCTGTTCCTTGCGGTGCATAGCCGAAAAGTTTTTGGCCAAGAGTCAAAAAGTCTATTGCACATTCGTAGATCTGGAAAAGGCCTATGACAGAGTTGAGAGGAATGAATTGTGGTCAGCACTTTCTATGCATGCGGTGAGCAGTCTCTTAATACGAGCACTGAAATCCTGATATGAGGATTCGAGTGCTTGTGTCAGGATAAACGGAGCGCACACTGAGTGGTTTAAGATTGAGAAAGGCGTTAGGCAAGGATGTGTTGCGTCACCGTGGCTGTTCAACCTATTTATGGATAGTTCTTTGACAGATTTGAAAGAGTCTGAAAGTGGATTAAGGATGAATGAGTTACTCGTCAAATGTCTGCTCTATGCCGACGATCAGGTTATACTGGCGTCATCAGCGGAAGAGTTACAGGAGATGGTAAACTGTATGCATGAAGCTTTAAAAGAGAAAGGAATGAAAGTGAACGTAAGTAAAACTAAAACACTGGTTTTTGAAATGGAGAAACAAATGACAGCATGTAATATTAATTGGAGGAGAAAAAGTGGAGCAAGTGAAAGAGTTTGTATATAGTCTATAGTCTATATTATATGTAATAGTACTAGGATCAAAGTTTATATCAGATGGCAAGTATGATAGTGATATCTAAAGGAGAGTGAACGCGGGGAACATGGTGAATGGAGCTTTGCATGCCTTTATGAGCAGTCAGAAACTATCCAAAAAGGCTCGACTGGCTGTGCAAAGGGGCGTGTTGGTCCCGACATTAATGTATGGGAGTGAAAGTTGGGTATGGCAAAAGAAGCATGAAAGCAGAATAAATGCAGTGGAAATGAGAGCGTTAAGGAGTATGATGGGTGTGAAATTGAGTGACAGGATAAGGAATAGCGTGATAAGGGAATGTTGTGATGTGAAAGACGATGTAGTTACAGGAATAGAAAAGGGTATGTTAAGATGGTTCGGTCATGTGGAGAGGATGAATGAAAACAGGTTGACTAAGCAGATATACAAGGAGAGTGTGGAGGGAAAGGGCGGAGTGGGAAGACCTAGACGAACGTATCTTGATCAAATTAAGGACCTCCTGGTAAAGGGTCAGGTCAAAAGTACCCGAAACCGCCGAGCTTGTATGAAGAGAGTTATGAATGTGGATGAAGCGAAAGAAGTATGCAGAGATCGTGGCAAGTGGAAAGAGGTAGTCTCTGCCTACCCCTCCGGGAAAGAGGCGTGATTTTATGTATGTATGTATGTACCATAATAAGTGATTATTTTGCGACTTCAGTAAATTATTTATATTATGTTGTTATCGGTGAGAAAGAATCAATTAAAGTATTATTGACCACACGTACACGTCCTGGAATCTCTTTAAAGTAATGATTTAGGAAAGTATTAGTAAAAGTAAAAAGTAAAAAGAATTTATTCAAAGAACACCATAACAAAAAGACAAAAAAAGGAAACAAAAATATGTACAAAAATAAACATGTAGTATGGTGCTCCCGAAAGGGTACCCCCTCAGCATAATGCTGGCTGTAAACAATATGCTACACGGCCAGCGCTGATCTTCCGGGGGTGCCCGGGTAGGCATCACGGACATACGTACAATGAAAACAACAACAAAAAAAAAAAAGAAAAGAAATAAATATATACATATGTTTAACATACAAATAATACAAGAACAATATATACTTATATATTGCCCTTGCATTACTGCACCCACATTTATTCATATATATATATTCTTCCTGTACATAAATACACATTTAACATTAATAAGTTACACTAAATAAAAAGGAAGAAAAGAAAAAAAAAAAGAAAATAACAAATAAAAATGAAATTAAAACAATAACACAACAGCTGTCAATACTAATCAATGTCATTGTCAACTATCCTGCATCACTCACTCGTAAGTATCACAAATTTATTATCTGTGAGCAGATGAACACAGAACATTTTCCTTGTAAACAAATACTTAATGGGAAAACAATAATTAAAGACATAAATTTCTCTAAGTAAATGTAAATTTAGTAACAAAAATTAAAGAAAGAAAGTACAACAAACAAACATTTTATGCAATGTGAAACAGTGTGACCTCGACCGATCGAAGCATGCGTACCTAACCCCCCCAACAACATAAACACCAGTGAAAAACAAGATGTGCCTCCACAGCCAACGCAGCGAGAGATACAAGGAAGTAAGTTACGAGAAAAAAGCACATACATTAATAATAACTTCATATTACACTAGTGTCCTGCCTAAGCATCTCCTCACTAAGCTGGTGCTCAATGAGGAATTTTTTTAGGTTAGTCTTAAAACTATTTATTGTTTTCAGGTTTCGAATTGGTGGAGGAATATTGTTCCAACACTTGGATGCTGCATATCTAAAGCTGCCTCTAAATGCAACAGAGCGATGCTGGGGTGTTGCAAGTTGGATCGCACAGCTCCTGGCACCACATCTCTTATTTTTTCTCACCCATTCCAATTTGTCATACAGATAGGAGGGGGCTTTGTGATTCACAATGCCAAACAAGAGACAAGCAAGGTGCAGCTTCCGGCGGTGTTTCATTTTTAACATTGAGTTCCGGTTTAAAAAGGGTGTTACATGAGCTCTCAAAGGAATATTGAAACAATACCTAGCACAAGCATTCTGGATCCTCTGAAGAAGCCGTTTTGTTTTACCACGTAGCCTTGGCCCAACAACCACATCAGCATAATTCAGTTTGGACAAAACAAGGGCCTCCACTAGCTGGATTCTAAGGGACTCACTCAGAAAAGGTCTAGCCTTATAAAGGACCTTTAACCTATAAAAGCAATCTCTTACAGACTTTGCAATGTGTGACTCAAAACACAGATTGGAATCCATTATCAATCCCAAGTTCCTAACCTCAGACACACGCTCTACCAGATAAGGTGACAGTAGCTGAAAGATTAAGACAATTCAGTTGATGTTTACTACCAAAAACTATGTATTTAGTTTTATGGGGATTCAACAAAAGACAATTATCACTGGACCACTGTGCAATGGATCCAAGGTCTTGATTTAGTCGCCCTATTGCATCATCAACTTCAGACGGGTAGCATGATATATATAGCTGTGTATCATCAGCATATATATGAAATTTGCAGTGCTTGATATGCGTTTTTATGTCAGCTGTATAGAGTATGAATAAAATAGGACCTAGAATAGAGCCCTGAGGAACACCTCTCTTTATTTCCAACTTCTCTGACAGCACAGAGGACCCGTCAAGGTAATGGAGTCAGTCAAGGCATCCAAAAAAGTATCCAGATTTGTCCACTCAGGCCGATAAGCAGTGCCAATAATAATCCTTCTGCCGTTGACAGTCATTCTAAGCCACATTTGTTCAACAAGGGAGTGGGCGGGATCCACCGGGTGCGGACAAGCGCGCGCTGTTACGTTCCGCTTGATATAAAAGCCAACACCACCACCTCGGTTGTTGTTCCGAGGAAGAGGCCTCGGAGTGTGACGGAGCCTGTATCCAGATATTTGAGGAGCACGGGAATCCTCACCATCAAACAACCAGGTTTCATTAATTGCCAAAATATCCATGCCATACCGATCTATAGCTGCAATGAGATTATCATGGTTTGCACCCAATGAGCCCGGGTTAAACAAACCAATTTTGAGATGTTTATTAATCATGGCTAAAGATTAACACACTGTGTATGTCACACAACTTAATTAAATTGTTACATAATAAAAAATTTATAGAAATTTGATAGAAGCAGAAATAATTGAGAAAAAAATTATGCTCATAGATTGAGATATGTAATATTATGACCCATAAAAACACACACAGACACAAGGCCCATATTGAACAGTTAAAAAGCAGATCGGTCAAGTTCCCACCCTCACACATACAGCAAGCACACAAAACTCTAGTCATACAATGATAAGACTTATTACAAAAATAAGAGGACGCGTCAAACGACAGGGCATCCAAAAACACGGGTAAGGTCGGTATCGGTGCGGATGAGGTAAGCTTGTTTACCATCACCTTGCCGCGCATATATGCGACCTCGCCTCGTCCAGGAATAGCGCCAGAGCTGCTTACGACATGCTTCCCTGACATTGTGGAAAAGAAGGCGGTTAACCCGTGTCAGTCGCTCGTTAATGTAAACCCTACGAGGCGGCCCGTCGTGTCCGAAGTCTGCAGTGGTGATGTTGCGCCGCACCCGCGCAGCCTGCAACAGCGCGTCGCGCGTCTGCCGGCGCGCCAGCCGCACGACCACGCGCCGCCCGCGCGCGCTCTCGCCGCCCGCCGGCGCCCCGCCCGCGCGCTCCGCCGCCCCCACCCGCTCGGCGAACACGACGTCCCGCTCCTCCAGGGTGATTCCGAGTTTGGCAGCCAGGACCGTCACCGTGTGGTAAATGTTCTCACCCTTCACCTCAGGGAGTTGTCCGATGTCAAGATCGGAGAGCAAGGCATCCTGATCGCGGTCGTTAAGATCAGACTTCAGTTGAGCAACTGTTCCTTCTAGCTCAGAGATCCTCTCACTCCCCGCTCCATCCACCCTTCCCTCAAGGGCCCCCAACCGCTGATCAAAACTATCCAACCTATCGTTGAGCCGCGAAAGGTTTAAATTTAAGGTGTCATATATACCGGACACGTAGGTTTTGATCTCCTTTATCCCCTCCATATCCCTGCGCATCTCTCCTATTTCTCCCATGAACTTCTTCAACTCAAGCCGCAAGCTGTGCGACTCCAAATCAGCTGTAGGAGTGAGAGACACGGAAGGAAGTGGTAAGCTCGGACCCGCAATTGAGGCATCCAGTCCAATCTCCAGGCTCCCGCAAACACCCTTTACAGGCGTAGAGCTGTTATCCCCCTTGCGCTGCTTCTTTTTACATTCCGGGCACACCCATTCTTTGGGTGTATTTGCCTCTGGTATCGCAACGCATCCCTTGTGGTACATGCGAGGGCATTGTGTACATCCCACAGTACCCGTAGCGGATAGAAATTTTCCACAAGCTCCACACTTAGCCATTGCAAAATTCATTTAATTATCACAAGTCTTAATGTTTATAATTGTAGTGCTTCAGGGTCTCAATAGATGGCGTTATTGGTTTGGCGAGTTCCGTATATGTACCGTGTATAATTTTAACTTATTAATCAGATTTTAGTAAACAATGCATCCACTGATTGCTCTTTTTGTTAATTATCCAATAAAATAACCCTTGAAATTGTTTTAATTATTCACCCAACAAAATGTAAAAGTTACCCTCCGATAAATTGTTAGTGCAATAAGTTGCCGCAATCTAGACTGCTCACACCAATACACTTTATCGGGCAGGAATACGGCTGCGCACACTCACACTACAGCTTAGCACACAGAAGTAACGTATGAACGTAATAATACAGAGAAGAGAGACTATTTACTATTTTTACAGACAGCACTAATTGCAGAGGTATCCACTCGCACGCGAATCCGTGACGTCACCTCGCATTCCTACTTCGCCAATTGCCTCTCTTTAATACTTCTTCGATATTGAATCGGTTACCGGTTCAAATGTCTGAGGCTACTGCAGCTCGCAAGCTACCAGCAGATGCGTCTATCCTGGTTTCCTTAAATACAGTTCTGATCCATCCTGCTATAATAGAGCGTGTTGCGCCTTTCACAGTGCCCCGTGACGTTATGAACAAGTTATAGACATTTCCCGTTCTTCGTCGTGATTGTGACACTTCTATTAGTTTTCTAACCCAAAAGACCAGGTCCAAGTTTTTATCCTGTCGCGTCGCAGCGCCTAAGCTCTTTATCAACCATCCTGACTGCTGGTAGGTTGCCGAGTCCGTCTTAGAACCAAAGTTTGGATGGAATAAAATTCCTTCATCAGTATCTTCGAAAGCATCTTCTTTAATACTTAGAAGCAATAGGTCGCGAACCCCGCGACCTGAGGCCAAGGGCAAGAGTGTGGAAGTATGTCTAGATACGGAGAAGAGATTATTTTCGTCAAAAGAATAATTTTTTAGGAAGTTCAACAGGTCGTCTATTTTCCACGATAAAGGTTTTTTTTATAGGTGGCCTTTGAGCAAATATTCCTTTCAATGCATGCCTAACGAGCGGATGGGAGCTTAGATTATTAGACTCGTTTGGGTTCGAGAATGTGACTATCACCGACTTATGCAAGGCAACCGTTCTGGCAGCTAGCTTCTCTTCTGTAAAAAGATGACCCAAATATTTATCTAGGCGTGGAGGACTTGGATTATCTATAGAGATATTTTGCAAAGTTGCCCATTTTCTCCATTTTGACCATGCTGGTCTGTATGTTTTCAGAGTTGAAGGTGCTAAGTAATGAAACGCGGGTTGGAGTCTAACTGAATATATTTCATACTACCTCCAGTGTACAATATAAAATCCTGTATTTATGTTTAATACCTTACACATCCCACCACCAAAACTATAATATCTATTTATTAAAGTAAATACAAGAACATGAAAGTTTAAATAAGAATATTGTTCAGTTATTAAAGTTCACGTTATTTGTTGTTAACATCTTTATTCATCGCCCTTCTGTAAGCTCTCATGGCTCGATCTGAGACAACCGGCAATAGGGAGGGCCTCGACTCGGATCGCACTCCCGTAGCTTCTACCGCGTCTTCGAATTCATCTTCGGAATTTATTAAAACCTCCGGTTCGACCCCGACCGGGCCCTCACACATACCGTTCCCCCCCGACACAAACTCGGGCTGCACATCCTTACCATCAGACCCCTGGGTCTCATCCTTTGACGTACTGGCACGAGAGAGAGAGTATCGATTTTTCGTAGTAAGCGGAACGATTTGATTGTGGTGTCTACGCCATTCGGTGGATTCCCCAACTTTTACTTTGCAAGAGACAGGCCCGGTAACTTCAGAGATGCGCCCTTTAGTCCATTTATGCCCCGTTTTGGAATAGTCTCGTGCGAGTACATCATCACCCAGCGAGAAACGTGCACGCCGGCCGGGCGCGGCGGCCGCCTGTTTGTCCTGCGCGTCGCGCACCACGGCCGCGCCGTCGGGCCGCAGCGCGTCCAGCCGGCCCCGCAGCCGGCGCCCGAGCAGCGCCACCGCGGGCGAGACACCGGTCGTCGCGTGTTCGCAATTGCGATATTGAAATAAAAATTTATAAAGGGCAGCAAACATGTCTTCTTTTTCGAACAATGCACGTTTTAAAACCTTTTTTACCGTTTTGACAGCATTCTCTGCCTCGCCGTTACCCTGGGGCCTGTATGGTGCAGATGTAGAATGTCTTATTTTATTTGTATCACAATATTGCTTAAATTCGGTAGAAAAAAATGGCGGGCCGTTATCGGATACTAATTGTGATGGTATGCCAAATCTAGCGAAAATAGATCTTAAAACCGTTATCGTCGCACTCGCCGAAGTACCCGCCATAGCAATGGTCTCTATCCACTTTGAATGTGCGTCAACCAAAATCAAAAACCTTTTACCAGCGCAATCGAAAAAGTCTACATGTAGTCTTTGCCAAGGGTGCAGCGGGTACTCCCACGGGTGGAGCGGCGCTCGCGCCGGCGCGTCGTGTACGGACCGGCACGCCTCGCAAGCGCGACACATTTCTTCTATATCTTTGTCAATGTTTGGCCAATAAACATAATTCCTAGCGATATTCTTCATTTTATTCATACCTAGATGACCACTATGAACTTCTTTTAAAACTTGAGATCGTAACTTAAATGGAATTACTACCCTATATTTATAAATAATACAACCGCGGTCCGCAAACAAGTCTTGCTTTCTAGCAAAGAATACTTTCTCTTCGTCACAAGTAGGCGATGACGGCCAACCAAACATCAAGTAACCTAACACTTTACAAAGCACAGTGTCTTTTTGAGTCTCTTTAGCGACATCTATAAAATCAATAGGCAACGTCTCTTTAACAAAATGTAAATAATCAATATGAGGAACAAACGCTCGCTCATGTGACAGTGGCAACCGTGATAATGTATCAGCCGGACCATTATCCGCTGATCTAACAAATTCTATTTTAAAATCATAACCTGCTAGCCGCGCCGCCCAGCGCTGTAGTCGACTAGCCGCGGTCTGAGGGATACCTCTTTTTTCACCAAAAATGTACGTGAGAGGCTTATGATCAGACCGCAGTGTGAAATGCCTTCCATATAAAAACTGATGATGTTTCAAAATGCCATAGTAAATAGCTAACGCTTCTTTATCAAGTTGACTGTAGTTGCGTTCAGCTTGGTTTAGTGTGCGCGAGGCACAGCTGACGGGACGCTCGCTGCCGTCCGGGTAGCGGTGCGCCAGGACGGCGCCTATGCCGTACGCGCTACTGTCCACCGACAACACGAGCGGCCGCCCCTCCTCATAATGGGCCAACACTTTGTCGCTCAGCAAAGATTTCTTTGCATTATCAAAAGCTATAGCGCAACTTGGGTTCCAATCCCACTGATTGTCTTTTTTTAAAAGATTATGTAATGGGTTCAGTATTGAACTTAGGTTTGGTATAAATTTACCGTAGTAATTAAGTAACCCGAGAAAACTTTTCAACTGAGTGACATCCGTGGGTACAGGTATTTTAGCAATCGCGTCTAGTTTCTCCGGGTCGGGGCGAAGCCCATTCTTATCAATAATAAAGCCCAGATACTTCACACTTTTCTGTAAAAAACTACATTTCTCCAATTTTATAGTGAGACCCATTTGACGGAGTCGGTCGAGTACAGCTCGCAGATTACGCATGTGTGAGGCTCTGTCTACCCCGGTGATACAAACGTCGTCCAAAAATACGACCGTGCCTGGAATACCGCGTAACGTCTCCTCCATTAGTTTTTGAAACTGTTCCGGTACACACGACAAGCCATACGGTGTCCTGCGGTATGCGAACGTTCCGACGTGTGTTGTGATCGTCGTAAATTTTTGTGACGCGGGATCTAATAAAACTTGTTCGTACGCATGTCGTAAGTCAATTTTTGTAAATTCATCCCCATTACTCAAATTGGCCAACAACTCCTCTATGCGCGGGAGTGGGTAATGATCGCGTTTCAGCTTGGGGTTGATCGTTATTTTATAGTCCCCGCATATCCTAATTTCACCGTTACTTTTGACCACGGGTACAATAGGAGTCCCGAAGTCCGAGTGTTCCACTCTGTATATGGAGCCGTCGCGTTGTAAACGTTCGAGTTCGCGCTCGATGCGCTCGCGCAGCGCTAGCGGCACGGGCCGCGCTCGGTAGTACACACCGGCGTAGTCTGTGAGCTGTAGTCGTAATGTTTTTTTACATGTACCTAATTTAACAGAAAAAACTTCAGGAAATTCTCTACATAACTGGCTCACTAATTGGTCCTCTTCAATTAATTTATTCACGGTAATTTGTGTGATTTTTAATGCCTTTAACCAATCACGACCGAGTAGGGGCGGCCCACCCTTTTCAATCACATACAAACGGACATTGTTTGCCGTGACGTCTTTGAATTTAATGTCAACCAGGATGTATCCGAGAGGTTCAATTTTTGAGCCAGAATAGCTTCGTAATATCAAATTATCAGAATGCATTTTACTGTTTCTAAACAATAACTCGTAATCACTATTATTTATTGCCGATATACGACTACCCGTGTCTATTTCGAACTGCAAAATCTCAGAATTCACTCGGATTTTAACAAAATAAGGATCGTTACCTCGATACGACGATACCACCAAATTGAAGAAATCATCCTCTTCCGAACACTCGTGCACATAATTTTGCCGCGACTCACTATTAACCGCTACACGATCACCGACTTTACCGCACATCACACGTAAATGGCCCCGCTTATTGCAGTTATCACAATTGTAATTAGCGTAGCGGCATCTGTCCGCCGAATGACTCTTGCCGCACCGCCAGCAGCGGGCGCCGCCGGCCCGCGCGCCCGGCCCGGCCGCGGCCGCGCCGGCGCCGCGCCGGGCTCGCACCGCGTGCAGCCCCTCGCCGGCCGCTCCTCCGCCCGTGCTCCCGGCCGCGTGCTGTCCGCCCACGCCGCTCGTCTCGGCGTGCCGGTCTGCCGCTTCCAGAGCCAGAGCTAGCTCCACCGCTTTCTTATAATCTATCGTTCTCTCGGCAAAAATCCGAGATCTCAGTAGCTCGCTCGCTAGACCCGACACGAACTGGTCTCTGAGGTCCTCCTCGAGTCGGTTGCCGAAGTTACAGGTGACGGCGAGATGTTTGAGCGCCTGAAGGTACTCGGTCAGAGATTCCCCTACTCGCTGTCTCCTCTGTCGAAAAATATGTCTTTCGGCTATTTCTGACCGTTGCGGCTCGAGATGAACTTTGACCAGCTCCACGAGTTCTGTATAGGTCTTATCTTCCGGGTTGGCCGGCGCACACAAATCACACATTAAGCTATATGTCGCCTCGCCTACTACCGTTATTAACATCGACACTTTTAATTCCGGTTTGATTTCGTTAAGCAGAATGAATTGATCAACACGTCTTACATAAGCCGGCCATTGTTTAGATGTTAGATCGAAAGGTTCAATTTTACCGATCGGCATGGTATTTTTTTTTTATAATTAAAAAAAAAATTACACCAGAGATATAATTAAATCGATTTAACCCGAAATACGCGTAGGATTTTTATTTAATTCGAAATAATAAGCAACCTCGTCGCCAGTGCTAAGTAATGAAACGCGGGTTGGAGTCTAACTGAATATATTTCATACTACCTCCAGTGTACAATATAAAATCCTGTATTTATGTTTAATACCTTACAGAAGGTCTCCATGATTTTTCCAAAACTTGTACCTCGTTTTCATTCCAATTTTCTAATTGACCGCTCCAGCCTTTATCTTCCATACCACTAAATTTAATTTGTCTACTTCTGGAGGCGGACAGATCGCAGATCGATTAGATTCGATTCCAAATGTTGAATTTTGAGGGGGGGTCTCAGAGCCCGTCTCTTTAGTTCTGGTTCCCAAAAAGCTCTCGGCCATGTTGGTGTTACCAGCAAGTATTGTCCCCGTGATGACTGTAAGTGGCGTAGAACTTGAGGAATCAACACTGGTGGAGGGAATATCCAGCCTAACTTGTACTGCCACGTCCTGCTGAAAGCGTTCGTATACTGACTGTTCCCGTCTTTTGAGTCTCCTTATGTGAGGATTTCTTCGAAGCAAATAGATCTATTTCTGGTCGGCCTAGCTCTTGAAAAATTTTGGCCAACGTTTCTCTTCTAAAGTGCCATTCCGAAAGGGACTTGGCTCTCGAGAGTCCGTCGGCTATTCCATTGTAATGCCCGGGAATATACCGTGCTGTTAGGAGTCACCGTCGTTTCTGGCAAATTTCCATTATACTCGCTGCTGTTTCTAATAAGGTCAAAGATTTTGTGACTCCTTGCTTCATAACGTCAGCTACGCTGGTGCGATTGTCGGTTTGCACGGTGACTGATTTCCCCTCTAGTTCTAGTTCTATTTGTCTCAAAACTTCGAGAATAGGCCAAAGTTCTTTCTTGTTGCTGTGCCAGTTTTGTTGACTGAGGGTCCACGTACCGCAAAGACGACGGCCGTTCACTACGGCCCCCCATCCCGTGTCTGCCGCATCCGTTGTTATGAATATTGACGGCGGAGGATAGTAAATTGGTGAGTGCTGATGTGCGTTTTCTTGCCACCAAGCAAGGTCCAAGAGTACTGAGTCCCGCCTCGCGAATTTTATGTGCCGCTTTCGATTTGGTAGTCTTGACGACTCTCTTTGTACCATTCTGCAATGTAACCGTCCCAGCGGAACCTCGAATGAAGCGAAGGAAAGCGAGGATCACTTTGGCATCCAGCCAGCTCCAACGTTTTTCCTTGATCAGTTTTGAAAGGCTTAATTTTAATTTTTCGGTTTTCTCGATTCCTAGCCTTTTCTGGTTTAGCTCTGTGTCCCATGTACGATCGCGTTCATATCTGCAGTCATAGTTTTAAAATTCTTACGGGTTAAAATAGCGTGCACTGTGGTTCCACTAGATACACACACACATGCATATTTAAAAAGAATAAATATTCCTTCAAATGAATACGGTCTTTAATACCAATGATTACTAAGTAAAACAGTTTATTATTCTATGACATATAACATAACAAAACAGAAAGAGAGGGTAATCAACGATGTCCGAACTGGGCCCGATAATTGTCGATCGAGATATCGTCGTCTCTCATTATTTGCATAAGATTTGCCTATAGAGGGAAGCCTGCGACTGCCAGACTTATGTCTTATGTGTGTTGAAAGTTTGTCTGCACACGACCCTAACATAGGTAGTGGTTCCTTTGAAAGTTATTGGGTAGCAATTTTATTACTTCGTTTGTGCAAGTGAAATCTAAGATATATTAGATAATCTCGCTTGCTCACACTCGCTTGTTCTAGTTACTAGCGGATTCCGAAGTTATTCAAAGAATTTCTGTCTATTAAAAAAAAAAAAAATATATTGTTACTGACAATTTTTAATGTTTCAAGGTGCCATTTGAACTAAGTAACTGACTGACTAACTAACTAACTGATATCTAAGAATTACGATACCCGTGTCTTCAAACACGGAAATCAGCAAGAAATATTAAACAAGAGGGAGCAAAATAAAACACTCAATAATTAAAATTAGTAAATTTTATTGAAACAGTTTACCTATAGTTTTGTTTACATATTGATGATTATATAAAGGTATACATACAGCATATTACACTAATTTACCTATCTCCTGTTATTAAGGTTACAGCTTAATTATTCGTTTTCATAAAGAAAAGATATTGAAGCTGTCCTTAAAATACTATCTAAGTAGTAGTTTTAATATAAACTGGCAGAACCTTTTACGCACTATATGGACTCGATACACAGGGTAGTTGTCTTGCACAAATGATATTGCATATCATCAATCGGATAAATACACCGCACAGTTGGTAACATGGTTTCTTGCAGCACTTGCACATAATGAGCAGCTGTAGCGCATCCTGCTATCTACACCTGTTCCCCAGGTCCAGCAGCACTCATCCAGCCCCACATATTTACAGATATGCGTCCAGACTCCATATTTGGCACAATATTTTTTTCTTCATACCGAGTTGCATTTCTTCGCCATAAATGAAGCCTACCGTGTTGCGATGACGTAAACGAACTTTTTGTCCGTAAATATCGCCGTGTTCCAGTCAAAATCCAAATACTGCCGAGCAAATTCTAAATGTTTTTGCTTATTTATTTCGGATAAATACGGCTTTCTTGCTGGCTGTCTGTGGAATAGTCCCTCACGGTGCAAACTCGACGAACAGTAACCACTGATGTGTCGAACTGTTCCGCAAATGTTCTGCTCGGTATGAAGCCATTATTTTCGTACTGTTCCACCATGGATCTCCGCTGTGTGGCTGTCGCTGTGTTGATTAGCGGACGACGGTCGCTGCGCGGTCGACTTTTTACACTACCCTCTTCTTGATGGCGCGTTACCCAACGCTTAACCGCTTGTTGTTTATTGTGTTATTTGTGTGAATGTGTGAGTGACAGCGGTGACTGCAAGCTATAAAGTTTTGCGAACTATGACTGCAATTATGAACGCGACCGTACCTAGATATTCTACTTTCTTTGAGGGTACCGCTGTAGATTTTTGAAAGTTGATTTGTCAACCCAGATTTCTTAAGAATGTCACTGCAAAGTCCATTTGCTTGGACAGTATTTCCGGGTCCTTGTGAATCAGAAGAAAATCGTCGAGGTAGACGACAATTTTGAGGCCTTTCTGTCTGAGTTCGTGAGCGATCCAGTTTGTAAGTTTTGCGAAAGCCGCCGGTGCACTAGACAGCCCGAATGGCAGGCAGGTCATTTATAATAATAATAATAATTCATTTATTTCAGACCATTGATCCATATTTTTAATGTGTTAGTAACCATTTGGCCTTATGAACTAGTGTTAGTAACATAGGTACACAAATAAAAATTAATAAAATAAATGCCTTCAGCTAGTTGGAAAAGCTGCAAGCAGTCTATTAAACAACTGCGTGCAGTGCAGCGCGCTAGCATGGACGAGTCCCACCGATCTGCCAACGCGCACAGGATACTGTTGGGGCTGTCGCGCATGCGCCTTAGGTGTGAGGCGCAACGCTTCCTCATGATGGACGCGAAACCATCTACGTGGGCCTCAGCAAACATAGCCGAGGCGCTGCAATGGCGCGGCAGTCCCATCAATGCTCTGAATGCATTGTTGCATTGTACGCGAAGATCGCTGTATGACCTCTGCGTATAGTTAACCCACAGACTGCAAGTGTAAAACGATTGGCAGTACGCTCTAAAAAGCGTTATTTTAGCCGCACGGGTACATCTAGCAAATCTGCGGGCCAGCATATTACAGCGAACAGACAGAGACCTTCGCTCCCTTTCAATATCCTATTTATCATTCAGGTCTTCTGTGACCCAGTGACCTAAATACTTAAAGCGCTCAACATGTTTTAAAGAAGTGCCACAAAGGTTGAAATCAGGCACATTTGTGTAACGCTTGCCGTCTGGTTTAAAAAACATGAATTCGCTCTTAATCGCATTGTATTTGAGTCCATGAGCCACAGCATAACACTCACAAATTTTTAAAAGCCTTTTTAAAGCTCCACTTGATGGGCTCAGTTGCACCATATCGTCTGCATATCTGATGTTATTAATGCAAACTCCGTCCACATGACAACCAATACCAGTACTGCTGAGTTCACCGATCAGCTTATTCATGTACAAATTTAAGAGCAATGGAGAACTTAAACTCAACAAGTCTCACATCGCACTCCAACCTATACTCTTCAGATAAAAAAACCTGCCCATCTAACATTGTTTGATATGTCCTGTCTTCGTATGCTAATGTAAGGAATCGACGATGACTTCTTGCTACTGGTACGTGAAAATATGCCTTTGATATGTCTATCTTCATCATATAATCGTCCACATCCAAATGATAATTTTTTGGTAAATTTTTTCAGATTCAATATGGGTCTGTTGGTCCCATCTGCCTTTTTTCTGAGGAAAAAGGTGGACAAAAACCCCGTCATTTGGCTTGTTTCCTCTAAAGCTGATGATGTTAACATCTCTTCTATCTCTTTTGTCATTTCCGAGGACGATTTTGTTTGGAAATTCGAGACGTTTACCTTTGACAAGCGAGTTTAAGGTGGTTTCTTTAGGAATGGGATTTTGTATCCTTTTATTGTGCTTAAAATATTCGGTGGAGCCGAGCTCCAACGGCTTAAAAATTTTTGGAGCCGCCCCGCTTCGAATGTATCATTTTTTATCTCCACTCCCCCTTTTCCTTGAAAAAATATTTTGTTTTCTTGAAGAGTCTCCACCTTTTTCTTTATTTGTCACGTTCTATTTAGCATTATTGTCATTATATTTTTTTTTCTTCCAGCTATTGGAGTCTATCCAGCCTGTTTTTGAGATGTCTCTTTTTCGAGATCTATCATGTGTGTTATTAAATCTTTGATCACTATACCCGTATTTCTTTTTCGTGGGAAAGAACTTATGGACACCGCCTTGTTCTTTTACGGCATCTGTTAAGGCCTTATCTGCAAATAGATGCGTGTCCGAAGGGGGTATGTCGTGAAGTATTTGCCTGAGAACCCTGTTGGTTAGACGATATATTGCTCGTCGATGCTGTATAACCTCAGCACGACGTCCGCAAACATATTGAAGGAGATTGTCGGATACCTTTCGAAATTCAGAGTCTGCAGCTAAAAATTCCTTGCCAACTTTATTTCTTTCATGGTTAGGCATTTTCTCTGTAAAAGCAGCCCATTTGTTATAGCTCCTAATGTCATGTCAGCACTCTCCAGAATTTTCACCGATTTGTATTGAGGTGTTGCTCCTGCAAGTACGTTGTTGGGTTTCAGAGAAGAAAAGGCTGGGGCAGCTTGAACCATTTTTTGTGTGTCGGCATATCTTATATTTTGCCAGTCTTCTTCCCCAAAACGTTGGCATATTTAGAAGCTCTGGATTAGCTTTTGCAACTTTCGGTTCTTTTTCTGTGGTAAATGGCGAGAAATCATAAGAGCGCTCCCTCTTCTTTTGGGGGCTCTTGGTTTGTAAGATCGACTAGCCTACGCTGCGCTTCTGCAATTTGTTGTCGTAGTGTCGACTCCTCAGAAGCTATACTACTAGATCCAAAATTTGTAGAACAGGAGGCAATATCCATATCTTCTACCGATTTTGTGCTTCTGTCATCGACTCAAACGACTCATTCAACATGTTGGTTTGGTTTGTGCTCTCACCGCCTCGAGTGAGGAGTTTATTAATATTTTCATTTTGCTCTGAGGAAGAATTCAACAGTTTTCCAAACATTTCCATTTGCTTGTTTAGGACAGAAAGAAGGACGTCGTTATTACTGCTAGAATTATCAGAGCGTTTAGGAGGTGAGCATTCTTCGGTAAGTGAGATAGGACTGGGTCTTTTCCGATTAGTAGGCGTATTGAACTCTTGTTGCGGTAAAACCGACATCCGTAACTGTGAAGATGCGCTCATGAAGCGCTTGTAGTCTGGAGCGTGAATCTTTTCCATGATGCTGTGTGGAGCATATAATAGTGCTCTGCCTAGTGGCCATTGTAAAAGTTTACTTTTTATCTGTCTGAAGCGTCTTTCAGACAATGAATTTGCAGATGGGTCGAAGACTCTTGCTAAATCCACAATAGGTATAGCAAATCTTATTTTAGCATCTGCATTATTTCTTCTCCAAAGATATCTTGAAAAGAAAGGTTACAGACTGCCCACGTTCGCCATTCAGAGGGGAAGTGTTCATCGACGGCCGCGACCAGAGCTCGGTAGGAGTCAGCATCATCGTCTTGACAGGGCATAGATGCTAGTTGCCCCATTGGTATGATCTCATCCATGATCTGGAAGTGACGAGAAGTGAATTGATCAACAGATGTCGAATAAATTTGTCAGACGTCGAATCGTAGGTCGAATAAATTGCTTCGAGACAGTTACTCCGTGATTCGACACGGTGATTCATTCGAAGTCGCGTCGAGTCGCTTATGCGGCAGTATGTCGAGTCAAGTATACGACGCCGTGTCGAGTAGATTAGGGCGACGTGTCGAGAAGCTTATTCTAACGTCGAGTTGATTTGGTATGTAACCAGTAGTAGGAGGCTGGCTCCTAAGTCGTCGCTGGACCAAAGGGTGCCGAGCGGAAATTAATATTGTGCTGATGACGCCAGTATAACCTGATCGTCGGCATAGAGCAGACATTTGACGAGTAACTCATTCATCCTTAATCCACTTTCAGACTCTTTCAAATCTGTCAAACAACTATCCATAAATAGGTTGAACAGCCACGGTGACGCAACACATCCTTGCCTAACGCCTTTCTCAATCTTAAACCACTCAGTGTGCGCTCCGTTTATCCTGACACAAGCACACGAAACCTCATATACGGATTTCAGTGCTCGTATTAAGAGACTGCTCACCCCATGCATAGAAAGTGCTGATCACAATTCATTCCTCTCAACTCTGTCATAGGCCTTTTCCAAATCCACGAATGTGCAATAGACTTTTTGACTCTTGGCCAAAAACTTTTCGGCTATGCACCGCAAAGAAAAGACCTGATCAGTACATCTCATTCCCTTTCGAAATCCCGCTTGAGCATCCCATATTTTGTCATCAGTTTCATTCCTGACTCTATTAATCAATACCTTAGCATACAATTTGCCGACGACGCTAAGCAGGCTTATACCACGATAATTTTTTTGCAGTCCAGTTGTGACCCTTTTCCTTTGTAAAGTGGCACGATAACAGCATTACACCAATCTTTTGGTACTCGGCCGCTTCTCCAACACAAATTGAAAAGGCAGTACAACTGTCTAGCTACGACGCCTTTTCCTGCTTTTAGCATCTCGACCGACACTCTATCATACCCAGCAGCCTTACCCGCTTTCATACTCTTAAGTGCTTCCACAATTTCGAACATTTCAATTTCGCCTTCCATCTCATTGTCCTTTTCTTCGCTATAGTCGAACTCTTTCTTATTTTCTTCATTTTTTTCAAATAAACTCTCAAAATAGTCCTTCCATATCTTTAGCACACATTCTTCTCCTTTCACAACGCTACCATCCTGGCATCTGATCCTAGTCAGCTCTCTGGTTATAGTTTTTCCTCGGGCTGACCTTACGGATTTCCAGAATACTTTCAGATTTGACTGAAAGGCTTCTGATAGCCTTTTATCGAATTCCTCTTTATACTCTTCTTTCTTTCTAATCACAGCTTTCTTAACCATATCTTTCATTTTTTTATATTCCTTACGTGCTTTATTCACATCTTCATCTATAACCTCTTGCATTCTTAAATTAGCTTTTGCTGCTAACAAATCCAGCCATGCTTTCTTTAATCGCACAAGTTCTTGCACATCTTTACTCATCCACGCATTTTTGTGATTTTTCCCTTTCCTTCTTCTACTTACACCACACACTTCAACAGCTACTTTCACAATTCTTTCTTTAAATTCCTTCCATCCATCTTCAATATCGCTCATCTCCTCTAAATCTTCAAATTCATCCTTCAGTCTATTAATATACTTCTTACCTACATCCATATCTTGCAAATTTTCTACTTTCACTCTTTCTAAAGCGCTGGTTTGCTCCCTAACCCTGTGCCGCTAGCGATTGAAGATACCCCTTATCCGGGATATCACCAGTAAATGGTCCGAGTCAATGCCAGCACCGCGATATGCACGGGTATCCAGCACTTTGTTCTTCAATCTTTCATCTACAATCACAAAGTCTATCATACTTTTTAAAATACCTTTCACTCTTGTGTAGGTGTGGATCTTTTTATGTCGAAACATTGAGTTCGACACAAAAAGATCCCACTCTAGACAAATTTCTAATACACTTCTTCCATTATCATTCACCTTTTCGTCACCAAAAGCACCAAGCACCTTTTCATATTCATCACGCTTTACACCCACCCATCCATTAAAATCACTTAGCATCATAATCTTCTTATTTGGCTTGGTAACTTTC
This sequence comes from Amyelois transitella, assembly GCF_032362555.1. Classification (NCBI taxonomy): domain Eukaryota; kingdom Metazoa; phylum Arthropoda; class Insecta; order Lepidoptera; family Pyralidae; genus Amyelois; species Amyelois transitella. The sequence goes on from NC_083536.1 coordinate 2,311,438, forward strand.
AATAATTCTCTTACACTATTCCAGAACTCCTCGTTTTCGCTTTTTGCTGTTGTCGTACCCCTCGAACCCACATCCCACGGTGCATAAACACCTAGAACGAAGATCCGAGTGATTCCAACTTTCAGCCTAATCCATAGAAGACGAGGGCTGACACACTCATACTCATTCGCACACTCAGCCATTCGTGCAGAAAGAATTAGACCGACCCCTTGACAGCCTCGGCTGGTACTGGAAATTCCAGACCAATAAGCCGTGTAAGGGCCGTGCTGCGTCGCGTCGCATTCTTTCCGCTTCGTTTCATTCACGCACAACACATCCAACCGTCTTTCATCCATCATCTGACATACTTCCTCAATTTTATCCTTCATTCCTCCTCTTACATTCATCGTCGCAAAGCGGCTTCCAGCAGACCGCATACCGCTCCCGCCGGGAACGAGACGTGATGGGGTGCGGACACCATCGCCGCCATTTAGGTGCTCTTTCAAAAAATTTGCATCCATGCGATTCCCACGAGTCGCAACGGAAAAACAATGTCCGCCCCAGCAGAGCCCCGCATGCCAGGGTAAGGCTAGCCATTACCTGGGGGTCGCCCAACCCCATGGCGGAGGTAGCACGCTCGAGACTAGGCTCGCCCCTAGCCATGCATCCATCGGCGCGGCAGACCTTAGATTGGCAGGAATTTGCATTAAAAAGGAATCCCAAGTGTATCCCTTAGTTTTACGACATCCGTGGGAAAGAGATGGAGTGGTCCTATTCTTTTTTGTAATGGTGCCGGGAACCACACGGCACTATACCAAAACTTATTCAAAATAAGCGGTGAGCGGTGTGAGAACACTGTGAGCGGACGTTTTTATTTACTTGTGTAGGTAGATTCTACACAGAAGCCGGCCGAATGCGCAAGCGCAATGCGGTTATGATTATCTAAAGAAAATCGCGGTTTTAAACAAATCTCGTCAATAACAATACGCATGAATAATGGACATAAGAATATGAATATAACAAACTCAATGTTTGCTATTTCGAAAAAGTATAAAGCGGGTCCGAAGCGGATTTTATGTGGCTCGTAATGGACCACAAAATGGGATAGCGGTGAAACAATTATTTAGGTCGCTGGATTTTTGGTAAAGAGTGAAAATTGTGAAAATTGAAGAAAAAAAACCGAAAGGAAGAAGCGGGAAGCGGGAATGTGAAACGCACAACACGTACCTTAATTTCTTGTATGTTGGCTTCTTGGGCCCTGGCCAGGGTTCTTCTTGTTTCAAGGATTAAAACACGCACTTTTACTATTTTTTATTAATTGTGAGCGGAGCGGTCAATATGCGGCCATATTTTTTCTTCACTGGTTTAAATTTGAAATGTTCTATGGCTCTATGCGTAAGCCATCGAGTGTTTTCGAGCTCCGAAGAAACCACATATGCTGTCACTGTCGTATTGTGCGGAATGAAAAGGGATAGGAACAGTTAAATAAAGCGGCGCGTTCATTATTTATTTAGTAAATTTGCAAGTTTTATTATTCAATCATAAATGTTTTATTAGACAGGTATGACTATGCAGGGTATTATTATACTTTTTACAAAGTATGCGCATGATGTTATGGTGACGTATTGGTTTTCAGTTTTGGACTGACAAAAAATATGCCCGAAATAATGTTGGCAGCGGAATGCAGATGCGAACTGAACCGGAGGTGTGGACCTGCCAACTTACCTCTACCTACAAGTATAGAGGAGAGAATGGTGGCTGTACTGGGTGGCAGGGGTTTAGCAGAAGAGGACTCTCAGTTTAGTATTCCAATACTTCCATAGCAGGTAATATTTTTTATTAAACAACTAGCTATAATACCTGGCTTCGCCCGGGAGTTGATATAAGATTACACGGTAGGTGAAATAAAAAAATAAACTTTGACGCGATAGTAAAAAAAATTATTGAAAACATTCGCTCATTGTTTACACTATTTGCTCATTTTTCATTTTATTTTCTGGACTATATATATATAGATTTTTCGGATTTCCAACCCTTGAGCAAGCTACATACAGCTGACCGTGAGAGAAGCAGGGTTCTTTGAGGTTAATGCCACAATATTTTAAAGTTTGTCCTTGCGCTTTGTTAATTGTAAAACTAAAAGCTAATTTAATTGGAAATTGCAGTCTTTTAAATTGAAATGGCAATTCAGAAGAGATCAGTGGTATTCTAGGTATAAATACTGTTTGTCCTTTGTTCTTTCCAGAAATAAGTTCAGCTTCAATAATATTATTCGATAGCTGTTTTACGATCATTCTCGTTCCATTACATAGTTTTAGAGAGCTGAGATTTCTAAGTAGTATGATTGGAGATCCAATTTTGAGACAAAGGCAGTGTAATGGCATTCCTGGTACTTGTAAAGAGTTCAGAAATTCTGTAGGGAAGTTGACACTTTCCTCACTGGATACCATCGTGTCCATCGATTTATATATTCTCTCTTCACCAGGTATTTTCTTAAGAATATTGAAATTGATATCGTCAACAACATTATTTTTAGTGGCCAAAATTGCTGTTTGAAATAACCACTCTACGTTGGTATAGTTTTGAACAATATGTGGATAAATTTTGTCGATTAGATCGTTTTCAGTAGTGGCTATGTTATAGAAATCACTATTGAGTTCAATGAGGCCGGTCGTTTGGTTAGTAGGATATGTTTCTTCACCTATTTGTAAAAGTATTTTAGCAAAATGTGCTGTTGCTTCATCTTTTGATAATTCAACTCTCATGTTTTTTGTTAATTGCAGTATTTGTACTTGTGACCAGAGATGTGACTTTTTTAAGCATGCATTGATTTGGTCTGCTGGTGTTGACTTGGGAATAACTGGAAGTGTTTGTCGAAAATCTCCCGACAGTATGAGTAGAGCTCCTCCCATTATTTCAGAGTTTTTTCGCAATTCTTGTAATGTTCTGTTCATTGCTTCAAGTGATTTTTTATGGGCCATGGTGCATTCATCCCATAAGATAACTTTAGCTTGTTTTAGACATTGACCCCGTCCAGATTTTCCTGAGATTTTACATACCGGGAATTGTTGTTCTGCTATATTCAACGGTAGTTGTAAAGCAGAATGGGCAGTTCGTCCTCCTTCCATAAGTGTGGCTGCAATGCCGGATGATGCTAGTGCCGTGCCAGTGCGATGTGTTTTTTAACACGTATTTCTGCCAGTATTAGATTTAGTAGAAACGTTTTACCGGTGCCTCCTGGTGCGTCCAAATAAATAATTCCACCAGTGTTGTTAATTATCCGGTCCATTATAACGTTGTAAACTTTTTTTTGATTGTCATTGAGGAGTGGTTTGTTGTGAGCAATGTATTCAAGCAGTTCATTGATGTAGCTTTTTTCCTTTGTAATTTCGTAGTTTAACACACTGAAAGCATTTCTTTGTGGTGCTGGCATTCCAAGTTCTACTAAAGCCTGGTTATTTATTGCTAAATCTTTAATCTAATCTAATTTATCTTCTAAGCGAATGAGTGTTTCATTGAAGATGTCATCATTGAATTCTATAGTCAGTTCTGGATTAGTTTGTCGGATTTGGTACAATATATCATCACTCATACTCCTCTTGAAAGCGTCCCATAGTCGTTTTGGGTTTGATGGGTTACATGTTGTTAGAATTATGGCGAATAACTCCCGAAGTTGTTCAGCTGAAGCTGTGAGTGTAGCTTCTTGTAGTGTTAATTCCCAGTGGTTATCGTTTTCCAATAATCCTAAGCGTTGACATGCTTCTCTGTACGTCTGGCATAGGTAGCCGTTAATAGTCCTTAGATCTGTGAAACTTGTTGGTCCCCGTATTTCGTGTAACAACATCCGGAGATAGAAACATTCGGCATTGTTTGGATGTACAGTGTATACTCGACCTATTGTGTCAGCTTTCATGATTTCTGTATGACCCTCCTCTGGTATTCCTTGTTTTCGTCGTTGAAAAATTTTCCTTGTTTTGTCCCACGTATAATAAATAGGGACGTCAAAATACAGTAATGTCTTTGCGAATGAATCCGTTTGGCACAGTTGGAATGCTGTTAATGTTGTGTTCTCAGGTGGTTCGCTTGCAATTTTTCTAGCCGACTCTCTTGTGAAGTAAACTCTTTGTCCATTCTCCAAATGTACTGCTAGATGCTGCACAGCTGGTTCGCGTTCATGTATGGGAAAACTAAAAATCCTCCATGCTGCTTCGTTACTGTTGTGTATCTTCCCATTTGGTACATGAGAATCTCATCATTTCTGTTATTTTGTTCGCTATTTTGGACTATTTGAAATACTGCCATATCACTACCTTTGTTTACGTACTTACATATGTATTTAATAGATTTTACTGAATTGCAGTAATTAACGTTTATGTGAGCTTGGAACATTTTCGAAAGTAGTGGGTTATATGGTACTACCCATTGGTTATCTATTTCCAGTTCGTCTTTGCCTTGTATTCGTATTTTTGCTGTGAAGCCACCGTTTTTCGGTGATCGTCTTGGATATTTTTTATGCATTTTCCATCACTCATGCATGGTGCATTGAAGTTTAATGATCCACATGGTCCGTGAATCATGTTTTTCACTACTATGTTGTACAGTTCCGGATCTTTTTGTGGATCGGGAAATTCTGCTTGGATGATTTTGTCAATATCCGTGGGATAAATTTTATCGTGTAGCCATATGAGATTGTGTGAGTGAGGTAATCCTCGTTTTTGCCACTCAATTGTATACATCCAGCATCGAACGGTTCCAAAGATGTGGTATTTTGTGATGACTTCAATAAATTTTTTTTGTTTTTGTCGAAAAACTCGGGCTATTATTTCATGTCGATCCATGGAGGTTTGTCCGTATTTTAGTTGTTCTTTGATGTCTGGCCATGATGAGTTGCATGTAAATGTTATGAAGAGATCAGGTCGTCCATATTTTCTTACGTAAGTCATGGCATCTTGAGTATATTCGTGCATATTTTTTTGGACTTCCTGTGTATGATGAAGGTAATATTACCATTGTTCCAATATCATCAATATTGCCGTCATTCCTGATTGCGTCTCGAAGATGGATGTATTCTTCTATGCGTAGTTTCTTCTGATTCAGTCCTATGTAAAGCATTCGTTCTGCTTCTATTTTTGCGTACATATCTACCAGAAATTGTTGAAATAAACGGCGAGTGTTGAGTATGTGATTGTATATTTCATTGTTCTCTGATCATTAAGCGGTAAGCATAGAACTCCTTGGAAGTGACTTTTTTGTTTGTTTCTTTGCTGTTTCAGGATGCACTTGTTTTATATTGAAATGGTATCCGTCCTCTCCGTGCAGAAATATTAATGGATATTGAAGAGCATCATAGGAACGGTGTGTCTCTGCAATGCGTTGTAGTCCTTTTCCTCTTCGTTGTACAATTATGTCACGGCTTGTATTTTCATTGTCTACAATTACGATGGCAACTTCATCTATCTGAGGTGCATTAAATCTACGTTCGTGCTCTCCAGGTGGTCTTTTATCGGCTCGAATTACAATTTTATAGTCATCAGAAATCATGCGGTCTAATGTTGTTTTGAATATGTAAATCAATTGATTGTATTTGTGTAAGATCTTCTGTACATTTCGGATTATTTCGCGACTCAATCCATTAAAATTTGTGCATTTTTTTTTTTTTTTTTTTTTTTTTTTTTTTTTTTTTTTTTTTTTTTTTTTTTTTTTTTTTACATTTGTCCTGCAAAACTGCTTACGCGGTTTGACTGCAGGTAATAGTCTCATTTATACTTATATGTAGGTACTTAAATCATAAACTATCTTATAAGATCAAAAGAATTACAGTGATTCGAGTAAATATTTTTTTAACATATTCTTGAATCGGCATAAGCGTGGTTCCAGTCTGATATTTTCAGGTAAACTATTAAGAAGATACGGTAAACGTTTTTTTAAAGTTCTATCTCCAAAGTAATTGTTTACTCTGGGGACCTTATATTTGCCTGTGGTTACTGACCTAGTGCCACGCCCATGTCTAATCAACGCTAAGCTGAGATCCCGTTTGCCATGGTTATTAACTGCCAAAAGGTATTTATGTTTTAAGCTTACTGGTAAGATTTTGCATATTTTAAATAATTTAGTATAATCTCCTTTACAATGAATTTTTGTTTTTCTGTTGACTAATAGTTTTAAGAATCTGATTTGTAGTGCTTCTAATCTATCGATGTAAGTTTTGAAAGTTAGTCCATAGCAATCAAGAGCGTATCCCAATATAGAATCGACTAAGGCGAAGTATAAACATTTCAATACTGATGTAGGTACTTTAAAACATAGGTGATAAAATTTTCCTAGTAGTATTCTTAATTTATTACATATATAATCTATATGGGATTCCCAGGAAAATTTAGTGTCTATTTTGACACCCAGGTAAGTTACAGAACTGACATTTTCAATAGGTGTACATTTGCAATCTAAATTATTATCATGGAAGCATTCGAAACTATGAGCAAATAACGGAGGCGGAGATTCCACGGGGCGGAGATGAGGTGAGTGAATTATAAGCAATTTCGTTTTTTCTGTATTTAAAATGATGCCATTATCATGTGACCATTTCACCACCGCGTCTACGTCCCGCTGGACTAAACGGCACGTCTCGGCAAGGTCTGTTCCTGCGCTCAGCGTGCACAGGTCGTCGGCGAACATGTACGCGGAGCAGTGCTGCAGCGCTCCGCAGAGGCCGTTAACGTGCATCAGGTAACAGACAGGACCACACCCCGACCCCTGCGGGACGCCGCAATCGACTAATTTTTCGTCACTTAGCGTGTCTCCGACCTTCACTCTATAAGAGCGTCCAGTAAGGTAGTCGCTGAACCATTGGTTCAGCGGCTGTCCCAATCCGCATTCCTCCATGCCCTTCAAGAGGGTATCCATATCTAGGGTTTCAAATGCCTTCTTAAAGTCATAAAAAACAGCTACAACAATTTTTTTGTTTTCTAAATGTGTATTAATATCGTCCGTAAATTTAGATAATAGCGTATTTGTACTTTTCTGTTTCTGAAAACCGTGTTGACATTCATTAAGAATATTGTTTTTTTGTAAATAGGTACCAATTTGATTAACTATACTTTTTTCTATTATTTTGTCGATAGCTGATAATATTGCTATTGGTCTGAAATTGGAATATACCTTTTTATTCCCTCTTTTATGGATTGGACGTATTATGGCTTCTTTTAATTTAGTAGGAAATTTTTTATTTTTCACAGACAAGTTTATTAATTTTGCTAAAACAGGGCTAATCTTATCAACAATTAGTTTCAAATCGGACATGCGTACAAGGTCGCTTCCTGGCGATTTATTTTTATCCATTTTATCTATAATTTTTTTAACATCATTACTGTCAACCGGTTGCCACCTCATAAACACGCTCGATGGATTAATATAACTATTTCTATCTAACCATTTTTGATCACATGAATGCTTTATCTGTTTGATTTCATTGGAAAATGTGTTCGCAAATTCGTTACATATGACATCTATACTTCCGTTATTTTTCATATTATTAAGGATCAACTCGTCCAATGATTGCTTTTTGTTACCTAATAAAGCATTAATTTTATCCCATATTTTTTTAATATTATTATTACAGTCTATTATAGTCTTTTTATCATACTCAACGTTACTTCTAAAAATTACTTTCTGACATTTATTTCTATATCTAGTATAATTTAGACGCTTTATCATATTCTTTGTATCGCTGCACCATATCTTAAATAATCTATCTTTTTCTTTAACCATATATTTTATTTTATCATTAATCCAAGGTTTTTCATTTCTTGTATCCCTATTTCCTGATGTATTTTTTAATTTATAACATTGGTTGTAAATATTACTAAACAATTTGGCGAGTTCTTCGTACAGTTTAAGTGGGCAATCATAACATAACAGATGTTCGAAATCGGTTTCTAATAGTTTTTCTCTTACTAATCGATTATCAAGTACGCGTTGTTGGTTCGCACGTATAGGATGCGGTGCCGCGGCCGCCTGCGCAGTGACGTGCGCGCGCGGCCGCGACCCCACTCCTCTAGCAGTCGCGGCGCAGGCGCTAACTGTGGTACTTACACTGTTAGCTCGCCGAGTTTGTTTCCATTGTATCGCGGCCGCAACTAAATAGTGGTCTGAAATTTTATGTTTTATTACTGCTGAATCAATAAGTGCTGTTGGTGACTTAATAAAAATGTGGTCCAAACATGATTCTACTAATTTACCATTTAAAATTTCCCTTCTCGTTACATCATTAATGCATTTTAAGTATCCATTTTCAGCCAATATATCTTCATAAAACTTCACATAAGTATCATTATTTTTTAACAAGTTTATGTTTAAATCTCCACATATAATTACTTTTGCATTAGTAGGTAAAGACTGTAAAAGTTTATAAAAGTAGGTAAGAAATTCTTTTATTTTATTTTGATTATTATACCTTGGTGGTCTATAAATAGAAATAACGTGGATTTGCTCACCTTGCCAATCGCACACAATGGAAACAAACTCCGCCGCCCGCTCGTGATCCGCGAATATAGGCGTCTCGCTCGCGCGCGCGGACAGCCTCGTGCGCGAATATACCAACACCCCGCCACCTCTTCTCTCATTACGCGTATGTACATTAAGATCGAATCCAGGAATGTTATAAAATGACAATAATGAAAAGTTAATGTTTGGCTCAGTTAGTACTAGAATATCTATATGATTTAAAGAATTATTTATAGCAACTAAAAGCTCTGAAAAATGTTTCTTAATAGAACATATATTTATGTGTATTATACATAAGTCCTTCCTATAGATTGTTTGGCGTATCCAGTTGTCTACGTTATCAGCACACACATAATTAATCGATTCATCGTTAGATATTAAGTCCAATTGTAGTGTGTCTGCGAATTATATTGATAACTTTTAAACATAATAATTTTATAAGTTAAGAATAAGGAGAAATTATATCTTGCTAAGCAAATCGGATATATCACTTTCATCACGAATACATATGGACTTTTCACCATCTAATTTTTTAACAAGAATCTTTCCGTTTGACACCCATATGTATTTATACGCGCCCCGAAGATCCTTCTTTGTATTCCATAGCAGAGCTCGGGTGAATTTAGTGAGGGCTTCATTTATATATATTTTATTTGTTGCTGATCCCGTTGTGATGTCATTACTAGTTACACCCATCATATTCCGGCGTTGTGCTAGCCATTTATCGCGAGATTCCACTCCAGTTGATTTGAACGCCACGATTATCGGGGACGGCTTTGCGTCACTTTTTTGCACGCGGGTACTCGAAGCTCGCCTTACGCTCTCGATGTCCGATGTATTAACCTTCAAAGTTTGGGCAATATTCGATACTATCTCCTTCAGGTTTTCTCCAGGTACTTGTTCTATCCCTACTATTTCTAGGTTGTTCTTTAGAGAAGTTTGCTCGAAATCACGCATTTTCTGTTCTAGCGCAATATTGCATTTTTCTAGGTAGACACACTTATTATTGATATTATCTACTTTTTTCTCCAGCTTATTGATTTTTTCTCTTGATTTTTCGTGCTCTGCGATCAAGGTATCATATTTATCAGACAGCATGCTGAGGCTCTGAGTGATTGCATCGAGATGTTTTTTAACTCCCGGTATTTCGCCAACTTTCTTCTGTATGTCCTTAAGAATATTTCCGTAGTCTTGTACCCTCTCCTCCTGCTCGTCTTCCTCCGATCCCTCATCCTCACAGTTATTACAGTAATTTCTGGTTTTCCCCAACTTTAAGTCTGCTACCAAACCCTTCACGCAATTCCTATGAAAAGTGCCCTGGCATGGTCCTTGGCATATGAAATGCAATCCTTTTTTTGGCAACACCTTTTTACATTTTTGGCACTCCATTTTAAATATTACGTAGTCACTTAAATATTATTTGACTTTAATCACTTTTGTTTACGTCGCACGCGCGCACTACTTGTAGATCGTATTTGACCTTGACGCGTGTGCGCGGGTCGACACTCCGTGCGAGACTGTGCATCGCTGATCAATTTCTTGTTCTTCATTTCCGATGAAATATACTTGCAGAAATTTATAGTCTTCGTTAGGCATTGGCAGTAACGATCCTATTTTGTGATAAATTTGCCCCTGAATTGAAAATACATATTCAAATTCATTTCTATTAGTGTTGGTCGAAGTAACTCCGAAAGAAGTCATTTGGAAGCAGGAGTCATATGATATTATATTTTGAAGAAAGTGTTTTGATTCTTGTGTTTCCCCGGTCATGTAATGTAGAAATTCCTGCGGAGGTGCTTCCAGTGGTGGTAGTCAAATTTTTCCATTCATGCAACAGAGACCTGGTGTTTCTTTACTGAATTTTTTCGCGTGGCAAAATTGGCAAATGTTATTAATTTTTCCGATCACAACATGTTTATGATTGTAATATTTTTTCGTTGGGTCGTAGTGGAATGCTTCCTTTGTTAAATTATCTTTTAAAATTCTCGATTCTTCTACACTTTCATTCTCTTTCCTTTCTTCACTTTTTGTGCTTCTCAGAGTTCTCATCCTGGTTCGTTGATTTTGTAAACGTGCTTCGCGCTCTTCTTCCGTTTCATTTCTTCGATGTTCTTTTTGTTTCCGCCGTTTCGCTGCAGAACTGGCAAGATCTCCTCCTCTTTTACGTCTAGGCATTGTTTTCTGTAAAATATAAATTAAATAAACATTTTATAGACAAACAATTAAAAGAAAAAGAAAAACAATCATTAGGATTAATTAAAGACACTATTAATTATTTTTTCAAAAATAATAAATATAAATAATTAATAATCAAACTGAGAACTTTTTTTTTTAAAGTCTGTTCAAAATACTTACATTTGGTATTTCACAATAAAGGCTCACAGACGACTTTTTTTGGGCGGTAGGAGTGAAAAACAATAAGACAAGTTTTAAGTTGCTCTTCCTATTTTATTTTGATTTTAGCTATTTAAATATCCAAAATAGTTTTCAATGTGTTAATGTCTTAAAGCTACTCGCCTGTACTTATTTTCTCAGTCCTTTCTTCACTGTTTACATATTTTAAATCTGCGTCACTTCATCATTCACTCTACACAAGTTTTCAATCACTTTTCATTGAAGCACCATGGACCCTCTTGGACAACTAAGTAAAGATATTGCTGATATGACTGTCCTGTTCAAGTCTAAAATGGCTTCTTTTGAAGCATCATTGGGCAATCAAAGTCAGGGTCAGGATACATCATCTCTTGCCAGTGAGTACTACACTTTTAAATCATTCATATTGAAAGCAGTTTCCGGCCTCAATGCACAGATGGGTTTGGTACTACAGTCTTTAGATGCAATGGAAATGAGAGCTCGATCCAACATTTTACTCCTACATGGTGTTGCAGGTGTTGCAAATTTGGGCTGCCAAAAGATACCTATAGGGCAGTGGTCTGACTCTGTCGGAGTTTTTGACAGCTGCAAGACATGCTGTGTTTGTGGAGGCCAGGAAGTCCCTCGGTGTTAGGGGCTGTTGGACTGCTGATGGCAAAATAGTGATAGTTAGTGCGGATGGGTCAAAGCGCAGAATTTCAACATTGGGCGAACTTCATGCCGCACTTGGCAGTGAGTATGCTTCCGATAAATCAGAAGCAGGGACTCTCGAATCGGCTGGCTCCACTCCCACTGCTGTGGTGAAGTCTGCTGTGGGGGCTTCTGGCGTGTCCGTTAAGGAGCGGGCTGGGCGCCCTGTAAATAAACCACGTCCTACACGATCCCAGACGAAAAAGTAGACCTCTTCAGTTTGCAAAATCTTTGCTGTAATATTTCAAATATAGTTTTGAACTTTTAATATTTACCTACATTGTAAGTTTGTAAAAAGTGCCGGTCATTTCAACTTATTTATTGCAGTCTTTTTTATGGCACGCACGACAGTGACACTGACAACTCATTGTTATTTTCCCGTTCGAGTGGGCTGCCGAAGGATTTCATGTCACACGGCTGTTTTTTTTTTGCGCTTAGTCCTACTTTCACATAAAGCAAGTTCTCACTATGGGATATTGCAGCATTGAGTTTGTCACTACACTATTGTTTATTTTTTATTTTTTTTTCTTTGTCCTGCTTTTTTGTACGATTTCGGGTTGTACTGTGATTTTAAATTTTATTTATTTATTAATATACGGTAATTTTGATTTATCTTATTTAGTAATAGAATATGTAAGTCGTAGTATTATTTTTATGGTAAGGCGAGAAAACTAAAGATAATTATTACCTAATTTATTGTTGAATATTTGTTATATATTAAATATATTCATACATATATATTCATACATATATTATTTTATTTATATATTTATTGTTATTTAACCAATTCATTCTCATATCCGACGTTCTTTCCCCCTCTACCGATTCTGAATATTCTTCTCTTATCAATTCCTCAAGCAATTTATTGAATCTTGAGAATGATGGCGAGGATCTTCCTAATCTCAGGGACAACATTAATATAACTTTTCGTTCTTTAGCTAAAAACTTTAATGTCGTGCATATAAATGCCCAAAGTGTGCCTGGTCACTATGCAGATCTTCTCAATACCTTCTCCAACAGCAATATTCATGCAATTCTAATTTCGGAGAGTTTTCTGAAACCGTCTTTGCCTTCCACTCTCTATCCTCTTCCGGGATTTAGGCTAAAAAGGAACGACAGAGTGTGTGACACGGTCCGAAGTGATGGCTCCACTAGAATGGAGCGTTGTGGTGGGGTTGCAATTATATATTTTTATATATATGGGACAAATTACACAGATTGAGTTAGCCTCGAAGTAAGTTTGACACTTGTGTTACGAGATACTAACTCAACGATACTATATTTTATAATAAATACTTATATAGATAAACATCCAAGACCCAGGCCAATCAGAAAAAGTTCTTTTCTCATCATGCCCTGGCCGGGATTCGAACCCGGGACCCCCGGTGTCACAGGCAAGCGTACTACCGCTGCGCCACAGAGGCCGTAATTTACTTGCGAGGTGATATTTCTTGTGAGGTGGTTTCTCAATCTCCCCCTGTTCTCTCTTGGGATCTCTCTTCATAAAATTAAAGTTTTACTGGGAGTGTTTTACAGTCCATCTCTCCACATTAACTATTTTGACTCACTCGACTCTGTCTTGACTAACACACGGACCTTGTTCGATCACATTATCCTCATGGGGGACTTCAACACATGTCTTCTTAAAAATGATTCCCGTTCAAAAACTCTCCTCTCTCTTTTACACTCCTTAGATCTACATGTCCTTCCCCTTAACGCCACTCATTTTCCACTCAATCTCCGTCCATCTCTGCTTGATCTTATTATAACTTCCTCCCCCGATATAGTCGCTAAGCACGGTCAGTTTAAGGCTCCAGGGTTTTCAGCCCATGACCTTCTGTTTTCTTCCTTTAGACTTAGACCCCCTAAACGTAGACACAAAGTCATCTTGTTGCGCAACTTTGCACATATTAATAAAGATTTGTTAATATCCGATTTTGCTCGTGCGGATTGGGAGACTATTCTGAACCTGGATGAGGTTGATCAAAAAGTGACTGCTTTCAACTCCTTTAATCTATTTATGATAAACACGCCCCTCTTCATCCTGTTCGTGTTAAGCACCTTCCTGCTCCTTGGCTCTGCCCGAAAATCCAACAACTTATGGCGAAGAGAGACAAAGCAAAACTGAGGCTACGTCATTGTCCTTCTACCTTCAATCATAATACTTATGTTTCTCTTCGGAATCTGTGCAACCGCAAGTGTCGTGATGCTAGGCGGAAACATATTCACGATAATATTGATAATTGCCCACCCTACAAACTTTGGAAATTTCTTAAAGGGCTGGGGATCGGCAAACAGAGATTTGGTACAGATTTTCAGTTCAATCTAAATGAGTTGAACTTACACTTCTCTACCTCGCCAGTTTGTACTTCACCTAATTCAAAACATGCAACTCTAGCTAGACTTCACAGTAATGTTTCTACTGACATTTCCCCGTTCGTCTTTGAATCGATTACATCTGATGAAGTACAAAAAATCATAAATTCTATTAATTCAAAGGCTGTGGGCAATGACAATATTTCCTTAGACATGATTAAACCCATAGCAGACTTTGTTTCTCCTGTAATTGCTAATATTATCAACAGCTATTTGTCCTCAGGGGTGTTTCCTAGTGCCTGGAAGTTAGGGCTTGTTGTTCCTCTTCCTAAAATATCCAACCCTACTGCTTACTCCCACTTTCGTCCAATTTCCATACTTCCTCTTCTATCCAAAATTTTAGAACAACATGTTCAAAAATGTCTTTCTAACCATCTGGCTAAGTATAATATTTTGAGTCCCTTCCAGTCTGGCTTTCGGGTTGGTCACAGCACAACAACAGCACTTGTTAAAATCACTGATGACATTCGTCTTAACATAGAAAACAAAAATCTTACGCTGCTCGTTTTACTTGATTTTTCTAGTGCATTTAACTCAGTCGATTTCGAGATTCTTCTTGCAATAATGTACAGTCTTAACTTCTCCTCTTCTACCCTGGCCTGGTTTCGTTCTTATCTTACTGGGCGGCGTCAGTTGGTCAAGGTTGATGACAATCGTTCTGATTGGTGTAGTTTGGATGCTGGTGTCCCTCAAGGTGGCATACTTTCGCCAATTCTTTTTTCTTTATTCATTGATGGAATCACTTCTTCGCTGTCTTCCTCATTCCACCTTTATGCGGACGACCTCCAAATTTATACAGCTGCTACACTGAATAATTTCAACCATGCGATCAGTGTTATCAACTCCGATTTGGCTCGTATTGCTGAATGGGCCAAATCCTTTGGTCTATTGATGAATGCGGCCAAGTCTCAGGCCATTGTTATAGGTAGTCCTCACTTTATCTCTAAATTTAAGTCATTGGTGTTTCCCAAAGTTGTTTTAGGCAATGACACTATACCTCTTGCTTCCAAAGTCAAAAATTTGGGAATAATCATTGACGAAACTCTTTCTTGGTCCCCTCAAATCAATGAACTTAGCCGGAAAACTTTTATCTCCTTGCATTCTCTGAGGCGATTGCAACAGTTCCTACCTTCTGATACTAAAGCGCTTTTGGCTCGTTCATTGCTCCTCCCTGTTCTCGATTACGCTGATGTTGCGTATATCGACCTGACTGAGGAACTGTTAAATAAGCTTGAGCGGATACAGAATATGTGCATTCGTTTTGTTTTTGGTCTTCGGAAATTTGACCACATATCGGAGTTCCGCTCACGTTTGAACTGGTTATCTATGAGATTACGTCGTAACTTACATATTGTCTCCTTTTTGTACAGTGTTCTTTTTAATCCCCTTTTCCCTAAATATCTGTCAGAAAAATTCACTTTTCGCATCCATGATCCACGCCTTCGTTCACGGTAAGTCCTTTTCCGTGTTGGCTGCTCGCCTTTGGAATAAACTGCCCCTTCTTATAAAATTGTCCCCTTCTTCTAATTCCTTCAAAAATAAGCTTAATAAATTCTTTCTCGAGTCTGAATTGGTTTTGAAGTTAATTTAGAATATATACATGTTTATATATTTTCTTTATTTATTTATTTGTATTTTACGTATATAATTGTTGTGTCTTAAGGATAATTCTAGTAAAAGAACTGTTGTTCACCCTTGCCTCAATTTTGTTTATGATCCTCTTACTGTCAGGTTGGCTGGAAGAGATCCCACTTAGGGATAAGCCCGCCTTTGTACTGTACTGTTTTTATTTGTAATGTACTCCTTTAGTGAACAATAAAGCATTTACTTACTTACTTACTTACTTTTTTCTTCTTAGAATTAATTAAACACACTATTAAAAATACTGACACGTGATACTTCAAAATAAATGCTCACAGATAACTTCTTTCATTTCCTTTCGCAATCGCTTTCAAAATCGAACTAACTCTAGCGGGTGATACCGGGCCCTTATATATTCAGAGAGCTGGGCTCTAGGATATTCGGAAAAGTTCGAGAATATATTCTTTTACACCTTCTAGAATATACTCGACATTATTATCCGCCGTAACAATAAGTTCTGCAGCTATAGCATAAGTAGTAAAGGCGCGAAATTTGAAAACTTAAATTTCAAATTATTTTCAGAATTAATAATTAATAATTTGAATAACTAAATTTATCTCGCTTCAACTCCAAAATAAAAGCTACCTAATGCTGTATAAATACACAAAATTTAATAACTTTATTATAGAAACAATTGTAATTTAAGACTTTGTTGAAATTGGAATTTTAAATTTTGCGCCATTGCTACACATGCTGTAATTGCTCGCAGCGCGTTTCGAAACGCAACTCAAATAATCGTTGTTCTGAATGGAGTTCAACTACTCGACAACAGATGGCGCCACTACTTCACTTAATTTTCAAGTTAAGGAATTGGAAAAGCCCTTATATCTTTAAAAATACGCCCTTTAAGTTAAAACGGGAACTTTCTTGTTCGAGGGGGGATAAAGGGCTATTGCACTATATAAGTCCCTTTATCGTATCGGGAATTCTTTTTAAGTTTTATCGGCACACACATTTTATCAACTTAGTTTTATTATAAGTATATAATGATAATGATGAGTTAAAATAGCAAAGAGAGATTGTATAAAACTTTGCATTTAAAATATTTTCATAGAGATTCCACAATCCTTTGCCCCTTAGTGCTAAATTAAACAAAGACGTATTGGTAGACGTAAGTGCAGGTTGGAACCAAGGAGTTAATAAATTTGTTTTTCTATTGCTAAACTACGACTAAACTAATTCGAATTTATTGTAATTAGGACCAACCAGTGTAACACCAACACTACTAGGACAACGGGGAGATGCTATCATCTTGCCTCTACCGGGAAGTCCAGACCACTCTCCTCTTGGCTAAACCTTTGACATTTTTTTATAATAACTGTTATGAAAATAATTTATTCCATGACCTATTAAAAATAGCGAAAATAATCCCTATTTATAAAAAACGATCCAAAATGGACCCACTAAATTTTCGAGCCATAGCGTTGTTGCCTACTCTATCCAAAATTTTTGAAAAAATTATTAAATGTCGTATTGTCAGTCATTTGAAGGCCAACAAAATTCTAAATCCAAGACAATTCGGATATCAGGAAAGCATTG
Source organism: Amyelois transitella (assembly GCF_032362555.1). Taxonomy (NCBI): domain Eukaryota; kingdom Metazoa; phylum Arthropoda; class Insecta; order Lepidoptera; family Pyralidae; genus Amyelois; species Amyelois transitella. The sequence goes on from NC_083536.1 coordinate 2,328,538, forward strand.
GTACCGCAGATGCTATGGACACAATTATTGACGATGTGACTGATAAACTAAATAAAAGAATTAAAGTTGGTGGCGTCTTTTTAGATCTCAGTTCCGCTTTCGACTCAGTGGATCACAATATTCTATTAATGAAATTAAATTTTTATGGTATTCAAGGTAAAACCTTGAATTTATTAAAGTCTTACCTAAGTAATAGACAACAATTTGTTGAGATAAGAGATGCAAATGGAGAATTTCTGAATTCCACAAAAACATCTAAATTGATTAGAGTCAGTAGAGGAGTTCCGCAAGGTTCTATTTTAGGACCTATTTTGTTTATAATCTTTATCAATGACCTAATAAATTATATGACATTATCGCAACCTGACATTAAATTAGTTATATTTGCTGACGACACAAATGCTATTGTATGGGATGAAAATATTGACGCTCTGAACAGAAAGATGAATACAATCATGACATTATTTTATAATTGGTTTACAGCAAACAATCTTAAACTTAATACTTCTAAGACCAAAGTTATGCTATTTAAAACGACCGCCAATCATAGAGATAAGCTCTTCTCTTCGCCCGCTAGACTTGATGAGTGTGGACGTGTCGCACATAATTATAATAAATTGATAAAATTGTTGGTGAATGGTGCAGTCAATACAACTGATTAAGTATATCCATGTAAGTGCCACATTTGCTTAAAGTAATATCATTCAATTTTAAAATCTTCCACTGCATTCCTACGGTGTCGCCGGCCGCGGAACGATCAAGCGGGTGCGGCTACTTCCCCTCAGCCCCGCGAGAAAAAACGGCTGCGATTTTTCAACTCCCTCGCACTCCCAGCGCTACGCGGTTCTATTGCGTCAGCGCCCCCACCTGCCGTGTGTTACAAGCTACGACGTTCTACGGCCGGCGAGCTACGACTGCTACGAGACTCGAACCCCACCACAAGACAGCTGTCTACGAAGTTATTCTCGTAGCACATAAAATAAACCGTCTAGGTGCTTGATTAAACTACTACGTTGCGGATGCGTACTGTGCCTACTAAAAATAATCACAACAACGTTCACAGCTCGTATTTGCTACTATAAAATTGCAAATCGACAAGGAGGAAAAGGGATTGACAGTTATCCTCTGCTTTTATTCGTTGATTTCTGCCTGAAGCCGTGTGGACCGATATTGTAAACTATTTTTGCTTGAGAAAGTATAATCCATAGGCTAGTTTGCGATGAAACGTACTCCTCCACCTACTCCTAACTCAGTTTCCGCACCTAATATCAGCACGCTGGAGTCAGATTTACCTGCGCAACGGTCTCCATATGAAAGCGTAAATATAACTCAGAAGAGTTTTAAAAGACCGCGCGATGAATTTGGCGAACTAAAGGGGTACCTGCTCGACATCATAATAGCATCGAAACAAGAACAAAATTATAAGCTCAACACCTTGATAAGTTCAGTCACCGAGATTAAGGAACAAAATAACGACATACGGAATTCAGTGGAATTCGTATCTGCAAGATATGACGAGATTGCCACAAGAGAGTACATAAAACAACTAGAAGCGAAGGTGGAGAATTTGGAACGACAGTTAAAGTCCTCATCTATCGAGCTGCGTAATATCCCAAGCCAGATAAACGAGACAAAGGAAGACTTAATTAACATTGTTAAGGCTGCGGGAACAGCGCTGGACCTCCACGTTGAGACCTCAACGATCAAAGACGTGTACAGGGTTCATGGAAAAACCAACAATAAGACAATAGTTGCCGAGCTCAATAGTGTTGTGCTGAAGGAGAATCTCATTAAGGCTGTTAAAAACCACAACAAAAAAAACCCGGAGAAGAAATTTTCAACTGCTAATCTGAAAGTGGAGGGACCATCAATTCCAGTGTATCTCTCGGAGAGTCTGCCTGCAAAATCAAGGAAACTATTTTACTTAGCCAGGAATACAGCATCGGCGAGTGGTTTTAAATATTGCTGGACACATAACGGCAGGGTCTTCCTTCGTAAAACTGATGGATCGCCGCTGATACGAGTGGAATGTGAAGAAGATATCAATTCTTTGGCTATACAATAAACTTTGTTAACTGTTTCTTTTTTCCAAATTTATATTATTATTAGTCATTATTGATTAACGTTTCTATACTTGGTATTGGCCTTTCTTTTTATACATACACATTATTTTATGGTCTGTAAACACATCACAAACTCACACATATAAAATAAAAACCAAAATTTTGTAAGTTACATTTAAAGTTTTTAGTATTTTCTATTGAAAACCCCAACAATTAAATTAAAAGAGTCACATATTTGTTACTTTTTCACGATGGATTATATTCTTACACAGATAGATGAAGTTGCAGCATCAAAGTCTTCAACGTGTGGTCCTGAAGAGGTATCAAACGTTATCTCAAGTTCTAATAACCATTTGACAGCCCTAACTCAGAATATACGTAGTGTGTCGGCTAACTTCTCCGAGCTTTTGCTGCTGTTTACTAGACTAAACATACCCCTTCATATAATAGTGCTAACTGAGTGCAGGCTCATTTCGAACCCTATTATACCCGAATTGACAGGTTTTTCATATTATAGTAGCACAAACAATACCTTACAGAATGACGGGGTTGTTGCATACGTCCGTAACTCATTGGGGAATGTGGTTTCAGTGACACATGACTTGGCAGACTCAAACAGTGTGGTCATTGGATTGGCATACTGCTGTAATCGGTATATATCGCTCACCGTCGTTTCGCGATATTGCAGGCTTCCTCTTTTCTCTCGATGCCCTCCTCTCCAAATTTAGTACTTTTAAAAACGTTATTTTGATGGGTGATATCAATATTGACATCTCAGATAATAATGATGAGGATACTTGCAAATACTTAAATCTCCTGGCTTTTCACGGTATGCTTCCGGGACACAGTCTCCCGACCCGTTTAGACTCATGCTTAGATCACATTATGCTCAGAACTTTATCCTCAGCCTCGACTGTAGTGGTTGATACTGTTATAACAGATCACCACCCAGTAGTTATCGCACTTGCAACCAAGAAATTTAATACCACTCATGCGAATCGCCTCAAAATTGACTATACTATGCTCGATACTGCCATTAATAATATTGACTTCACCCCATTGTTTGAGACCCGCGAACCTGAGTATGCGGCATCCTACTTGATCGACCAACTGAATACCTCTATCAAACTGTGCTCGAAAGTCCCTTCCTATTCCTGTCGTAGGCGACCACTTAAACCGTGGATTACTCCAGGGTTAGTGAAATGTATGCAGACCCGTGACAACATGCATAAAAGCCTTAAACTTAACCCTAATAATGAAATACTCGATGTATCTTATAGGAGATATAGAAACTATCTGTGTAATTTAATAAAAAAATTAAAAAGAACGCACGACAAGGAAGAAATAAACAAAGCTGGTAAAAATACCAAAAAGCTTTGGGAGGCAATACGCAACGCAACCGATATGACCAAATGGAGCAATCAATCAGACTCACTTTTAGCTACTAAACCAACACCTGGTGAATCAGTTGACTTCGTGAATCAGTATTTTTCAAGCATTGGCAAAACATTATCTTCTAAAATTACATTTAATTCGACATCCCTTAGATTACCCACGATACCTGCTAGGCTGAATTCCTTTGTTCTTACAGACGTAGATGAGACAGAGATATCCATCATTATTGATTCCCTTAAAACTGATGCAGCCCCAGGATGGGATGGTATTTCTTCCAAATTACTAAAGAAGTACAGCAACCAATTGGCTCCTGCTATCACTCACATTTGTAACATTTGCATTACCAAGGGTATATTCCCTAGATCATTCAAAATCGCGGTAGTACATCCGGTTTTTAAATCAGGAGAAAGCGATATTGTTGACAACTTTCGGCCTATTTCAATCCTGACAGCCCTTTCTAAAGTCTTAGAACGTATTATCCATAACGCACTAATCAAGTACTTAGAGCATAATTCCGTTCTGTCTGACAACCAATTTGGCTTTCGAGCAAACTCCTCCACCTCACAAGCTGTGGAAGCAGTGGTTGATGGTGTAGCCAGGGCTTTGGATTCCAAACAGAAATGCATAGTTATGTTTCTGGACTTTAGGAAGGCCTTCGACACGGTATCTATTCCATTGTTGATTGCTAAACTGGAACGTGTCGGAATCAGAGGTAAACAACTTGACCTGCTCAGGAATTATCTAACTGATCGCTCACAGCGTGTTAAAATCGGAGAGTGCACAAGTAGTGATCGGGAAGTAACTTATGGAGTTCCGCAGGGTAGTATTTTGGGACCCAGTTTATTTCTGGTATATATGAATGACTTGTGTAACCTTGCACTTCAAAATGGTCGAATAGTATCATTTGCTGATGACACAGCTCTTATTTTCACAGGTTCGACTTGGTCAGAAACTTATAAAAATGCACAAATGGGTTTTAATAAAGTGCAAGAGTGGCTAAACGCAAATTTTTTGACTTTAAATATCCAAAAGACAAACTACATTGCCTTTACTATCAGAAATGTCAACCGGCCTGATGCCTCTGATCTTTGTTTAATAGCACATCATAATGGCAATTCTCGTTGTAATGATAATTCATGTGATTGCCCCAGACTAGAAAGTAGGAGCTCCACTAAGTATCTTGGAGTAACAATAGACCAGCACTTGAGTTTTGAACAACACACTGTATCTTTATCTAAACGTATTAGGAAACTAATTTACGTCTTTAAAAAACTGCGCCACGTATCAGATACAAATGTCCTTCGCATGACTTATTTGGCCTTGTGCCAGTCTATTATTGTTTATTGTATTACATCCTGGGGCGGTGTATCGAGATCTCGTCTTCTATTTGTTGAAAGGGCCCAAAGAGCTATACTGAAAGTCAGCACTTTCAAACCTTTTCGATATCCCACAGCTAAGCTATATGTAAATTGTGGAGTTCTTACAGTCAGGCAGCTTTTTATTCATGCTACTGTTATGAATCAACATTCTCGACTCCCCTACTCCCCTCAGCCGGCTGTTAGGAATAATAGGCTTAGACTTTCTCCCCCAGAAACGGAAACTGCATTTATAAAAAGATTTTTTCACTACTTGGGCCCCTATCTTTACAAAAAAATTCATAATCAGTTCCCAATTTTTGCATTGAATAAGTTTAACTGTAGGAAAGCTTTAACTGACTGGCTACAAAAAAAGACATACGATGAAACAGAGGAACTTATGTCGTCGGTGTACTATTAATTTGGGTTAATTTATATGGAACTTGTATGACAGTGATGTAGTGGTGACGTCACATGTCCTTATTCCTTACCGAGTCGAAAGGCAATCCTATTAAACTAAATGATGGTAAAAAGTAGTAAATCATGTAAATTGATCAAAAGAAGTGACCTTAAGTTGTTGTATGTGAATATTTGTGAAACTTCTGGCATTTTATTTTTTACCCGGAAAAATGGCCTATTGCGATTACTCATTCATTCATCTATTCATCCATTCAAATCTCATACTTTAAATTCATACACTCATCAGTATTGTCCATTCATCCATTCTTTCATTCATTCACTTACACCTACTCATTTAATTTCATTTATTAATATATATTTATACAGTCTGTGTCTAATCACACTCTCCACCATGTACTTTTGTTGTGAAACTGATTACAATAATAATTGTCCAGTATTATAATGACTTAATAGAAGCGAGCGAGACCTGGCGACCCGTAACACAGGATCTTCGGAACCTAGCACGGGCACCAGTTCTCCACAATATAGCTATGTAATACTATTTCAGTTTTAATGTAAATTGTATGTACTTTTGTGGAGGAAAAATAATAATAATAATAAAATAATAAATAAAAAGCTTGACGTAAAATTAAACAATGAGGATCTAAGTTCGGTGGCAGTTGTGAAATTTCTCGGTATACATATCAACGAGTTTTTGAATTGGAAAGAGGAATTTAATGCCGTTGAACATAGTATCAGTAGTGCTTGCTGCGCGCTTAGAACTTTGCGAGACGAATTAACTACAGACCAATTGAAATCGCTGTACTATGCCATGGTTGAATCAAGATTGCGCTATAGATCATAAATCAGTTCGTCCGCTCAATCAATTGAATACAGACGTGTTGCTAATTTTCTGCGTAAATGTTGAATTAAACTGCAAGCCATTAAGTTAAATATAACAAACGTAATTAGGGTCAGTTTCCTTTACCCATTTATGGTAAAATTCCATTGAGTGCCACTAATCTGATCCGGCCGCGACGTAAACATCCTCACCTCCACACCGCGCCTCAGCCCCGCGAGAAGAAACGGTGGCTATTTTTTGTCCTCTTCTATCGACTTCGGGTGGAAGGGCGCATATACTCTGCCGCTGCTACGAGTCTCGTGGATTAGGCTACGAAGTTGATGACGTGCGTATATTGGTCTACGGCACGGTCTACGAGTCTTCGATCTGCTACGAACTCGGATCAGGTGTTTGTTGCGTACGGTTATATGAGTTACGTCATAGGATTGTGTATATACTTGCCATTTACGAGTTCTAAATAACATTTTATATGATGTCTTCGACCTGTGGGTCTTGTGGTGAATCATTAACAGATGGGCCTCGATGCTCAATGTGTCACTTGGAATTTCACTATGGGTGTGCAGGCATTACGGAAGGTGGTTATAGAAGATTGGGCGACCGAAAGCTGAATTGGAGGTGTCCAAAGTGCAAGCAACCGGGTCTCCAGTCACCACAACCTTGTTTGACCCCCACTAGTCCCGATATTGTGCTCGAAATAAGGGCCCTGGCAGTGAAATTACAAGCATTGGATCCCATGGCTGCTGATCTCAAGGTATTGCGATCGGAGGTGTCGGACCTCAAGGATCAGATCTCAGAGGCTAATAGTTCCATACGACTTTTTAACGGCAGAGTCAGTGCATTGGAGGAGCGAATGACCCAGGTTGAAAAATCCCAGGAGCAGGTCGAGTTACTGCACGCGGAAGTGAAAAATATGAAGGTTGAGGTGAATGCTAGGGAGCAATGGTTGCGCATTAACAATGTGGAGGTCAAAGGTATCCCTCAGACCAGTAATGAAAACCTATATACTATTATTCAATCCATAGGGTCGAAAGTTAATTATTGTTTACAAAAACAATTGATTAGTTTCATTACAAGAGTGCCAACCAGAGAGAAAAGCCAGCCGTGTCCAATCATTGTCTCATTTGCCAATCGTTATGTGAAAGAGGACTTCTTAGCCGCGTGCCGAGCAGCTAACAAAGTGAAGTTACTTACATCATCTGATTTGGAGCTCAGGGGGAATACCAACATTTACGTGAATGATCATTTGACCGTGCAAAATAAGGAACTTCTTCAAAAAACAAAGAAAGTTGCAAAGGAAAAAAATTTTGCTTATACATGGGTCAAACACGCAAAGATATTTTTAAGAAAGAACGACACGTCTCCGATTATTTGTATAAGATCCGAAGTAGATTTATCAAAAATACATTAGTATTGTATATCTATTCATACTTATTTTATAGTCTTGTGGTAAGGTGTGTATTTCTCAGTATTTATAATTGTGCTACCGATGACGCTTTTTATTACGTAATGTGCTGCGACCTACGGGCAGGTAGTGACTCGCGACAGTTGTTTATGATGTTTTGCTACTAAATGCAATTTCGTTTTTATCCTATCTTAACATATATATATTTCAGCTTATCGCTTAATGAGGTATTTGTGAGTGCGTTCATTGTATTTTTCTTTATAGTATTGCAATACTTAAATTTATAATTATTTAACTTTTATCAATGTGCGAAAGTACACAGTGCGCTAATTTTATATTTATATTATTATATTTGTGCACATATGATTTATTTAAAATTATTCTATTTAGGTTTTGTTAAAGCTTCCAAGTGTTAAGTCTAGATATATATAACCAAAATACCAGAGGTCTACGCGGTAAGTCAAACGAGTTTTCAAGAAATGTTTGCCTGAATAACTATGGTTTGATATCAATTACTGAGTCATGGCTTTTGGATAGCATCTCCAGTAGTGAATTGTTTGATGAGCGATATCTGGTTTTCCGACGAGATAGAAATTATGAGCGTACCCAGCAGAAATATGGCGGCGGTGTGATGATGGCTGTCAGGCGAGACCTCAGTGTGATTAGCCGGCCGGAGTGGGGTAGTTCTGCGGAAGATTTGTGACTTACCGTCTTATTGAATTGTAAGGGAACTGCGCCTATAAAAATTCATATATGTACGGTTTATTTAATAGATGAGAAGATTGGTAACTCTTATAGTAGCCAATTACTTAATTTTTTAAATTCATTAAGTCGCTTGGTCGCATCTCATTCGTCAGATAAATTTTTAGTAATGGGTGACTTTAACTTTAGTGATGATATTCATTGGGTTACATCAAACGATACTATTTATTTAAAACCGGATAGGTACTCTAAAGAATACATACTTAATTTTCTTGATATTATGCACCAATGCAGTTTAAATCAGTATAATGGTGAGCCCAATAAAAATAATCGCATGTTAGACCTAGTTCTTTGTAACCACGATCTCAACGTCACTGGTTGCTCTGATCCCTTAGTGAAGGAGGATGGTAACCATAAAGCCTTGTATATCGAGGCCCGATATACGGACGCTGCACTGTTAAATGAAAAAGCAAATGTTAGTAAATATTTATATAATAAGGCAAATTATTCTGCTATTATTGATGAGATAGGCAATATTGACTGGGACCTGCGCTTACAAGATGAATGTATTGATAAGGCGGTTGAAACTTTTTATGCCATATTGTATGAAATTCGTGATAGACATGTTCCTTGTAGGTTAATTAGATCTAATTCACATCCACCCTGGTTTAGCGATGTACTAAAAAAAATTTTGAAAGAAAAATATAAATATCATTGTAAATTTAAAAAATATGGTAACTATTCTGATTATCATTCATTTGCCATTCTTCGTACTAGAGCTAAGAATATTGAAAGACAGTGTTATCATGATTACATTAACAGGCTGGAATCGTCCATCTCTCAGAATCCGAAAGTATTCTGGTCATTTGTTAAATCTAAAAGGGAATCTAATGCTTATCCAAATTCTTTACACTTTAAAAACGAGACTGCTACTACAGGTGAGGATATAAGTAATTTGTTTGCCACCTATTTTCATTCCACATTTGTTGAAAGTCAGAATTTTAGTTCGAATTCTCCGCCGTCTGCGTCTCAGTTCATAAATGACATTTCTTCTATTTTTATTTGTCCATCTAAATTAGAACTTCTTCTTGAATCACTGGATTTATCTACCTTTGTTTATCGTTAAATGTGCGAAGGTCCTAGTGAAACCATTATGTATACTTTATCAAAGGTCAATTAGTCAAGGTGTTGTGCCTAAGATCTGAAAATTAGCATTCGTAACGCCAGTTCTCAAAAAAGGTGATAGGTCTGATGTAGAAAACTACCGTCCTATTTCTAAATTATGTTTGTTCGCAAAGGTATTTGAAAGGATTGTTTACGATGAGGTCTATGCCGCTATTCGGAGCATACTTAATGAGAATCAGCATGGCTTTCTCCGGGATCGCTCTGTAACTTCTAATCTTATTCTAGCAAATGATTATATCAGTGATTCTATGGATAAAGGGGCCCAAGTTGTTGTCATATACACTGACTACCAGAAATGCTTTGACCGCATCGACCACACTATCTTGCTTCAGAAACTTATTGCTGCTGGTGTGCATGGTGATTTGTATCGCTGGTTTGCCTCTTATATTGAAAACCGTAGTCAGGCAGTGGTTCTGAATGGATTTACATCCAATTGGCTATCTATTCCGTCAGGTGTACCACAGGGGTCAATATTGGGACCTTTACTTTTTGTCATATTTATATTAGACATAAAATTGGCTTTCAAGCATTCTAAAATTATATTATTTGCTGACGATATGAAAATTCTAAAATCAATTGAGGATATTTCCGATGCTGTTGAGTTACAGCAAGATCTTTCTACGTTTGAAAGTTATTGTATTCAAAATAGGCTCAATCTGAATGTCACCAAGTGTTTCAGTATGACATTTTCACGCAAATTAAACAATGTACATTTTCAATATAAACTGCAGGGTCAAATGCTTTCTAGGGTGAACCATATCAGGGATTTAGGAGTCGTACATGATTACAAACTCATATTTGATAAACATATAGACCATATAGTCAGTAGAGCTTCTAAGACATTGGGTTTCATTATGAGGATGTCTAAAGATTTCAAAAGTATTAAATCCATAAAAATATTATATTGTGCGTATGTAAGAAGCCTCTTAGAATATTCTTCGCAAGTGTGGAACCCACGATACCAGGTTTATACCGCGCGTATTGAAAACATTCAAAAAAGATTTCTGCGTTTTCTAGATTTTAAGGCTAAAGTTAAATGTAATAGTTATGACGAGCGCTGTCACAAATATCATATTTTGCCCTTAAGCCTGCGGCGTGAAATTAGTGATGTCTGTTATTTAAGTAAGATTGCAAAGGGTTCAGTTGACTGTCCTGAGTTGCTAAGTAAACTTTACTTATGTACTAACTTACTGAGATTCCGTAGTCGTCCAATTTTATATTTACCTTTTGTTGATACAAAGTATAGGAAAAATGCTTTTCTTATACGTGGCTGTGGCACATTTATTAAGTACTAGCTGTTGCCCGCGACTTCGTACGCGTGGAAGAGTCTGTCGTGGTTATTCTCCGTTGTATGCTGTAAAAAGTGTTATCATAAATGTATTTTTGTACATACTTATTTTTGACGTACTGTTTTTTTTATCCAAAATTATAAAACACCCAATCAAATCTTTTCCACACCTGTTGTTGTTAAATACATAAGCAATTTAAATTTTCCTATGCTTATAAGGTCATTAATTTTTTATTGGTATGTCAGATAGTTAAATAAATAGATGGGTAACATAACACATGGTAAAAATATCGCTGATCATAATACACTGATATCCATATAAATATCAAATATACCAATTATCCAATAGGGATAGGCAAAAAGAGTATTCCTCCTTGCGAAGAACCTTTTTAAAACTACATTCATGGTTGTAGCATCGCGTGAAAATCCCGCTGTAACTAATTCGCGTAGTCAGTGACCAAGACTCGAACTCATAACTATATATTGTCTGTTCTACATGCTTTTGCCGTAATTTCGCGTAATTAAAAATTATGAGAATTCCTGAAACCCATATTTTAAAAAAGCGCCACCTATTGAGAAAAAGCCGTTCAGCCCGCACAATTTTAACGCCACCTACAAAAGACCATAGGTCTTTCGATCCCACAGAAATTATAGTCTTTGCGGCATTCAGTAGAATAACCATAACGTAAAATATAAAATATCTGAGCCGCGCGGCATGGTAGGTACCTCGCAAGCCACACCTGTCTGTCTTCCTATCCTTGTTCTAGTGAGTTACCTTAAAAGATGGACATATACTGTCGCAGACATTTTTTTAGATTATTTTAAGAGAAATAATTCTTTCTTACATATATTTTTGGTTTCTTGAACCGTTTTCGCAGCGCACGCAACGGAAGCCCTCAAGGATGCATAATTATCCCCGTTTTTTTTCACATTTTCCATTATTTCTTCGCTTCTTATAGTTGCAGCGTGATGTTTTATAGCCTATAGCCTTCCTCGATAAATGGTCTATTCAACGCAAAAAGAATTTTTCAATTCAACCAATTTTTCAAACCAGTAGTTCCTGAGATCAGCGCGTTCAAACAAACAAATAAACAAACTCTTCAGCTTTATAATATTAGTATAGATTTAGCAAGCGAAGCGAAGCTAGTTATTCAAATGAAACAATCAATGAAATGAACGAACAAATTAATAAATAAGTAAACAAAACCAAATGAGATAGTTAACTTGCGCGACAAAACGACATCGGGTCTTCCCATCCTCCCTAAGGGGAGTCGGAGTGATTGGTCAGGGCTTTTGGCCCTCTTCAATCATCGCTGCCTGCCTGTCTTTACGTCTTCACTGGGAGTTCCCATCGAAGGCAGCGAGGGGAGGGTTTCACCCGACGGTCCGGAGCGGCGCGATGCCGCGCAGGTGGTTGTGTGAGGACGCGTCCGCCCTTTCGAAAATCTTCGTGGCCAGCCGGGCCACGAAGTCGTATAGGCTCTCCCACTTCAGGTCCCTGAGGATCGTCGAGTTCCTCACGTAGCGCGGGGCTCCGACGACTGCTCTGAGACTTTGGTTTTCTTGTGCTCTAAGTCTTCTCTTGTTGGTCTCAGAGCAGCATGCGTACCACGCCGGGGCCGCGTACCTACGTGAGGCGGGATCTGACAAACGTTCGGTATTCATAGCGTGATTTAAAATACACGCAGGCGCCATCTAGTGATTATGTCCCGAAGTTATAAAAAATATTTGTTTGTTTTATATTTTTTTTTACTTTTACTTTTTAATAACCACTAATGTAAATCCAATATTTTATGGCGCTTACTTCAAAAACGACGACTTGCAAACCCTATTTCACCATTGTGAAAGATTTTTTGAAATTCCTTTCTTAGCAGACGTCTCCAAGTCATAATCTATCATACTGCCATGTTGTATCTCCATTGATTCAAAATTCACTCCGCGCATTTAGCGCCACCTATGTAAGAGAGCATAGGTTTTCGCAAATCCCACGGGAACGATAGTTTTTTCCAGAACGAAAGGTATCATATGACCTTCTCCATACTCTGAACTATATATGTATGTATATGCGAAATTTCAAGAGGATTGATTATAAATTCACTCCGCGCATTTAGCGCCATCTACGTAATTAGCGCCATCTACGTAAGAGTGCACAGGTTTTTCACTAATCCCACGGGAACGATAGTTGTTTTCAGAATGAAAGGTACCCTATGTCCTTCTCCATACTCTGAACTATATATATGTGAAATTTCAAGAAGATTGGTTGTGTAGATATCGCGTGAAAAGAAAACAAACAAACAAACAAACAAACTTACTTTCGCATTTATAATATTAGTTAGGATATTGATAAATTTGATTTCGATCTATTTAATACCTCTTCTTCTAGTATAAAGCGTACGGTAGCAAACTCTTATTTCTCTTAGCCATATTTTTAGGAGATGTTTTAGTTTAGGTGCTTAATCATGTTTTTGTTACTTTTTATATGTTGTGCAGAAGTGTAATTTCTTTCATGTCTGTTTATTTTTGAAACGAGCTTTTGTTATTTCTTTTCAATCTATGAAGATCAATTATCGGCATTTAAATAATAAGTTTTTCTTTTATACCTGTACTGTAAAGCTGTTAATCTTCTGAATAAATAAAATAAAAAAAAAATAAAAAATAGTATTAAATACTGGGGTAGAAGCTATAACTACAATATAACTAAAGCTTTAGTAGCGCAAAAAAGGGCAATACGTACCATGGCAAGAATACCACCATGGGAGTCATGTAAAGAACATTTTAAAAAGCTCCAAATACTAACTGTTCCTTCTCTGTACATATTTGTAATTTTAAGCGATTTTATTAAAAATAGAGCTGCATATGAAACAGAAGAGGAAATGTTATCGAGAGAAAGCACTAGACGGAAAGATTTACCACGAATAATTACTCCAACGCTACAAATTGTGACACATTGTCCGCGAAATCAGACAGTACTTTTATATAATAAATTGCCGAAAGAATTAAAAGTGGAGCGAAATCGTTCCAAAATTAAAAATAACTTAAGATCATTATTGCTGAAGAGGTGTTGTTATAGTGTAGATGATTTTTAAATTTATTTATTTTTTTGACATTTGAATTCTACATTATTTTTGACATTTGATATTAGAATGTTATTATATTATATTTGAGCTTGGTAATTAATTGTATAGATTTTTAATTTTTATTTATTTTATTTATTTACTAATTTATGTACACAGAAAACATCGAGACTGATAAACACAAGAAACAAAATTACAAAGGTTCTGCTTATTTCAAAAGAAATCTCTTCCAGCAGACCCGAGATAGGAAACATAATGGAAAGGGTGACAGGCGTGTACTCCGCTCACACAACTAATAATAGACATACAAAATAATAAACTTACATACAAAATAATAAACTTACATAAAATATGTACAATATATACCAAATTAGCAAGGCTTGGAAAGGTAATAATTTTTAATTAATTTTTTAAATTGGGACAGTGATTTAGAGTCACGTATCTCGGGAGGCAATGAGTTCCACAATCTAACAGCATGGACAGAGAAGGAGTTGGAGAAAGTGGCCGTACGATGCGTAGGGAATTTAAGCATGGTCCTAGGATGAGACCTACATGGAGTATCGACAGGACAAGCAAAGGTGAAGCGGTTGCGCAGATATGAGGGGTAAGCAGGATTATAGAGAATATTGTAAAGAAGGCAAAGTATTCTCATATTTCTACGCAGACGAATAGGCAGCCAGTTTAGTTGCCTGCGAAACTCCGAGACGTGATCATACTTCTTGAGGCCAAAAATGAATCGGATACACAAATTCTGTAGACGTTCCAGTTTATCAAGGAGTTCCTCGGTAGCATCCAAAAAGCACGCGTCAGCATAGTCGAGGAGAGGAAGAATGAGGGATTGACATAAGGAAACTTTAGTTTGGAATGGCAAAAAATTTTGGAGACATTTCAAAGTGTGGAAGGAATAGTGTACCTTGCGACTAACCTCGTGAACGTGCTTCGACCAGCTAAGTGTGGAATCAAAAATAACACCGAGGTTCTTCGCAGTTTCCGCAAAAGCTATAACCGAACCATCCAGAAGTAATGGGGGTAAGTCACACAGGTCAATACGACTGCGCAGATGCTTACCACCAATGAGCATAGCCTGAGATTTCGATGGATTTATTAATAACCCAAAAGAGCTAGCCCAGCGACTCAGCTTGTATAAGTCATCGTTCATGGAAGCCACAGTTGTCTCAACCTCATCAGCCAAACAATGCCGATAAAGCTGCAAATCATCTGCATAGAGATGTATACTAGAAGAAAGAATATTAGAAACAGTATTAATAAACACAGAGAAGAGCAAAGGAGAAAGAACACCACCCTGGGATACACCAGCACTGAGCTCACGCCAGTCAGAGGAGATCTCTCCGAGGCGAACACACTGCGAGCGACCCCGAAGGTAGGAAGAAAACCAGGCAAGAGCAACAGGTGACACGTTAATAGACCGGAGAATTCCGAGAAGGACATCAAAATCAACAGAGTTGAAGGCACTGCTGAAATCGAGAAGAACAATCAAAGTTAGGGATTTGTTCTCCATAGCCCAGCGGATGTCGTCGGTGACATTAAGCAAAGCCGTCACAGTACTATGTCCCGCACGGAAACCTGACAGATAAGGATTAATTATGTTGTTATGATTTAAAAAATAAGATAACTGCCTTTGAAAAATCAGCTCAGAAACTTTAGATAAAATGGGTAAGATAGATATAGGTCTAAGCTGTGAAAGTGATGAAGGATTAGAGACTTTAGGGTAAGGGAATGACATGAGCTAGTTTCCAAGATGCAGGGAAATATCCGGAAGTTAGGGAGAAGTTAAATATATGAGTAACAACAGAAATAATAGCAGGGAGAAGGAGCGTTATCATTTTTGCAGAGATCTGATCATCCCCAGCCGCGTTAGAAGTGACATGCAAAATAAATCTTTCAACTTCATCCTCAGTAACACATGAAAACTCAAAGGCAGGGTAAGGCGGAACAGGAAGTTTGGATAGTTGATTCAATGTGTCAGATTTAGAAGCGGAAGACAGAGTAACAGGCGGAAGAGAAAAATGTCTGTTAATGTCGTTTGGGTCTAAGTTACTGTGATCAAGAACCGAAGATTTACCAATACCCACAGATCTAAGAAACCTCCACACATCAGCAGGGCTACGACCAACGAGAGAATCATGAAAATACCTTCTTTTAGCATCTCTACACATACGACTGCAGCGATTGCGAAGAACCTTGAAAAGAGAGAGATTGTGTTCAGTCGGATGACGCTTATACCTGCGCTTGGCTTTATCTCTTTGTGCCATGGTTTCTTTAATTTCGCTAGAAAGCCACGGTGCAGGGTTTCGTTTCGCCTTAATACGTCTCAGGGGAGCATGTAGATTGTAAATGTTGATTACAGCATTGTTGAAGCATTCCACCTTCGCATCAACATTATCACTGTTATAAATAGGAGACCAGTCAATATTCATAGCCTCTTGATGAAATTTCTCCAAGTTTATACCCTTAAAATAACGACGGAAAATATAATGAGGAACCCTCTTAGGGGGAGAAATACAATAGGATAAATATAGAAGATCATGATAAGAAAAAGGGGCAGTAAGTTGACCAAGGCACGCCACCAAATCGCAGGAAGATACAATTATAAGGTCAAGGAGAGAGGGTTTACGGTTAGGCACGTGGTGGGTAGTCGAAAGAGGTAAAATTCGAAGATTATAGGATGTTAAAAGGTCATGAAGTCGGTGAGTCCGTAAGTCATTTTTGACGAGGCATGTATTAAGGTCACCTATCAGAATTACATGCTCATAATTAGGGCAAAATTCATTGAGGAGATTGTCAAGGGAATCAAAATAATCAATGCGAAGGCTTGGACTGTAGTAAACTGCTAAAAGTATTTTTGTATGATGAAGATTTATTTCAATAAAAAGGTGTTCAGCAGATTCAGAGTGAGCAGGAGAGGCGCTAAGCAGTTGATAAGGAATATTATCACGTAGATAGATCGCAACACCGCCACATTGCTTACCCACTCTTTCATTGCGCAACAGAATAAAACCTGGTATGACGAAGTGAGAAGAAGGGAGAGAAGGCTTAAGAAAGGATTCGGAAATCAACAAGGCGTCAAGATGAGCACAATCAATAGAGGCGATGAAGTCAGAATAATGTCCAGGAACACTTTGGGCGTTGATATGTGCGAGATTGAGATTACGAGGGTAAATGGACAAAAGGGAGGAGAGTTGGTCATGTAGACTGTGACTGTCAGATGCACGCGTGAAGGACTCGTTACCACCCGCGCTGACAAAACTATCAGATGAGGAGCAACTGAAATAGCTGTCATCAAAGTCAATGAGGATATCATCTGCCATGCTAGATAAAATATGTATATAGAAAATAAACAAAAATATATAAAAATAAAATATAAAACAAAAATAAAATAATAAAAACCCTGAGACATTGCGGGCTGCCAAACTCACCAAATGCTCACGGGTATGTTGAAAGAGACTTAACAAAATATAATAAAAAAAAACACATTCATTGCCACAGTTGAAAAAAAAAAAGCCAAGGAAGAAAAAAATAAAAATGACATGTCGGTGAAAAAGCATGTCACTGTCAACTAAACGTCACGGATTATAAACAAAGTGGATACAATACTTTCATTAGTGAAACGGTTAAAGTAAAATAAATTACAAAATAAAAATATTTAAAGGTACCGTGCCTGTAGCAATAAAAGTTAAAATTACCTACTACGACGTAAATTGAAAATTCACAAAGGTATTCAAGAACCACCCACATGGAGAAAAAGAAACAAGACAAAATGAAATAAAAAAAAATGCAACAAGTAAATAAAGATACAGGGTCCAGTAAAAGAAAACTGATGCACAGGCGAAGTAAATCACTTATGGCGCCGGGTTTTCCTATAGACCTGCTGTGAACTCTCGGTACCGCCGGTGCCAGTCATTCCTGTGGCCGATGGATAATCTTCAATCAGTTTCTTAACCTCCGCCAATGTATCCACTTTGCGTCTTGTCTTATCGGGGAGCAGGACAACAATTCTTCCCTCCACAGACCAGCAGCTTTTGATTCCAAAATGCTTACGAGCGGTGGTGAAGGCCAGATGCCTTGGCCTAGTCAGGAATTCTGACATAGTAATACCAGAACCTTTAAGACCTGTTTTGTTATCCCAAACATGGTGACGGTGCTCCATAGCAGCAAATCTAACGAGCACAGGGCGGGGTTTAGAACCAGGGGAGCCAAGACGGTGGCAGGCTTGCAGCTTGTCCCGTGGGAAGTCTGGTAACTTCAGTTTAACGGAGATGACTCGAAGAACTGAGTCATTAAGATTCTCATTCTTCTCCTCGGGAAGCCCATGAAATAGAAGCACTTTTCTACGCAATACCATCTCATGCCTGTCCTGTGCCAGTGTCAATAGTTCCAACTGAGTTTTTATTCTTGAAATGGCACCCCAGATGACAGACTTAAATTCAGTGTACTCACGGGATAATGTGGCAATATCAGGATTGGCAGCAGGTCCAGTTTTCATCCCTTCTAACTTCCTGTCATACTCTGCCATGCGGGAAGTGAAGAATTTCTCAAGGTCTTCCAAATTACTTGAGAGTTGTGCGTCCATTGTGTAAAAATATATGTGAACTTCCAGATGTGAATATACAAAAAAAAAAATACCAAAGCGAAATGCTAAGGAAATATTATGTAGTGAGAGCAGGTGAGTTTGGCAGTAAGAATATTTAATTATTTAAAGCTATTTTGGATGTTTACTATTTTTAAAAACAAAAACAAATGCAGCTCAAATAAAAGCAACTTTGTGCTCTGCCTACCCACAAAGGAAAATTTTTGTATGTAATGAATTTTTTCTTTCGAATGCAATGTATGTTGTTTCTGAAATAAATTGAATTGAATTGAATCTCCACTTTTAGCCTTTACGCATTCTAGTAAATTTGTCTTTCTATTAGTTGCAATGCAGTACAAACTATGCATTTCTTCCCCTTTTTCAACTAGAATAAATATATTATGAAATTAATTATCTAAAGATTTAACTTGATTAATAAATAAAGTTTACCAATATTATGTTTTAAAATGACAGCCCCAAGAAGCCATTGAATTGGAGCAAGGTTGAGTCGTCGAGCTGCCAGAACAACAATAGACAGAGGAGTGCGATCTCAACTTCAAATGAAAGAGATCGCCTGTTTCCGTTGTGGAGAAGCGGGTGAAAGCAAAGCTTTTTCAAAAGCATTGCAAGAGAATATTGATGGACTTGTTGCAGCTTGCAATATTATAGCTGAAGCCATATCTATATTTGGAAAATGACTGGTCAATGATGTAGGAACTTTTATGTAATCACTTTGAAGTTTCTACAACAAGACAGAATACTTTTTGGATTTATGGATATGGATAGTATTATTGATTATTAGTTGTTTTTCTTTCTTGTTCCAATAATTGTTAGAATTAGTAGATTACATTAGTATTATTTGACAAATAGATACTAAACCGATATGAACAGAAGTACGTTGTTATGTGTACCATATTTTTAAGTGTTACAATGAAGTTACATAACTATTTCAGCACCTAAATTAATAGTAAAGAGTAGTACACATCTACATCTCAACTAAGACAACTCAAAAAATTACATTTCTCAAGAATTAAAAAAAAAACGTTTATCTGCGTTTTTATAAGGGTAGTCCTAGAATTTATTTTGATTCTGTATAGTAAATAGTTTGTAAAATGCTGGTGTATGAAAGGTGGAGTTAAAACAGATTCCTCTTCTTCGATAATCGCTGTTTTTGATTTGTTACACTTTAGGCCGTTGTCTATTTTTAAAAAATAAAAATGATTTAGACTTGAATCAGTTTTATTGAATCATTTTGAATTGCACTTTTATTATTGCAAAAATTATGCAAACAATTATTCAAACATAAGTGTTATATGAGAACCATTAACATCAGTTTACAATACATACAGTTGTTAAACATTAAGGTACACTTATTCCGTGAACGTGAGTGCCGTGTGGTTCCCGGCACAATTACAAAAGAATAGGACCACTCCATCTCTTTCCCACGGATGTTGTAAAAGCCGACTAAGAGATAGGCTTATAAACTTGGAACTCCTCTTTTAATGCCAATTCCTGCCAATCTAAGGTCTGCCGCGCCGATGGATGCATGGCTAGGGGCGAGCCTAGTCTCGAGCGTGCCACCTCCGCCATGGGGTTGGGCGACCCCCAGGTAATGGCTAGCCTTACCCTGGCATGCGGGGCTCTGCTGAGGCGGACATTATTTTTCCCTTGCGCCTCGTGGGAATCGCATGATGCAAATTTTTTAAAAACACCTAAATGACGGCGATGGTGTCCGCACCCCATCACGTCTCATTCCCGGCGGGAGCGGTATGCGGTCTGCTGAAAGCCGCTTTGCGACAATGAATGTAAGAGGAGGAATGAAGGATAAGATTGAGGATATATATATAGAAGTATGCCAGATGATGGATGAAAGACGTTTGGATGTGTTGTGCGTGAATGAAACGTAGCGGAAAGGATGCGACGCGACGCAGCACGGCTCGTACACGGCTTATTGGTCTGGCATTTCCAGTACCAGCCGAGGCTGTCATGGGGTCGGTCTAATTCTTTCTGCACGAATGGCTGAGTGTGTGAATGAGTATGAGAGTGTCAGCCTTCGCCTGCTATGGATTAGGCTGAAAGTTGGAATCACTCGGATCTTCGTTCTAGGTGTTTGAACCACGGTGCGTTCGTTTATGCACCGTGGGATGTGGGTTTGAGGGGTACAACAACAGCAAAAAGCGAAAACGAGGAGTTCTGGAATAGTGTAAGAGAAGTGGATCTGATAACCAAAGGGTTCATTTGTTAAGTTTTACATTAAGCGACGTGCAAACCGCGCTTGCAAACTTAAAGCCCAAACATTCCGCGGGCCCAGACGGTATACCGGCCTTCGTGTTTAGGGATTGTCGTAATTTCTTAGCAGAACCATTGTTACATATATTTAATGTATCACTTAGTACGACTTCCTTGCCAAGCTTTTGGAAACTGACCAGAGTGACACCAGTGCCGAAGGGGAAAGCTGGGTCAGAGGTTAGCGGTTTCAGACCAGTCGCCGTGCTGTCTACGCCGGCGAAGGTTTTTGAGTCGGCTATGCATAAAAGTATATATGATCAAATTAAAAATTATCTGACTGACGAAGAGCATGGTTTTCGACCGGCAAGAAACACTGCTACCAATTTACAAAATTTTATGAATTATGACGTTCCTCATGTAGATTCGGGCATACAGGTTGATGCTATTTATTTCGATTTCAAAAAAGCGTTTGATTCTGTAGATAATGATGTCTCACTACACATCTTCTTAGCTTTTTCGCAAGTTATATGACCGATAGACAACAGTTCGTAAGCTATGCAGGATGTCAACGAACGGAACCAAATTGTACTAGATCCGAGGTGAGTCAAGGCAGTAATTTGGGTCCTCTCAAATTTCTAGTGATGATCAATGACCTGCCAAAAGTTGTCAATCATGCAACTTGCTTGTTGTTTGCAGATGACTTAAAATTAATTTACGCGATTAAAAATATTAATGACTGTCAATTGTTGCAGAGTGATATAAATAATGTTATCGAGTGGAGTCGGGTGAATAATCTATTTCTCAATGAGACGAAATGTTCTGTGATGACCTATTCTCGGGCACACCAACCTACTAGGTTTCAATATAGAATGAGGGACGTGCCATTAAAACGTATAACAGAAATACGCGACTTGGGACTATTCATGAACGACCAATTGCATTTCCGAGAGCACATAATTAGGGCCTGTAAAATGGCTTTCAAGAATTTAGGCTTCATACTTAGGCAGGCCAATACTTTCACGAACATAACAGCTTTAAAAGTTTGATGCGACGCTTTGGTTAGAAGCCACTTAGAATATAATGCGGTAATATGGGCTCCTTATGAAGACAAGTACATCACGATGTTAGGACGGATTCAAAATAAATTCACAAGGTATCTTTATTTTAAGTCATATGGTGTTTACCCCTTTTACCCGCTCATGTATCCCACGCTATTTGTACTTGGTATGGTTGGCTACAATAAGTTAGAGGTAAGAAGAGATTTTGCATTAGCATGAATTGTGTTTAGTTTAATCAGGGGCGAAGCGGTTAATTCAGATATTCTGGCTAATATTAGCCTGTCGGTTCCTGATAAGTACGTGCTGCGGAGACGCAGGCCTCGTTTATTTGAGGTACCGGGAGGGCGTACTAGCCTAGTTCAAAAATCTCCATTTGTTCGCACGTTATTGTCATTGAACGAGGTGGCGGAATTGGTAGATTTGTTCTCGTGTTCTGTAAGCGAATTCACAAGAGTAACTCACTGTGTGATTTGTTATGGTGCTGAGGGCTGTGGGTAAATGAACCTACCGCTTTTGAAGTTGCCTACCGCTTGCTGTTCCATATCAGATCACATTCAGGTCCTATATTTTGTAATTGGGTACATTGTTTTTATTTTGTTTCTTTTTTTATTATTATTTTATGTGAATCATTGTAAGTATACTTATCGCATTAGTGTAATACTGTTAGGATAAGTATAAAGTTTGTAAATAAATAAATAAGTATTGAAAGTTACCAAGCCAAATGAGAAGATTATTATGATCTTAGTGAAAGGGTGGGTGGAAAGCGTGATGGATATGAAAAGGTGCTTGGTGCGTTTGGTGACGAAAAGGTGAATGATAATGGAAGAAGTGTATTAGAAATTTGTCTAGAGTGGGCTCTTTTTGTGTCGAACTCAATGTTTCGACATAAAGAGATCCACACCGACACAAGAGTAGAAGGTATTTTTAAAAGTATGATAGACTTTGTAATTGTAGATGAAAGATTGAAGAACAAAGTGCTGGATACCCGTGCATATCGCGGTGCTGGCATTGACTCGGACCATTTACTGGTGATATCCCGGATAAGAGGTATCTTCAATCGCTGACGGCACAGGGTTAGGAAGCAAACTAGCGCTTTAGAAAGAGTGAAAGTAGAAAATTTGCAAGATATGGATGTAGGTAAGAAGTATATTAATAGACTGAAGGATGAATTTGAAGATTTAGATGAGATGAGCGATATTGAAGATGGATGAAAGGAATTAAAAGAAAGAATTGTGAAAGTAGCTGTTGAAGTGTGTGGTGTAAGTAGAAGAAAAAAAGGAAAAAAATCACAAAAGTGCGCGGATGAGTAAAGATGTGCAAGAACTTGTGCGATTAAAGGAGAAAGCATGGCTGGATTTGTTAGCAGCAAAAGCTAACTTAAGAATGCAAAAGGTTATGGATGAAGATGTGAATGAAGCACACACAGAAAGCTGTGAATAGAGAGAAAGAAGAGGATAAAGAGGAATTTGATAAAAGGCTATCAGAAGACTTTCAGTCAAATCTGAAAGTATTCTGGAAATCCGTAGGGTCAGCCCTAGGAAAGATAAGCAGAGAGCTGACTAGGATTAGATGCCAGGATGGTAGCGTTGTGAAAGGAGAAGATTGAGTGCTAAATATATGGAAGGACTATTTTGAAAGTTTATTTGAAAAAAAGTAAGGAAATAATAAAGATTTCTGCTATAGCGAAGAAAAAGAGAATGAGATAGAAGGCGAAATTGAAATTTTCCAAATTGTGGAAGCACTTAGAGTATGAAAGCGGGTAAGGCTGCTGGGTATGATAGAGTGTCGGTCGAGATGCTAAAAGCAGGAAAAGGCGTCGTAGCTAGACAGTTGTACTGACTTTTCAATTTGTGTTGGAGAAGCGGCCGAGTACCAAAAGATTGGAGTAAGGCTGTTATCGTGTCACTTTACAAAGGAATAGGGTCACAGCTGGACTGCAAAAATTATCGTGGTATAAGCCTGCTTAGCGTCGTCGGCAAATTGTATGCTAAGGTATTGATTAATAGAGTCAGGAATGAAACTGATGACAAAATATGGGATGCTCAAGCGGGACTTCGAAAGGGAATGGGATGTACTGATCAGGTCTTTTCATTGCGGTGCATAGCCGAAAAGTTTTTGGCCAAGAGTCAAAAAGTCTATTGCACATTCGTAGATCTGGAAAAGGCCTATGACTGAGTTGAGAGGAATGAATTGTGGTCAGCATTTTCTATGCATGGGGTGAGCAGTCTCTTAATAAGAGCACAGAAATCCTTATATGAGGATTCGAGTGCTTGTGTCAGGATAAACGGAGCGCACACTGAGTGGTTTAAGAAAGGGAGAAAGGCGTTAGGCAAGGATGTGTTGCGTCACCGTGGCTGTTCAACCTATTTATGGATAGTTGTTTGACAGATTTGAAAGAGTCTGAAAGTGGATTAAGGATGAATGAGTTACTCGTCAAATGTCTGCTCTATGCCGACGATCAGGTTATACTGGCGTCATCAGCGGAGGAGTTACAGGAGATGGTAAACTTTATGCATGAAGCTTTAAAAGAGAAAAGAATGAACATAAGTGAACGTAAGTAAAACTAAAACACTTTTTTTGGCGGTAGCTGTCATTAAGTAAACAAATTTTCAAAAGTGCTCCAATAATTTTATTCATAAATAATTGATTTTTATTAATTAATACAATTTATTCACTTAATGTTATAATTTACTCAGATTAGTATCTTGCCAGACTATTTTCAAAGTAACAAATCACCTTTTGGACACTTTCATCACTATGGACTTTCTTTCCATTCTGTGCAAGGCAATGAGCGAACTGGAGAACATGTTTGCTTCTAAGATGTCTTCTTTTGAAGAGGCTCTTGGAAGTCAGAGCTCCCAGGATCAAACCGCAGTCCTTGCCAGTGAGTACCACTCGTTCAAAAACTTTATTTGGATGGCTGTATCCAGGCACCAATACAAAAAAGAATAGGACCACTCCATCTCTTTCCCATGGATGTCGTAAAAGGCGACTAAGGGATAGGCTTACAAACTTGGGATTCTTTTTTAGGCGATGGGCTAGCAACCTGTCACTAGTTGAATCTCAATTCTATCGTTAAGCCAAGTAGCTGAACGTGGCCATTCAGTCTTTTCAAGACTGTTGGCTCTGTCTACCCCGCAAGGGATATAGACGTGACGGTATGTATGTATGTATGTATGTATCCAGGCTCAATCAGCAATTGGAGTTGGTATTTTCTGTGCTTGACAACTTCGAGATGAGATTACGTGCAAATATTCTTCTGTTGCATGGCCTCAATGAAAATAGAGATGAAGATGTTAGTGCGGACCTACAGAAGATTTGTCGTGAGAAGTTAAAAGTTGATATACTACTCTGTCAAGAAAGTAGCAGGAAAAGATCAATAATACACAAACTGTTTGTTATTCATCCAAATTTATTTTATCACCTTCAAAATATGCTCCTTTAGAAACGATACACTTACGCCAACGAATAATCCAATCATCAAAACAATTTTTAAACGCTGTTTCCGGAATTGAGGTCAGTTCTCGCCGCGAATTCTCTTTTATGTCTTCTACCGATTGAAAACGGGTGCCACAAAGTGGTAATTTGAGTTTAGGAAAAAGAAAAAAGTCGGCTGGAGCCATATCTGGTGAATATGGTGGTTGCTCGATGGTATTTGTTGAGTATTTGGTTAAAAATTCGTTCACAATGATGGCCTTGTGCAAAGGTGCATTATCATGGTGCAAAATCCAAGAATTTTCTTTCCACAAATCTGGCCTTTTTCGTCGGATTTGCTCTCTTAAACGCCGCATAACACTCAAATAATATTACTTATTTACCGTTTGACCTTCCGGCAAGAATTCCGAGTGCACAACACCGCGATAGTCAAAGGAAACAGTCAACATGACTTTGACTTTTGAACGACTTTGGCGTGGTTTTTTCGGTTTCGGTTCAGTTGGAAGGCGCCACTCCGAAGCTTGTTGACTAGTTTGCATGTCAAACTCGTAAACCCACGTCTCGTCACCAGTAACAATGCGTTTCATGAATGTTGGGTCGGAATTGACTCGTTCTAGCATGTCCTCAGCGACTCATGCGATTGAGTTTTTGAAAAAAATTCAGGTCTTTTGGGACTAGCCGAGCGGCAACATGTTTCATACCCAAATTATTAGTTAAAATGGTACGGATCGACTCGTGAGATACAGAAAGTTCGGTGGCTTCAGTTGCAGACGTTGATGGCCTACCAGAGCGAGGCAAATCTTCCATCACATCTCGACCGCTTTTGAACGCTTTGTACCACTCATAAGCACGAGTTTTTGATAAAGTCGATTCACCGTAAGCCTTCTGTAACATTTTCAGTGACTCCGAACACGATATTCCATTGGCAATGCAAAATTTAAGACAAACTCTTTGTTCGATGTTTTTATCCATTATGAAATTAGCAATACACACTAGATATGATATAACTAAAAATAGCACTGTATTTAATGTAAACAACAGATGCAACTCAAACTCCGCGCCAAAATGGAAAACAGTTGTGCCAATCTAACAACAACAAAAAAAAACAAAAATTTGAATTTGGAACCATAAATAAATAATCCATTCCCGATACTTTTCCGACTGAATGTATCTCCCAATTCCTTTGATGCATGCTGGCGTATGGGCAAGCTCCCCAGGACAGATAAGCCTCGACCAGTTCTTATCCGCTGTGCGAATTCATCTACTCGACTGGCAATATGGACGGCGAAAAAACTCTTAAAAGGTAGTGGTTTGACTGTGTCTGAATTTCTTACGCCGACACGACATGCAGTATTTGTGGAAGCGCGTAAGGCTTTGGGTGTACACGGCTGTTGGACGAGTGAGGGGAAGATCGTTGTTGTGACCGCCAAGAATGCTAGAAGGAAAATCACTACGATGGCGGAGCTGCAAGCTATTACTGAAGAACTTGCTGCAGCTAACTGCAATGAGCCAGTGCGTGGTACGCAACCTTCGTCTAGTGTCGTTCCGCCCAGTTATAAGCCTCGTCCACATAGTGCTCGCCTACAAGCGAAAACAACAAGAAAGTAACTGTGGGCGCTGCGCTGTATTATTATTGGTTTATATTATGTTTTGTTGCCTTCTTTCTAATTTGTGTCCGTAGGTAATGTAACTTCCTTTTTTTTTATATTCTAATACCTCCTTATTTTCTGTTCACTTTGTGAGGTAGACTGTTTTTTTTATTATTTGTATGCCACCAACACTTATTACTAACTTAATACACCAACATTTAAATGTACCGACTTTTGGTTTCTCAGTATAGTTAGATGACATGTACCATGAATGACAGTGAGTTTTATTTGCTTACTGTCAATGTCATTTACTGTCACTGTGGCAGTTGACATTTGTTTTTTTTTAATTGTCTCTTTTTTATTTGACACGAACGAATTACTTTTTTTTTTCAAAGATGGTTAAATACAATAACATAGGAAATATTTTATTTACTTGTCTCTTTTTAAATGTAATTGTCTGGCAAGTTGTTGATAGATTATTTTTGGTGTTTAAATTAGTTTAGTAGGTATATTGTAGTTATATTAATTTTTGTTAAATCTTTAATTTTATTTATATTTTATTGTTACGCTCAATGTCTGATGTTTTTGGCGACAGTTCTGTTGATGAATATTTTTCTCTCTCATCTTCGTCGGACACCCTACACAGTGCTAATGATTCTGAACCATGTTTAGGCGATAATTTGAACATTACTTTTTCTTCTGTTCCTAAGGGCTTTAATGTTATACATATAAATGCCCAAAGCTTGCCTGAGCATTACTCTGATTTACTGGCAAACTTCTCTAATTCTTCCATTCACGCTATTCTCATTTCGGAAACCTTTCTAAAACCGTCCCTTCCTTCTACACTGTATCCTCTTCCTGGTTTCAAACTTATCAGAAATGATAGGACTTACGAAACTGTCAATAATGGTGTTACTAAAATGGTGAGGTGTGGTGGAGTCGCTATTTACTTACGAGGTGATATACCTTGCCAAATTTTATCACAATCTCCATCTGCTCACGAAAATCCTGAACATCTTTTTCTAGAAATTACTCTCTCTCATATTAAAATTCTTCTAGGTGTATACTATTGCCCCTCTCTTCATATAAATTACTTTGATTCTTTTGAGCTTCTTTTGGCGGATTTCCGTACTCGTTATGAACATATTATTATAATGGGGGATTTCAATACCTGTCTAATTAAAAATGATTCTAGATCAAGATCTCTCCTTTCTCTTCTTCATTCCTTAGATTTACATTGCCTTCCTCTTAGTGCCACTCATTTTCCACACAATGGTCCTCTATCTCTTCTTGATCTAATAATCACTTCCTCCCCAGATCTTGTGTCAGCGCATGGGCAATTTAATGCTGTGTGTTTCTCGGCTCATGATCTTCTTTATGCGTCTTTTAAATTGCGTTCTCCTAAGCGTAGACACAAAGTTATATTCCGTCGTGATTTCACGGCAATTGATGAACACTCATTTTTAACTGATTTTAATAATGCGAACTGGAACGCTGTTTTGATTGCCCCAGATCAAAGTCGATTCAAAAGTCTCTAAATTCTTTGAAATTTTGTTATCCCTGTTTGATAAACATGCTCCTGTTCATCCTGTTCGTATTAAATATAACCCAGCTCCTTAGCTCACACCTGAAATCAGAAAGTGTGAAATCGACTATCCGTCTCACGGAACGAGAAATTTTTATGAAGATAGTGAGGAAATGAAGGATTAAAATGGATATTAAACAAGAGAGATAGTGTGTGAACATTACGTCTAAGGCGAATGGGGAGCCAATTCAATTGGCGACGAAACTCAGAAACATGATCGAATTTGCGAAGACCGAAAACAAAGCGAATGCCCTGGTTCTGTAAACGCTCTAATTTGTCAAGCAACTCTTCAGTAACGTTAAGGCAAGCCACATCGGAATAATCAAGAAGAGGAAAGAGAAGTAATTGTACAAGTAAAATTTTAGTGGCGGTGGGTAAAAATTTTTGCATTCGGCGAAGTGAATGTAACGATACATACATCTTACGGCTGATTTCATTGATATAGGGGCTCCACGAAAGAGTTTGGTCCATGATGATACCCAGATTAGTCACTTTGGAAGATAAAGGAATAATATTGTTATCCAGAACCAAACTAGGAACCAACACATTTGCAAATCTTGAAATATAATGTGGGCTACCTATAACAATAGCCTGAGACTTGGCAGCGTTAACTAAAAGACCAAAACGGCCTGACCAATCTGCAATTCTCTCCAAACCCAAATTTATGGTATTAAAAGCATCGTGAATATTATCCAAACTGGAAGACACATAGATCTGCAAGTCATCGGCATAAAGATGAAAATTAGAGGAAAGAGACGCAGTAATACCATCAATGAAAATTGAGAACAGAACCGGAGAAAGAATGCCACCCTGCGGAACACCAGCCACTAGATCACACCAATTTGAAAAGCAATCATTCAATTTTACACATTGTCGACGTCCAGTTAGATAAGATGAAAACCAACAGAGGGAATTTAAGGAAAAATTTAAAGAACGTAGTATTTCAATTAAGACATCAAAATCAACTGTATTAAAAGCACTAGTAAAATCCAAAAGAACGAGTACGGTAAGCTTTTTATTATCAATATTGAAACGTATGTCGTCTATTATTTTCACCAGAGCTGTCGTAGTACAATGGCCACATTTAAAACCCGATTGAAAGGAACTTAACATATTGTAACGTGATAAGTGGGCACTTAACTGTTGATGGACGTGATATTCTAAGATTTTAGAAAGTATTGAGAGAACTGAAATAGGACGTAAGTGAGATGGACAAGAAGGTGGGTTTTTTTTAGGAAGAGGAATTATGTGAGCAAGTTTCCAAGCAGCCGGGTAGACACCCGTTGAGATAGAGCAGTTTATAATATCTGTAATAAAAGGGGCAATCAATTCCGCAATTGGTTTTATCATATCAAGAGATATACCGTCATCCCCAACCGCCTTAGACTTTATGGACTTGATTAATTTTATAACGTCATCAGCGGTAATTTCGTTTATACAAAAAGAGGGGAAATCAAAAGCAGGACGAACAGCTAGACTAGCAAGCGTAGCCTGCTTAGTGACTGATGGAAAATTCCGAGGGGAAGAACAAAAGTGCCTATTCAAATCATTGACGTCCATAACAATATTCTCGTCAGGCCCACGCTTGCCGAAACCTAGACCCTTCAAAAACTTCCATAATTTGCCAGGTGGACAGTTTTCCACATTTGAGTGAATGTAATTACGCTTAGCCTCCCTACACTTTTTATTGCAATGGTTGCGGAGACATAAATAAAAGCAGAATGGCTTTCTTCAGACGGGCATTGACGTAATCTTAACTTGGCTCTGTCTCTTCTGGCCATGCACTTTCTGATTTCAGGTGTGAGCTAAGGAGCTGGGTTATATTTAATACGAACAGGATGAACAGGAGCATGTTTATCAAACAGGGATAACAAAATTTCAAAGAATTTAGAGACTTTTGAATCGACTTTGATCTGGGGCAATCAAAACAGCGTTCCAGTTCGCATTATTAAAATCAGTTAAAAATGAGTGTTCATCAATTGCCGTGAAATCACGACGGAATATAACTTTGTGTCTACGCTTAGGAGAACGCAATTTAAAAGACGCATAAAGAAGATCATGAGCCGAGAAACACACAGCATTAAATTGCCCATGCGCTGACACAAGATCTGGGGAGGAAGTGATTATTAGATCAAGAAGAGATAGAGGACCATTGTGTGGAAAATGAGTGGCACTAAGAGGAAGGCAATGTAAATCTAAGGAATGAAGAAGAGAAAGGAGAGATCTTGATCTAGAATCATTTTTAATTAGACAGGTATTGAAATCCCCCATTATAATAATATGTTCATAACGAGTACGGAAATCCGCCAAAAGAAGCTCAAAAGAATCAAAGTAATTTATATGAAGAGAGGGGCAATAGTATACACCTAGAAGAATTTTAATATGAGAGAGAGTAATTTCTAGAAAAAGATGTTCAGGATTTTCGTGAGCAGATGGAGATTGTGATAAAATTTGGCAAGGTATATCACCTCGTAAGTAAATAGCGACTCCACCACACCTCACCATTTTAGTAACACCATTATTGACAGTTTCGTAAGTCCTATCATTTCTGATAAGTTTGAAACCAGGAAGAGGATACAGTGTAGAAGGAAGGGACGGTTTTAGAAAGGTTTCCGAAATGAGAATAGCGTGAATGGAAGAATTAGAGAAGTTTGCCAGTAAATCAGAGTAATGCTCAGGCAAGCTTTGGGCATTTATATGTATAACATTAAAGCCCTTAGGAACAGAAGAAAAAGTAATGTTCAAATTATCGCCTAAACATGGTTCAGAATCATTAGCACTGTGTAGGGTGTCCGACGAAGATGAGAGAGAAAAATATTCATCAACAGAACTGTCGCCAAAAACATCAGACATTGAGCGTAACAATAAAATATAAATAAAATTAAAGATTTAACAAAAATTAATATAACTACAATATACCTACTAAACTAATTTAAACACCAAAAATAATCTATCAACAACTTGCCAGACAATTACATTTAAAAAGAGACAAGTAAATAAAATATTTCCTATGTTATTGTATTTAACCATCTTTGAAAAAAAAAAGTAATTCGTTCGTGTCAAATAAAAAAGAGACAATTAAAAAAAAACAAATGTCAACTGCCACAGTGACAGTAAATGACATTGACAGTAAGCAAATAAAACTCACTGTCATTCATGGTACATGTCATCTAACTATACTGAGAAACCAAAAGTCGGTACATTTAAATGTTGGTGTATTAAGTTAGTAATAAGTGTTGGTGGCATACAAATAATAAAAAAAACAGTCTACCTCACAAAGTGAACAGAAAATAAGGAGGTATTAGAATATAAAAAAAAAGGAAGTTACATTACCTACGGACACAAATTAGAAAGAAGGCAACAAAACATAATATAAACCAATAATAATACAGCGCAGCGCCCACAGTTACTTTCTTGTTGTTTTCGCTTGTAGGCGAGCACTATGTGGACGAGGCTTATAACTGGGCGGAACGACACTAGACGAAGGTTGCGTACCACGCACTGGCTCATTGCAGTTAGCTGCAGCAAGTTCTTCAGTAATAGCTTGCAGCTCCGCCATCGTAGTGATTTTCCTTCTAGCATTCTTGGCGGTCACAACAACGATCTTCCCCTCACTCGTCCAACAGCCGTGTACACCCAAAGCCTTACGCGCTTCCACAAATACTGCATGTCGTGTCGGCGTAAGAAATTCAGACACAGTCAAACCACTACCTTTTAAGAGTTTTTTCGCCGTCCATATTGCCAGTCGAGTAGATGAATTCGCACAGCGGATAAGAACTGGTCGAGGCTTATCTGTCCTGGGGAGCTTGCCCATACGCCAGCATGCATCAAAGGAATTGGGAGATACATTCAGTCAGAAAAGTATCGGGAATGGATTATTTATTTATGGTTCCAAATTCAAATTTTTGTTTTTTTTTGTTGTTGTTAGATTGGCACAACTGTTTTCCATTTTGGCGCGGAGTTTGAGTTGCATCTGTTGTTTACATTAAATACAGTGCTATTTTTAGTTATATCATATCTAGTGTGTATTGCTAATTTCATAATGGATAAAAACATCGAACAAAGAGTTTGTCTTAAATTTTGCATTGCCAATGGAATATCGTGTTCGGAGTCACTGAAAATGTTACAGAAGGCTTACGGTGAATCGACTTTATCAAAAACTCGTGCTTATGAGTGGTACAAAGCGTTCAAAAGCGGTCGAGATGTGATGGAAGATTTGCCTCGCTCTGGTAGGCCATCAACGTCTGCAACTGAAGCCACCGAACTTTCTGTATCTCACGAGTCGATCCGTACCATTTTAACTAATAATTTGGGTATGAAACATGTTGCCGCTCGGCTAGTCCCAAAAGACCTGAATTTTTTTCAAAAACTCAATCGCATGAGTCGCTGAGGACATGCTAGAACGAGTCAATTCCGACCCAACATTCATGAAACGCATTGTTACTGGTGACGAGACGTGGGTTTACGAGTTTGACATGCAAACTAGTCAACAAGCTTCGGAGTGGCGCCTTCCAACTGAACCGAAACCGAAAAAACCACGCCAAAGTCGTTCAAAAGTCAAAGTCATGTTGACTGTTTCCTTTGACTATCGCGGTGTTGTGCACTCGGAATTCTTGCCGGAAGGTCAAACGGTAAATAAGTAATATTATTTGAGTGTTATGCGGCGTTTAAGAGAGCAAATCCGACGAAAAAGGCCAGATTTGTGGAAAGAAAATTCTTGGATTTTGCACCATGATAATGCACCTTTGCACAAGGCCATCATTGTGAACGAATTTTTAACCAAATACTCAACAAATACCATCGAGCAACCACCATATTCACCAGATATGGCTCCAGCCGACTTTTTTCTTTTTCCTAAACTCAAATTACCACTTCGTGGCACCCGTTTTCAATCGGTAGAAGACATAAAAGAGAATTCGCGGCGAGAACTGACCTCAATTCCGGAAACAGCGTTTAAAAATTGTTTTGATGATTGGATTATTCGTTGGCGTAAGTGTATCGTTTCTAAAGGAGCATATTTTGAAGGTGATAAAATAAATTTGGATGAATAACAAACAGTTTGTGTATTATTGATCTTTTCCTGCTACTTTCTTGACAGAGTAGTATATCAACTTTTAACTTCTCACGACAAATCTTCTGTAGGTCCGCACTAACATCTTCATCTCTATTTTCATTGAGGCCATGCAACAGAAGAATATTTGCACGTAATCTCATCTCGAAGTTGTCAAGCACAGAAAATACCAACTCCAATTGCTGATTGAGCCTGGATACATACATACATACATACATACCGTCACGTCTATATCCCTTGCGGGGTAGACAGAGCCAACAGTCTTGAAAAGACTGAATGGCCACGTTCAGCTACTTGGCTTAACGATAGAATTGAGATTCAACTAGTGACAGGTTGCTAGCCCATCGCCTAAAAAAGAATCCCAAGTTTGTAAGCCTATCCCTTAGTCGCCTTTTACGACATCCATGGGAAAGAGATGGAGTGGTCCTATTCTTTTTTGTATTGGTGCCTGGATACAGCCATCCAAATAAAGTTTTTGAACGAGTGGTACTCACTGGCAAGGACTGCGGTTTGATCCTGGGAGCTCTGACTTCCAAGAGCCTCTTCAAAAGAAGACATCTTAGAAGCAAACATGTTCTCCAGTTCGCTCATTGCCTTGCACAGAATGGAAAGAAAGTCCATAGTGATGAAAGTGTCCAAAAGGTGATTTGTTACTTTGAAAATAGTCTGGCAAGATACTAATCTGAGTAAATTATAACATTAAGTGAATAAATTGTATTAATTAATAAAAATCAATTATTTATGAATAAAATTATTGGAGCACTTTTGAAAATTTGTTTACTTAATGACAGCTACCGCCAAAAAAAGTGTTTTAGTTTTACTTACGTTCACTTATGTTCATTCTTTTCTCTTTTAAAGCTTCATGCATAAAGTTTACCATCTCCTGTAACTCCTCCGCTGATGACGCCAGTATAACCTGATCGTCGGCATAGAGCAGACATTTGACGAGTAACTCATTCATCCTTAATCCACTTTCAGACTCTTTCAAATCTGTCAAACAACTATCCATAAATAGGTTGAACAGCCACGGTGACGCAACACATCCTTGCCTAACGCCTTTCTCCCTTTCTTAAACCACTCAGTGTGCGCTCCGTTTATCCTGACACAAGCACTCGAATCCTCATATAAGGATTTCTGTGCTCTTATTAAGAGACTGCTCACCCCATGCATAGAAAATGCTGACCACAATTCATTCCTCTCAACTCAGTCATAGGCCTTTTCCAGATCTACGAATGTGCAATAGACTTTTTGACTCTTGGCCAAAAACTTTTCGGCTATGCACCGCAATGAAAAGACCTGATCAGTACATCCCATTCCCTTTCGAAGTCCCGCTTGAGCATCCCATATTTTGTCATCAGTTTCATTCCTGACTCTATTAATCAATACCTTAGCATACAATTTGCCGACGACGCTAAGCAGGCTTATACCACGATAATTTTTGCAGTCCAGCTGTGACCCTATTCCTTTGTAAAGTGACACGATAACAGCCTTACTCCAATCTTTTGGTACTCGGCCGCTTCTCCAACACAAATTGAAAAGTCAGTACAACTGTCTAGCTACGACGCCTTTTCCTGCTTTTAGCATCTCGACCGACACTCTATCATACCCAGCAGCCTTACCCGCTTTCATACTCTAAGTGCTTCCACAATTTGGAAAATTTCAATTTCGCCTTCTATCTCATTCTCTTTTTCTTCGCTATAGCAGAAATCTTTATTATTTCCTTACTTTTTTTCAAATAAACTTTCAAAATAGTCCTTCCATATATTTAGCACTCAATCTTCTCCTTTCACAACGCTACCATCCTGGCATCTAATCCTAGTCAGCTCTCTGCTTATCTTTCCTAGGGCTGACCCTACGGATTTCCAGAATACTTTCAGATTTGACTGAAAGTCTTCTGATAGCCTTTTATCAAATTCCTCTTTATCCTCTTCTTTCTCTCTATTCACAGCTTTCTGTGTGTGCTTCATTCACATCTTCATCCATAACCTTTTGCATTCTTAAGTTAGCTTTTGCTGCTAACAAATCCAGCCATGCTTTCTCCTTTAATCGCACAAGTTCTTGCACATCTTTACTCATCCGCGCACTTTTGTGATTTTTTTCCTTTTTTTCTTCTACTTACACCACACACTTCAACAGCTACTTTCACAATTCTTTCTTTTAATTCCTTTCATCCATCTTCAATATCGCTCATCTCATCTAAATCTTCAAATTCATCCTTCAGTCTATTAATATACTTCTTACCTACATCCATATCTTGCAAATTTTCTACTTTCACTCTTTCTAAAGCGCTAGTTTGCTTCCTAACCCTGTGCCGTCAGCGATTGAAGATACCTCTTATCCGGGATATCACCAGTAAATGGTCCGAGTCAATGCCAGCACCGCGATATGCACGGGTATCCAGCACTTTGTTCTTCAATCTTTCATCTACAATTACAAAGTCTATCATACTTTTAAAAATACCTTCTACTCTTGTGTCGGTGTGGATCTCTTTATGTCGAAACATTGAGTTCGACACAAAAAGAGCCCACTCTAGACAAATTTCTAATACACTTCTTCCATTATCATTCACCTTTTCGTCACCAAACGCACCAAGCACCTTTTCATATCCATCACGCTTTCCACCCACCCTTTCACTAAGATCATAATAATCTTCTCATTTGGCTTGGTAACTTTCAATACTTATTTATTTATTTACAAACTTTATACTTATCCTAACAGTATTACACTAATGCGATAAGTATACTTACAATGATTCACATAAAATAATAATAAAAAAAGAAACAAAATAAAAACAATGTACCCAATTACAAAATATAGGACCTGAATGTGATCTGATATGGAACAGCAAGCGGTAGGCAACTTCAAAAGCGGTAGGTTCATTTACCCACAGCCCTCAGCACCATAACAAATCACACAGTGAGTTACTCTTGTGAATTCGCTTACAGAACACGAGAACAAATCTACCAATTCCGCCACCTCGTTCAATGACAATAACGTGCGAACAAATGGAGATTTTTGAACTAGGCTAGTACGCCCTCCCGGTACCTCAAATAAACGAGGCCTGCGTCTCCGCAGCACGTACTTATCAGGAACCGACAGGCTAATATTAGCCAGAATATCTGAATTAACCGCTTCGC
This sequence comes from Amyelois transitella, assembly GCF_032362555.1. Taxonomy (NCBI): domain Eukaryota; kingdom Metazoa; phylum Arthropoda; class Insecta; order Lepidoptera; family Pyralidae; genus Amyelois; species Amyelois transitella. Next base: position 2,364,955 of record NC_083536.1, read on the forward strand.
CCCTGATTAAACTAAACACAATTCATGCTAATGCAAAATCTCTTCTTACCTCTAACTTATTGTAGCCAACCATACCAAGTACAAATAGCGTGGGATACATGAGCGGGTAAAAGGGGTAAACACCATATGACTTAAAATAAAGATACCTTGTGAATTTATTTTGAATCCGTCCTAACATCGTGATGTACTTGTCTTCATAAGGAGCCCATATTACCGCATTATATTCTAAGTGGCTTCTTACCAAAGCGTCGCATAAAACTTTTAAAGCTGTTATGTTCGTGAAAGTATTGGCCTGCCTAAGTATGAAGCCTAAATTCTTGAAAGCCATTTTACAGGCCCTAATTATGTGCTCTCGGAAATGCAATTGGTCGTTCATGAATAGTCCCAAGTCGCGTATTTCTGTTATACGTTTTAATGGCACGTCCCTCATTCTATATTGAAACCTAGTAGGTTGGTGTGCCCGAGAATAGGTCATCACAGAACATTTCGTCTCATTGAGAAATAGATTATTCACCCGACTCCACTCGATAACATTATTTATATCACTCTGCAACAATTGACAGTCATTAATATTTTTAATCGCGTAAATTAATTTTAAGTCATCTGCAAACAACAAGCAAGTTGCATGATTGACAACTTTTGGCAGGTCATTGATCATCACTAGAAATTTGAGAGGACCCAAATTGCTGCCTTGACTCACCTCGGATCTAGTACAATTTGGTTCCGTTCGTTGACATCCTGCATAGCTTACGAACTGTTGTCTATCGGTCATATAACTTGCGAAAAAGCTAAGAAGATGTGTAGTGAGACATCATTATCTACAGAATCAAACGCTTTTTTGAAATCGAAATAAATAGCATCAACCTGTATGCCCGAATCTACATGAGGAACGTCATAATTCATAAAATTTTGTAAATTGGTAGCAGTGTTTCTTGCCGGTCGAAAACCATGCTCTTCGTCAGTCAGATAATTTTTAATTTGATCATATATACTTTTATGCATAGCCGACTCAAAAACCTTCGCCGGCGTAGACAGCACGGCGACTGGTCTGAAACCGCTAACCTCTGACCCAGCTTTCCCCTTCGGCACTGGTGTCACTCTGGTCAGTTTCCAAAAGCTTGGCAAGGAAGTCGTACTAAGTGATACATTAAATATATGTAACAATGGTTCTGCTAAGAAATTACGACAATCCCTAAACACGAAGGCCGGTATACCGTCTGGGCCCGCGGAATGTTTGGGCTTTAAGTTTGCAAGCGCGGTTTGCACGTCGCTTAATGTAAAACTTAACAAATGAACCCTTTGGTTATCAGATCCACTTCTCTTACACTATTCCAGAACTCCTCGTTTTCGCTTTTTGCTGTTGTTGTACCCCTCAAACCCACATCCCACGGTGCATAAACGAACGCACCGTGGTTCAAACACCTAGAACGAAGATCCGAGTGATTCCAACTTTCAGCCTAATCCATAGCAGGCGAAGGCTGACACTCTCATACTCATTCACACACTCAGCCATTCGTGCAGAAAGAATTAGACCGACCCCATGACAGCCTCGGCTGGTACTGGAAATGCCAGACCAATAAGCCGTGTACGAGCCGTGCTGCGTCGCGTCGCATCCTTTCCGCTACGTTTCATTCACGCACAACACATCCAAACGTCTTTCATCCATCATCTGGCATACTTCTATATATATATCCTCAATCTTATCCTTCATTCCTCCTCTTACATTCATTGTCGCAAAGCGGCTTTCAGCAGACCGCATACCGCTCCCGCCGGGAATGAGACGTGATGGGGTGCGGACACCATCGCCGTCATTTAGGTGTTTTTAAAAAATTTGCATCATGCGATTCCCACGAGGCGCAAGGGAAAAATAATGTCCGCCTCAGCAGAGCCCCGCATGCCAGGGTAAGGCTAGCCATTACCTGGGGGTCGCCCAACCCCATGGCGGAGGTGGCACGCTCGAGACTAGGCTCGCCCCTAGCCATGCATCCATCGGCGCGGCAGACCTTAGATTGGCAGGAATTGGCATTAAAAGAGGAGTTCCAAGTTTATAAGCCTATCTCTTAGTCGGCTTTTACAACATCCGTGGGAAAGAGATGGAGTGGTCCTATTCTTTTGTAATTGTGCCGGGAACCACACGGCACTCACGTTCACGGAATAAGTGTACCTTAATGTTTAACAACTGTATGTATTGTAAACTGATGTTAATGGTTCTCATATAACACTTATGTTTGAATAATTGTTTGCATAATTTTTGCAATAATAAAAGTGCAATTCAAAATGATTCAATAAAACTGATTCAAGTCTAAATCATTTTTATTTTTTAAAAATAGACAACGGCCTAAAGTGTAACAAATCAAAAACAGCGATTATCGAAGAAGAGGAATCTGTTTTAACTCCACCTTTCATACACCAGCATTTTACAAACTATTTACTATACAGAATCAAAATAAATTCTAGGACTACCCTTATAAAAACGCAGATAAACGTTTTTTTTTAATTCTTGAGAAATGTAATTTTTTGAGTTGTCTTAGTTGAGATGTAGATGTGTACTACTCTTTACTATTAATTTAGGTGCTGAAATAGTTATGTAACTTCATTGTAACACTTAAAAATATGGTACACATAACAACGTACTTCTGTTCATATCGGTTTAGTATCTATTTGTCAAATAATACTAATGTAATCTACTAATTCTAACAATTATTGGAACAAGAAAGAAAAACAACTAATAATCAATAATACTATCCATATCCATAAATCCAAAAAGTATTCTGTCTTGTTGTAGAAACTTCAAAGTGATTACATAAAAGTTCCTACATCATTGACCAGTCATTTTCCAAATATAGATATGGCTTCAGCTATAATATTGCAAGCTGCAACAAGTCCATCAATATTCTCTTGCAATGCTTTTGAAAAAGCTTTGCTTTCACCCGCTTCTCCACAACGGAAACAGGCGATCTCTTTCATTTGAAGTTGAGATCGCACTCCTCTGTCTATTGTTGTTCTGGCAGCTCGACGACTCAACCTTGCTCCAATTCAATGGCTTCTTGGGGCTGTCATTTTAAAACATAATATTGGTAAACTTTATTTATTAATCAAGTTAAATCTTTAGATAATTAATTTCATAATATATTTATTCTAGTTGAAAAAGGGGAAGAAATGCATAGTTTGTACTGCATTGCAACTAATAGAAAGACAAATTTACTAGAATGCGTAAAGGCTAAAAGTGGAGATTCAATTCAATTCAATTTATTTCAGAAACAACATACATTGCATTCGAAAGAAAAAATTCATTACATACAAAAATTTTCCTTTGTGGGTAGGCAGAGCACAAAGTTGCTTTTATTTGAGCTGCATTTGTTTTTGTTTTTAAAAATAGTAAACATCCAAAATAGCTTTAAATAATTAAATATTCTTACTGCCAAACTCACCTGCTCTCACTACATAATATTTCCTTAGCATTTCGCTTTGGTATTTTTTTTTTTGTATATTCACATCTGGAAGTTCACATATATTTTTACACAATGGACGCACAACTCTCAAGTAATTTGGAAGACCTTGAGAAATTCTTCACTTCCCGCATGGCAGAGTATGACAGGAAGTTAGAAGGGATGAAAACTGGACCTGCTGCCAATCCTGATATTGCCACATTATCCCGTGAGTACACTGAATTTAAGTCTGTCATCTGGGGTGCCATTTCAAGAATAAAAACTCAGTTGGAACTATTGACACTGGCACAGGACAGGCATGAGATGGTATTGCGTAGAAAAGTGCTTCTATTTCATGGGCTTCCCGAGGAGAAGAATGAGAATCTTAATGACTCAGTTCTTCGAGTCATCTCCGTTAAACTGAAGTTACCAGACTTCCCACGGGACAAGCTGCAAGCCTGCCACCGTCTTGGCTCCCCTGGTTCTAAACCCCGCCCTGTGCTCGTTAGATTTGCTGCTATGGAGCACCGTCACCATGTTTGGGATAACAAAACAGGTCTTAAAGGTTCTGGTATTACTATGTCAGAATTCCTGACTAGGCCAAGGCATCTGGCCTTCACCACCGCTCGTAAGCATTTTGGAATCAAAAGCTGCTGGTCTGTGGAGGGAAGAATTGTTGTCCTGCTCCCCGATAAGACAAGACGCAAAGTGGATACATTGGCGGAGGTTAAGAAACTGATTGAAGATTATCCATCGGCCACAGGAATGACTGGCACCGGCGGTACCGAGAGTTCACAGCAGGTCTATAGGAAAACCCGGCGCCATAAGTGATTTACTTCGCCTGTGCATCAGTTTTCTTTTACTGGACCCTGTATCTTTATTTACTTGTTGCATTTTTTTTTTATTTCATTTTGTCTTGTTTCTTTTTCTCCATGTGGGTGGTTCTTGAATACCTTTGTGAATTTTCAATTTACGTCGTAGTAGGTAATTTTAACTTTTATTGCTACAGGCACGGTACCTTTAAATATTTTTATTTTGTAATTTATTTTACTTTAACCGTTTCACTAATGAAAGTATTGTATCCACTTTGTTTATAATCCGTGACGTTTAGTTGACAGTGACATGCTTTTTCACCGACATGTCATTTTTATTTTTTTCTTCCTTGGCTTTTTTTTTTTTCAACTGTGGCAATGAATGTGTTTTTTTTTATTATATTTTGTTAAGTCTCTTTCAACATACCCGTGAGCATTTGGTGAGTTTGGCAGCCCGCAATGTCTCAGGGTTTTTATTATTTTATTTTTGTTTTATATTTTATTTTTATATATTTTTGTTTATTTTCTATATACATATTTTATCTAGCATGGCAGATGATATCCTCATTGACTTTGATGACAGCTATTTCAGTTGCTCCTCATCTGATAGTTTTGTCAGCGCGGGTGGTAACGAGTCCTTCACGCGTGCATCTGACAGTCACAGTCTACATGACCAACTCTCCTCCCTTTTGTCCATTTACCCTCGTAATCTCAATCTCGCACATATCAACGCCCAAAGTGTTCCTGGACATTATTCTGACTTCATCGCCTCTATTGATTGTGCTCATCTTGACGCCTTGTTGATTTCCGAATCCTTTCTTAAGCCTTCTCTCCCTTCTTCTCACTTCGTCATACCAGGTTTTATTCTGTTGCGATATGATAAAGTGGGTAAGCAATGTGGCGGTGTTACGATCTATCTACGTGATAATATTCCTTATCAACTGCTTAGCGCCTCTCCTGCTCACTCTGAATCTGCTGAACACCTTTTTATTGAAATAAATCTTCATCATACAAAAATACTTTTAGCAGTTTACTACAGTCCAAGCCTTCGCATTGATTATTTTGATTCCCTTGACAATCTCCTCAATGAATTTTGCCCTAATTATAAGCATGTAATTCTGATGGGTGACCTTAATACATGCCTCGTCAAAAATGACTTACGGACTCACCGACTTCAAGACCTTTTAACATCCTATAATCTTCACATTTTACCTCTTTCGACTACCCACCACGTGCCTAACCGTAAACCCTCTCTCCTTCACCTTATAATTGTATCTTCCTGCGATTTGGTGGCGTGCCTTGGTCAACTTACTGCCCCTTTTTCTTATCATGATCTTCTATATTTATCCTATTGTATTTCTCCCCCTAAGAGGGTTCCTCATTATATTTTCCGTCGTAATTTTAAGGGTATAAACTTGGAGAAATTTCATCAAGAGGCTATGAATATTGACTGGTCTCCTATTTATAACAGTGATAATGTTGATGCGAAGGTGGAATGCTTTAACAATGCTGTAATCAACATTTACAATATACATGCTCCCCTCAGACGTATTAAGGCGAAACGAAACCCTGCACCGTGGCTTTCTAGCGAAATTAAAGAAACTATGGCACGAAGAGATAAAGCCAAGCGCAGGTATAAGCGTCATCCGACTGAACACAATCTCTCTCTTTTCAAGGTTCTTCGCAATCGCTGCAGTCGTATGTGTAGAGATGCTAAAAGAAGGTATTTTCATGATTCTCTCGTTGGTCGTAGCCCTGCTGATGTCTGGAGGTTTCTTAGATCTGTGGGTATTGGTAAATCTTCGGTTCTTGATCACAGTAACTTAGACCCAAACGACATTAACAGACATTTTTCTCTTCCGCCTGTTGCTCTGTCTTCCGCTTCTAAATCTGACACATTGAATCATCATTTTCATCTTGTCTAACTGGACGTCATCAATGTGTAAAATTGAATGATTGCTTTTCAAATTGGTGTGATCTAGTGGCTGGTGTTCCGCAGGGTGGCATTCTTTCTCCGGTTCTGTTCTCAATTTTCATTGATGGTATTACTGCGTCTCTTTCCTCTAATTTTCATCTTTATGCCGATGACTTGCAGATCTATGCGTCTTCCAGTTTGGATAATATTCACAATGCTTTTAATACCATAAATTTGGATTTGGAGAGAATTGCAGATTGGTCAGGCCGTTTTGGTCTTTTAGTTAACGCTGCCAAGTCTCAGGCTATTGTTATAGGTAGCCCACATTATATTTCAAGATTTGCAAATGTGTTGGTTCCTAGTTTGGTTCTGGATAACAATATTATTCCTTTATCTTCCAAAGTGACTAATCTGGGTATCATCATGGACCAAACTCTTTCGTGGAGCCCCTATATCAATGAAATCAGCCGTAAGATGTATGTATCGTTACATTCACTTCGCCGAATGCAAAAATTTTTACCCACCGCCACTAAAATTTTACTTGTACAATTACTTCTCTTTCCTCTTCTTGATTATTCCGATGTGGCTTGCCTTAACGTTACTGAAGAGTTGCTTGACAAATTAGAGCGTTTACAGAACCAGGGCATTCGCTTTGTTTTCGGTCTTCGCAAATTCGATCATGTTTCTGAGTTTCGTCGCCAATTGAATTGGCTCCCCATTCGCCTTAGACGTAATGTTCACACACTATCTCTCTTGTTTAATATCCATTTTAATCCTTCTTTTCCTCACTATCTTCATAAAAATTTCTCGTTCCGTGAGACGGATAGTCGCATGCGATCTCATAATAATCTTAAACTACTTATTCCTCCTTATTCTTCTGGGACTTATGGCTTGTCTTTTAGTGTTCGTTCTGCTCAGCTTTGGAATAACCTCCCACAAGATAGGAGATCTGCTCTGAACCTTAGTTCTTTTAAATCACTTATCAAAAGACTGTTATTCTGATGCATCTGACAATTGAGTGTACTTATAAATATGTAAGTTTATATATATATATATATATATATATATATAGTAAGTAAGTACACTCAATTGCCAGATGCATCAGAATTACAGTCTTTTGTCACATAAAAAGTATTGAGATGCAGTAAAATAAACAATAAATTTCTACATATCTAATTAAAGATAAACATACATAAATAACATATATATATATACATTCAGTCAGAAAAGTATCGGTATATGTATGTATGTGTATATGTTGTATGCATGGTTATTGTTAAAACAGGTATATATAGTTCCTTTTTTGTTGTTTTGACTTGTATTACTTTTTGTTTTTGGTAAGCAAGTTTTTATATTTTTTATTTTTAGATATCAATTTGCGAAAACCTTGAAAATGTGTTCCCAGATATTTGTTTGCACCCTTCCTAGTTAGATATGATGAACTGTTGGTTTTCCTATTAAAATAAAATAAAATATCAAGCACTGCAAATTTCATATATATGCTGATGATACACAGCTATATACATTCAGTCAGAAAAGTATCGGGAATGGATTATTTATTTATGGTTCCAAATTCAAATTTTTGTTTTTTTTGTTGTTGTTAGATTGGCACAACTGTTTTCCATTTTGGCGCGGAGTTTGAGTTGCATCTGTTGTTTACATTAAATACAGTGCTATTTTTAGTTATATCATATCTAGTGTGTATTGCTAATTTCATAATGGATAAAAACATCGAACAAAGAGTTTGTCTTAAATTTTGCATTGCCAATGGAATATCGTGTTCGGAGTCACTGAAAATGTTACAGAAGGCTTACGGTGAATCGACTTTATCAAAAACTCGTGCTTATGAGTGGTACAAAGCGTTCAAAAGCGGTCGAGATGTGATGGAAGATTTGCCTCGCTCTGGTAGGCCATCAACGTCTGCAACTGAAGCCACCGAACTTTCTGTATCTCACGAGTCGATCCGTACCATTTTAACTAATAATTTGGGTATGAAATATGTTGCCGCTCGGCTAGTCCCAAAAGACCTGAATTTTTTTCAAAAACTCAATCGCATGGGAGTCGCTGAGGACATGCTAGAACGAGTCAATTCCGACCCAACATTCATGAAATGCATTGTTACTGGTGACGAGACGTGGGTTTACGAGTTTGACATGCAAACTAGTCAACAAGCTTCGGAGTGGCGCCTTCCAACTGAACCGAAAACGAAAAAACCACGCCAAAGTCGTTCAAAAGTCAAAGTCATGTTGACTGTTTTCTTTGACTATCGCGGTGTTGTGCACTCGGAATTCTTGCCGGAAGGTCAAACGGTAAATAAGGAATATTATTTGAGTGTTATGCGGCGTTTAAGAGAGCAAATCCGACGAAAAAGGCCAGATTTGTGGAAAGAAAATTCTTGGATTTTGCACCATGATAATGCACCTTCGCACAAGGCCATCATTGTGAACGAATTTTTAACCAAACACTCAACAAATACCATCGAGCAACCACCATATTCACCAGATATGGCTCCAGCCGACTTTTTTCTTTTTCCTAAACTCAAATTACCACTTCGTGGCACCCGTTTTCAATCGGTAGAAGACATAAAAGAGAATTCGCGGCGAGAACTGACCTCAATTCCGGAAACAGCGTTTAAAAAATGTTTTGATGATTGGATTATTCGTTGGCGTAAGTGTATCGTTTCTAAAGGAGCATAATTATTTTGAAGGTGATAAAATAAATTTGGATGAATAACAAACAGTTTGTGTATTATTGATCTTTTCCTGCTACTTTCTTGACAGAGTAGTATGTGTTAACTTTTTGACAGCTACCGCCCAAAAAAAAAAAAAACAAAAAAAAAAAAAAGGTAATTGTTTTGCCTTTTTCAAGGTAATCAATCGACAGAATTCCTTTCGCATCCCAGAAGACACTGGCCATGACCTTTCCAGCAGACACAATCGACTTCGCTTTCTTTGGCTTCTACCCACTGTTTCGACTGCTCTTTTGTTTCTGGCGTGAAGTGGTGGACCCATGCCTCGTCCATAGTGATAAATCGCACAAAATCGGTCGAATCCCTCTTAAATCTGTCCAAACTTTACTGCGAAAGTCGTTTGCGCATTTGCTTTTGATCAGCATGCAGCAAATGCGGCACCCACCTTGCGCAGAGCTTTTGCATCCCCAATTCTTTATGCAAGATGTTTCGCACTCATTCTTCCGATATCCCCAGAGCCTCAGCTACTTCATGCACCTTCACTCTTCTATCATCCAACACGATATTGTGCACCTTTTCGATGGTTTCCGGTGTGGTGGCGGTTTTTAGCAGTCCTTCGCAGGGGTCATATATATATACTACTCTGTCAAGAAAGTAGCAGGAAAAGATCAATAATACACAAACTGTTTGTTATTCATCCAAATTTATTTTATCACCTTCAAAATATGCTCCTTTAGAAACGATACACTTACGCCAACGAATAATCCAATCATCAAAACATTTTTTAAACGCTGTTTCCGGAATTGAGGTCAGTTCTCGCCGCGAATTCTCTTTTATGTCTTCTACCGATTGAAAACGGGTGCCACGAAGTGGTAATTTGAGTTTAGGAAAAAGAAAAAAGTCGGCTGGAGCCATATCTGGTGAATATGGTGGTTGCTCGATGGTATTTGTTGAGTGTTTGGTTAAAAATTCGTTCACAATGATGGCCTTGTGCGAAGGTGCATTATCATGGTGCAAAATCCAAGAATTTTCTTTCCACAAATCTGGCCTTTTTCGTCGGATTTGCTCTCTTAAACGCCGCATAACACTCAAATAATATTCCTTATTTACCGTTTGACCTTCCGGCAAGAATTCCGAGTGCACAACACCGCGATAGTCAAAGAAAACAGTCAACATGACTTTGACTTTTGAACGACTTTGGCGTGGTTTTTTCGTTTTCGGTTCAGTTGGAAGGCGCCACTCCGAAGCTTGTTGACTAGTTTGCATGTCAAACTCGTAAACCCACGTCTCGTCACCAGTAACAATGCGTTTCATGAATGTTGGGTCGGAATTGACTCGTTCTAGCATGTCCTCAGCGACTCCCATGCGATTGAGTTTTTGAAAAAAATTCAGGTCTTTTGGGACTAGCCGAGCGGCAACATATTTCATACCCAAATTATTAGTTAAAATGGTACGGATCGACTCGTGAGATACAGAAAGTTCGGTGGCTTCAGTTGCAGACGTTGATGGCCTACCAGAGCGAGGCAAATCTTCCATCACATCTCGACCGCTTTTGAACGCTTTGTACCACTCATAAGCACGAGTTTTTGATAAAGTCGATTCACCGTAAGCCTTCTGTAACATTTTCAGTGACTCCGAACACGATATTCCATTGGCAATGCAAAATTTAAGACAAACTCTTTGTTCGATGTTTTTATCCATTATGAAATTAGCAATACACACTAGATATGATATAACTAAAAATAGCACTGTATTTAATGTAAAAAACAGATGCAACTCAAACTCCGCGCCAAAATGGAAAACAGTTGTGCCAATCTAACAACAACAAAAAAAACAAAAATTTTAATTTGGAACCATAAATAAATAATCCATTCCCGATACTTTTCTGACTGAATGTATTTAAAATTTGCTCCAGGAATTTAATTCATAAATAATATATTTTTAATAATTATTACAATTTCTCAACTTTATGCTATAATTTATTTACAAAGTTAACTTGCCAGGCTATTTTCAAAAGCACTTTTCACCTTGGACACTAATTTTCTACACCACCATGGACACTCTTTCCATTCTGTGCAAGGACATGAGCGAGCTGAAGAATATGTTTGCATCTAAGATGTCTTCATTTGAGGAGGCTCTCGGAAGTCAGAGCTCCCAGGATCACAATGCAGTCCTAGCTAGTGAGTACCACTCATTTAAAAGTCTCATATGGAAAGCCGTTTCTAAACTTAGCCAGCAGTTGGAATTGATACTTTCGGTGCTTGATGGCTTTGAAATGCGATCACGATCAAATATTTTGTTATTGCATGGTCTTGGAGAAGGCAAGGATGAAGATGTTAGTGCGGACCTCCAGAGGATTTGTCGTGAAAAGTTAAAAGTTGATGTAAATTCAAATTCCTTTGATGCTTGTTGGCGTATGGGCAAAATCTCCAAGACTGGTAAGCCTCGACCAGTTCTAATCCGCTGTGCAAATTCTTCTACTCGGCTGGCAATCTGGACTGCAAAGAAACTATTGAAGGGAAGTGGCTTGACGGTTTCTGAATTTCTCACGGCAACCCGACATGCAGTATTCGTGGAGGCGCGTAAGGCTTTGGGCGTGAATGGCTGTTGGACGAGTGACAGGAAGATTGTTGTTGTGACCGCCAAGAATGCAAGAAAGAAAATTACTACAATGGCGGAGCTGCATGCTATCACTGATGAGCTTGCTGCGGCTAACAGTAATGAGCCAGTGCGAGGCACACAACCCTCTTCCAGTGCCGTACCGCCAAATAATAAGTCTCGTCCTATTAGTGCTCGTTTACAAGCGAAATCAACGAAAAAATAACGCTGGGCTTGACCTTCAAAAATATATATCTACCTTGTTTTTTGTTTTAATAGTTTTTGTTTATTTTCAGGGTAGATAATTTGTAGCTTATTCAGTTCAATCAGTTTATGACATGATCCTTCAATGACAATTAATGTCATTGACAACTGTCATTCTTTTTTTTTTTTTAAGTTCGTGAGTCTTTTTAATTGTTAAATAGCATAAAGAGCCCACATATATAGGCTTACACTCTTATTGTTTAAAATTAATAATTATGTCTGGCAAGATAATTGTACCATTAATGTTATATTTTAGGAATTTTAATTAGTTTTATATACCTTAAATTTATTTTTATTATTTAGGATATTTTATTTATTTATTGTTACACTCTATGGCTGATGTATTCGGTAACAGTTCTGGAGATGATTATTTTTCTCTTTCCTCTTCCTCGGACAGCCTCCTCAGTGCTGACGATTTTGAGCGATCTTTAGGCGATAATTTGAACGCTACTTTTTCTTCTTTCTCCAAGAACTTTAATGTTGTACACATAAATGCACAAAGCGTACCTGAACATTACTCCGACTTATTGTCGATATTTTCTAATTCTTCCGTTCACGCAATTCTCATTTCGAAAAGCTTTCTGAAACCTTCTCTTCCTTCAACTATGTATCCCCTTCCGGGATTTAAACTATTTAGAAATGATCGAATTTACGAAACCGTCACTAATGGTGTCACTAAAATGGTAAGATGTGGTGGAGTCGCTATTTATTTACGAGGTGATATACCATGCCAAAATTTATCTCAATCTCCTTCTGCATATGAAAACCCTGAACACCTTTTTCTAGAAATTTCTCTTTCTCATACTAAAATTTTTCTTGGTGTATATTATAGCCCTTCTCTTCACATAAATTACTTTTCCTCTTTTGAGCTTCTTTTGTCGGATTATCGTAGTCGTTTCGAACACATTATTATAATGGGGGATTTTAATACTTGTCTTATTAAAAATTATTCAAGATCAAGATCTCTTCTTTCTCTTCTTCATTCTTTAAATTTACACTGCCTTCCTCTTAGCGCTACACATTTTCCACATAATGGTCCGCCATCTTTTCTTGATCTTATTATTACTTCTTCCCCGGATCTTGTTGTTGTTCATGGCCAATTTAATGCAGTGTGTTTTTCTGCTCATGACCTTCTTTATGCGTCTTTTAAGTTGCGTGCTCCTAAACGTAGACACAAAGTTATTTTCCGTCGTGATTTCACGGCAATTAATGAACAGTTATTTTTAACTGATTTTAATAATGCGGACTGGAGCACTGTTTTAATGGCTCCAGACGTAGATTCAAAGGTCTCTAAATTCAACGAAATCTTATTATCACTTTTCGATAAACATGCTCCTCTTCATCCTGTTCGCATTAAACATAACCCTGCTCCTTGGCTCACACCCGAAATCAGGAAGTGCATGGCCAGAAGAGATAAAGCTAAACTAAAATTACGTCAGTGCCCATCTGCTGAGAACCATTCTGCTTATGTTTTTCTTCGTAACGTTTGCAATAAAAAATGTAGGGATGCTAAGCGCAAATATATTCATTCTAATGTGGAAAACTGTCCCCCTGGTAAATTGTGGAAGTTTTTGAAGGGTTTGGGTTTTGGTAAGCAGGGGCCTGAGGAGAGTTTTGATATGGACGTAAATGAATTAAATAGGCACTTTTGTTCTTCTTCTAAGAATTGTTCGTCATTTACGAAACAGGCAACGCTTGCTAGTCTGGCTGTTCAACCTTCTTGTGATTTCCCCTCTTTCTGTATAAGTGAGATTACCACTGACGATGCAATAAAATTAATTGAGTCCATTAATTCAAGGGCAGTAGGTGATGACGCTATATCCCTTGATATGATTAAACCGATAGCGGAATTGATTGCCCCTTATATTGTAAACATCTTAAACTGTTCCATATCGTCGGGCATCTTTCCCACTAATTGGAAACTCGCTCACATAATTCCTCTTCCTAAAAGAAATTCGCCTTCATGTCCTTCTCATTTGCGTCCTATTTCAATTCTGTCTGTGCTGTCAAAAATCTTGGAATATCATGTCCATCAACAATTAAGTGCACACTTATCACGCTATAATATTTTAAGTTCTTTTCAATCAGGTTTTAAATGTGGCCATAGTACTACGACAGCTCTTGTAAAAATTACGGATGACATCCGTTTTAATATTGAAAATAAAAAGCTTACCGTACTTGTTCATCTTGATTTCACAAGTGCTTTTAATACTGTCGATTTCGATATTTTGGTTGAAATTTTACGTACTTTAAATTTTTCCTCAAATGCCCTCTGTTGGTTTTCGTCTTACCTTACTGGTCGTAAACAACGTATAAAATTGAATGATTGCTTCTCAGATTGGTGTGATCTAGTAGCTGGTGTTCCGCAGGGTGGCATTCTTTCTCCGGTTCTGTTCTCAATATTCGTTGATGGTATTACTGCGTCTCTTTCCTCTAATTTTCATCTTTATGCCGATGACTTACAGATCTATGCCTCTGCTAGTTTGGATGATATTAATGATGCTTTTAGTACCATTAATTCGGATTTGGAGAGGATTGCAGATTGGTCAAGCCGTTTTGGTCTTTTAGTTAATGCTGCCAAGTCACAGGCCATTGTTATTGGTAATCCGCATTATATTTCGAAATTGGAAAATGTGATGGTTCCTAGCTTAGTTCTGAATAACAATATTATTCCTTTATCTCCCAAAGTGACTAATCTGGGTATCATCATTGACCAGACTCTCTCGTGGATTCCCTATATCAATGAAATCAGCCGTAAGATGTATGTGTCGTTACATTCACTTCGCCGAATGCAAAAATTTTTACCCGTCGTCACTAAAGCTGTGCTTGTTCAGTCGCTTCTCTTTCCTCTTCTAGATTATTCCGATGTTGCTTGTTTGAACATTACTGAGGAATTGCTTGACAAGTTAGAGCGTTTACAAAACCAGGGCATTCGCTTTGTTTTCGGTCTCCGCAAGTTCGATCATGTTTCTGAGTTTCGTCGCCAATTGAATTGGCTCCCAATTCGCCTTAGACGTAATGTTCACACACTATCTCTCTTGTTTAATGTCCTTTTTAATCCTTCTTTACCCCACTATCTTCATGATAATTTCTCGTTCCGTGAGACGGATAGTCGTTTGCGGTCTCATAACGATGCCAAATTACTTATTCCTCCTTATTCCTCTCGAACTTATGGTTTATCTTTTAGTGTACGTTCTGCTCAGCTTTGGAATGATCTTCCCCAAGATACGAGATCAGCCCTTAACCTTAGTTCTTTTAAAACACTAATCAAAAGACTGTATTCTGATGCATCGAACATTTGAGTGTACTTATATTTATGTAAGTTTATATATATTTTATTTATGTATGTTTATCATTAATTAGTTTGTAATTAATAGATTGTTGTAACGCATCCTCAATGCTTTTAATCTGCGCTGCCTCTTTGACTATGGATTTTCCTTTTTATTTTGGTTGACTGGAAGAAATCCCGATTGGGATAAGTCCGCCATTGTACATACTTTACTTATACATACTTTTATATTCAATAACTGTCCTTATTTTGTTATATTTATTTTTATGTGCAATAAAGAGTTTACAAACAAACAAACAAACAATTACTGCGCAATATTACTCCAACCTTCTTGACCAGCTGGATGCTAAAATTCGCGAGAAAAGGCCTGTATTGGCAAAGAAAAAAATCATCTTTCATCAGGACAATGCACCCGTACACAAATGTGTTGGCGACGGGAAAACTCCGTGATTTGGGGTATGATTTTCTCGACCATCCCCACTATTCTCTGGATTTGGCTCCCTCATACTTTCATCTATCCCCAAACTTGAAAAAATTCGTCTCTGGGAAACGTTTTTCGTCCAATGAAGAAGTTCAAGAGGCAGTAGATGGGGTTTTTACGGGCTCCCAGATTCTTACTTCCGAGAAGGAATTCTGATGTTAGAGAAACGCTGGACCAAGTATGTTGAAGTCAACGGAGAATATGTAGAGAAATAAAATAACTTTTTTCATAGAAATCGTAGTTTTTCATTGTCAGGCCGGGAATTTTTCACCCTGCTCTCGTATGTATGTGTAATTTATTCTCGTTGCAAATCTATGTTAAGTAAATCAGTTGCCGGACGATTAGGTGCTGGCATACCATAATGACTAAGTGGTAAATTTGAAATTAAAATACATAAATCTTCAATCAACACCGATTCTTAATTTATATATTTTTCCCATAAAGTCTATGAATGTGTTGGATAACATGTTGTCAAAATTATTGCTTTTTGGACAATATTTTTTTCAGTTAAGTATACTCGTTGACCATTTTCGAGATGTACTGCAAGATGCTGGACAGCAGGATCTCTTTCGTGTATGGGAAAACTAAAGATATGCCAGATAGCCTCGTTACTACTAATATATCTAAATTGGCTCCCCATCCGTAACCGTAGAAATCTTCACATTTTATGTCAGCTCTATACCATTCTCAATAATCAGCTTGCCCCAGACTATCTTAAAAAAGACTTCCAACTATTAAGTTCTACTCACGAAAAAATCCTTCGTTCTTCAAATAAGTTAACTCTTGCTATCCCTTTTCACCGTACAGGTATTGCCTCCAATTCTTTCGCCGTTATGGCTGTTAGGCTCTGGAATTCACTTCCCGAGTCCATCAGGACATCCCCAAGTCGTTCTAGTTTCAAATCGCGGGTAAACGGGTTTTTCCTGAGTCGCGAGGGTATTTAATATCGCCTTTTCACTCATTTCGGTAATCGCTGCACCTATTTATTTATGTATATTGTTAATCTATTGTAGTTTTTATGTATGTATATTGTTTATCTATTGTATTTTTTATGTATGTATATTATAATTATTTTATTTTATATTTTGTGTAGGTATAAATATATTTATTTAGTTTAACCCCACATGAAGTTCTCTGTAAGACCCAATGGTTGACTGGTAGATAATGCTTCTAGCATTAAGTCCGCCAATTGTGCTGGACATTTCCTTTTTGAATGCTGAGGGCGCCACCGGACTAATGTGTGGTAGAAAGTATCAGTTTTAGCCACCGAGAGAAAAAGTGGCGCTAGTCTAGTCTGCTTCAAGCGCGCTCGCAATCACCATCGAAACTATTAATAAATTTTGTTTTAAGTGATTTTGGAGAGAGTTGTGTGTGTGGTATATCTTCAATTACCCGGGGGCCTCCGTGAGGAACTGGGAAATCTGCCGTGCAGAGGAAAGGTGAGTCGTACCCAAATTTCATTGGGGATTTGTCCAATCGTAAATAAATACAAGACAGATAAATCTCCAGTAGATTATTCAGTAAAAAAGGATTTAGTGGTTCCAGCATTACCTAAAATACAATTATTTCAATTTGACGGTCGAATTTAAAATTGGACAACCTTTTATGACACGTTTGTATCATTAGTTCATAATCGAAACTTTACTGACATTGATAAATTTCATTATTTACTGTCATGCGTTAAAGGTTCAGCTTTAAATATAGTTAAACAACTACCTATTACATCTGCTAATTACGCGGTCGTTTGGCAAAGTTTAATCGACAAATATCACGATAACAGAACTCTGGCGTTTAGGTGCTTTGATAAAATGCTTAACTTTACGCCGCTCACTAGAGACACGACGGCTAATCTCACATTATTTATTGAAACTTTTGACCATTCATTAAAAGCTATTCAAGCGTTAAATATAAAAAACCTGAATGATTTTTTAATTTGTCATTTAGCATTACAAAGACTAGACCCTCACACAAGAAAATTATTTGAGGAAAGTAGGGATCAAAATTCTTTACCTACATTCTCCGAACTTATTGATTTCGTAAACAAATAAGTAAAAGTTCTAGAACATACACTTTCTAGCACCTCTGTAATACCTTAACCTACCAATATGCATAAAAGTGCCGTGTGGTTCCCGGCACCAATAAAAATAAAAAGAATAGGACCACTCCATCTCTCTCCCATGGATGTCGTAAAAGGCGACTAAGGGATAGGCTTACAAACTTGGGATTCTTTTTTAGGCGACAGGCTAGCAACCTGCCACTATTTGAATCTCAATTCTATCATTAAGCCAAATAGCTGAACGTGGCCTTTCAGTCTTTCCAAGACTGTTGGTTCTGTCTACCCCGTAAGGGATATAGACGTGATGATATGTATGTATGTATGTATGTAGTAATTATGTAAATAAGACATCGTCTTCAAGGTCAGTACTTACGACTTCACGAGTTCAAAATCGTAACAATCGTAAAAATAATAACTCTAATATAAACATGACTTGTCCAAATTGTAATCAAAGTCATATGATATATCGATGTGATCAATTTTGTAAATTGTCCGTCGATGATCGCAAGGACCGTGTCCGTTCATTGAAGCTCTACACTAATTGTCTTAAACCCGTAAAAGTACAATCACTTGCGGAGTGTGTGCTTTGTCGCATCATTATTTATTGCATAAGATACAGGTAAAGCAGAACGTACAATCGCAGCGGCCGTGCCGCCAAGTACTTCGTCCGCGCAACCGTCTCCGTCACACACACAGCAAGCGCTCGTTTCTTCTCACTCCGTGAGTGACCGAACGATTCATCACGCACTACATTGTGTAGATGAAAATAAATACGGGGTAGTCTTAGGAACTACACTTACGCACATCACTGATATTGATGGGCAATATCAAAACTGCCGTGCAGTCTTAGATTCCGGAGCTCAAAGTTCATTCATCACTACAGAGTCTTCGATCAACTATAAACAACTAGATAAACAGTTCCGAGCAAAATAAAACAAAATATCGTCCTCACCTCAATACGTAATTATTATTACGCATATTACTTCGACTATTTGACAAAGTCCTATGTCCAAAAACAAGTGTATTGAAAATTGAACATTTAATGTTTTATAATAAGGCACGCAATCCTTAAAAAACGTAGTTTGGTGTGACATGGTATTAACTCAATGTTTCATTTAGAACAAAGAGGCTAGTGGAGTGACTTTGTTATTTTAAAATGTTTACCTTCACACACTTTAACATTTTGATACGAAATGCGTTGCAATTGGGGCGTGTTGGTCCCGACATTAATGTATGGGAGTGAAAGTTGGGTATGGCAAAAGAAGCATGAAAGCAGAATAAATGCAGTGGAAATGAGAGCGTTAAGGAGTATGATGGGTGTGAAATTGAGTGACAGGATAAGGAACAGCGTGATAAGGGAATGTTGTGATGTGAAAGAAGATGTAGTTACAGGAATAGAAAAGGGTATGTTAAGATGGTTCGGTCATGTGGAGAGGATGAATGAAAGCAGGTTGACTAAGCAGATATACAAGGAGAGTGTGGAGGGAAAGGTCGGAGTGGGAAGACCTAGACGAACGTATCTTGATCAAATTAAGGACGTCCTGGTAAAGGGTCAGGTCAAAAGTACCCGAAACCGCCGAGCTTGTATGAAGAGAGTTATGAATGTGGACGAAGCGAAAGAAGTATGCAGAGATCGTGGCAAGTGGAAAGAGGTAGTCTCTGCCTACCCCTCCGGGAAAGAGGCGTGATTTTATGTATGTATGTATGTATGCGTTGCAATAAAAATTGTCTATTGGATGTTAGAAGGAGTTTTGTGTTTAAAGAACTTTATTTCCTCATAAAGAATTAACAATTCACTTACTGAGAAACTAACAATGTACATCATAATTATAGCAAGACAGCGAGCGTATATAAAACAAAAATTAAAATAAGGAACCATGTAGGGTAGGAGTCACAAAAATCTGCGTCGACTGCTAGTTGCGCGTCGGGCAACCACGGATCTAAAGTTCACAGAGCGCAATCTGGATGTGGCATAATAGTATCAATGGTATTATAGTAAATTATTTTGCATCTGTTTTTATTAAGATTTTGTGATTAATTCCTATTAAATAATTCGTAATGTTCTATATAATATTATTGTTTATTAATTAATGTTTTTTTTTTTTTTTTTTTTTTTTTTTTTAATTCTACCTGTTGTAGGTTTTTAATGCATTACTTCTAATATGTATTGTTTTAAGAGTTTCTTAAAACTGATTAGTGATTTTGCGTCTTTAATTTCAACAGGTAATTTATTATACATTTTTACACCTTCGAATTCGATATTTTTTTTGCCATAATTAGTCCTTGGAGTGCGAGATATTAAATGATTTGCACTACGAAGTTTCATTTTTTGTAGTCGTCCCTTTTTCTGAAAAGATAATGTCGTATGAATCAGCTTGTTTAAAATTTTATGAATTAGTATACACGTATAATAAGTATATGTTTGTTTAATTGTCATAATTTTTGTCTCCTCATAGATTTTTTTAGATGGCGTACGATATTTGTAATGAAATAAGGATTTTATTAATTTATTTTGAGCAATTTGTAGGATTTCCAAGTTACATTTAGCTGCGGTTCCCCAAATTTCTATCAAATAGTCTATGTGTGGTTTAATTAATGAATTGTAAATAATATATTTTACTTTTCGGGGAAGGCATTTTGCAATATTTCGTACAATACCTGTCAAGGATGTCAGTTTAGTTTTAATTCTGTCTATGTGCTTTTTCCAGTTTAATTGGTGATCGATAACAAGGCCTAGATACTTTTCTTGAAATTTTTGTTTGATTATTTCGTTATTTATCCTAATGTCTGCAATGTCGTTAATTCGTTTATTTTTTGCGGCGAATATGATAAAATTTGTTTTTGTTGCATTAATTGTGAGTAAATTTGAGAAAAACCAGTTGTTAAGTAGATTTAAGTCGTTTTGCGCGTTAGACATAATAGTTTTAATAGAGTGACCAAAGTAAAATAAACTTGTATCATCTGCATATAAGGTGATATCAGCTGTTAGACCTATATGTTGTATATTATTAATATAAATTAGAAATAAGAGCGGACCCAAAATAGAGCCCTGAGGAACGCCAAAGGTAATTGGATTAGGAAAACTTTGATGTGGACCAATTTTAACAATTTGTTTGCGGTTTTGGAAATATGACTTTAAAATCTCATGAGCCTTGCCAATGATACCGATGTCCAAAAGTTTTTCAAGAAGAATTTTATGAGAAATAGTATCGAATGCTTTTTTAAGGTCAATAAAAACACCAAGTATGATTTGTTTTTCGTCTATCTTGTTTCTTATTTTGGTTACGATATCGATTGATGCGGAAAGGGTATTTGACTTACTCCTAAAACCGTACTGCTTTTTATACAAAATTTGGTTGTCATTGAGATATTTTTCAATTCGATAATAAATTACCTTTTCAAAGATTTTTGAGATCACCGGCAAGACAGAGATAGGACGGTAATTACATGGATTAGTCTTGTCTCCCGATTTATGTATTGGTGTCACTTTAGCTATTTTTAGACTGTCGGGAAAAACTCCCTGGTTTAGACATTTATTTATACAATTTGTTAATGGAGTGACTATAAGTTTCAGTATACATTTTATGGATTTCGTACTGATACCATCAAAACCACAGCTTGTATTAGCATCCAGTTGGTCTACGATCTTAGTGATTTCATCCGTGGTTGCTGGCTCGAAGTAGGACAAACTTGTTAAATCCGCTGCTTTGGGTGTTAGCGATAAGCGGTCTCGGCTTGTCATTAGCGTATTTGGGATTTTACTTGCTAATATAGAGCCAATAGTTGAAAAATAATTATTAAAGCACTCACAAATTTCTTTTTCGTCTGTAATAGTTGTATTTGAATCCGTGACTAGTTTACTTGGGCCAACCGTGTCTTTTATTTTGTTGCATGATAGGTTATTGATCGCCTTCCACATTTTTTTCGGCTTCTTCATATGTTTCTTAAAATAATCAACATAGTAAGTTCTTTTAGTTTTCTGTATTGTATCATAAACTCTTTTTCTATATTCTTTAAATTTTGCTTCTAAATTTTTATTTGTTTTATTATTTTTATAATATTGCCATAATGTGTTCCGCGTATTTATATCATATATTATATCTTTGTTTATCCAATCTTGGCGTGGTAGATTCAATACTTTTGATTTGCTAATTCTGCTCTTTGCTGTGCAGTTTAGTATCATTTGTTCCAGGGTATTATAGTCATGTAAATTTGTTCCATCGGTGTTGTTAAGGGAGTGTTCTACCAATTCATATAGTTTGCCATAATCTGTTGTTGTGTAGCTGACTTTGTTAACAGGTGCAGGTTGGTGATTTTCAATTTCTATGTATATTTGTTTATGATCGGACATAGAAGTATCAATAATATTGAAGTTGATATTGGTATCTTTTAAATTGGAGCAGACATGATCCAAAATAGATTTTCTGGATTCTGTCTCTCGGGTACAGTATTTTTTACAAATTTTATTCACAATTTTGAAATCGTTTTCTTTTACCGTATCCTTATATTTTCTAGTTTCTTTGTCATTCACCAGCAAGTCGAAATTGAAATCGCCAAATACAATTGCTCTCTTTTTATTTTGTAGCTGCATAGCGTAAGTTTCAAGAAAACTATCCACCTTTTTCCTATTGGGATTGTACACTGCGCCAATATCAAGACTTTTCTTTTCCAAATGAACCCAGAGATAGTGGACGTCGTCATCAATGCAATGTTCCTCGATAAGGTTATGCTTCAGATCATTATGAACGAAGATTGAGATTCCGCCTCCTTTTCGGTATTGCCTATGGTTACCATAGTGGGTGTAGTTTGGAAGTTGTAACATTTGGTGATCACTTTCATTTTTTATCCAAGTTTCTGATACTACAATAATGTGGGGTTTGATTGAGAAAACAATACATCTAAGTTCGTCAAATTTACCTGCCTTAACGAGACTACAGGCATTCATATAAAGACATTTAAGAGACTTTTTCGCGCTCGTGACATCGTTACAGGTACTGGCTATTCTATGTGTTATTTTACCGGTTGAAATAGTTAGTTTTTTGCAACATTTAAGTTCTTTTCCTGTTTTTCTTCTGATGATTTAATAATTTTTGGTATACCCTTTATGTATTTTATAACCAACTTCGTTTCTCCATTATTAGTTCGTTTTTCGAGCTCCATCTTGAGATTCTGCATGAACTTCCTTTGGTTTGGTGTTTGATCTGAGAATATTTTGATGTGGTTGTTAGCAAATTCAGCGTTGTTTTTATTACGTAATAAACATCTGACTGTTTCTTCTGATGCAAAGCATACTTTAACTGATCGAGTACGATCAGGGTGAAATTTCCCAAGGCGGATGACTTTGAGAGGCTCAGGACATTCATTGTATATTGTTTTAGTTATTTTGATAACCTCGTTGTTATTATAGGCATATCTATCAGTAGTTTTACTCGCTTCAGGTATTCCCACAATGACAATATTTTTAGACCGTATTTTGCGTTCATTGATTTCATTTATAATATCCTCACTGCTTTGGTGTGTTTCAGTCGTAGGGAGTGGTAATGGTGAAGTATATTTAAGATTATTTATTTCGGATTCTAGAAGTTCTATTTTTCTCGTGATATTTTCACTCGTGATCTGTAGACTGTTGACTTTAATTTTTGTGTTATTTTGTTCTAAAATTATATTTTCTAAGGTATTGCCAATTCCATTTACTTGACTTTTAATAGCAGTAACGTCTTCACTGAGTTTAATGATGTTTTCAATTTGGGAGCTGCTACTTGCCTTTATAATTGCCATCATTTCAAACATTTGTTTTTTTAAATCGGATAACTCTGTTTTTATCCAAGCATTGTCATCGGTGTCTTTCCGTTTATTACGATGGGTGATATTGGTAGGGGTGTCGCAAGCGCACGCAATATTCATTTCTGACAAATTTGGCTGAGAGCCACAAAGTCTTAAATTACTGCCACTGCCACATCCAGTCGGTGATCGTTGGACGCTCATTTTATATCTATGGTTTTGATTACTCACGCGTCATCGACTCCGGACGGCACTTATCACTCGGAAATAATTGGTCACAAAACACACTTAAATATTTAAAGGAAATGAGATTTGTTTACTCCGTATTTAGGTTTGAAATTGGTTGTTAGTAATTTTGCAATAATTTAAATAAAGCGACACGTCTGTCTCATACGCTCGCTCGAACATGAGTTTTTTTGGGTGTATGAGTGTTTGAATGTCTGTGATTATGTGTCGATTTGGATGTAAGTAGTTTATTTTTTACCTTAAAGGTAGTTTTTTTGTTTTTTGTCGACTTCTGTGGCCTAATGATCATCTTGCCTGACTGCCAAGTCGGAGGTCTCGGGTTCGATCCCGATTAAAAAACTCTTCACCTCGGTCTCTCGCTATCATAGAAATCCATTCATTCCTTATTATGGCGTTCTGCGGAAAACTGAAATACACGTAAATTGTATGTTATTCTGTAAGGTTTTACTTGCGACTTCGTTGGCATGTGATTAGAATTTACTAGATAGTCGTGTAATTGATGTAGTATCACCCCCTTACCAAATTTTACTTAATCGTTTTAACAGGTACCATTTTCAGCTAACATTACATATTTCCATTCACCTCATTAAATAATTAATCAACCGAATTAGTATCAAAATAAAAAATCATAAAATATAAAACAAAGCGACTCCACAACTTTATGTTCCTAGGCGAGCATCATGAAGCGCGGCGACAAAACTATATTTGTTTCGTTTACTTTTTTATATTTGTTGACCGCAAGAAAGAGATAGGCGCGGATAGTGCTAAATGCCGAGTACCGTTAAGTTTTAAATATTTAATAAAATGATTTGATAGAAAATCAACAGCTAACGTATACTATTAAGTGCGATTACTTTAAAACTGAATTGAACTTAAATGAAATAGGAAACGCCATCCTTTTTGAGCGCAATTCTTGGACAATTTTTACACTTTTTAACAGAGCACTTCGTCATTGTGCGACGTTGTCACTCGTGGACGGACGAAGCGAGACTAGCCGAGAACTTTACTCACTTGAGCGTTGAGTAGAGTTTTGCCGCGGACACTTTTTTAGCGGGATTGTGAGTCTAGTTGTTTATAGTACGTCAATGTACAGAGTGCGCTCAGAGGTTAGGTTTGCCGCGTAAAAGATGCCCATTTACTATTAATGGTTTAGGCGGGAACATAGTGAAAAATCAAGGGATGATTTCATGCACAATAAAACCAAAACATTCAGACGGTCCTACATTTAACGTCAACTTAATCGTAGTATCCAAGGTCTCATCTGATATGCCTAATTCCTAAACATGTAATTAATGAATATAATTCCTATCAACTAGCAGACACATTTTTTACAAAAAATCGCGAATTGATATTTTATTGGGTAATGACATTGTGCCAGATCTTATCACGGGTAAGCCGATATTAATAAATTCTAACATTCCAAGCGTAATTGAGACTGTTTTTGGTTGTGTTGTAAGTGGTAAATTATTCCCACACAGAGAGAATAATTCCCAAAATTTTCATTTATCTGTCTCACATAATGAGGAATGTTCATTAGATAAAATATTGCATAAGTTTTGGGAACTGGAGGAAGTGCCGTGCACACCTGTCGTTAGTGCTATGGACCAACTTGCTGAGAATATTTTTGTTAATAATCATTTTCGAGAATCGAACGGGCAGTATGTCGTACCACTACCCTAACCGAGCCCGCGCCACTGGGTGATTCCCGCGCCGCGGCCGAACGTAGGTTATTATATACCGAGCGTAAACTTGCGCGTACTCCTGAGTTACATCAGAAATTTATGCGTGATATTCCTAGCAAATATATTATTCCACATCATAGTATTTTACGTCCAAGTAGCGCGTCAACTCCATTACGTGTCGTGTTCGATGGATCAGCCAAAAGTAGCAACAACGTTTCGTTAAACGATAATTTATTGATTGGTCTGAAGTTGTATCCTGACATTACTGCTATCATATTAAAATTCCGTTTTTTTTAATATTGTTTAGTAAGTGATGTTTGCAAAATGTACCGAGCTATATTATTAAGAAAGGAAGATAGATGTTATCAGCGTATTTTGTACCGGTATTCGTCTAACGATCCCATAAACTTATATGAATTAAAAACGATTACATACGGACTTAGCTGTTCACCCTTTTTGGCGATCCGCACACTGCACTAATTGGCTGAAGATGAAGGGAAACGTTTTCCACTCGCTGCTCTAGTTTTACGTGAATGTGTATACATGGATGACATTTTGTATTCTTGTGAGTCTTATGATAAAGCGTGTTTAGTTCAAGACCAACTAATAGGTATTTTTGAAAGCACAAATTTTACTTTAAAAAAGTGGATGAGTAACTGTAAGGATTTACTGTTGAGAGTTCCTGAAGAGAATAGGGAAGGTTCTGTAACATTTATCAAAGATGATATCGATAGTAGTATCAAAGTATCGGGTCTAAAATGGATTCCCACTTAAGATTGTTTTATTTTTTCAGTTAATAAGACAGACAGCGTTTCTACTAAGCGATCCGTTCTGAAGTTATTAGCGTCTATATATGACCCCGTGGGTTTTATCTCGCCATGCACTTTCTTAGCTAAATTAATAATGCAGGATATTGTGGATTGGCAATATTTTCAATTAATCTCGTAGATTTCTTGTTAACCAATGTTTTATTTATTCACTTGTTGCATTACACTTTACAAAAGAAAACAGAGAGAGCAGAGACAAGGAAGGTAGCGCACCTAGTGGCGGAAAAAGGAAATATGTACGTTTACAAAGACAGTTGGTAACGAAATGTTTATAGATACACCTATGAACCACTTTATAAATTTATAATCATTCAACACTCCCACCTAAATTTATAAGGTAGACATATAACAATCACTTCGCTCTCAACTAAATGTTTTTCCTTTTTTATTTTTATTTTTTAATAAACATTCTAACTAACATGAGGTTAGTTACAAATAACTCCTAATACATAACTATAATCTATTTTACTCTTAACTTACATACATCTTTTATTCCAAGTTTATAGAAAGTTAAATATTAGGCACACTAAACATTTCTCATAATCTTATCTCTAATTGAATTAAATTTATTTGCCGGCAATGCTTTGGTTAGGAAATCAGCTAATTGATTTGAACTCTCAACATATTTGATATTGACAATTTTCTTCGTAACACTCTCTCTGATAAAGTTGTATCTTATATCTATATGTTTACTTCTTCTGTGGAACACGGGGTTGTTTATCAATTTAATTGCACTCTGATTGTCAACATTTAAAGTTATTGAGCCTTGTGGCTCCCCAACATCACAAAGAAATTGCCTAAGCCATAAAATTTCTTTAGCGGCTTCGCTAGCAGCCATGTACTCTGACTATGTTGTGGATAATGCCACAGTATTTTGTTTACGGCTAGACCAAGTGACAGGACCTCCATTCATTAAAAATATATAACCTGTATTAGATTTTCTGGTGTCCATATCACCTGCAAAGTCAGAGTCGGAGTAACCGACTAATTCAATATTACCTTGATAAACAATGCACATATCTTTCGAATTAATTAAATAACGTAGGATTCTTTTCACAGCCGTAACATGTGAAGGACCTGGACTATTGACATACCTGCTAACAACATTAACAGCATATGCTATGTCAGGTCTAGATATTGATGACAAGAATAACAATGCTCCTACCGCTTCTCTATATGGGAAACTAATAGGTTCATCACTAACTGTATTTTTAGATAACTTTACATTTACGTCAGCGGTAGTACTACTACTCTTAGCATCTGACAAATTAAATTTATTTATTATTGTTTTAATATACTGGCTTTGACTTATGCTAATATAATCTTTCCCTTTATCTATTTCCATTCCAATAAATGAATTACAGTCTACAGTCTTAATCTCAAATGTTTGCATAAATATTTTTATTATTTCAGATAAAACAACTTTACTTTTAGCCAGTAATAATCCATCATCAACATAAAGAATTAATATTACTTTGACATCTTTAAAATATCCTACAAATACACAATTATCAGATGGACATGGTTTAAAACCATAAACAGATAAAAAGGAGCAAAATTTTTCATTCCAACATCTCGATGATTGCTTAAGGCCATATATGGATTTAACTAACTTACATACCTTTGAAGACTGTGTTTCCAAACCCTCAGGCACCTCCATGTAAATGTCCTCAGAGAGCTTACCATACAGGAAGGCTGTCTTCACATCAAATTGCTCGATTTGCAGTTCATCTCTTGCAGCAATGCTCAGCAGCAACCTGATGGAATCGTACCTGCTAGTGGGGGAAAAAATTTCATTATAGTCTTCGCCCTTGACTTATGTGAATCCTCGTGCACACAGTCGAGCTTTGAATCGTACTATTTCTCCATCTCTATTCTTCTTTATAGTGAACACCCATTTACAAGAAACAGGCTTCTTTTCCGTTCGATCAGTTAGTATCCAAGTTTGATTTTCTTCATGTGACTGAAGTTCTTCAACTATAGCTTTCTTCCATAGATGACAATTTGGACTATTCATCGCTTCTTCATAAGTGTTAGGTATTTCCAACTCTGTGAAATTTACTTCCCAGTTTTTATTCCGACGTGGACGTAACGTGATGTTTCTCTGTTCTTCCTGTTCCAAACATATATCTCCTCGAGGTATATAAGTTTCATCTGGGTCTTCTAAACTCTTCATGCTATCATCAGAACTGATTTCTTCAGGTACGTTGCTTTCTTGAAACTCATCCTGTGGGGTAGACCTTGTAGAATGATCTTGTTCTCTTTCTTGTGAAGCTGTTATTTCTACAAAACTTTGTTTTTCTTCTGGTATACTGTATTCATCAAACGTCACGTCCCGCGATACTGTAATCTTCCTAGTATTTTGATCAAACATCTTGTAGTTCTCATGATCATATCCAACTAGCAACATCTTCACGCTTTTCTTGGCAAGTTTCTTTCGCTTTTCTTTTGGTACATGTACATAACCAATGGATCCAAATATTCTGATGTATTGCAAGTTAGGTTTCACTCCATGCTACAGTTCAAATGATGTAACATTTCCTGTCTGGCTTGATGTATTTCTATTTAACAAATATATTGCACAGTTGACAGCTTCTGCCCACATGTTTAAGGGAATGTTCTTTGCATATAACATTGTTCTTGCAGTGTCCATGATTGAACGCATCTCTCTCTCTGCTCTTCCGTTCTGTTGTGGGGTATATGGAGCAGTACGTTCATGCATTATTCTCTTATTCTCCAGAAATGATGTAAATTCTTGGTTCACATATTCACAACCATTATCTGTATGTAGTATGTGCAAATCACGTTGAAATTTGTTTTTCACAATTGCATTATACTTCAGAAAATATTGAAATACCTCGCTCTTATGCTTCATAAAGTAAACATGGCGATAGCTTGTAGCTCCATCTTTAAATAAAACAAAGTATTTCATACCTGACACAGAAAGTTCTTCCATAGGGCCACAAACATCACTGTACACAATTTCACCAGGCTGTGTTGGACCTCGGGTTGATTTAAAGAAAGGGCGTCTCTTGCTTGCTTTCCATACTGGCATGCTTCACAAATAAAATCCTGATTTCCACTCAATGTAACAGGAATCACACCATTCTTACACATATTCTGAAGTTCCTTGACATTTAAATGTCCCAATCTTTCATGCCAAACTTTTATATCTGTTTGTACAATATTACAACTTTCTTGTTTGATTGTTTTGACATCTAACTCATATAGGTTATTCTCTGTTAGATGTGCCATCATAACAATAACATTATTTTTCATAATCATTGCCTTTTCATTATTCTTCATTATCATATATCCTTTTCTCGTGGCAGCACCTTCGGAAAACAAATTTCTTCTCAAATCAGGTACATATAAAACATTCTCAAGTATACACCTCTCCCATGAACCATTAACTTTTTTGTCTATCAGTATAGTTCCTTCGCCACATATTTTAATATTCTGTTTGTTACCCAATTTAACAGAATTGTTTTCTTGAGACTCGTTAAACTCGCAGAAGTGGTCCCGCTTGAACGTCATATGCATTGAGGCTCCACTATCAAGAATCCATGCCTCTTCATCATGTTCCTTCAGTGCAGCACTGAATGCCAACATATTGTTGGGTTTCTTATCATGCTTTGTCTTTGGCTGCCTGCAATCTTTAGCGAAGTGGCCTCTTTTGTTACAATTATAGCACTTGATTTTCTTTGACTATTTGAAGTGTTCTGTTTATTTCCATTTCTTGATATGAATTTCCCCTTTGATGTCACCAATGCTGTCTCACTACTACTTATATCATTGGCAAGGCTGGCTTCTTCATCTATTAGGCGAGAAGAAAGGTTTTGAATTGTTTGGCTATCTTCATCAAGTGACAACCATGCCTGTCTAAGTGAACGGTATGTTGATGGTAAGGTACTTAGAATTTTAGTCATTACTGCTGTGTCACTGATTTTCTCACCAGTCTCCCGTAACTGCTTTGCCAAGCTTTCTACCTTGGACACATGCTGTGCCATTGTATCGTTGGTACTATATGAATATTGATAAAATTTTTCATGAATTAACATCTTGTTATATTCTGATTTTTGTTCATAGATGGCTTCTAATTTTGTCATTACCTGTTTAGCAGTCTCGCAGTTTTCTATGAGAGCTATTTGGTTCAAATTCATGGACGATGTCAAAATAAACATGGCCATGGCATCATCTTTGTCCCACTGCACTTGCGAACTGGTTTCCACTGGTCTTGCCTTTTCTATGTTCAATCCTTTTGCTCGTAATACCTGTTTCACTTGAAATTTCCATTGTTTGAAATTTCTTCCATCAAATTTCTCAATTTTGATTGAGTTCGCAACCTCCATTATAGGTTAGTTTTACACCGGTTGTAATCTTGCTCTTAACTCGATTTTCTTTATTGAAAATATATCTTATCATGTGCCTGGGCCAATAACCTATTGTGGATTGGCAATATTTTCAATTAAACTCGTAGATTTCTTGTTAACCAATATTTTATTTATTCACTTGTTGCATTACACTTTACAAAAGAAAACAGAGAGAGCAGAGACAAGGAAGGTAGCGCACCTAGTGGCGGAAAAAGGAAATATGTACGTTTACAAAGACAGTTGGTAACGAAATGTTTATAGATACACCTATGAACCACTTTATAAATTTATAATCATTCAACACAGGATTTTTGGAAATTAGGTATTGGTTGGGATGAAAAGTTGCCCGATAATATTAGTACAACTTGGCAATGTTATATTTCAGAACTTCCGATATTGGCGGAGTTACGCATTGAACGTCATATGTTATTACCGGGACAATCGGACTGTGACTTAGTTGGCTTTTGTGACGCGTCGTCTGGTGGTTACGCTGCCTGCGTTTATGTCATCAGTCGCGATTATGACAATAATGTAAAAGTTCGCTTAGTTACCGCCAAATCTAAAGTCGCTCCCATAAAACCCATAACAATTCCGCGATTAGAATTAATGGGCGCTGTTTTGTTGAGTAAATTAATAAAATCTGTCTGTGATATTTTTACAAGAGTTAAAATAAACAAAATTACTGCTTTATCTGATTCGACAATCGTGTTGTCGTGGTTACAAACGGAACCATATAAATTGAAAACTTTTGTTTGTCACCGTGTGACACAGATAATAGAAGTTTTACCTCCTCATTATTGGCGTCATGTCTGTAGTGAAGATAATCTAGCAGATATTTGTTCCCGCGGAGCATCTCCGTCGCAACTTATCAGTTGCACTCAGAAATGGTTATACGGGTCAGATTGGATGAAAAAGGATTATAAGGATTGGCCTATTTGTACTTTCGTTATCGAAAATAATAGCCAACTACCAGAAGTGAAATTAGTAAATTTATTTTCAAATAATAGCTTTTGTCAAGAAACTAAACAAGAATTTTGTATACGAATGTTTAGTCTGTGTTCATCTTTCACTAAATTACAAAGATCGTGTGCTTGGATTTTAAGATTAAAAAATAAGTTTAAAAATATCCACACCTTTATCGACAGTTGAATTAAATAAAGCACTGGACAGGTTAATTCATTTAGTTCAGAGTGCGTATTATGAATCTGAATTAGCGCTCCTGCACACGATGCCGTCACCGCGCCGTCGCCGCGCCGACGCTGCGCATTTACACTGTAGATACGAGTCGCGCGGAGCCCGCCACCGCGCCGCCGCTGCGCCGCCACCCTTTTCCCGCGCTTTCCCCTCTCAATTTTGGATTCATTCCATTACCGGCAGCGTACGAACATGCCCGCCGCGAGACCGCACGTGACGCAAACATGTCTAATATAGTGAAAAAAAAGAAGTTTGTGCTTGCTTATTATATGTATAGAAAATGGCAAAAA
Source organism: Amyelois transitella (assembly GCF_032362555.1). Lineage (NCBI taxonomy): Eukaryota > Metazoa > Arthropoda > Insecta > Lepidoptera > Pyralidae > Amyelois > Amyelois transitella. The sequence continues at coordinate 2,396,880 of NC_083536.1, forward strand.
GAACGTCGAGTTAGAAAGTTGTGGGTTCATCCTATGCTGTCGGCACGGGAGCATTATGGTGAATTTCATATACTTTACGAAGATCTCCGAAAAGACGAGGCGAAGTTTTGTGGTTATTTTCGAATGAATTACAAGACATTTGATAAATTATTAGATTTATTAAAGAACAAACTGCAACACACAAATACAAATATGCGAGCAAGTATATCTGCTAAGGAGAGATTGGTTGTAACGTTGAGGTAAAGTAAATTAATTATTATTATCCTGATTTAATGTAGAAAAATCAAAATTAAGCAAGCTTGAAGTAGATGGACTTGGGATGCTTTGTAATGAATCGTTTTCAATGCTATAATTCGAAGCCTGTGATTGAACTCTCGTACTGGGTCCAGCAGCAGTATTGTAACCGTAGTGTGCCGGGGTGTCCATTGGATCTGCTGTGCGTGAATGATGTGGAGCGCTATAATTATTTTTGTATTGAATATTTCTTATTATATTCAATACTTGATACTGGAATTCAACAATGTCTTCGTCTTTGAAGCGATCTACAGTCGGAGCTATACCTTTAAAAAAAGACATCATTCTACTATCGTCATCTTTTTCTAACGTTTCTATAAACTTAATCATTTTCTTATCTACAGGATTTATTTCTTCGTTTTTCTTTCTTTTGTTGACATTAGTAACTTCAGATTTTTTTTTCTTCCGGCATGTTTGATCCAGATTGGGGTGGGCATTGGGTAATTCTTTTCACAAATTGTAAATTATCATAGTATTGATTTATGTACTGGTTTTGCTCCTGATCCAGATTTCGATTCACGTATCTTTTTGTCGCATTTCATCCACGCATCTCTTATATTTTTCCATTTCTGTGCTATTATTTTACCTGAAATAAATAACATTAATAATACATATTAGTTTTATGTTTTTTTCAATTGCAGGTATTTAGCAACCGGAAGTTCATTGGCCGATCTTGAATATCGTTTTAGAATGGGAAAATCAACTTTAAGCGTAATCATACGAGAAGTGTGTTCTCTAATATGGTCTGAACTTTACCCAAAATACATGAAAATGCCAAGTATGAAGGATTGGGTAGAAATAGCAAATAAATTTGAAGTTTCTGCTAATTTCCCTCATTGTGTCGGTACTGTAGATGGAAAGCACATCAGAATAATTAAACCAAATAAAAGTGGATCAATGTTTTTGAACTACAAACATTACTTCTCGATTGTATTGATGGCAGTCGCCGATAGTGACTACAACTTTATTTATATTAACGTCGGTGCTTATGGAAAAGATTGTGATTCAGGTCTTTTTAAAGATACAGCTTTCTGGCAAAACATGATTAATAATACTTTGAACTTGCCAGGACCTGCTTCCTTACCTAATACCAACATTGCCTTGCTATATGTATTCGTTGGCGATGAAGCATTTGCACTACATCAGAATTTACTGCGCCCATATAATAGTCAACAGCTTGATGCAGAAAAATCCGTTTTTAATTATCGGTTAACAAGAGCGAGAAGATATGTCGAATGTACCTTTGGGATACTGGCCAACAAGTGGCGAATTTTTCATCGACCTTTAAATGTGTCACTTGATTTGGCTGTCGATGTTGTGAAAGCTTGTTGTTTACTGCAAAATTTTATACACAAAGAGGAGGGCGTAAAAGTGGTGCAGGAATCTCTAAACGAGTGTGAATTAGAGCAGATTTTGCCATTTGATTCAACAGAAATAATTCCTACAACAGCTAATGATATACGTGACAAATATAAAGAGTATTTTAATTCTGAATATGGCAGTGTACCATGGCAAAATAGTTATTGTTAATATGTCGCACGATTCGTGTTTCTATCTAGCGGGAATACTCAAGCTGGTACTATAGTACGACAGCTTAAATGAGTCATTTAAACGGTCATACTACAGTAGCAAATGATTGTTTGTTTGATGTAGGTTCTACCACGCGAAATTACTTACGAGATATACTATCAACACACTATATGTAGAGATACCCTCTGTTGCACTTCGATTTAAATAAAAAAAAACTTACTGATCGTGTTTTGTCCCAAAGTTCCTTTAAGTCAGCTACTTAAATATTTTTTCGCTTGGACCCACCAGATAGAAACACATCAACAAGAATTAATAAAAAAATTCAAAAGATACTTACCGTATTTATTTTTTTCCGTATCAGGTAGTTCGGCAAAGTTCTCATTCATTATATGGCAGATTTCAAACCAACCTTTTAAAGATTTACGCTTGTCTTTATATATTTCCAAAGTTTTGTCCCATAACACTTCTCTGTCCTCCACTAAACTTATAAACGTTTCGTAGTCAAAACTGTCCATTGTAATTTCTTAAAAAGTTACGAACGTGCACGTTCGTACGCGGCCGGTAATGGAATGAATCCAAACGATTGAGGGCTCAAACACATAAACACGTTACGACGACGTAACGTACAACGATGCGGCGTCGTTTCACGATACGACGTCGCATCGTGGAAATCTACGTCACGACGTCGTAACGTACCGATGCACGATACGACGTCGTGACGTTAGAAACTCACGTTGCAATCCTGCGCAGTTGTATTCAAAATTCAAAGATGACGGATGTTATTGAAGTCGATCATTTAATTACCCTAGTCGAGCAGCGTCCCGTACTATGGGACAAAACATCTGAAGAATACAAGAATAAAAATTCAAAAACAACAGCATGGAAAGAGGTGTGCGAAAATTTATTTCCTGGTTTTCAAGAATTATGCAATCAAGAAAAAACAAAATATGGTAAGTAATATCCTATATTTTATTTAGTTGCCAACTAAGAGCTCCCACATCACTATTAAAGTAATCACAAAATTCATTTCTTATGTCGGTAGCTCTTGTTCTTGTTCTACCCTCCTGTGTGGATTGTTGTAGTTCAATAAAAGAATCATCAATTATCATATCTTCAAATGTTTCGGTTACTTCACGGTTTAGAATGAAATTATGTAAAACACAGCTTGCTTTTATGATATTTGTGCAAAGATCTAAAGAAACATTTAATGGTCGATGAAATACCCTCCACCTGTTAGCCAGGATACCGAAAGCACATTCTACAAATCTTCTTGCTCGGCTCAAACGATAATTAAAAACTCTTTGTTGTATCGTCAAATGTTTTCCCGGGTATGGGCGCATTGTATTATTTGTTAACGGTAAGCCTTCGTCTGCAATAAAAACAAAAGGAACAGGCGTTTGGGAGCCTGGTAAAGGCTTTGGCGTTGGTAAAGGAAGTTGTCCTTTTAACCCTTAACTACCTACCATGTATTATTGTAACACAAACACCTACCATACGTCTCTGGGATACCAGATATGAAAAAGAAATTATGTCTATATACATTAAGGGATGGTATAGATTTCAATTAAAATTCTGTTTTGAACGTTATTGTATTTTTTATTTATAAAAAGAGTAACATGAAAATCAACATTATTTTTTTAATAACTCAAGATAAATGGTATAATCTCTTGTTTTTAGCTTACTTACTAACACTTATAGGAAATGAGTTTTAAAAAAAATATTTAAAGTAATAGGAACTCTTTGTTATATTTTTTATATAATTGAAACATTAAGAAACTTGAAAAAAAATAACAATTATCATTATAATAATAAATTTGGCAAAATTGCAGGCTCTTAACCTACAGCTTTTCACGGCAGTGAAAACACATCTTGTTAGAGCATTCGAGGCAAATTGGCGATTTGCATTCGAAACACATGTATTGTGTTAGGCGTTTTTTTTATAATCGCATGTGGAACAGTTTTTACGAACCGCCAATCGCTCCTCACCAGTGCTGGTGCTTGGAACAGCTCCTGGTGGGGTTTCGTTGATATGAAGGATGCGTTGTATACTGATACGTATATCACGTTGCAATTTCACATTGCTTTCACGACGTGCCATATGCGGCCTCGTCAGCTGTTCAGCCAGTTTTTTCATAAACTTCAACCTGCTTTCAGTCTTTTGTCCAAGTGGCTTCACAGACAGGTATACTACATAGCAATTTGAAGCAGAAATGTCAAGTAATCTGAAGAATATTGCCAGTGGCCATCTACGAGTGCGACGACTTGTGGAATAATTAGCGCACCTTTGGTCTAGCAGATCCACTCCAATTTTGGTTCGGTTATTAAATAAAATCATCTCCGGTTTCTTAGTAGCTTCATCGACTTCTGGAGAATGGTGCATGCTTGATACAGTGATGACTGCCTTATTTCGTTTTGGCACATATGATGACATCGTAAAATCTTTGGTAAAGCCGAAAATCACTGAATCAACCTTACGATGACGAGATGGCAAGAATTGTGGGGGTATTTCTTTTTGATTTTTCCGCATAGTTCCCACACCTGTAAGCTGTTTCTTCTTTAAACCTTCAAGTAACTCAATAGAAGTATACCAATTGTCTGTGGTAATATTTCTTTTGGAATTTTCGATTGAAGGTATTAGTCGCATTACAGCTTGGGTGGGTTTCTTCAGTCGCTGAAATTCTGGTGATAAATTTAGACCGTCAGAATCTTTGCCTAAATATATGTATGCATTGAGAAGATACCCCGTTCTAGCATCTGTAAGGCATTGGATTTTTATGCCATATTTTGCTGGTTTTTTCGGCATGTACATTTTAAATTTGCATCTCCCACGGAATGCTACCAACATCTCATCTATACAAGCGTAAGTGCCTATTGCATAAACAGCTTGACAGCGATTCATAAATGATTGAAAGAGCTCAGCAATAGGTGCAGATGCATCAGTTTCTCGACGTTCTACACGGGTCACTGCATCGTCAAAACGTAATGCTTTCAACAGTATTTCTAACCTGTTTTTGCTCATGACACAGCGATATATCTCTCTCCCAGTACCATCAGTACTATACCAGGAAGCATAATCTTCGTGGTTTTCTTTAAAAATTGCGCTATAAAAGAGTAAACCTATAAATGCTTTTAGCTCTATGAGATCCAAATCTTGAACACAAGTACCTTTTTTGTAGTTTGGCCTGAGTTCTCTTATTTTCACGTTCGTGTGATTTACAATTTTTTGAAGCATTTCGTCGGTGAAAAATTGCTGCCAAATATCCAAGGGAGAAGACGCTGCATTCATCGTCCGACAGATCCTTTTCTAAAAAGCTGTACTAAGAGCCATTATAACTAAAACAATAAAAAAAAAACAATTTAAAAAAAAGTACGTAACCTACCATACGTCTCTCAGACCACCACACTCTCACCTGATCCAAACGCGCGCACGTCTAACCTCCACGAGCCGTTGTGCGGTGTTGAGGGGTGCGGGGAAAAGGTACACGAACGAACGAGTCGATACAATACTCAGGCGCAAAGATATTTACAATTGTTATGTTAGCAGCATCTGTGAGACGTATGGTAGGCGGTTAAGGGTTAAAAGTAATTCATTTAATTTTGAATTATTGTAAACGGTTGAGTCACATTCCTTGCCATATGCTCCAATATCAACATATATAAATCTGTATTTAGAATCTACGAGAGCCAACAACAATACAGAATGGTAATTTTTGTAATTATAAAAAAGCGATCCGCCATGTTTGGGACTCCAAATACGAACATGTTTCCCGTCAAGTGCGCCTATGCAATTAGGAAAGTTGGCACTCTTGGCAAACTTCTCAGCAATTTTTGTTAGCCGCTTAGTAGTTATTTTCGGTATATTTTCGATCAAAAGATGCTTCCATATAACTCCACAGACTATTTTTACAGTTTTAGCAATAGTAGACGCTCCACGATAGCAGTTTAAATGCATGTCTTGAAAAGTGTTTCCTGATGCCAAAAACCTGAAATAAAATAAAGAAATAAATAAATGAAATAATTTGTAGTATAGGCATAACCCACACTTCAAATTAAAAGTGTATACATAAATAAATGTGAAATGTGAAGGTATGCATGTGTATATGTGTATCAGTGTGGTGCGTGTGTGTGCGTGTGTGTGCGAGTGAATGTATTATTTATTTATTTATTTATGCATGTCTAAACAGAAAATACTGTTGTTTCAGGTAATGCTGTGTTAAAGAAATGGACTGGTATTAAAGATAACTATGCCAAGTATGTAAAAAAACTTAAAGAAATAAATAAATCTGGAGCAGGCGCTAGCAAACTTAAAGAATATCATTTATATAAACAGCTCCTTTTTTTAAAAAGAAACGATCAAAACGAAACCGATGATAGTATAATAGATCTAGAAATAAACAATCAGGACACACAAAAGGAAAGTCCAAAAAGAAAATTTAAAAGTCCATCTCTACCCCAGTCATCACGAAAAAGGAGAAATGTCGATACATTTGAAGAAGAGATTATGGCAAAATTAGAAGAGCCCGAAAACAGACATTTATCTTTTTTTAAAGCGATATTGCCATCTTTAAATAAACTAAATGATCATCAAACGTTAATTTTCCAAAGTCGAGTCTTAAATATTTTAACGGATCTATACGAACAATCACAGCAACGTACCTCTATATATTATTCTCAGAGCAATTGTCCATCTTCGTACCAGGGTAACTATGAATCACAAAGACCCCAAAGTTCATGGCAAAGTTCTTACCACGGTGGTTACCAAACAGCCGGAAGTTCAACACAGTCTACCCGAGAAGCAGCACTGTCACCAGCTGCCCAGCAAGTCCAAAGCGATGAGAGCATATCTAATGATTATTCGAATACATCACGTGAACCAATAGCATCACCCCTATCGCTTTACGACTTTTCTTAAAAAAAGGAATCCAAAGGTTTTACACCTTTGGATTCCTTTGTTGATTTAAAATAATGTTTAAGTTGATTTAATATCTGTTAATTTGAGGTGAAGCATTCTTTATTAATAACTTAATTTTCAAAAATTGTTGTTTAGTGTCGTTGATTTGTGAAATGAAAAAATATGAGAAAGTTGTTGTTTCATTTAAAGTTGTTATTTATTTATTTGTCCCGTATATATTTATTTACCTTACAGTTAATCCCAGCATCTCGAGAGGTTCGACGCGCGGTGGCGGCGCGGCGGTGGCGCGGTGGCGGGCTCCGCGCGACTCGTATCTACAGTGTAAATGCGCAGCGTCGGCGCGGCGACGGCGCGGTGACGGCATCGTGTGCAGGAGCGCTTACAGTTATTAAAGAATAATAAACACGTACGGTAAAACACCCAATCATCGACACTTTAACGCACGAACTCTAGTATTTTTACAATATTTGTTTTATTTTTATTATTTTATTGTATTTTGAAGTTTTGAGTAAAATTTTAGGGTATTTTGCATGATATATTAAAGTAGAAATGAATGTGATATAAAAATTTACAAGAATATACCAGTAGATGTTTATTCCCAATAAACATCTACTGGTTAATGATCCACAAGATTTCAAAAAGCACTAACTAACTAGTAGATGTAACACAAAAGTGTCCCAGAATTCCCAATAAACAAAATTCGATTCATTCTAACCACAAAACATTAGTCGAATGCACTCACCTGACTCCACTATAAAATTGATAAGAATCACCCGCGAGCTCGTGGAAAGATCACACACCGAACACACTTTTTACACATGATTCATTCTAACCATCAAACATTATTTTGTTGTGCTTTCCTGATTCCTGTTTTACCAACAAGGTTTTACATGTTAAATTATAAAACGTGTTTATTCGTTAAACCTAAATTCATTTCGCTCAAATTCGTTGAGTACTGCAGACGAGTTTAAGCACATGCTAATAACTAGAAATGAAATTTGTGAAACAAAAAGACTCACTAAAATTAGATTGTATTTGTCCTGCTTCATCACAAGAACCAAAACGACACGGAAACCTTCTGCCGAACACAATACGTTGTATCGTTTGTGGTCCATCAAATTGTGGAAAAACCAACTTAGTAATAAGTTTATTGTTACATACAGATGGTCCACGATTTTGTAACTTATATGTTTATTCAAAATCTTTATATCAAGCAAAATACTTATTTTTAGAGAAAGTTATGAACATGGTTTCTGGTACAACCTTTCATAAATACAATCACAATTGTGAAATTTTGAGTCCTCACGAAGCGCTACCTGATTCAATTATAATATTTGATGATGTAGCTTGCGAAAATCAGAACAGCATTAGAGATTATTTTGCTATGGGTCGACATAAGAAAATTGATTGTTTTTATATTAATCAAACATATACAAAAATACCTAAACAACTAGTGAGAGACAATTCCAATTTGATTGTATTATTTAAACAAGATGACATTAATTTGAAACATGTTTATGATGACCATGTAGGGTCTGATATGTCACGGAATCAATTTCGTGAAATGTGTTCAAAAGTTTGGAAAAAGCCTTTTAGTTATCTTGTTATTAATAAGGATTGTGATAAAAACAAAGGATGTTATAGGTCAGCATTTGACACTTTTATAGTTTTAGATTAACATACTTAATACAATGAAGTGATAATGAAAAGTCACTTTAAAGTGTGATCTGCGACTGAACACAATATCAAGCAGTAAAATGGAAAAAACATTTAAAAAACAAATAGTTAAGTCAGCAGCAGCTGTTAAAAGAAAAGTGGGGATGATTAACGATACAAAAAACGTAAATAATATGGCACTGGAGACAATTTTCAAACCTATTGTTGATCCGCTTAATTTGATAGCCAATAAAAATAATGACAAGTGGGTTGAGAATGAAAATAATTACATCACCTCTGTTGGGAAAAAATGTAAAAATGAAAGTATATCGTCTTATTCATCCAATGAAGAATCGAATGACACTGTTTCTGAAAGAGACTTTCCTAATAATTACAACAAAACTTTAATTTCCACACCTCCTGAAGATCATAATGTCAGTGAAGGTTCGTTCAAATCTATTGCGTCTTCTCCAGATAATCGTCAAACTTTGTCGTGGTCTACATCATCAGAAGTAATGGATGCTATACCTTTTGGAGTAAGATATGAGCGGGGAAAACTAATGCTTGGCAATATTCGTGTTTTCGATAATGATAACATTCTGAAAATAGGAACTCGAATTTTAAAGAAGACAGATGGTTTAAGAGAGCTACTATTTAAAAGGAAACCTGATTTAGAAAAAGTCAGAGAGGAGGACTTGCAAAATTATAAATTATTACTAATTGATACTAATGCACATCGACGTAATTATGAGTCATCTAAACCTATAAACAGTAACAAAGGTTTTAAATACATTAATGTCATTAAGCCTTTATTTAAATTCTCAAAAAATATGACTTCAAGTGTAGAAAGTCCTCAAGGAAAAGGTATTCCACTTCTGAAAAAAGTAAAAAAATATACTGATTATGTTTATTGGGATGATCCCAACGAACTGGTAGAACGATTAAAATTGTTGTTAGGATCACGAGCGGCTGGCAATAGTGGTGTAGATAATGAAATTATTGCAGTCATAGAAGAATTACGAGAAGCTGGAATTATAAATATAGAACATAAACAGCTATCGCCACAGAAAATGACCAGTATAATTCGAGATCTCTAATCATCTAGACAGCAATGAATGTAGATAAGTTCGGTCATCACGTCCATAAACGTTTGCGATTATTGGAATTTATCGACACTTTAAACGATACATTGGTGAAAACTGATGCTGGACACTATGATTTGAAAACATCTAAATTAAAAGGTCTTTCATCTCCAAATGAAGCCGATGAAGCAGTGAACAAAGCATACGTCGATAATATACTACAAGAGTTAAGAAAAGAAATAAGAGTGGTTAATGATAATATACAAGTATATTTAAAAAAATTGGAAAAAGCTACATCAGACCGTTTGTCAAAATCGTTTTATACAAAACAAGAAATAGATAATTTGATTGAACTTAAATTGAACCAACACAATGAGCAAAAAAAACATAGTGGATGAAATTCATAAAGCAGCAAGAAGAAATTTTCCTCGTCGATTTACAATTATAAAAGGAATAGACGACTTATGGCAAGCTGATCTTATGGATTTTCAGAAATATTCTTATTTTAACAAAGGATATAAATATGTTTTAGTTGTAATAGATACTTTTACAAAATATGTGTGGACATATCCTATAAAATCAAAAAACAAAAAATGTGTGACAAAAGCAATGTTTGAAATTGTATCTCGTTCAAAACGAAAACCTCTAAATTTACAAACTGATTTAGGCAAAGAATTTTATAATGATGCTTTTAATAAATTGTGTAAGAAATATGACATTAATCATTATTCCACCTACTCCACCAAAAAAGCTTCTATTGTGGAAAGAGTTATTCGTACAATAAAATGTAATCTTTACAAAATGTTTAGTTTGTATGGTTGTTATAAATGGTTAGGACCAAATTTAAATTCCGTTGTAGACAAATATAACAATACTACTCACCGTACTACTAAATTTAAACCAGTCGACGTAAATAAAGTAAACCAGATACAAGTTAGATGTAACATATTGCGTGCACAAAAGCGAGTTTTATATCGCAAGCCTAAGTTCCACGTTGGTGATAGTGTTCGGATAAGTAAATTTAAAGGTGATTTTTATAAAGGATACACTCCCAACTGGTCGACAGAAATATTCGTTATTGTCAAGGTAAATGATACGAATCCACCAACATACCTATTAGAAGACAAACATAAACAGAAAATTTTGGGAGCTTTTTATGAATATGAATTACAAAAAACGAAATTTCCAGAACTTTATCTTATTGAAAGAGTTATTAAACGTAAAGGTCATAAACTTTATGTAAAGTGGTTAGGTTTAAGTGAAAAAGAAAATAGTTGGGTGGACAAGAATGCATTACTATTGTAATATAAAGTGAGCGTCATAATAAATATCTTCATTTCAAGAATATCTATGAAGAAGGGAAGAGGTATTTTAAATAACGTCATCAATAATTTACCTTTCGAACTACATATTCCTGGATATCAGTTTTGTGGACCAGGTACTAAACTTCAAAAACGATTATTAAGAGGTGAGCGAGGTATAAATAAATTGGATGAAGCTTGTATGTACCACGATATTGCATACAATAATAAGGATTTAAACATTCGACATAAAGCAGATTTAGACCTTTTGAATATGGCTAAGAAAAGAATAAAATCGAAGAGTGCTGGAAAAGGAGAAAAATTGGCTTCATGGATTGTAAAAAATGCAATGAAAGCAAAACTCAAAGCTGGCGCTGGAGTTCGTTCATTTATGAAAGTAGTGAAAAATATACTATCTAAGCTTAAAAATATTAAATCAAAGGACAAGCGTTCAACTATAAACTTTGCATATGCAACCGCAAAAAGACTATTTTCTAAATGTGTGTGTGTGTGTGTATACCCATTCCTAAATGCGGAGGCTTTTTACCGCTCATTCCCATCTTTGCCGGTCTGTCAGCTTTAGGTTCACTTGCTGGTGGCGCGGCAGGTATAGCAAAGGCTGTTAATGATTACAAAGTAGCTCAGAAAAACTTTGAAGAGTCTAAACGACATAACAAGATGATGGAATCTGTTGCTTTAGGAAAGGCCTTGTATATAAAACCATATAAAAAGGGAGCAGGATTATATCTAAGTCCTTCAAAAAACTGAAAAAGCGGCTACCCAGACGAGCACTAACCAATTTAGATATAATGGAACATGCTATTGATATTCCTTACTTTCGCGGAGTGTATATGAGAGATACTCTTCCTCGGAAACCAAAAAAAATTGAGTGTGCTATATTAAATTTAGATAGTTCTGACAATCCTGGAACACATTGGGTAGCCTACGTTAAATATATTAATTACTGTGAATATTTTGATAGTTTTGGTGATTTAAAACCACCATTGGAACTAGTAAATTATTTAATTCCTTTAACTATAAATTATAATTATTTGCAATATCAATCTTATGGTACTATAAACTGTGGACACCTTTGTTTAAAGTTTTTAAAAGAATTTTGGAAACATCATTTGTATAAATAATATAATAAAAATATATTTGTATCAGTATAATAATGTCTTTCACTGTGTCAATAACAGGCAGAGGAGAATTTTTAACAACTAACTATTCCCCTACATTACAACTGAATGGAGAGTACGAATGTGGGCTTTTGTATTTTTCTACATTTAATTCTATACCTAACATAGACGCAAAAAATAACAAATTTTACTATGGAAAAGATGAAGTTATTGAAATTCCTGAAGGATCGTATGAGTTTCAAGATATTTGTGATTATCTGAAAAGTAATATAAAGAATGCAGCGTTGAAATTGAGTTGTAATAATAATACGTTAAAAACAAGAATTTTTTGTTCCGAAGATGTACACTTTAATAAAAATAATTCAATCGGAAAAATATTAGGATTTAATAGAGAATCAATCAAAGCTAATATAAGTACTGAATCTCAGCATCCTGTCAGCATTTTAGCAACAACTATCGTACGCATCGAATGTGATGTTATCAGCGGATCATTTGTAAACGGAAAAGCAAGCCATATTATTTATGAATTTGTGCCTAACGTACCCCCTGGTTACAGAATTATTGAAATACCTAAGAATTTAATTTACTTTCCTGTCAATCAGAGCTCAATAAATTCACTCAATATAAGGTTGTTAGACGCAGAAAATAAGCAAATTAACTTACGCGGTGAAGAAGTACAGTTGTATTTGCACTTTAAACCAAAATGTTAAATTTTCATAAAAACACCTTCACTCCTATTAAAAGACTCAGTCCTAAAGGATCACCTCACAAAGAAACATCGCTGCGATTAAAAAAAAACTAACAAAAAAAAATAAAGACTTTTTAAGGCTACTAGGTTTGTTAATATGAACATTTTAAATATATGCCAACCCGCGTCTTATGACAATAGCATAGAAAGTTTTGAATATCATTCGTATAAGCCTTATGTATCAAGTTTTAACAAAAATGATGAAATACGGATACCGATTAATCAACAAGACTTGTATGTGTTGCCTGCACTCAGCTGTTTGTATATTGAGGGCCGAGTCGATGTGTATAAACAAAATAACGCTGGCAAAGAAAAAGTACCGAGTGTGCATTTCGTAAACAACCCTGTACTATTTCTATTTCAAGATATAAGATATGAACTAAATGGGATAGAAATAGATAAGATTAAAAATGCAGGTATTACCACAACAATTAAATCTTATCTATCATTGAACGAAAATGAATCCAAAAGCGCAAAAGTTTGGGGTTGGTCTCCTTCAGGCATTACCTCTGATGGAGGATTTTCTGTGTATATACCGTTAAATAAAATATTAAGTTTTGCAGAAGATTATGAAAAAATTATAATGAACTGTAAACATGAATTAGTACTATTGAGAAGTAATACAAATCTCAATTCCTTATTACTAAGTTCTGGAGAAATTGTCGAAGATATAATTATAAATAAAATAGTTTGGCGAGTTCCTCATGTTCGAGTGTCGGACCGTGAAAGAATCAATTTACTTAAACATTTAGAAAAAGATTGAGCGATAACCTTAGCGTTTCGTAACTGGGATTTGTATGAGTACCCATTGTTACCCAAAACCAGGAAACATACTTGGTCCATTAAAACTTCATCACAGTTGGAGAAACCAAGATTTGTTATTATTGCTTTACAAACAAACCGTAAAAGTAATGCAACAATGTCGATGGCAGAGTTCGACCATTGTCATATTCGAGACGTAAGAGTATTTCTAAATTCTTCATATTAACCGTATGAAGGTTTAAATATTAGTTTCGCAGACAACAGATATTCATTAATATATGAACAATACGCGAGATTTCATCAGTCTTATCATAGTCGCCGAGCGGAGCCGTTGATGGGATTAAAAGAATTTAGAGACATAGCTCCGTTATTTGTTATAGACTGTTCACGACAGCATGAAATGTTAAAGGGATCAATTGATGTGAGAGTTGAATTCGAATCTGACCAAGACATTCCCGATCAAACGGCTGCATATTGTCTGATACTAAACGATTGCATATTTGAATACAAGCCATTGAGCAATATTGTTAAGAAGTTATCATGAATGCTAATACAATAATCATAGATTTACAAGGGTTTAAGGATTTGAAAAATAATTTTATTGTTAAGGAATTTTCGATTGCAACTAAGGAATACACACAAACTTTCTTGGTTAAAGCACCTTATTCTTTTAAAACTCTTTCTGATGAAGAAAAAAAGCGAGTTCGATGGTTAGAAAATAATCTGGGACTACATTGGTATGAAGGGTTTATCGATTATCGAGAATTCCGGCGAGTTATAATTCCATATTTAAAAAGTAAAAATGTCTTAATTAAAGGAAATGAGAAGATTGTATGGATTCAAGAGTTATGCAACGATTGTGAAATTATAGAACTGGGTGAAAAGGGTTGTCCTAAATTACTTAAATTATATGAGGATTATTGTGAGGAGAATAATCAGGTGTTAAATTGTGTTCATCATAAAAAAAGGTGTGCTTTGAAAAATGCACTCTGTTTAAAAAAGTGGTGTCAAGACAATATTGTGTTTAATTCTTTATTTAAATTATAATAAGATTTTTCGAATAATAAAAATATTTTACTGAATAAAATATACTGTGTTTTTTTAATTTATTTAGGTTATGGTTCCTAATTAAACTATAAAATAAAGGCACATATCTTTTAAATTTTACGTTTATTGATACTAGTCAAATAACACAAATCTGTAAAAAATAACACAATGACATGAAAACTGATAAAGGAAATTACATTAATTGACATACATTTATATATAATTTTAAAACCAATTGGTATAACTATAGTTACAATTTTTTTTTGAAATATTACTAAAAATTTTTTCAGTTTGGTGCATAATTTCATCACCAACATCTTTTACCACATATTGAGAGCTCAATAAGACCCTATCGTCCTGAAGACAGTCACTTATTACTTGATTACACTCTAAGTCAAGCACTTGAATCTTGATCAGTCTAAGACCTTTGTGGGGAGCACTTTTTATCACAAACGATTGATGGGGAACATGTGATTTGACAATCTTTTTGGAAAAATCTACCTTATTGCAACCCCCCTTTAACTTCATTTTCCGTTTATGAGTACTTAATTTTGATTGTTCGGTGGGACGACTCTGTATCTTGAAAAGTTCTTCGGAGAATCCAAACGAATCTCGAGGACATTGAAATGACTCTGGTATTAATGTTTCACTATCTGGAAAGATAGCGATATCGCGTCCTGTTGTCTGTAACAAAAAATAAAAATACACATAACAATAATTCTAATAAAACGGGTTTGATCCCCGACCAGGCTAACATGGAAAAATAGTGTTCATCTTATTTAAATTAATAATAAAGAAAGAATTTTTTTGGTACCTTCTGTTCACGCGCCTTTGCTTTTGATTTTTCGAAAGCTTGTATTTTAATTAATTCCTCAGTCAATCCATCTGATAGACGTTGAGCATGTTCAAAAGAATCGGGAATAAATGTTTCATTATCTGAATTCGCAGTCACATCATCTACGTATTGCGGCATCTGTAAAAAAACATAAATTTAGAATAACATTAAATCAATCTTATATCTATAAGAAACAATTAAATATATAAAGCAACTTACCATTGTTTTAGTTTTTAAATACTTAAATTTATTGGAAGCAACGTCCTGCGGTGTGGACTATGCGCTTGATCGTACAAAAGTGATACATGTCACATACAGTTTGCGCACTGCACTCAAATAAAAATGCATGCGCAGCGCGATTTTGTCCTTGCTAAAATGTTTTGTGTCATAGTCGTTCAAATTACTATTCACGTTAGAACACGTTCATTCATATTGTAATTAGATACCAAGGTATATCAATAAAATTTATTACAATGAACAAAAAATACATGCACAGAACGCTTCGTCCACACAACGGTTTGACGAGCTCCGTGGCTCAGCGGTTATCAAGCTGAACTGAGACACGGAGACCTCGGGTTCGATCCCCGACCGGGTCAAGATGTAAAACGATCTTTTTTTTCAGTTTGTCCCGAGTATGATTTTCTATACGTGAATCAACAAAATATAGTATTGTTGAGTTAGTATTTTGCGACTCAAGTTTACAACTTACTGTAGGGCTCAATCTATGTAATTTATCCCTTGAGCATGTTCATAGTATTCTTTCGTTATTAGTTTCTTTATAAAACTTTTTATTTTAAAAATATGAATTAATAAAACAATTTTTTTTTATTATACCCATTTTATTCTTTTTCCTACATATTTACAAACAATACAGACATTTTCTGACTTAGAATATAAACAAAATATGAAATATGTTACAAATATGTATGTTTTTTTAAAACATTTAAATTTAACAAATAAGTATCCATTTTCAAAACCTGTTAAAAATTAAACATACTTGTGTGCCCCCATGCTTTAGTCGAAATCTTATTCTTTGATATGGCTCTCTTATCATCATCAGCTGATAAAGCAATTTTATTTACGGCACATGTAAATAATTCATGTTTAATTGATTTAAATAAAATATTTGTTTTACGAATTACGTTACCTTCATGCAGAGATTTTTCATAATCCGATACATTAAAATCACGCACAATATTTCTCTTAATTCCTTTTGCTTTTTTTATTGTGCTATTGGTGGTTTTAATACAATATAACTTCGATCGAAGTCCAACAAATTCGGTTATAACTTTAGTCCCCATTTCAAGTTTAAATAGACCAGGAACTTTTTTATTTTGAATTGGTAAACTATATTCATTACTTTCACAATTACTAGTATCAAAATAATGTAAAAAGTATTTTTTTAAATCATAATAAAAGTTATTTGTTTGTATATGATATATAAAACTATCTGTATCAGTGTAACACATCTTAACATGACTTTTGTAATGGGGTTGTATAACTGAGTAATGAAAATCATACATATGACTTTTAGAAAGTTCTAAAACAGTAAAACCAATGTAAATGGGTTTGTTCAAAATAATTTCTTCAGGGTTTAATTGAACAGCTACTAAATTATCAGAAAAAACTGTTGCACTGTGGAAATTTGGACGTGCGATAAGTTTTTGAGCACAATTTCTTTTTTTAGTAAGATTTTCATTATCATCCCACTGATTAACCAGGTGCACATTAACTCGCTTCTCATTGTTTTCTAAAGTTTTTCCAAAAACGCTATTGTTCAATAGTTTAAAAAAATCTTGTTCAAAAGCGGATGAACTTTTTTGTCTTAAAGTAGTATTCAAATCAATATATTGTTTTAAATACGGTCTTTGTCTAAATGTTATTACCCTATGTATCTTTTTCAAAATCAGTCCATGTTTTAAACAAGTTTTTAAATGAATGTAATGAATTACATAATAAAATTTATCATATAAATTCGGAATGAGTTTGTGATTTTTACCACCAGGTGGAATACATTTTTCTGGACAAAATGGTAAATCATTATGTAAATTATGCAAGTGCTTAGGATAAACTAGGTCTACCTCTAGTATAAACTCATAGTCAGCATCATTTTCTACTTGAATTATATCCAATGTATTGATTTCATTTTGATTAAGAAACCTAAAATTGGATAATGGTAAATATTGACACATACTGAACCCATATAAATTGTTGCAGTCGATATAAGTAATATACGATGTAGGCTCTAAGGGTTTGTAATCAGGTAAGAAAGAATTATTTGCTTTAGCATGTCTATGGGAACATAGGCACACACCGCCGCGAATGCCCTGTTGTAACATTCGAATCATAGATAAATCATTTATAAGCTCTAACTGAACGCCTGTTTTAAGCAACATTGCATCAAAAGATAGACTAGGTGCGGTCAAATAAAATGCTGGATCCAACTGATAATGCTGTTTGCAAGTCCGACGAAAATTTTCAAAAATATCTGATAGTAATAGCACATCAGTTTTCAAATAGAGATCCGTATATGAACCTAGGTCAGAAATTTTAAAGGTTGACCAAATTAAATTCGCATGCCTGTAATCCTCATCGGAGATATGTTCGTCATTCAGCGAACTGTAAAATAATTCTTTTGGTGGAAGTTGACTTTCTTGATAACGTTCCCATGAGCTCATGTACTCGTACGGATATACACCTTTACGAGTAAGTAACTGAAATTTCTCATCACAGGGGTAAAAATTTTTAAGGTATTTAAAGTCATCTGGTTTCAAAGTGTCTGATAATTTACTTAAACTTGTAGCTAGAAATTTAAATGAATCAACAAAACGAAGCTGATAAAACTGATCATTTGAAACCGGTACAAATTTGGTGAATGAAACATAGTTTTCTTTAGTTTTGGGTATAATTTTTATGTCACCAGGAACTTCAGCCAAAGCTTTAATGAATAAGTGACAGTCATAACCGGCTAGGTTGTGGAAAAAGATGGGTACAAACGAAGGACGTTTAAATTGCAAATTGCATTGTGGGTGGGCAGGTCCTCTGTAGCGACCGGTAACATGACAATGGTCGCGTACCCGGTCCGAAAATACAAAGTTGTTACAAATATGGCAGCGAGTTGCTTTGATAAACTCCGTTTCATCATCATCAGTAAATATCATTGGGACTGATTCGTTAACTATATTATATATTTTCTTTACGTCTTTGATAATAGACTCTACAAACCTTCTAGCACAATCTGGGCCGCGGTATGATACGTAACTATTATAGTCAGTATTGTCACAACAAACAATATGGTATGCAAACGCTATAGGTATGTGTTTGTTCAAAGTCATAGTGTTATTAGAAGAGCAGCTTATGTCAGCGTTAGTTTGGAGCATGGATTCAAAATCGGCATAAATACAAAAGGGCATATTTTGTTTACGCTCATAATTTTTAAATTGTATCAGTGACCCGTTGTCAGGCAAAACGGTCACTACACCTCCACATGGATGAGTGTCAACTTCTTCTAAAGTCCCAAAATTTAGTAAACAAAAATCACAAAAATAAACCTTACCGTGATGTGATGTGATTTGACTTCTAAAAAGTCTAGAACAGTCTTTTATTAAACAATAATGAGAGGAATTTTTATTTTCTAAAAAGAGTAAATGAATAATTTTGAAATTTCTGTTCCTATCCATTTCTGATTTGTATAAAGGGCCTACAATAGATTTGTTATTTTTTAAACCATATATGATAAACTTAATATTTGAGTTATTTTTTTCAAAAATTTTTATGTCATGAAAAGTAACAGGAAATGACATACCGCTTGTATCAAAAAGATCGTAAAAATGTGGATATGACGATGTTCGGTTAGGCCGTTTCTTGGTTGGATATAAAGCTGCTGTCACACACCATAAAAAGCAATACTGATCCTTATTTATAATATTTAGACATGCTTTTTTAGATTGAATTGATTTAGGTAAACTTATAAAACTGGAACCGGCTAGAGGTTGGTATTTATTAAGATTGACCTCCATATATAAAATGTTTAAAAATGACCACCCACTGTCGCGATGTTCGAATTCCTCAATACTTTTTTTAAATTTCAAAACTGTCTCTAAATACAATTTGTTGAAATCATAATCAAAATATAATATTTTGTTTTTGGTAATAAATGACTTAACTGATTGCGAGTTATCTTTGAATTGTACGAATGTACCAAATAATTCAAAATTCACTTTCACACACGTGTGTTGTCCCAGGTATTTATCTAAAAGCGATTTTAACTTATCATGAATTTCATTAAAAAATACATCTAAAGAGGATGATTGAGATTCAGTATTCGCTATTATCTTGTAAGTTAAAATACGATTTCGAAATGCAGTGCTGACCATTTCTATACCATCATCATATTTTATAGTATGATTATTCTTTTTATGTAAATTGCTTCTCAAATGACCAACCCATGATTTATTGTGTATAGATGAGTTACACACAGTACAGAAAGGCATGTTAAAGGATTTTTTGATGAAACTTGAATCCAAAATAAAGGAATAATTAATGATTTATTACTTATTACACTACTTACATTGAAAACATTTAAGACGAAAATTAACACAAAAGTAATAGGTAATTTATGCCGAAGGAAAGAATCTTATTTTTTTTACTTAAAATTAACCTTGTGACTATAGTACACGGGTTCTACCTCCTCAAATAGACTCCAAGCTCGACCTAGGAAGGCTTGTAGTGATTCCCAAGACTTTGTGGATTCATCACACTGTAGCTTCACCGTTATAAGAGCCTTTTTATAACGAGCATCAGCAGGGTTGTTCACGTAATCCTGTGTTTTGTAGACCTTAAGATCCACAAAATAATCACCCTCGGTCTTCAAAGCACGTCGAGAGGTCCCCGTCGAAACTTTGCTGGAGAAACTTGACGTTACTTCTCCACCGCGATTCCTTGGTTTGCTGCAACCGGCTTCCTCTGCTTGGAGGATGTTAAAAATGTTCTTTTTTGTTCTGTAAAAAAAAAAATATTTTTAATTTTTTAATATATTTTAATAATTATTTTTTTGCAAATAAGAGACATAGGAAAAATTGTGTTGAGTTAACAAGCCCTGACCGGCTTCTATACGTTCTGCATGAAGATAAACATTTTTCCCTAAACAAGAAAATAAATTAATAAAGTAATGATGAACAAAATGTAAGTCGATGTTTTTGCGACAAAAAAAGAAAGGAGTTATATTATTTACCTGTTCGTTGAGGGAAAATCAGGTGGTGGTGACGTAGCTTTGCGCTTCGATCCAGCAGCCAAGCTACGAACAATTTCTGGATAAGGCGATATGTCTCGGGTCTGCTTCGCAGCAACGGTTTTGCCCTGGCTCGTTTTCTTGCTCGCTTTCTTTGGGGGAGCTACAGCAGATAACACTGACGAGGCTTCGAATTCTGAGTCAGACCTGTAAAAGATATTAAAATTTTAAGTTTTGATACATTCTTAAGTACCTGAAAAATAAAAATGTAAATTTCACCAAAGATGAAAATACATATTTAATACTTACTAACATTTTTCAAATTTATGAAAAATATGCAGTATTTATATAGCAGTTCTTTTGGCGCAGCGGTTCCGGAGCACTCACAAATAATAATTTAATTTTCTTCATTGCTCGACTATTTAAACAGAAAATATCACTTGCTCATCAAAAAAATTGGTCAAGCGTAGGTTGATTCTGAATTTAATTATTGATAATCAATATCTTAGACTAATATGAACCTTAACAACTAACGGTGAAGGTATATATTTTTTTTAATACTTGATAAAAAAGTAAGGTTTATATTTAAAAAAAAAATACGTAGTTCAAACCGATACATGTATTAATATTTTAATTTTTATAATTTGAGTACTAAGTAAAGATGATAATATTGTCAACTATCAATTTATTTTTTAAAATACTTATCTCCAACATTTGGTTTGAAGATAATATCGAATCATAATGTAAGCAGAATATATAAATCCCAGATCCAGATATTTAAATGTAAAAAAAAATGTAAGTATATCTTAATTCAGTTGTGATCGAACCCGAGACCTCAAGTTACGGGCAGACTTGTTAACCACTATGTCACGAGGGTCATCATTGCATTCGAATACAATGACTACATAATTTGCTGTACAAGAATAATATTAAAATATCAGGAATCGTGTGGTGCTGACAGAGTAGAAAAACACCACCCAATATCTGCCTGCGGGCATTGTAAGAGGTGATTAAGGGGGAGGTCATCGGATGCTGTTCTTCTTGTATTAGACATTGTAGGTTGAACATAAAAAAGTCTTCAACCCTGGTCGTTGTCTTTGACAATGGGTAAACTATGTTAGTAACCATTAATCAGGGGTAGACAGAGCTAACAGATTTAAAAAGACTGAAAGGTCACATTTAACTGTAAGGGTTATGATAGAATAGAGATTCAAATAGTAGCAAGTTGATAGCTCATAATATACAAAAAGAATTCCAACTTTATTAGCCTAATTCTTTCCTAAAGCAAGTCATCATAGATAATATTGTTTGTTATGAATAGAAAATATTTTTATCGCATAAACTATTCAACCGATATATATAGGATATACATACATAATTATGTATAATCACGCCCATATCTCTTTTGGGGTAGACAGAGCCCACAATTTTTTCAAAATATAGATTATATAATTTATGAGAACGATGGAGACATAGGATTTATAATGATTACCATACCCCATTCAAAATCAAAATTAATTAGATTAAAATGAAGAAATTCATGAATAAGGTTTTAATGTGAAATGTATGCGTTGAAAGCTTTGAGAAACATTTAATATTGGTATAAACAAAATGTAGCGGACCCCGGGCTCCCAAGCCATACCCTTGAGGATGCAACCAGGAACATGCTCTAATGAGAAATAGTCCATCCATCCATATAATCATGTCTACATTCCTGACGGGGTAGACAGAGCCAACAACCTTGAAAGGCTGACAGACCACGCTGAAGCCTATTTCTTACTCGCCTCTTGCGACATCCATGGGAAAGAGATGACGAGGTCCTATTTTTCATTGGTGCCAGGAACCACACGGCGGATGAGAGATCGGTATAAACAAATTATGTATTTTGTTACAAAACTTACTTTGATATTCGATCATCGTCATTCTACAAAGCACATCCGCTAATGCTTAAACATAATTTTTATTATATTGCATTTGCATGTTTGCATATTGTTATTAGGACGACTACACACTTAATTTACTTACAAACTCAAAGTATGGTATTGATATTCTGTGTTACATACATACATACCTATGAAATCCTTAAGTAGGTAGCGGTTGTCCCATTACATCTACAAGTTTCAATAGGGATTCATGTTATTCTCTAATAATAATATTGATTACGTAGACTTAACTAACACGGTGCTTGATATAGCAATAGTACGTAACCATAAGAAAGCTGGAATGTAGCCCAAATTCTAGTACATATACCTATGAGTACATACCTGAAGGTGGTTTTGTCTTTCAAACAAATTACAATTGATATAAAAGTGTTTACTCAGTAAGTGTGTAAACACCCTTAATTACTGTGTATCTGCTTACTTTGCGTATTTCACTTGTTCGTACATTAGACCATTTTGTTGCTAAGAACTAAGTTGTGATGTTGTGTTGTGTGTGATAATTTATTAAGATTATAATGTCGGTCTGTTTATTTATAATTTAAAGTTTCTGCTATTATTGTTAAACAAAGTGAACTTAGGAAGTATGTTTGGTGCGTGATCTTACCAAGGGCTCGCAGGAAGTTTACTTACCACGGTTTCTTCCAGCCAATCATCAGTTAGGAATTAGGAAGTGTGGTTGGTGCGTGATCTTACCACGGGCTCGCAGGAAGTTTACTTACCACGGTTTCTTCCAGCCAATCATCAGTTAGGAATTAGGAAGTGTGGTTGGTTCGTGATCTTACCATGGGCTCGCAGGAAGTTTACTTACCACGGTTTCTTCCAGCCAATCATCAGTTAGGAATTAGGAAGTATGGTCGGTGCGTGATCTTACCACGGGCTCGCAGAAAGTTACTTAACATGGTGCTTTCAACCGATCATCAGTTAGGAATTAGGAAGTGTGGTCGGTGCGTGATCTTACCACGGGCTCGCAGAAAGTTACTTACCACGGTGCTTTCAACCGATCATCAGTTAGGAATTAGGAAGTATGGTCGGTGCCTGATCTTACCACGGGCTCGCAGAAAGTTACTTACCATGGTGCTTTCAACCGATCGTCAGTTAGGAATTAGGAAGTGTGGTCGGTGCGTGATCTTACCACGGGCTCGCAGAAAGTTACTTACCACGGTGCTTTCAACCGATCATCAGTTAGGAATTAGGAAGTGTTATCGGTGCGTGATCTTACCAAGGGCTCGCAGGAACTTACTAACCACGGTGCTTCCAACCGGTGAACAGTTATGTGTAAAAAGTGTGTTCGGTGTGTGATCTTTCCACGAGCTCGCGGGTGATTCTTATCAATTTTATAGTGAAGTCAGGTGAGTGCATTCGACTAATGTTTTGTGGTTAGAATGAATCGAATTTTGTTTATTGGGAATTCTGGGACACAAAAGTGTCCCAGAATTCCCAATAAACATCTACTTATACCAATATATAATTATGGTATTTTTTGCCTAATATTCGACAGCAGAAATCCATTTACCGACAACCGGTTATCGACATGTTCCAATAATCGAAATCTAGTAATCGACATGTTCTATTTATGGACACCCAATATTTAATGGTCCATTAATCGTGCACCCAGCCTAAAATTTTCAAATGTTACCTTTGTGAAATACTCCTAAAATATTATTATGATTAAGAAATAAAAAACAAGTTTCAATCAGTCTTTTGATCATATCAATGAAACTTACACAGTAGTAAATTATTCATAAATGGTCAATAATAATGCGTTGTACACTGTCGAGTAATTCATCTTTAGTTCCTCTTTCGTGGATAAATATATGACGGCCTCTGTGGCTCAGCGGTAGTACGCTTGTCTGTGACACCGGGTTCGAATCCGGGCATGATGAGAAAAGAACTTTTTCTGATTGTCCTGGGTCTTGGATGTTTATCTATATAAGTATTTATTATAAAATATAGTATCGTTGAGTTAGTATCTCGTAACACAAGTTTCGAACTTACTTCGAGGCTAACTCAATCTGTGTAATTTGTCCCGTATATATTTATTTATTTATTTATATACCAGGGCCCATTGAACATGTGACTGAAGATTTGCTAGTAATTTTATCATGTAAGGTGATCCTGGGTACGCCAAACTTTTTTGCTGCCGTCGCAAATCGCCTGTGCTATTTGAAACGGCGTGTAATTTTTTTAGGTGCCAGTCATAAAAACAATTATGTCGATTATTGGAAAAAGTTCAATTTTTTAAATATATATATGATTATTGTTAAAGTGCTAATAAAATCTAACTGCCCATGAATTAAGCAGCAAAGAAATTAAAATAAAAATAATTTCAACATTTGTCGATTATTGGAACATGCGCATAAAAAAAAACCAATGATCGACAAGCGAGTAATCGCTTCAAAAGTAACCTTAATTGAAAAAAAATAATATTAAGAAGTACTGACTTTGACTCCCCAATTGTTAAATAATTAGCTGTCTCAATTAACCAAAACCGAAAAAGTTATGAGCAATAAACCTTACTCACCTCCTTAGTGATTTCGCTAATACATTCAGTCAGAAAAGTATCGGGAATGGATTATTTATTTATGGTTCCAAATTCAAATTTTTGTTTTTTTTTTGTTGTTGTTAGATTGGCACAACTGTTTTCCATTTTGGCGCGGAGTTTGAGTTGCATCTGTTGTTTACATTAAATACAGTGCCATTTTTAGTTATATCATATCTAGTGTGTATTGCTAATTTCATAATGGATAAAAACATCGAACAAAGAGTTTGTCTTAAATTTTGCATTGCCAATGGAATATCGTGTTCGGAGTCACTGAAAATGTTACAGAAGGCTTACGGTGAATCGACTTTATCAAAAACTCGTGCTTATGAGTGGTACAAAGCGTTCAAAAGCGGTCGAGATGTGATGGAAGATTTGCCTCGCTCTGGTAGGCCA
Source organism: Amyelois transitella (assembly GCF_032362555.1). Classification (NCBI taxonomy): domain Eukaryota; kingdom Metazoa; phylum Arthropoda; class Insecta; order Lepidoptera; family Pyralidae; genus Amyelois; species Amyelois transitella. The sequence goes on from NC_083536.1 coordinate 2,422,291, forward strand.
TCAACGTCTGCAACTGAAGTAAACATCGCAAAAGTGAAGGAAATAATGACTGAAAATCCTCATTCAACTTTGAGAGAGATAGCCACCGAACTTTCTGTATCTCACGAGTCGATCCGTACCATTTTAACTAATAATTTGGGTATGAAACATGTTGCCGCTCGGCTAGTCCCAAAAGACCTGAATTTTTTTCAAAAACTCAATCGCATGAGAGTCGCTGAGGACATGCTAGAACGAGTCAATTCCGACCCAACATTCATGAAACGCATTGTTACTGGTGACGAGACGTTGGTTTACGAGTTTGACATGCAAACTAGTCAACAAGCTTCGGAGTGGCGCCTTCCAACTGAACCGAAACCGAAAAAACCACGCCAAAGTCGTTCAAAAGTCAAAGTCATGTTGACTGTTTTCTTTGACTATCGCGGTGTTGTGCACTCGGAATTCTTGCCGGAAGGTCAAACGGTAAATAAGGAATATTATTTGAGTGTTATGCGGCGTTTAAGAGAGCAAATCCGACGAAAAAGGCCAGATTTGTGGAAAGAAAATTCTTGGATTTTGCACCATGATAATGCACCTTCGCACAAGGCCATCATTGTGAACGAATTTTTAACCAAACACTCAACAAATACCATCGAGTAACCACCATATTCACCAGATATGGCTCCAGCCGACTTTTTTCTTTTTCCTAAACTCAAATTACCACTTCGTGGCACCCGTTTTCAATCGGTAGAAGACATAAAAGAGAATTCGCGGCGAGAACTGACCTCAATTCCGGAAACAGCGTTTAAAAAATGTTTTGATGATTGGATTATTCGTTGGCGTAAGTGTATCGTTTCTAAAGGAGCATATTTTGAAGGTGATAAAATAAATTTGGATGAATAACAAACAGTTTGTGTATTATTGATCTTTTCCTGCTACTTTCTTGACAGAGTAGTAAAACTGGATTTCCGTTAAAAACTTTTGCCGGTCGATATTTAAAGATCCGCCATTTTTATCAAAATGACCGAATGTAGAAAGTGACACTTGCAATGAGAGCTGGATGAACCTTGTCTTTAACCTATGCTTCGTTTACTTTCAAATACACAACATTAGTACGTATATCCTTTTTTATTTTACTTTTTATGTATCGATCATTGGTGGTCTGTCGGACATTGGGTACTTTACGTTAGCTTCGCTTCGAAAATTATCGCCATTTATTGATACCTCCGGCTTTCTCAGGGGTCGTATAGGTTATTCTGAACTTCCTTATAATGCTAAACATCCACGTCTGTTACCGAAGGATAGTCAATTTACTAGATTATTAATAGAATATTTACATAAAAAATATTTACATGTAAGTCCACGTACCTTACAAAACATTATTAATGAAAATTACTGGATTCCATCTGCTCGTAGCGTAATAAGGTCCGTTTTATCCAAATGTAAAATTTGCTTTAAATGCAAACCGTCTTTGTTACCTGAGATGGCACCGCTACCACCTACCAGGTTGTTACCCCACAAAGTATTTGCTCACGTTGGAGTAGATCTCGGTGGTCCATTCCTAATCAAAACTAGTTTATATCGTCACGCTAAAGTTTCTAAAGCTTAGCATTATTCATCTGTTTTTCCACAAAAGCAGTACATCTAGAGGTGTTATCTTCTTTGTCCGCCGAATGTTTTCTCGCTTATTTAGATCGCTTTGTTGCTCGTCGGGGTCTTTGCTCGGCACTTTATTCAGACTGTGGTACCAATTTTATAGCATCGAGTAAGCATTTGACCGAAATTCAAAAGTTTTTGCGTGGTAACGAGAATGACATCACTGATGGCTGCGCCAAAAGACAATTGGTGTGGAGGTTTAATGTTCCAAGTGCTCCTAACATGGGTGGACTCTGGGAAGCTGGCATAAAGTCAGCTAAATATCATTTATTACGTAGCGCAAGTCCTTAACGTTTGAGGAACTTACTACTGTATTTTGTAAAGTTGAAGCAGTTTTAAATTCGCGCCCGTTGTGTCCACTGCCAGCTAGTGACAACCCTAATGAATTTAACGTCTTGACTGCCGGACACTTCCTAATCGGCAGAAGTTTAACCTCCTTACCAGACTATAACTTCCAAGAAGTGCCCAAAAATAGACTGTCACGATGGCAGTATGTACAAAAGTGCTCTAAAATTTTCTGGAAACGCTGGAGTCACGAATATTTAAATACACTTTAACAAAGAGCAAAATGGTTTAATTCATCCACCAACCTAAATGTTGGAGATTTAATTCTGATTAAAACAGATAATGCCCCTTCATGTAAATGTTTATTTATTTATTTATTTATTTAAACTTTATTGCACAAAAACAAAAAATGTACAAAAGGCGGACTTAATGCCGTTTGGCATTCTCTACCAGTCAACCAGTTGACCAAACAGAAAAAACTTTAAGTTGGTGGTGCGATAAAGTGCACATGCATACTGACAAAATACATACATTACAAAAAAAAATGCGTAAATACATACAAGATATATATACATAATATACACTATAAATACATATTATTATACATACATAAAATATATAATTAGGATGACCCATCATTAATCTGCCGAAGAAAGAACCCCTTCACAGCATGTTTGAACGCAGAGCGACTAGGAGCTCTCCTAATCATTTCAGGAAGAGCATTCCAGAGCCTTACAGCCTGAACCTGGAAAGATTTCTCCAAAACAGTAGACCGGAACAGAGGAGTACGCAGAGTCAGGTTGTCTGAAGAGCGAAGAGAACGGGAATAGGTGGAACTCAGAAGCGGGAATTTAGATTTTAAGTAAAGAGGAGAGTGAGCATCATTGAGTAGAGAGTACAAAAAACAAAGAATTCTGGCTTTACGACGTTCAGGAATAGGAAGCCATGATAACTGCGAACGAAAAGAAGAAATATGATCGTATTTACGGATATTAAAAATAAAGCGAATACAGTTGTTGGCTAATCTGTCGAGTTTAATGAGAAGGACTTGAGTAAGATCGCAGTAACACACGTCGGCATAATCAATAGTAGGAATGACTAAAGATTGGACGAGGGAGATTTTGGTTCTCAGAGGAAGGAAGTTCTTTAGTCTATAAAGAGAACGAAGTATACCAGTTACTTTACGGCAGACCTCAGTGACGTGAGGAACCCAGCTAAAAGTTGAATCGATCTGCAGTCCAAGGTCTTTTACGCTGGGGCAGTAAGGGATCGTAACATCATTAAATTTAACGGGATTGATAGCCTCGAAATTAATATTACAAATTTGCCGGGAGCTTCCTATAATTATAGCCTGGCATTTACCCGGGTTAACAACTACTCCGTACTTAGTCGACCAGTCTGCAATAATGCTAAGATCCCTGTTAATGAGCGCAACCGAGGAGTCAATACCCTCACAATCGCATGAGTGGTAGAGTTGCAGGTCGTCTGCATATAGATGAAAAGAGGAAGAAAGGAGTAAAGTAAGAGAGTTGATGAAGATAGAGAACAGGAGAGGGGACAATATGCCACCTTGGGGAACGCCAGAAACAAGGTCATGCCAACTTGAGATATGTATTTTGCTCAACACGGACTGCTTGCTGTCGGCCACGAAGATAAGAGGCGAACCAATCGAGGACCACTGGAGAGAGATTAAGGCGAGCAAGTAAAGCAAGGAGAACATCGTAATCTACTACTCTCAGGATATATACCACTAATAATACACAAGATAATAATATGACTAATGTGTGTGCATATGTATTCTGCAACAAATTCAATGACTTTAGTTGATATTTCGTCAATACCCACCGAATTTTTGTTCTTCAGACCTTTTATTATGGTCAATATATCCTTAGGTAGGCTAGGAGCCATGAACATTGAGTTAACACTATGTTCTATATTTTTTGTTACTTGATGGCCATAGCTCGGTTTATGTGTAATTTTATCAACAAAATAATCATTAAATGTTTTTGAGATGCTTTTAGGATCTTTTATAACACTTTGACCTTGCTTTATTGACTGAATGGCATTTATTGGCAAATTTTGTTTATGCTGGTTAATTATTTCCCACACTGCTTTTGTCTTGTTTGTTGATATGTTAATTTTGTTTGTATTTTGGGCTTTCTGTGTAAGATTCATAATTTTTTTCAATATTTTTGTATAATTTTGAAATGTCATTTTATTTAGATTTGTAGGTTTATGTCTATAATGCCATAAAAGCTCCCGTTTTCTTTTACAGCACAGCTAAATGCCCCTTGAAATCCACTTAGGTTTATTATAACTTTTTATCGTAATCACTTTTATATGGAAGCATAAGTCAAAGAATAATTTAAATTCGTCAATAAATAAGTTAAATGCGTCATTTGGATTATTTGTGTTATAAATGTCATTAAACTTTATTTCTTTAATACAATTCAAAAATTTTGTCATGTTTTCTACACTATAGTCACGTCGTTTGATTTTCTTAGATTTAATCAGGTATTTTCGCTTAACTTAGCATTTTAGTATCTGTGCTGTATGGTCAGATAAAGCCAATTCTTTGACTTCTGCCTTACATTTTTGGTCCAAGTTATGAGCGAAATTGTCAAGACAAGTTTTGTTTTTTAATCTTGTCGGTTGCTTTAATTCTAGCTTGAGATTGTAATTTAATAAAAGTGATCTAAATTCTAATGTTTCTTTAGTGTCTTCCAAATTGTTAATGTTGAAATCTCCAGCCAGTACAATTTTTTTGTTAGATTTAGTTAAAAGTCACAACAGCTGGTCTAGCTTATTAAAAAATGTTGTTATACATATTCGACTTATATGGTGTCCTATATATACAAACAATAATGAGCTTATATTGTTAGTTAGTTAGTTAGTTAGTTCTATCGCACAACATTCAAATTTCTTAGGCACTATTAATTCTTTAATTTCGGGCATGAGCTTATATTGGACACCCTTTTTAATTAGAATACAAGCTCCACCTCTTTTGCTGTTATCTCTACTAAAACAATCAGCTAACTGATAATTTGGTAGTGAAAGAAAACACTCGTATCCAGATTGCATAAAATGTTCCGTGATACAAATAACATCGAAATCTATTTTATCTATCTCTGACATTTCATTTAAGTGAACTGCTAGATTGTTTGATTTATTTATTAGCCCAGCAATGTTCTGATGTAATATATATATACAGTTGTCAACGAAAAAAATTTGTCGCTGTGTTTTCTACGTCCACACTTTCTGTATTAATGCCTACTGTCAGAGAGTTAATATTATATTGTGCTAATTTTGTAATTAATTAGAATAGAATAGAATAGATTTATTTTCAAAATTGGATACAAGGTATCACTTATTTACTTCACATAACTTAAATCTAATTATAACTACTACCGCTTCCAAAGCGCATGTGTAGAAGAAGCGGCGGAACAAACTACACTGCAGCATTTTCATAGGACGTCAATTTACAAATATAGATCTCTTAAATCTAAATCGTGGACGAATGCACATTGTCTACATTAAAAAACATGTATGAATGTAGAACTGATTATGTCAATAAAAATATTTCGTCAAATAAAATAAATATAAAATAAAATATGTATATACTGTACAAATTATGTCAAGATCATGTCAAAAATACACAAGCATTTAAGAGGCCATTATGTCCAGCTCGGGCCACACATGTTTATCATTAATATAATCATCCGTGCTGTAATAGGCTTTCCTACAAAGCTCAACTTTAATATACTGTTTGAATTTTCTATCATTCATTTCAAGAACACTTTTTGGTAATTTGATATAAAATCTTATACAATTAATCAGAAATGATTTCCCTACCTTAGCCAGCCGATGTGCTGGGATCGACAACTTGTAATTGTTCCGCAGTGATTTACTAGTACAGTCACCTACTTTTTTGAAAGAGTCTAAGTTTTTCCTAACATGCATGATGTTATCGAATATGTATTGGGAGGGCAAAGTTAAAATATTTAGGTTTTTGAAAAAATCTCTAAGGGAATCTCTTTGTTTAAGACCGTAGATATATCGAATTGCCCTTTTTTGTAAAATGAAAATAGTTTGTATGTCTGCTGCTGATCCCCAAAGCAGTAGACCATATGACATTAAACTATGAAAATAACTAAAATATACTAGCTTAGCAGTTGCCACATCCGTCAAATGCCTAATACGACGAATAGCGTATGCTGCAGAACTAAGCCTTTTAGAAAGTTTTAAAATGTGAGCATGCCATCTCAAATTTGAATCTAATGTTATTCCTAAGAAAGTAGTACTATCAACAAAATCTAATCTTTACTACTTATACTAATATCCACATTTGCCTGCCGCACATTGGGAAGTGTAATCTTAATGCATTGGGTCTTATTTGCATTTAACAGTAAGTTGTTGATTGTAAACCATTTAGAGATGGCGGCTAAAGTGCTATTCACAACATCACAGATTTCGCTACGGCGGTTCATTTTAAAAATTAGCGACGTATCATCTGCAAACAACACGATGCCAGTCTGTTTCTCAATCATGCAAGGCAGGTCGTTGATATATATCAGAAAGAGAAAAGGTCCCAAAATGGAACCTTGCGGTACCCCAATTTTTACCGTCGCTCCTTTCGATTTTGTATTATTTAAATCTACCGTCTGTAATGTTAGTGATACTAAGATATGATTTAATTAGTTCAACGGCAGCAGTATCGAACCCGTAATGAGCGAGCTTGAGCAGAAGAGTTCTATGATCTACGCAATCAAATGCTTTGGTCAGATCGCAAAACACTCCGATGGCATCCTGTGAGTCTTCCCATGCATTGAGAATATGAGTAACAAGAGCCACACCTGCATCTGTTGTACATTTCCCCTCAGTAAAGCCGTATTGCTGACTACTAATTTTCTTAAGTCGTTAAAAATACAGTTCATACCATGTTTATTTACATTTCCGCTATGTTTATCAAACATTGTATAGTCGTATTTTGTTGAATTAAGCGAAAGACGTTTGTAACACGATTAACTATTTATTTTATAATTAATATAGTAACAACGGTATGACAGTGCACAAAGTATTAGCCGAGAGAGAGAGCCTAGCGACACTACGAACAATGACGCGTATTAGAGATTTGCTATACGAATTCCGTAGGCGTTCATACTTTTAACATCCCCTCCTGAACGCAGACTCTCTTTAACGCAAGCCCATGGATGAGATGAATTCTTCATGCTTCGGTCGAGGAAGTCCTTTTGTCAGTATGTCGGCGACCATGTTCCCAGTGCATCTATACTGAACCACGATTTCTCCGGCAGCTATCTTCTCTCGCACGAAGTGGTACCGGACGTCTATGTGTTTGCTGCGCGCATGGTAGACAGCGTTACCTGAAATACTAATAGCACTCTGGTTATCGCAGTAAAGGGTAATAGGTTTATCTTTAAATTCAGGTTGAAGTTCATCTGCCAACTGTTTCAACCAAAGCGCTTCTTGAATAGCTGATGATATAGCCATATATTCAGCTTCACTCGTCGAGAGTGCTATGGTCTGCTGCTTCTTGGAGTTCCAACTTATTGCAGCACCTTGGAATAAGAATACATAACCCGTGCAAGATTTTCTATCTTCAATATCATTTGCCCAGTCTGAATCGCAAAAACCAGATATTCTCTCGCCAATATTCCTTTTATAAACAAGTTTCATATTTATTGTAGCTTTTAGATATCTCATAACTCGTTTTAGAGCTGTCCAGTGTTCATTAGTAGGTTGACTGTTGTACCTACTCAGAGAGTTTACTATATATGTAATGTCTGGTCGAGTCCCTTGTGACAAGTATAGCAAGCAGCCAATTACTTCTTGATATGGAATATCTTTTAAAATCTCTTGTTGACTTATGGCTTTCTTTAGTTTTACATTGGCATCAACAGGTGTCCAGACTGGCTTACAATTATTCATGCCAAATCGGGTAAGTATAATATTTATGTAAATAGATTGATCAATGGATATCTTATCTAAATTTTCATCTTGTGAGATTCTAAAGCCAATACAATTTTTTGCTAGTCCCAAATCCTTCATATTAAATTTTTCTTTCAGCTTATGCTTTATGGTGAATGAGGTTTCATTGTTATTATAAAAATACAGCAAATCGTCCACGTATACTGCTATAAAAAGCATATCGTTTTCATCAACAATACGATAGTAAACACAAGGATCTATGTTGGAACGTGTCAACCCAATTTCTAACAAGGCAGAGTTTAACTTTTTGTTCCATTGTCTACTCGCTTGCTTAAGTCCATATATTGACTTGTTCAATCGACATACCTTATTCTCCTCTTCATAACCAGGTGGTAAAGACATGTAAATTTCCTCATCAATCTCACCCTGCAGAAAAGCCGTGACTGCGTCCATTTGATGTATTTTTAGTCTGTATTTTGCAGCAAGACCAATCAGGTATCTTATAGATGTATAACGGACTACTGGAGCATATACCTCATTGTAATCTATGCCCTTCACTTGTTTAAATCCTTTGATCACCAGTCTAGCTTTATAGCGTGTGACAGATCCACATCCATCCAACTTAGTTTTATAGACCCATCGGCTTGGAATCACAGACTTTCCTTCTGGTAAGTCAACGGTGGTCCACGTATTATTCTGTATCAACGACTCATATTCTTCATCCATAGCTTTCTTCCATTCTTTAGCTTTTTCACTATTTAAAGCTTCTTGGAGGCTTTGTGGATTGCTATTTAATAAATTCATTGTTGACTCAACATTTTGACACATAAGTGATGTCGGGTTTTGATAATCATTGTTAACTTCATTACCTTGGTTTCTCCTTCTATGTGGTAACGGCCTCAACGTTTTATTGGATACTAGTGGAGACTCAATTGTATGGTCAGGTATGTATGTCTCATCATGACCATCTTCATATTCATCAGAATCATCAGAAATAGAAATATTTTGCGATACAACTTGTATATTCTCTGTTTCATGATTCTCATTTTTTCTTTCCAGGGATTCTTCAGGATTTTCACATAGAGGTAAGTAAATAGTATTCTTTTCTTCGGATTCATTGTAAATTTCTTCTGTATTTTCATTTTTATTTTCTTTAAAATCTAATTTATTTTCTTTTTCTTTTTTAGGTAATCCATCTACTTTATTTCTTATGATTGAAGCTTCTAGGAATGCAACATCCCTACTAATAATTCCTTTTTTTGTTTCAGGATTTATGAATCGATAACCTTTTGTACAGTCACTATAGCCAACAAATATTAACTTACGTGACTTTACATCTAGCTTTTGTCTGCTTTCTTTAGGAATATGCACCATTGCAGGACATCCAAAAATTCTCATGTGGCTCAGGTTCGGTTTCTTGCCAGTCCATACTTCATAAGGTGTGATGTCAGACAAGGAGCAGGTAGGAGAACGGTTTACAATGTATGCAGCTGTAGTAACCGCTTCTGCCCAATAGTTCTTCTGTAAATCAGAATTTAAGATCATACACTTAGCTCGCTCAATTAAAGTGCGATTCATTCTTTCGCTAACACCATTTTGTTCCGGTGTGTGCGGGTTTGAAGTTTGGTGCAAAATGCCATGCTTCCTAAAGTAAGCTTTAAAAGTATTATTTGTATACTCAGTCCCATTATCACTTCTGAGAATTTGAATTTTTTTATTTAATTCATTCTCTACTCTATTCTTAAATTCAACAAATTTTTCAAATACTTCACATTTGGTTTTAATGGGATATACAAATACTCGTCGAGAAAAATCATCAATAAAGGTAACAAAATACCTTGCCCCTCCTATTGAAATTTCCTGCATCGGTCCACATACATCACTGTGGATAAGCTCTAGCAAGCTGGTTGCACGGGAGCCTTCTTTGGGGAATGGTTTTCTCGTCTGTTTGCCCTCAAGACAGGTTACACAAATTGAATTTTCTGTTCTTTGTGATAGCTTCACTCCTTCTGTACAGTTAGGTAATTTATTAAGACTAGTAAAATTCAAGTGACCCATCCTTTGGTGCCACAGATAAGTATCATCATCAGCCTTGGCCATCATGCCTAGCATTTCCTTATTTTTACAAGTATTTAACAGATATGTTGCATTAATTAATTTGGCCTGTGCAACTAACTTGTTACTGGGATTGTAAATTTGACAGCCATATTTATTAAATATTACTCTGCATCCACTTTCAATTATTTTACTAACTGACAGCAAATTTGTTTTTAATTCTGGTACAAATAAAACATTCCTCACCTGTATTAAATCGGTGCTGCCATCGTGTACTTTTACCTTGATGCATACATCACCACAGCATTTAACCTTCAATTCTTTGTTATTAGCAGTTCTTATGCTCGGTACAGGTGAAGCGGAGATATCAGTGAGCCAGTCCCGGTGCATTGTCATATGCATAGATGCCCCTGAGTCAACATGCCAAGAATACACATCATTTGCTGTGGATGCTGAAAATGCTGCAACATATCCTGTGTCTTTGTCATATTTTTTATTATTATTACTTGTTTTCTTATGCCAACAATTTTTGCTGAGATGTCCGTACTTATTACAATTGAAACACCTTGGGCCTTTCTTATCATTTTTAGGCTGATATTTTACTTTGCTTGTATAAAGTGCGGTAGTGTCTGATTGTTTAACTTCTTGCAATAACTTGTTTTTTACAAGATCTGCACTTATCTTTATACCCGAGCTTTCCAGGCCCATAATCATTGGCCTATATATTTCTGGAAGTCCAGCCAGCATTAATGTGCCCAACCACTCATCGTCTACACTAAATTTTATATTTCTTAATTTGTGCGCGGCTGACATAATTTTGTTAATATAATCCTCTACAGATAAACTGTTTTCTAAGTTGGTGTTAATAAGTTCCTTTAATAATCCAACTTTTCTCGTTAAACCACTGTCCTCAAACGCTTTTGCCAAGTTGTCCCACACCTGTTTGGCACTTTGGGCTTCTTGTATATGAACATATAATATTGGGTCAACTAATAATATTAATTTTGACTTTGCTCTGGTGTCTTGTTTAACTGATTTAAAATCGGTGACATCTGGTTCTGTCAAAACGCAGTTATACAATTCCTCATGTTGCAAATAAGCTTTCATTGCAAAACTCCAGCTAGCCCAATTTTCGCGACCCGTCAATTTTTCTATTGACATCAGAGAATTATGTCCAGACATATTATAAAAGTATGTAATAATAAGCTGAAATTGCTGAAACAAAAAATCACTCACGTGCCGGTAACTAAAGTGAGGTTATACTCGTGGGATTTTACTTTTACTAAATACTTTGTAATTACTAAACAAAACTCAGAAAATAACACGTTCCGGAAGGCTTGGCTGGGCCATAACCTATTTTAAATTTAAATTTGAGTCGACTATGTATGCATATTCATAACTTAAGTTATCTAAGTATAATAAATTATTGAAGTTTTCGACTCTCCAGTTAAACAGATTTGAGTAATTATTACATTTAAAAGTTGGTAAACAGATAACAATATTTGTGTTATTAATATCTTTAAGCACCTCTCGCAAATAGAATATTAAGTCAAAATGATTGAGTGTTGTCTTGAAATCTTCTTCTCCAAGTACAATGAAGCAGAAGTCTTGAAGCGTAAAGTTTCGAATCTTAGACTGTATTCCTTTAAGCAGATACTTTATTCCGCAACTTGAAGTCATGTAGTGACAAATATTATATTCAGAAAATTTTTCTTCAGCCATTGATACTATTTTATTCTTCTTATTCGTGCATAGTATGCAAATATTTCGTTTATTATTTTTTAATTCTTGTTTTTCTTGTAAATTATTATTATTACTTTCGTTACTTATTTGCTGTTTTTGTTTGTTGATATCATTTTGTTTATGTGTATCTTCATTTGGTTGTCCTGAGCTTTTCTCTTTAGAACTATTCTGACTTTTTTCTGGACTTAGAGATTTATCTTTTTTTGATAGTTTTTTTGTTTTTTTGGTTTGTTGGTTTTCTTTTTGTAACTCTTCATTTTGCCGCTTTAGCTCTAAATTTTGTAACGACAGCGTGTGAATTTCTTTTCTTACTTTCTTAAGTTCTAGTGTTGTACTTTCTAATTGTGATTTAATATTTTGGAGTTCATCCTTCTCTTCAATCGTCATATTCAGTATGCTGTCTATGGATTTATTGAAAGTGTCTGAAATATTGTCGCTGTCACTATTTGTATCAGAATTATTTTGGGTGCAAGTGCGTCTAAAAGTTGTCTAAATGTTTTCCAGAAAATTCATTATATAAAATTAAAATGCTGTTAACATCCCAAGTTGGAGTTCTGGTTATTGATGATCGTACTAGTAACGACCTCTATGAATAGCTTGTGGAGACAAAGGATTTTATCGTCGAAAGCTGCTTCTTAATTCATAGATGGCGCTGTAGATGGCGGTAAATCTCCAATACTTTTTGTTTGATGCTACTTCGGCGTAATATTGAAAGTCTCGCTAATCTACACTAGATGGCAGAACCCGTCCTAACAAAGTATGTGTAAGATGATGAAGTGTGAAGGTCCAAAGTCCAATTTTAGATTTTAAATTAACAAACGGTTCTGATGAATTGAATTATTGATTTCTTGCAAAATATATTCACTATAACTATTGTTTGTGCACTTTTTAATGAACAGTGTTAAAAAAATATGTTATTTATAAATATGCCGATGTCCTTTTTATTGTTTACATACAGTTTTTTAAGGAAATGTACCTGGCGATTAATTCATTGTTTAGCTTCACTACAGTGTGTTTTTTGCTTGAGGTCACACTCGTACGCACTTTCTCACTTTCCGACTACAACGTTTAATCATCTATTTAGTATTTATGTACGTAATTATATTTTTACAAATTAATTTAAACGGAGCTCGGTGTTTACGTGCCGGTGGCGCCACCTACCCTGGTTTGTGTTCTAGTAGTGTCATCAAGGCAGGAGGCAGACGAAAAGTGAGAATTGATCTCATCAGAGGAGAAAGGTAGGTTAATAGACTTGGATACACTTTTACCAAACTCAAGACTTTTGAGAAACATCCAGGTGTCAGCCGCGGATAAGTTGGATATATGGTCATGAAAGTAATGCCGTTTAGCTGATCTTACCATCTTGTTGCAACGATTTCTTGCCACTTTATAGAGAGTCCAGTTAATCTCTGAGCGTTCGCGCTTAAACTTGCTGAATGCTTAATTGCGCTTTCTCATAGCCATTCGAACTCCCAGAGTAATCCATTGACATGGCGGTCTTTTAAGTTTAACTGTACGAAGTGGGGCATGCCGATCAAAGAGTGATATGATGGTCTCGTTCAAAAGGCTAACCTTCTCATTAATGGAGTCGGCTGCAGCGATCGTACTCCAGTCAGTGCCAGCGGCGTCTATACAGAGGGCTTCCTCGTTAATTCTAGCATAGTTGCGCATCAACACAGCAGCAGGCTTGTGTTTCTTAGTGTGTATGTTGTAAGACGCATAGATTAGGTCATGTCGTGAGAACTCAGGAGCCGGATATTGACCGTGAAGAAGGACATCAGAGATCGAAGCTGTTAAGATAAGGTCAAGCCAAGTGTCATCAGTATGTAGATTCTGATGCGTAGCGTTAAGATGGAGAACAGAGAGGTTAAACGAATTAGAGAGTTGAAGAAATTTAGAAGAGAGGGAGTCGTCTAGCATGTTATTATTGAAATCACCAAGCAATAAAAAATTAGAGTAAAAGGAAACAAAAGGCTCCAGGGCTGATTCGAAGCAAGAGTAGAGATCAGCACGAGAAACATTGGGGGCAGAGTAAAAAACACCAAGAAACAACTTTACCCGATTTACTTCCACTTCTAAAAAGAGGTACTCAGGGGATGCAGAGTGCGATAAAGTGCATTTGCTCAGTAATTTATAAGGAAAATGGCTACGTAGGTATATGGCCACACCACCGCCTCGACCAATATCTCGATCATTCCTAATTAATATAAACCCTGGAACTGTAAAGAAGGAGGAGTTTAAATTAGATTTAAGCCAAGTTTCGGAAATAAAAATTGCGTCAAGGTGTTCCACGGACGCAAGATCCAGAAGATTTGAATAATGCGCTGGTCCACTTTGTGCATTTATATGGCATACATTAAAATACTTTCTGACAGGTAACAAGTCATCACTTAAAAGAGTGTGAAGTGAATCAGTGTCGTGAAATGTGGAGTCATTATCACTACAAGCACTATGAAAAGAATCATCCATAATAGTGTTATAATATTATAAATATGAATAAATAAAAGAAGTAATTATTTAAAACTAATAAAAAAAAAAAAATAGTCAAATTATCAGCATTGGTCTGCCGGCTTACACAAAGTAAAACTAAAATGTCAATGTCATTCAAATGACACTGACAGACCGTGACAATCAACAATGAGGACGAACTAGGTATCTGCGAATGACGAAGTTTCAATGTAAACAAACTTAACAAAACTCAATTAATTAACTACCTACATGAGAAAAATTTAATAATTTAAGTAATTTCCTACTTTTCTTTTGGTCGCCGCTCGTCTCGTTCGCCGCTGCCCGTCACCAGACCCATCTGCTACCTCGCACGTTTTAGAGGAATGTAGGCGATGTTGTGTTATAGCCACTCCAGTCCCAGCAGAAGAAGCAGCGAGTACAGTCTCCTCAAATGCTTTACCGGCATGATCCAGATCCTCCAGTGCGTTTATACTGATGGGCTTGCCCGTGGGTGACTTAACGAAAATGGATCCATCATACGTCCAGCACTTGATCATGCCGAATCGCTTTCGAGCCCCAGCGAAGAGGGCCTGCCTACGACGAGTGAGGAACTCTGAAACCAATATCGACGTACCTTTGAGTGTTATCTTCTTGCGCCATACAGTGGTCTTTATGGTGGGACAAACGAAACGCACTAGAATTGGCCTGGGACGGCTATTATTCTTTGATCCACGCTTCAAACGAAGTAGAAGAGATCCTCTCCATACGAAATTTTTCCCCCAGGATCGTAGAGATAACTGCAGCAGCATCTTCATTTTCGCCATTATCAGCTTCCTTTATGTTTCCAAAAAGCAAACATTTTCTCCGGTGCCTCATCTCAATGTTGTCCACGGATCTGACTAACTTTTCAAGCTGTTGCTGGAGAAGCTGCATGATATCACGGACATCACTCTTAAACTTGCTGTAGTCTTCCCAGAGCTTGTTGAGTGATGCTGGCTCCTTTGACATCTTCAGCTGGTTCTCAAAGTCAGTTATTCTCCGAAGAAGATTAGTCTGGAGAGATTTCTGGATCTGCTGGACGGCATCTATGGAGGTCATCTTGTGGGATTCTCAAATGAAAGTGACAAAAGTAGTAGGCGGTGAGATTGTGTTGTGCAAGCCGACAATGAGTGCTATATTATAAGCTTATAAGTGCATGTGGTTTTTTGATTATAATACCCCAGATTAATAGCACCAAGGGGAGCAGGATAACAATATCACAGGGTGAAGTAGTGACTTTAAAATAATTTATTTACTAAATTTATATTGGAACAACTAGTGTATAATTTTCTTTGCCTACCCGAAAAGTAATTAATTTTAAACTAAAAAAAAAAATTAATCGGACTGAATTATTGTACGTCTTGTGAAGACAGATCACAGTGACACGAACTGTTTATATCATCTTTTCTACCTGTGTTTCCGCAATAAATAGATTTGAATTTGTATTTGTATAAGTTCTGGAGAACTTGTTGAAGATATAATCATTATCCTTATATATAAAAAAACTAAGTTGATAAAATGTGTGTGCCGATAAAACTTAAAAAGGATTCCCGATACGATAAAGGGACTTATATAGTGCAATAGCCCTTTATCCCCCCTCGAACAAGAAAGTTCCCGTTTATACTTAAAGGGCGTATTTTTAAAGATAGAAGGACTTTTCCAATTCCTTAACTTGAAAATTAAGTGAAGTAGTGGCGCCATCTGTTGTCGAGTAGTTGAACTTCATTCAGAACAACGATTATTTGAGCTGCGTTTCGAAAGGCGCTGCGAGCAATTACAGCATGTGTCAGTCGTCGTTCGTAGCTCGCACCGCGTGCGCACGTCACACATTTAACTCGCGTAAGCGGTCGGTATCTCAGATTTTTATTATCATTGTTTACGTCTTGACGTTATTATCTAAACTTACTAACATGAGTTCCGGAAAGTGTGGCCAATGTGAAGAGCTACTCACGGAAGGAGTACACTGCGCTGCTTGCGATGCGGATTTGCATTTCCATTGTGCCGGAGTGACTGAGGTAGGATATCGAAAGCTGGGAGAAAGGAGATCAACTTTTCGTTGTCAAAAATGTAAGCAGATGGGTAATAGGGCACTATCTCCGACTCCGGTACCCTCTGCGGCTGCTACTGACGCAAATTATTCTACACTTCTTATGGAAATTAGGCAAATAGCTAAGAAGATGGAGCCCTTGGAGAAGGTGGCTGAGAATGTGGCAGCCTTGAGGCAAGAAATCTCTGAGCTGAAGACATCAGTTGCTGAATCCAGAAGTGAAGTAAAAGCTTGCAATGAGAGGGTTACGAAAGTTGAAATCCACCTGGAGAGGATAGACATGGATATCCACGAGCGTGATCAGTAGTCCCGCATGAATAACGTTGAGGTAAAAGGAGTACCGCAAGGTAAAAATGAAAACATCTTCAATATCATGAAGACTTTGGGGGATAAGATTAATTACAAGATAGATAAAAGTTATTTTAACTTTTATACCCGAGTCCAGTCTATGGATCCAAAAAATCCTAAGCCCATCATTGCGTGCTTCCATAGTAGGTACAAGAGGATTTTATAGCTGCAGCAAGGTTATACATGAAGAGTTCACCTTTGGCGTCATCGGACTTGGGACTCGCCGGAAACTCGAGGATATTCGTGAACGATCACCTGACGGCTCGAAACAAGGATCTTTTAGCAAAAGCCAAAAAGGCGGCCCGGGAAATGGACTTCAAGTATATATGGGTGAAGCATACAAAAATATTCTTGCGGAAAACCGATACCTCACCTATAAAATCGGAAAACGATCTTCTCAAAATTTTTTAGGGGCTAGTTTTGTTTTGTTTTTGTTTGTTAAACCTTTAATAAATGCACAATTTCATAATTACCTTACGATATTTTTATTTATTGCGGAACAGTGGAGGGTAGATTGGATGGTACTGGATATTACCTGCATATTTAGTATGAAAATAGTTTTTATTTGTTTAACAGTAACTTACATTTCACTTTGTCTTTTGTTGAGGAGTTGGGCTCAATATTCAATGATAACGTCTTTTGTGTTGACTAATAGGATTCTATTGTTAATGTATCCCAAGCAAATACTGATTATCATTTGCTTGAATAGATATAGTTATTGTAGGCTGACATATATTTTGCATGATTATTAATTTTTTCTTATTAAATTATTCACTGTTTCTATAGCTATTTATAAAAGTGCTTGCACTTAATTTATTTTATCAGAACGTTCGTGGGCTTCGAACTAAGACAAATACTTTTTTAAGACAAGTTTATTTAAATAATTACGATGTAGTCGCGATTACTGAGAGCTGGTTGGTAGATAGTATTGTAAGCTCAGAATTATTTGATTCGAGGTATTTAGTGTGGCGGCGGGATCGCGACTACTCGAGAACTAACCAGACTATGGGCGGTGGGGTAGGGTACGGGTACCAGTAGTCAGCCTTTTAGCGAAAAGTGTAAATTTAAATATGTATAGAAAATTATTGAAAATAGTAATAAAAAACCTTTTGTACTTATATACTTAATCATTTATTAAACTGTGATAAGCAATTAACAAATAACATAATTTTGCTTAATAAGTATGGAAAATAAAATATTTATCAAAATAAGGCACTTTTCCCCAGTACTCAGCCGGCACAAGCCAGCACTCGGCCATGTAGCTACCAGTACTCAGCCTCTCCTGAGATCGATTGTTACATACATACATACAATCACGCCTCTTTCCCGGAGGGGTAGGCAGAGACTACCTCTTTCCACTTGCCACGATCTCTGCATACTTCTTTCGCTTCGTCCACATTCATAACTCTCTTCATACAAGCTCGGCGGTTTCGGGTACTTTTGACCTGACCCTTTACCAGGACGTCCTTAATTTGATCAAGATACGTTCGTCTAGGTCTTCCCACTCCGACCTTTCCCTCCACACTCTCCTTGTATATCTGCTTAGTCAACCTGCTTTCATTCATCCTCTCCACATGACCGAACCATCTTAACATACCCTTTTCTATTCCTGTAACTACATCTTCTTTCACATCACAACATTCCCTTATCACGCTGTTCCTTATCCTGTCACTCAATTTCACACCCATCATACTCCTTAACGCTCTCATTTCCACTGCATTTATTCTGCTTTCATGCTTCTTTTGCCATACCCAACTTTCACTCCCATACATTAATGTCGGGACCAACACGTCCCTGTGCACAGCCAGTCGAGCCTTTTTGGATAGTTTCTGACTGCTCATAAAGGCATGCAAAGCTCCATTCACCATGTTCCCCGCGTTCACTCTCCTTTCAATATCACTATCATACTTGCCATCTGATGTAAACTTTGATCCTAGATATACAAACTCTTTCACTTGCTCCACTTTTTCTCCTCCAATCAAAATATTACATGCTGTCATTTCTTTCTCCATTTCAAAAACCAGTGTTTTAGTTTTACTTACGTTCACTTTCATTCCTTTCTCTTTTAAAGCTTCATGCATACAGTTTACCATCTCCTGTAACTCCTCCGCTGATGACGCCAGTATAACCTGATCGTCGGCATAGAGCAGACATTTGACGAGTAACTCATTCATCCTTAATCCACTTTTAGACTCTTTCAAATCTGTCAAACAGCTATCCATAAATAGGTTGAACAGCCACGGTGACGCAACACATCCTTGCCTAACGCCTTTCTCAATCTTAAACCACTCAGTGTGCGCTCCGTTTATCCTGACACAAGCACTCGAATCCTCATATAAGGATTTCAGTGCTCGTATTAAGAGACTGCTCACCCCATGCATAGAAAGTGCTGACCACAATTCATTCCTCTCAACTCTGTCATAGGCCTTTTCCAGATCTACGAATGTGCAATAGACTTTTTGACTCTTGGCCAAAAACTTTTCGGCTATGCACCGCAAGGAAAAGACCTGATCAGTACATCCCATTCCCTTTCGAAATCCCGCTTGAGCATCCCATATTTTGTCATCAGTTTCATTCCTGACTCTATTAATCAATACCTTAGCATACAATTTGCCGACGACGCTAAGCAGGCTTATACCACGATAATTTTTGCAGTCCAGCTGTGACCCTTTTCCTTTGTAAAGTGGCACGATAACAGCCTTACACCAATCTTTTGGTACTCGGCCGCTTCTCCAACACAAATTGAAAAGGCAGTACAACTGACTAGCTACTACGCCTTTTCCTGCTTTAAGCATCTCGACCGACACTCTATCACACCCAGCAGCCTTTCCCGCTTTCATACTCTTAAGTGCTTCCACAATTTCGAACATTTCAATTTCGCCTTCCATCTCATTCTCTTTTTCTTCGCTATAGCAGAAATCTTTCTTATTTCCTTCCTTTTTTTCAAATAAACTTTCAAAATAGTCCTTCCATATCTTTAGTACACATTCTTCTCCTTTCACAACGCTACCATCCTGGCATCTGATCCTAGTCAGCTCTCTGGTTATAGTATTTCCTCGGGCTGACCTTACGGATTTCCAGAATACTTTCAGATTTGACTGAAAGTCTTCTGATAGCCTTTTATCAAAATCCTCTTTATACTCTTCTTTCTTTCTAATCACAGCTTTCTTAACCAAATCTTTCATTTTCTTATATTCCTTACGTGCTTCATTCACATCTTCATCTATAACCTCTTGCATTCTTAAGTTAGCTTTTGCTGCTAACAAATCCAGCCATGCTTTCTTCTTTAATCGCACAAGTTCTTGCACATCTTTACTCATCCACGCATTTTTGTGATTTTTTCCTTTCCTTCTTCTACTTACACCACACACTTCAACAGCTACTTTCACAATTCTTTCTTTAAATTCCTTCCATCCATCTTCAATATCGCTCATTTCCTCTAAATCTTCAAATTCATCCTTCAGTCTATTAATATACTTCTTACCTACATCCATATCTTGCAAATTTTCTACTTTTACTCTTTCCAAAGCGCTGGTTTGCTCCCTTACCCTGTGCCGCCAGCGATTGAAGATACCCCTTATCCGGGATATCACCAGTAAATGGTCCGAGTCAATGCCAGCACCGCGATATGCACGGGTATCCAGCACTTTGTTCTTCAATCTTTCATCTACAATCACAAAGTCTATCATACTTTTTAAAATACCTTCCACTCTTGTGTAGGTGTGGATCTCTTTATGTTGAAACATTGAGTTCGACACAAAAAGATCCCACTCTAGACAAATTTCTAATACACTTCTTCCATTATCATTCACCTTTTCGTCACCAAACGCACCAAGCACCTTTTCATATCCATCACGCTTTACACCCACCCATCCATTAAAATCACCTAACATAATAATCTTCTCATTTGGCTTGGTAACTTTCAATACTTCTCTTACACTATTCCAGAACTCCTCGTTTTCGCTTTTTGCTGATGTTGTACCCCTCGAACCCACATCCCAAGGTGCATAAACACCTAGAACGAAGATCCGAGTGATTCCAACTTTCAGCCTAATCCATAGAAGACGAGGGCTGACACACTCATACTCATTCACGCACTCAGCCATTCGTGCAGAAAGAATTAGACCGACCCCTTGACAGCCTCGGCTGGTACTGGAAATTCCAGACCAATACGCCGTGTAAGGGCCGTGCTGCGTCGCGTCGCATCCTTTCCGCTTCGTTTCATTCACGCACAACACATCCAAACGTCTTTCATCCATCATCTGGCATACTTCCTCAATCTTATCCTTCATTCCTCCTCTTACATTCATCGTCGCAAAGCGGCTTTCAGCAGACCGCATACCGCTCCCGCCGGGAACGAGACGTGATGGGGTGCGGACACCATCGCCGCCATTTATATGCTTTTTAAGGTTCATAATGCGATTCCCACGAGACGCTAGGGAAAAATTTTGTCCGCCCCAGCAGAGCCCCGCATGCCAGGGTAAGGCTAGCCATTACCTGGGGGTCGCCCAACCCCATGGCGGAAGTGGCACGCTCGAGACTAGGCTCGCCCCTAGCCATGCATCCATCGGCGCGGCAGACCTTAGATTGGCAGGGATTTACATTAAAGAGGAATCCCAAGTCTATCCCTTAGTCGGCTCTTACGACATCCGTGGGAAAGAGATGGAGTGGTCCTATTCTTTTGTAATGGTGCCGGGAACCACACGGCAACTATACATCCACACGGCTATATATACATCCTCCGACATAATATCGTCGGAGCCGCGGTTCCCCAGGCATAACACCTAGCCTGGCGGAAGATCTTCCCTTTGGTGGCGGTCGAGCCGAATCATCGCTCCCGCTACATTGGTGACCCCGACGTGATTGGAAGCAACCTTCTTCATCATCCACTCCAATCCTCAGCATCACTCCTCACTCTGCATGCAGTCTCACAGCAAGCCAGCAACTGGGTATCGCAGCAGGTCCATCGCAGCCAACGCAACGAGCTTCCTGGTCCTGTCTCCACCCGCACTTCACTCTCATCGACTTCAGCGACCGACGTATCTACCGCAGCCCACGCCTGGATCTCTTCGACGGCCGCTCTACTCTCCAGCGTGGCAGCTCTGCACGATATCTACCGGCGCCAACAAGTCGACTTCGCTCTCTACTGTCTCGACTCACCGCAGACTACGAGCAACGCTACGGCTCACTCCTGACTCACTAGGACTTCGAGCAACTTCCGACTCACTGGAAGACAACTGGCACTTGCAAGCTACCGAAGCACAGATTGCACAGCAAGATCAAGACTTCAGACCTCCGGTCTTGGGGGGGAGTACTGTGGCGACATCTCTACGCCACTCGTCACAACATCCAATCAAACAACTAATGTCAATCATTGCGAAGAAATTGACGCGCTCGACCAATAGCAGCGAAGAATCTAAGACGCGATTTCAAAGATTTCACGGATTGGAGCTATATATACATCCTCCGACATAATATTGTCGGAGCCGCGGTTCCCCAGGCATAACACCTAGCCTGGCGGAAGATCTTCCCTTTGGTGGCGGTCGAGCCGAATCATCGCTCCCGCTACATATAGCACAATTGGCGGACTTAATGCTAGAAGCATTATCTACCAGTCAACCATTGGGTCTTACAGAGAACTTAATGTGGGGTTGAACTAAATAAATAAATTTATACCTACACAAAATATAAAATAAAATAATTATAATATACATACATAAAAACTACAATAGATAAACAATATACATAAGTAAATAGGTGCAGCGATTACCGAAATGAGTGAAAAGGCGATATTAAATACCCTCGCGACTCAAGAAAAACCCGTATACCCGCGATTTGAAACTAGAACGACTTGGGGATGTCCTGATGGACTCGGGAAGTGAATTCCAGAGCCTAACAGCCATGAGCGAAAGAATTGGAGGCAATACCTGTACGGTGAAAAGGGATAGCAAGAGTTCACTTATTTGAAGAACATAGGACTTTTTCGTGAGTAGAACTTAATAGTTGGAAGTCTTTTTTAAGATAGTCTGGGGCAAGCTGATTTTTGAGAATGGTATAGAGCTGACATAAAATGTGAAGATTACTACGGTTACGGATGGGGAGCCATTTTAGCTGAGAACGGTATTCAGAAATATGATCGTACTTCCGAAGGCAGAATACAAACATGATACAATTGTTTAGAAGACGTTCTTATTTGTTGAGATGCTCTTCAGTTAAATCCAGATAACACACATCAGCATAATCAATTATAGGCAGAAGAAGTGCATGGGCAAGCAAAATCTTCGTCTTTGTTGGAAGAAAATGTTTTAAGCGTTGCAGATAATGCAGAACACTGTAAACTTTCCGACTGGTTACAACAACGTGTGTATCCCAATGTAAGTTGGTATCAATATGTAAGCCAAGGTTTTTAACAGTCGTACTAAATTCAATTATAGTTCCGTCAAAGATCAGCGGTGGCAAGGTGTTAATGTCAATATTATTAATCTGATAGAAACTGCCAACTACTATAGCCTGACACTTTTTAACATTAACAGAAATGCCAAATCGATTAGACCAGCCTAGAACTCCATTTAAGTTTTGATTCAGCAAATCAATGGCCTGTTCCATGTTATCAATATTCATCTGTACATAAAGCTGCAAGTCGTCAGCGTAAAGTGATAGAAACAGTTAATATATGATGAAAGCAAGTTTATGAAAACTGAGAACAAAATAGGAGACAAAATACCGCCTTGTGGGACGCCAGCTTTCAATTCGCACCAATCTGATTCATCCGTACCGTTACGAACCTGTTGCCGGCGTCCATGAAGATAACTGGAGAACCAAGAAATCACTGAATGAAGAGACGTTGCAACGGGAAAGGGTGGCTAAAAGGATATCAACAGTATTAAATGCGTTACTAAAGTCTATTAATACTAAAATTGTGACTTGTTTATGTTCCATGCCCGTTCTTATGTCTTCTGTAACTCGAAGAAGTGCAGTGGTGGTACTATGCGCCGGCCTAAAACCAGATTGATATTTGTTTAAAAGGTGGTTATCAAGTAGATATTTTGATAACTGGTTAAAGGCAGATGCTTCTAGAACCTTCGATAAGAATGAAAGTATGGAGATAGGACGTATGTCATTCAGATGAGTAGGATCTGGGATTTTTGGGAGATATTTAATAGATACAACATTTAAATGAATTTCAAATTCTTCAATTTTATTAAGAAGGCCACATATATTTTGGTGTAATATAGTAGTCTTGTTTATTATCTAATATATTATTGTTCACGAAAAAAATTAGTCACAGAGTCGTTGTTGTCCTTAGTATAGTTAATGTTAATATCTTTGATCAGCTTAACTACGTCACTAATTATTGTCTTAAAAGCTACATTATTCATATCTCCATTTCTAAAATTAAACATTAAATTATTATACAATAAATTCTTATGACTGTCTAATATATATGCATATTTATAATACCAATTATGAAGGTATAATAAATTATTAAATACTTCTATTCTTTGATAATAGTTTTGTTCGAAAAATATTTAAAAGTTGGCAAGCAAATAATCACATTTGTATTTTGAACTAAAAGAATCGTCTAGTGTGTAATTTTTTACTTTTTCTTCTATTCCATTAATCATTTCTTGTTTGCCACCACCCGATGTTATATATAGTGACATATTGTTGATGAGTAAAACACTCCTTCACATTCTTCCAAACCCTTATATTTCGAACTAGAACTTATAATGCACATTTTTTTTAATAACAGTATGTAAATTTTTTCTTTTCCTTTGTGTTATATTACTATAAGATTGACTTTTATCCAAATTTATTTCTTCACTTTCAATTATATTACTTTTTGTGTTCTCGTTAGTAGTGGTTTTCACTCGTGTTTCTGCCTGTGTGCTTTTATTTTGAGGTTTTAATTTTGACTCAACTTTTTGTATTTTTTTATTTTTTCCTGTTATTTGTATTTTTAATTCTTTTATTTGTAATTTCTGTTTTTTTACTTCTTGTTCTGCTTTATGAAGCCTTTCTTAATTTCTCCTTCTTCCGAGTGTATTGATAGTAACTGGAACGAATTATCAGTAGAAATATTCATTAATTGAGAGGCATCATCCAAGATTAGATCATCTTGGTGCGCACTAGTAGTCACTATTGGTGATTTATTTGCAACTACAGCTTTATTTAAACATTTATCGCACTTCCAGTTTTTTCTATGTTCTGCAGGAAGAATATTATAATATCTTGCTTCAGAAACATTTGTGCAACTAAGATGATAAAATCCGTTACAATTTTTACATTTTAATATTTGTCTATCTTTAATTATTTTTTTACACTTAATACATGTATCTGCCATTATATTAAAACAAATGTATCAGACTGTATGTATTAATTTCTTGTGCCTGTCAATTAGTCAATCAATGTCAATATAGATGTCAATGTCAAAAATATATAATATGTCAGATATTTATTTTGAGGGTAGATTGGATTTGGTTGAATTTGTACTGTTGTTGCTTTGTATTAATGTTCTTATTGGTCAATGTTATTAGAAATCCAGTAAAATTTTTAAATTTAGCAGTGATCACTTCACAGTCCAAAATTTGTTTTTCTTTTTGTGACAATTTAGTGGTACATTTACTAATGTTTATATTTTCATACCGTGAGACTAGCTGAAGAACTTACAATTTTCATTCTTCCAACACACCACAGGAAAGTTATTATTAAATTTCGTTAATATTTACTAGGACCACGAAAAATACGTCTTAACTGTTTGACAACCGGAACCGGACCGAAAGAACTTTAGAGAAAGTTATGAACATGGTTTCTGGGACAACCTTTCATAAATACAATCACAATTGGGAAATTTTGAGTCCTCACGAAGCGCTACCTGATTCAATTATAATGTTTGATGATGCAGCTTGCGAAAATCAGAATGGCATTAGAGATTATTTTACTATGGGTCGACATAAGAAAATTGATTGTTTTTATATTAATCAAACATATACAAAAATACCTAAACAACTAGTGAGAGACAATTCCAATTTGATTGCATTATTTAAACAAGATAACATTAATTTGAAACATGTTTATGATGAGCATGTTGGGTCTGATATGTCATGAAATCAATTTCGTGAAATGTGTTCAAAAGTTTGGAAAAAGCCTTTTAGTTATCTTGTTATTAATAAGGATTGTGATAAAAACAAAGGATGTTATAGGTCAGCATTTGGCACTTTTATAGTTCTAGATTAACATACTTAATACAATGTAGTGATAATGAAGGGTCACTTTTAAGTGTGATCTGCGACTGAACACAATATTAAGCAGTAAAATGGAAAAAAACATTTAAAAAACAAATAGTTAAGTCAGCAGCAGCTGTTAAAAGAAAAGTGAGGATGATTAACAATACAAAAAACGTAAATTATATGGCACTGGAGCAAATTTTCAAACCTATTGTTGATCCGCTTAATTTGATAGCCAATAAAAATAATAAAAAGAGGGTTGAGAATGAAAATAATTACATCACCTCTGTTGGGAAAAAATTTAAAAATGAAAGTACATCGTCTTATTCATCCAATAAAGAATCGAATAACACTGTTTCTGAAAACGACTTTCCTAATAATTACAACAAAACTTTAATTTCCACACCTTCTGAAGATCATAATGTCAGTGAAGGTTCGTTCAAATCTATTGCATCTTCTCCAGATAATCGTTAAACTTTGTCGTGGTCTACATCATCAGAAGTAATGGATGCTATACCTTTTGGAGTAAGACATGAGCGGGGAAAACTAATGCTTGGCAATATTCGTGTTTTCGATAATGATAACATTCTGAAATTAGGAACTCGAATTTTAAAGAAGACAGATGGTTTAAGAGAGTTACTATTTAAAAGGAAACCTGATCTAGATAAAGTCAGAGAGGAGGACTTGCACAATTATAAACTGTTACTAATTGATACTAATGCACATCGACGTAATTATGAGTCATCTCAACCTATAAACAGTAAGAAAGGTTTTAAATACATTAATGTCATTAAGCCTTTATTTAAATTCTCAAAAAATATGACTTTTGAGTGTAGGAATCCCCCTTAAGGACAAGGATTTCACTTCTGAAAAAAGTAAAAAAATATACTGATTATGTTTATTGGGATGATCCCAACGAACTGGTAGAACGATTAAAATTGTTGTTAGGATGACGAGCGGCTGGCAATAGTGGTGAAGATAATGAAATTATGGCAGTCATAGAAGAATTACGAGAAGCTGGAATTATAAATATAGAACATAAACAGCTATCGCCACAGAAAATGAGCAGTATTATTCGAGATCTCTAATCATCTAGACAGCAATGAATGTAGATAAGTTCGGTAATCACGTCCATAAACGTTTGCGATTATTGGAATTTATCGACTTTTTAAACGGTACATTAGTGAAAACTGATGCTGGATGATTTGAAAACTTCTAAATTAAAAGGTCTTTCATCTCCAAATGAAGACGATGAAGCAGTGAACAAAGCATATGTCGATAATATACTACAAGAGTTAAGAAAAGAAATAAGAGTGGTTAATGATAATATCCAAGTATATTTAAAAAAATTGGAAAAAGCTACATCAGACTTTGTTTGACATTTGTCAAAATCGTTTTATACAAAACAAGAAATAGATAATTTGATTGAACTTAAATTGAACAAACATAATGAGCAAAAAAACATAGTGCATGAAATTCATAAAGCAGCAAGAAGAAGTTTCCTCGTCGAACTACAATTGTAAAAGGAATAGACGACTTATAGCAAGCTGATCTTATAGATTTCCCGAAATATTTTTATTTTAACAAAGGATATAAATACCTATGTTTTAGTTGTAATAGATACTTTTACAAAATATGTGTGGACATCCATATATCCATACATATAATAATCCATACATATAATAAAACTGTAACTGAACTGTCTGTCTGTCTGTCTGTCCGTCTGTCTGTCTGTATGTTTGTACGCGCATCACGCAAAATCTACCGAACGGATCTGAATGAAATTCGGCACAGATATAGTTAGTAACCTGGATTAGAATATAGGCTACTTTTTATCCTGAAATTCTATCCCAAGGGGATGAAATAGGGGGTGCAAGTTTGTATGGAACTTCGTCATTATTGAATCGATATAAAAAGCTATAAATAATTAATTATTACATTATTCTGATCTCATCGCCTCTATTGATTGTGCTCATCTTGACGCCTTGTTGATTTCCGAATCCTTTCTTAAGCCTTCTCTCCCTTCTTCTCACTTCGTCATACCAGGTTTTATTCTGTTGCGCAATGATAGAGTGGGTAAGCAATGTGGCGGTGTTGCGATCTATCTACGTGATAATATTCCTTATCAACTGCTTAGCGCCTCTCCTGCTCACTCTGAATCTGCTGAACACCTTTTTATTGAAATAAATCTTCATCATACAAAAATACTTTTAGCAGTTTACTACAGTCCAAGCCTTCGCATTGATTATTTTGATTCCCTTGACAATCTCCTCAATGAATTTTGCCCTAATTATAAGCATGTAATTCTGATGGGTGACCTTAATACATGCCTCGTCAAAAATGACTTACGGACTCACCGACTTCAAGACCTTTTAACATCCTATAATCTTCACATTTTACCTCTTTCGACTACCCACCACGTGCCTAACCGTAAACCCTCTCTCCTTGACCTTATAATTGTATCTTCCTGCGATTTGGTGGCGTGCCATGGTCAACTTACTGTCCCTTTTTCTTATCATGACCTTCTATATTTATCCTATTGTATTTCTCCCCCTAAGAGGGTTCCTCATTATATTTTCCGTCGTAATTTTAAGGGTATAAACTTGGAGAAATTTCATCAAGAGGCTATGAATATTGACTGGTCTGCTATTTATAACAGTGATAATGTTGATGCGAAGGTGGAATGCTTTATCAATGCTGTAATCAACATTTACAATATACTTGCTTCCCTTAGACGTATTAAGGCGAAACGAAACCCTGCACCGTGGCTTTCTAGCGAAATTAAAGAAACCATGGCACAAAGAGATAAAGCCAAGCGCAGGTATAAGCGTCATCCGACTGAACACAATCTCTCTCTTTTTAAGGTTCTTCGCAATCGCTGCAGTCGTATGTGTAGAGATGCTAAAAGAAGGTATTTTCATGATTCTCTCGTTGGTCGTAGCCCTGCTGATGTCTGGAGGTTTCTTAGATCTGTGGGTATTGGTAAATCTTCGGTTCTTGATCACAGTAACTTAGACCCAAACGACATTAACAGATATTTTTCTCTTCCGCCTGTTACTCTGTCTTCCACTTCTAAATCTGACACATTGAATCAACTATCCAAACTTCCTGTTCCACCTTACCCTGCCTTTGAGTTTTCATGTGTTACTGAGGATGAAGTAGAAAGATTTATTTTTCATGTCACTTCTAACG
This sequence comes from Amyelois transitella, assembly GCF_032362555.1. Classification (NCBI taxonomy): domain Eukaryota; kingdom Metazoa; phylum Arthropoda; class Insecta; order Lepidoptera; family Pyralidae; genus Amyelois; species Amyelois transitella. The sequence continues at coordinate 2,451,253 of NC_083536.1, forward strand.
CGGCTGGGGATGATCAGATCTCTGCAAAAATGATAACGCTCCTTCTCCCCTGCTATTATTTCTGTTGTTACTCATATATTTAACTTCTCCCTAACTTCCGGATATTTCCCTGCGTCTTGGAAACTAGCTCATGTCATTCCCTTACCTAAAGTCTCTAATCCTTCATCACTTTCACAGCTTAGACCTATATCTATCTTACCCTTTTTATCTAAAGTTTCTGAGCTGATTGTTCAAAGGCAGTTATCTTATTTTTTAAATCATAACAACATAATTAATCCTTATCAGTCAGGTTTCCGTGCGGGACATAGTACTGTGACGGCTTTGCTTAATGTCACCGACGACATCCGCTGGGCTATGGAGAACAAATCCCTTACTTTGATTGTTCTTCTCGATTTCAGCAGTGCCTTCAACTCTGTTGATTTGATGTCCTTCTCGGAATTCTCCGGTCTATTAACGTGTCACCTGTTGCTCTTGCCTGGTTTTCTTCCTACCTTCGGGGTCGCTCGCAGTGTGTTCGCCTCGGAGAGATCTCTTCTGACTGGCGTGAGCTCAGTGCTGGTGTACCCCAGGGTGGTGTTCTTTCTCCTTTGCTCTTCTCTGTGTTTATTAATACTGTTTCTAATATTCTTTCTTCTAGTATACATCTCTATGCAGATGATTTGCAGCTTTATCGGCATTGTTTGGCTGATGAGGTTGAGACAACTATGGCTTCCATGAACGATGACTTATACAAGCTGAGTCGCTGGGCTAGCTCTTTTGGGTTATTAATAAATCCATCGAAATCTCAGGCTATGCTCATAGGTGGTAAGCATCTGCGCAGTCGTATTGACCTGTGTGACTTACCCCCATTACTTCTGGATGGTTCGGTTATAGCTTTTGCGGAAACTGCGAAGAACCTCGGTGTTATTTTTGATTCCACACTTAGCTGGTCGAAGCACGTTCACGAGGTTAGTCGCAAGGTACACTATTCCTTCCACACTTTGAAATGTCTCCAAAACTTTTTGCCATTCCAAACTAAAGTTTCCTTATGTCAATCCCTCATTCTTCCTCTCCTCGACTATGCTGACCCGTGCTTTTTGGATGCTACCGAGGAACTCCTTGATAAACTGGAACGTCTACAGAATTTATGTATCCGATTCATTTTTGGCCTCAAGAAGTATGATCACGTCTCGGAGTTTCGCAGGCAACTAAACTGGCTGCCTATTCGTCTGCGTAGAAATATGAGAATACTTTGCCTTCTTTACAATATTCTCTATAATCCTGCTTACTCCTCATATCTGCGCAACCGCTTCACCTTTGCTTGTCCTGTCGATACGCCATGCAGGTGTCATCGTAGGACCATGCTTAAATACCCTACGCATCGTACGGCCACTTTCTCCAACTCCTTCTCTGTCCATGCTGTTAGATTGTGGAACTCATTGCCTCCCGAGATACGCGATACTCTAAATCACTGTCCCAATTTAAAAATGAATTAAAAATTATTACCTTTCCAAGCCTTGCTAATTTGGTATATATTGTACATATTTTATGTACAATAAAATATGTACAATATATACCGTGTGGTTCCCGGCACCAATACGAAAAGAATAGGACCACTCCATCTCTTTCCCATGGATGTCGTAAAAGGCGACTAAGGGATAGGCTTATAAAATTGCGATCCTTTTTTTTAGGCGATGGGCTTGCAACCTGTCACTATTTGGATCTCAATTCCATCATTAAGCAGAGCAGCTGAATGTGGCCATTCAGTCTTTTCGGGACTATTGGCTCTGTCTACCCCGCAAGGGATATAGACGTGACTATATGTATGTATGTATGTTTATGTAAGTTTATTATTTTGTATTTATATATGCATTTTATTATATTTTATATATGTACTTATTTGTTTATGTATGTCTATTATTAGTTGTGTGAGTGGAGTACACGCCTGTCACCCTTTCCATTATGTTTCCTATCTCGGGTCTGCTGGAAGAGATTTCTTTTGAAATAAGCAGAACCTTTGTAATTTTGTTTCTTGTGTTTATCAGTCTCGATGTTTTCTGTGTACATAAATTAGTAAATAAATAAATAAATAGAAATTTGTCTACAGTGGGATCTTTTTGTGTCGAACTCAATGTTTCAACATAAGGAGATCCACACCTACACAAGAGTGGAAGGTATTCTAAAAAGTATGATGACTTTGTGATTGTAGATGAAAGATTGAAGAACAAAGTGCTGGATACCCGTGCATATCGCGGTGCTGGCATTGACTCGGACTATTTACAATATCTTATCTTCAATCGCTGGCGGCACAGGGTAAGGGAGCAAACCAGCGCTTTGGAAAGAGTGAAAGTAGAAAATTTGCAAGATATGGATGTAGGTAAGAAGTATATTAAAAGACTGGAGGATGAATTTGAACATTTAGATGAAAGGAGCAATATTGAAGATGGATGGAAGGAATTTCAAGAAAGAATTGTGAAAGTAGCTGTTGCAGTGTGTGGTGTAAGTAGAAGAAGGAAAGGGAAAAAATCACAAAAATGTGTGGATGAGTAAAGATGTGCAAGAACTTGTGCGATTAAAGAATGGCTGGATTTATGAGCAGCAAAAGCTAACTTAAGACTGCAAGAGGTTATAGATGAAGATGTGAATGAAGCACGTAAGGAATATAAAAAAATGAAAGATTTGGTTAAGAAAGCTGTGATTAGAAAGAAAGAAGAGTATAAAGAGGATTTTGATAAAAGGCTATCAGAAGACTTTCAGTCAAATCTGAAAGTATTCTGGAAATCCGTAAGGTCAGCCCGAGGAAAAACTATAACCAGAGAGCTGACTAGGATCAGATGCCAGGATGGTAGCGTTGTGAAAGGAGAAGAATGTGTGCTAAAGATATGGAAGGACTATTTTGATAGTTTATTTGAAAAAAAGGAAGAAAATAAGAAAGAGTTCTGCTATAGCGAAGAAAAAGAGAATGAGATGGAAGGCGAAATTGAAATGTTTGAAATAGTGGAAGCACTTAAGAGTATGAAAGCGGGTAAGGCTGCTGGGTATGATAGAGTGTCGGTCGAGATGCTTAAAGCAGGAAAAGGCGTAGTAGCTAGTCAGTTGTACTGCCTTTTCAATTTGTGTTGGAGAAGCGGCCGAGTACCAAAAGATTGGTGTAAGGCTGTTATCGTGCCACTTTACAAAGGAAAAGGGTCACAGCTGGACTGCAAAAATTATCGTGGTATAAGCCTGCTTAGCGTCGTCGGCAAATTGTATGCTAAGGTATTGATTAATAGAGTCAGGAATGAAACTGATGACAAAATATGGGATGCTCAAGCGGGATTTCGAAAGGGAATGGGATGTACTGATCAGGTCTTTTTCTTGCGGTGCATAGCCGAAAAGTTTTTGGCCAAGAGTCAAAAAGTCTATTGCAAATTCGTGGATTTGGAAAAGGCCTATGACAGAGTTGAGAGGAATGAATTGTGGTCAGCACTTTCTATACATGGGGTGAGCAGTCTCTTAATACGAGCACTGAAATCCTTATATGAGGATTCGAGTGCTTGTGTCAGGATAAACGGAGCGCACACTGAGTGGTTTAAGATTGAGAAAGGCGTTAGGCAAGGATGTGTTGCGTCACCGTGGCTGTTCAACCTATTTATGGATAGTTGTTTGACAGATTTGAAAGAGTCTGAAAGTGATAAAGATTAAGGATGAATGAGTTACACGTCAAATGTCTGCTCTATGCCGACGATCAGGTTTTACTGGCGTCATCAGCGGAGGAGTTACAGGAGATGGTAAACTGTATGCATGAAGCTTTAAAAGAGAAAGGAATGAAAGTGAACGTAAGTAAAACTAAAACACTGGTTTTTGAAATGGAGAAAGAAATGACAGCATGTAATATTTTGATTGGAGGAGAAAAAGTGGAGCAAGTGAAAGAGTTTGTATACCTAGGATCAAAGTTTACATCAGATGGCAAGTGTGATAGCGATATTGAAAGGAAAGTGAACGCGGGGAACATGGTGAATGGAGCTATGCATGCCTTTATGAGCAGTCAGAAACTATCCAAAAAGGCTCGACTGGCTGTGCACAGGGGCGTGTTGGTCCCGACATTAATGTATGGGAGTGAAAGTTGGGTATGGCAAAAGAAGCACGAAAGCAGAATAAAAGCAGTGGAAATGAGAGCGTTAAGGAGTATGTTGGGTGTGAAATCGAGTGACCGGATAAGGAACAGCGTGATAAGGGAATGTTGTGATGTGAGAGAAGATGTAGTTACAGGAATAGAAAAGGGTATGTTGAGATGGTTCGGTCATGTGGAGAGGATGAATGAAAACAGGTTGACTAAGCAGATATACATGGAGAGTGTGGAGGGAAAGGTCGGGGTGGGAAGACCTAGACGAACATATCTTGATCAAATTAAGGACGTCCTGGTAAAGGGTCAGGTCAAAAGTACCCGAAACCGCCGAGCTTGCATGAAGAGAGTTATGAATGTGGATGAAGCAAAGGAAGTATGCAGGGATCGTGGCAAGTGGAAAGAGGTAGTCTCTGCCTACCCCTCCGGGAAAGAGGCGTGATTTTATGTATTTATGTATGTTAATTAATTAAAAATTCTTTTTTTCATTGATTTCGTTTCGCCAGTACTTACCGTTTCACCACATGGATCATAAAAAAGCAGTGGAAGCAGTCGACCGTACGCTTAAAGATATCCGGCGAAGCAATCGCATTATGGGAGGTACCACTGTATTATTTTGTGGTGATTTCCGCCAGACTTAACCCGTCATAAGCCGAGGTACTAGAGCTGATGAAGTAAGCGCATGTCTCAAACGTTTCATACTCTGGCCTCAGGTTAGGAAATTAAAACTAACACGTAATATGAGAGCTTAGTTGGGTGGTAATCCTCGAGCGCAAGAATTCTCAGATGTGTTATTAAAAATCGGTAATGGTACTATTGTGTATTGGAAGGGCGTACTCAATGAGGAACACTAATTTTATGCACTCTTTGTATTTATTGTATATTAATCGTATAATAACATGTAACGTCTATGTAATGGCTGACATCCTGAATAATAGTTTTTAAGAGGTTCGTGTAGGTGGCGCTCGGGTACATCCTGCGTTCGGATACGCGCACATTTGAATGTCTAACATTCTCTCCCACGTCATTTGAATTCTTTTCCAGGTCCTGGTTAAAGGTTCAACCTATCAGGTTTCTTCCTTACTCGCTGTGAACGGCGTGCGGTCATTGGTGAAGCTAAATGTACACCTGTTACAGTTGTCTCTGTTGGTACTGAAGTAGGTTCATGCTCATTTTGCACCTTCTGGGGTTCCATAAGAGGATTGTTCGGGTTTCTTTCAGGACTAAGTGCCCGCTCAGTATGTAGAGTTGCTTCCGAGGCTGGCTGTATACTCTGTCTTCTTTCAGGTTCTTCTGCTGTCTGCACTGTCTCATGTAGCTGTCCAGGATAGAATCTGTATGTATCAGGTAGGTATGGATTTTCACTCATACAGGAGGTTTTTAAGATTTGATCTACGTGTCTGTGATGTATCCTTCCATCTACCTCTACTTCATAATGTAATTTTTCTTTTCGATCTATAATATTCCCAAATTTCCATTTATTACTATCATACATTCGAATCTGTACTCTGTCTCCTGTTTTAAATTCTTTCTTTACTTCTAAACTATCATTCTTATTTTCTTTTTCACTCTCATCTCTCTTTACTAAATCAATCCTTGTTCTATACAATCTTTTAAACATCATCTCTGCCGGGCTCAATCCCGTAGCATTATTTGGTGTCTTTCTGTAAGTCATTAGAAATTTTTGAAGTTTGTCCTGTAGTGATCCTTCTTCATTTGCCATTGCTTTAAGCTTATTCTTAAATGTTTTTGAACATATCTTTTCGCTTGTCCGTTTGAGCTAGGATGAAAAGGAGCAATAAATTTGGCTTGTATTCCATTTTCTTTTAAAAACTGTAACATCTCTTGTGATCGAAATTGTCTTCCATTATCTGACACTTGAGTTATAGGTAACCCAAACGTAGTATATAATTTCTTAAGAATATTTATTGTTGATGTTGCTGTAATGGAAGCGGTTTGTACAACTTCAAGCCATTTGGTATAGGCATCTACAACAATAAGGAAATAATTATTCAGAAATGGTCCGGCGTAATCTATATGTATTCTGCTCCATGGCTCCTTTGGATATTCCCACACGTGGACTGGTACTTTTGTTGGGTTTTTCTGCATAAGGCAACACATCTTACATTTCTTTACCATTCGATCAATGTCAACATCAATATTATTCCACCAGACATAGCTTCTTGCTAATGCTTTCATTTTTGCAATGCCTGTGTGTGCTGTATGTAATTCTTCCAAGACCCTATTTTGTAACGCCTTTGGAATGACGATTCTTGTGCCATAAAAAATGCAGTTGCTTTGTATGGAAAACTCATGTAGTCTCTTGGGATCACTTTTGCCCGATTGAATATCTAGGTATAGCTTTTGTAAGTCCGGGTCTTTTCTTGTAGCCTCTCTTATCTCATGTAAAGTAACTGGCATCTCTGAAATTTGATTAAAGTAAAATGCGTCATCGTCCGTTAAATAGTCTCTTTCGGTATCTGTCATGTCCTTGTTCAATCTTGAAAAGTAATCAGCGTTTGCATGTTCTGTAGTCTTTCTAAGTTTTATGTTGTAATCAAATCCTGCTAAAAAGTTGGCATAGTGTACTAGCCGGATAGCTGTTGTAGCTGGTGTAGCCTTCTCTGGATGTAAAATTCTAGCTAAAGGTTGGTTGTCAATAATTAAGGTAATTTTTCTACCATAACAGAATTGAAAGAATTTCTTAAGTCCCCATATTAAGGCTGCTGCTTCTTTATCAAGCTGGCTGTAACCTCTTTCAGCTTTAGTGAGAGATCTTGATGCAAAGGCTATGGGTCGCTCAGTCTTGTCCGGCATTATGTGTGATAATACTGCTCCAAATCCAGTGGGTGATGCATCTGTAGCTAATGTGACAGGTAGTTCTCCATGGAAAGGTATGAGAACTTTATCTCCACAAATTTCCTCTTTTAAAGCTTGAAAAGTCTTCTCGCATTCCTTAGACTAAATAAATTCTGTATAGAATAGAATAGAATAGATTTATTTTCAAAATTGGATACAAGGTATCACTTATTGACGTCACATAACTTAAATCTAATTATAACTACTACCGCTTCCAAAGCGCATGTGTAGAAGAAGCGGCGGAACAAACTACACTGCAGTATTTTCATAGGACGTCAATTTACAAATATAGATCTCTTAAATCTAAATCGTGGACGAATGCACATTGTCTACATTAAAAAACATGTATGAATGTAGAACTGATTATGTCAATAAGAATATTTCGTCAAATAAAATAAATATAAAATAAAATATGTACATACTGTACAAATTATGTCAAGATCATCTTTGACCACCCAGTCAGATAGTCAACATTTTTGTATTCGGTCTCCTGACAAAATTTTGAAAATAAATAGTGTTAATGAGATAACTCAGCCATAGTTTAACATTTCCGTGATTATAATACCTGATAAATCTAATTCTACAAGTTTCTTGACGATACTAGTGCAAATTGAGGAGTATAAACGAGGTGGATCAACACTTTATTTGTGCGGTGCGGGTACAGTGTTCGTGATACTGCATTTCGACTGCACGGCATTCTCACGGTTACGCAGTCTACGCAAGTGCGCTTTTTGTGTGCAGCGGTAATAGGACGAGCTCCGTGCGTCACTGTGACGCGTATGTCATAGAATAAACAACGCAGAAACTTTGTTTTCGCTACCTAAATAACATTGTCTCTGGGAGGAAAAATAAATAAAAGCTTTACCAAAATGAAGTGTGCTGGCTGTATGAAAACTGTAAAAGACCAAAACACTGTCAAATGTACGTCGTCTCCCTGTGGAAAAAGTTTTTGTTCTCTATGCATAAATACGTCCAATATAACAGCGGAACATAAAAAAACATGGAAATGCCCGGAATGTTGTGCCGCAACCAAGAAGGGTGGCGATAACAGCCTCACACCAGTTCGAGTTGGAACTGAAAATGTGACGACTCGTAAGAAAACAGACTCAACTGGAAGCGAACTGAGTCAACTAACTGATCAATTTCGTATTTTAACTCACGAGTTATCTGCAGTTAAATTAAATCTTGAAGATCTTTCTCACTCGGTATTGTACGATCGCGTTCATATCTGCAGTCATAGTTTTAAAATTCTTACGGGTTAAAATAGCGTGCACTGTTGTTCCACTAGATACACACACACATGCATATTTAAAAAGAATAAATATTCCTTCAAATGAATACGGTCTTTAATACCAATGATTACTAAGTAAAACAGTTTATTATTCTATGACATATAACATAACAAAACAGAAAGAGAGGGTAATCAACGATGTCCGAACTGGGCCCGATAATTGTCGATCGAGATATCGTCGTCTCTCATTATTTGCATAAGATTTGCCTATAGAGGGAAGCCTGCGACTGCCAGACTTATGTCATTTCAATAAAGTTGAAAGTTTATCTGCACACGACCCTAACATAGGTAGTGGTTCCTTTGAAAGTTATTGGGTAGCAATTTTATTACTTCGTTTGTGCAAGTGAGATCTAAGATATATTAGATAATCTCGCTTGCTCACACTCGCTTGTTCTAGTTACTAGCGGATTCCGAAGTTATTCAAGGAATTTCTGTCTATTAAAAAAAAAAATATATTGTTATTAATGTTTCAAGGTGCCATTTGAACTAAGTAACTGACTGACTAACTAACTAACTGATATCTAAGAATTACGAGACCCGTGTCTTCAAACACGGAAATCAGCAAGAAATATTAAACAAGAGGGAGCAAAATAAAACACTCAATAATTAAAATTAGTAAATTTTATTGAAACAGTTTACCTATAGTTTTGTTTACATATTGATGATTATATAAAGGTATACATACAGCATATTACACTAATTTACCTATCTCCTGTTATTAAGGTTACAGCTTAATTATTCGTTTTCATAAAGAAAAGATATTGAAGCTGTCCTTAAAATACTATCTAAGTAGTAGTTTTAATATAAACTGGCAGAACCTTTCACGCACTATATGGACTCGATACACAGGGCAGTTGTCTTGCACAAATGATATTGCATATCATCAATCGGATAAATACACCGCACAGTTGGTAACATGGTTTCTTCCAGCACTTGCACATAATGAGCAGCTGTAGCGCATCCTGCTATCCACATCTGTTCCCCAGGTCCAGCAGCCCTCATCCAGCCCCACATATTTACAGATATGCGTGCAGACTCCATATTTGGCACAATATTTTTTTCTTCATACCGAGTTGCATTTCTTCGCCATAAATGAAGCCTACCGTGTTGCGATGACGTAAACGAACTTTTTGTCCGTAAATATCGCCGAGTTCCAGTCAAAATCCAAATACTGCCGAGCAAATTCTAAATGTTTTTGCTTATTTATTTCGGATAAATACGGCTTTCTTGCTGGCTGTCTGTGGAATAGTCCCTCACGGTGCAAACTCGACGAACAGTAACCACTGATGTGTCGAACTGTTCCGCAAATGTTCTGGTCGGTATGAAGCCATTATTTTCGTACTGTTCCACCATGGATCTCCGCTGTGTGGCGTGTCGCTGTGTTGATTAGCGGACGACGGCCGCTGCGCGGTCGACTTTTTACACTACCCTCTTCTTGATGGCGCGTTACCCAACGCTTAACCGCTTGTTGTTTATTGTGTTATTTGTGTGAATGTGTGAGTGACAGCGGTGATTGCAAGCTATAAAGTTTTGCGAACTATGACTGCAATTATGAACGCGACCGTACAACAATCAGAAAATGGACGAAATCATGTCCAAATTGGTCGCAACCGAAGAGCGTCTCAGACACCTGGAAAAAAGAGAAACAGAGGTGGACACCCTGAAAGCTTCAGTAATTAATCTGCAGAAAGAATTAAATGCGCAAGCGCAGCACAATCTTCATAATGAGGTAGAAATAGTAGGCGTGCCAGAAAATGCGAACGAAAACCTACATCATATTGTTTTACTGGCCGCTAAGAGGGTGGGACTCGATTTGGAAGACAATGATATTGACTGGATTTCCCGAATGGGACCCAGAAGACCTCCGATAACCACAGCCCTGCCTGAAGACAGGCTAATTGCCCCACGCCCGGTTGTAGTCAGGCTACTGCGTCGCTCCAAACGAGACCAATTTTTAAAAGCTTCAAAGTCCCGCAAAAATTTGTCCAGTACAGACCTCAATGTCCTGGGAAGCACCAGGAAAATATTTTTCAATGAACGACTGACTAAAGAAAACAGATTACTTTTTCGTGAAGCACGGGCTAGGTCTAAACAGCAAGGTTTCGCTTACTGCTGGTGTAAACAAAACACCATCTACGTCAGACAGAGAGAGGGACAAGGGGCTATACGAATATCTTCAAAATGTGATCTGGATCGTGTTCTTCCTGTGCCGTCATAAAACTATTACATCAGCGATTGTTTCTGTGTCGTACTTTTTAAAAATATATAGTTATCTTTGTTGTTGCCATGCTGACAGGACTAAAATGTTACATAGCCGTTTCCATTGTTTTATTTACAAATCTACTGGGTATGAATTTTCTAAAGCTTATTTTCTGTTGTTCTGTAAGGTATCATGCTTTGTATTGTGTACTGTATGTGCGTGTTTTAATATGTTACTTGTTGTATCATCATTAATATTTACCTTAACCTACGTTAATGTATTAACCTTAACCTCGCCTTATTATCAGAAATCGAAATCCTGGTTCAATATAATATTAGTAAATCTAATGGTATTTATATTGGAAAATAACACACTCAAAAGGCCTGGTTAATGAGGAAATAACATCAGAGCTAGACTCCATAGAAATTAACTGTGAGATATTTGATGACGATGTTGGCTGTAGGCAATCCTTTACTCCAGTTCATGATTTTAAAATTCTTGCTTTTAACGTTAGAGGCATTAACGCAAACAGCGACGCTTTTAATGTGGCTTTGAAATGTCTTGATGTGCCTTTTGATGTTATGATTTTAACAGAATGTCAACTATCTGTTTCCTCAATTATTCCGGAAATTACTGGGTACTCTCATTATAGGACAAACCGATCACATAATAAAAATAGTGGAGTTATCGTTTATATTAAAGATATATACTGTGCCACGGTGTCAGAACCCCCTATAAAAGAAGCAGATAGTTTAAGAGTTCAAATCCCCAATGTTCTTGATATTCTTGCCATTTACCGTTCGCCTTCTTTCAAGTATATTAACAATTTCCTTTCTTCCCTCCAGAACCTCATTACAGATTCGAATAGACCTATGCTGATAGCGGGTGACATAAATGTTAATATAATAGATATCTTTAGTAACACAGATACCACAGACAGTCTTGAATATATGTGTTTTATGGCGGAAAATGGATTTCTACCTGCTATCACAAAGGCGACCCGAGACTATCGTTGTATTGACCACATATACGTTAGAAATATATGTAATGTTAGGGATGTAACCGGTGTTGTATGGAGAACTTCAATTACAGACCACTCTATGGTCATGGCTGGTATGAGCATCCAAAATAAAAAACCTTCTAGACCAAGTCGTTTTACATTAAAACGCGACTGCGAAGCTATAAGAAATGAACTGGCCGGCTTTGATTGGAATTGTGTTACTGAGGTGGATGATGTGAATACCGCCAACAAACTATTTATGGAACGGTTATCTGAAATCATTAAGAGGCACTCAAGACGGATAAAAGTCACTAGATCTCAATTTAATCTCAAGCCCTGGATAACACCGGGCCTCATGCGCTGCATGCGACAGAGAGACCGTTTGCACCTACGCTCTAGGAAAGAACCGAATAATGTAATCGCCAATATCACTCACAAACGCTATCACAACTTCTTTGTGAATTTATTAAGAAAAGTTAAATCAACATATGAAGATAAAAAATTAAAAGAAAATACAAACAACCCCAAAGGTCTATGGCGTGTAATAAAAAACATATGTAATTTATCTAATCCCAAAAGGGAGCCCACCGAGGTACTAAAACAACCCGGTTGTATTGACGGACAACAGTCACTTGACACCATAAACTCACACTTCGCAACTGTTGGGCAAACTTTAGCCGACAATATTCTTTCCAATACAAACATAACTGAAGCAGAACTTGTAGCAAAAGTTAAAATTAAAAATACTCCCTCTAATTCGTTTTTCTTGAGGCCGACAGATATTGATGAGGTTGACGAAATCATATCAAGTCTTAAAAATGACAAAGCCCCTGGTATAGACGGTTTAGGAAATCACCTGATTAAATATATCGAAAATGAAATTGTGGCCCCCCTTGTACACATATTTAACTTGAGCCTCCAAAGTGGTATCTTTCCAAATGCTTGGAAAATTGCATGTGTCTTTCCTATCCACAAGAATGGAGCTAGAGATTTGGTGAACAATTACAGGCCAATATCGCTTCTAGTTACTTTTTCTAAACTATTGGAAAAGTTAGCGAACAAACGTTTGGTGAATTTTATAGAAACCCATAATTTGCTTTCTCCCAGACAATTTGGCTTTAGAAAAAGTAAAAGTACGGAAGACGCAGTGTCCCTACTAACAAATACTGTAGCCTCACATCTGGACGAAAATCTAAAATGTATCGGCATGTTTATAGATCTCACTAAAGCTTTCGATACTGTGTCCGTGCCTATCCTTCTGAGGAAGCTTGAGAAGATGGGTATTCGTGGTATCACCCTAAATTGGTTTCAAAGTTACCTGTCGAATAGGCAACAGTGTGTGAAAATTGGCCCAGTTTCGAGTAAAACTTTGCCGGTAAGATTCGGTGTACCACAAGGGAGTATTCTCGGTCCAACTCTATTCCTTCTGTACGTCAACGACATACTTGAAGTAGCAATCCCAAATTCTGAAGTCTTGTGTTACGCTGATGATACTGCAATAATATTCCATGGTACTTCATGGACTGAAGTTCACTCTACTGCCGAGATTGGTATGGGCATGGTATCGAAATGGCTTCAAGATAATTTACTTACATTGAACACGAATAAAACAATGTACTTGTGTTTTCATAAAACCGCCGCAACTAAGCCTGTCCCGGGAATGAAAATTCAAATCCATAAGAATTCATGCAATGTGAAGCCTTGTTTGTGTGATACATTGAAGCATGTCAATCATCTCAAATACCTAGGTGTTCAAGTTGATGAAAACCTTAATTTTAAAAATCATATTGAGACTCTCTCGGGCCGAATAAGGAAAGTAATTAGTATAATGCGTAATCTAAGAACCTCTGCTTGTACTGACACACTGAAGGCTGTGTACTACGCGCTTTGTCAATCTATAATTATCTACTGCATTTCCTGTTGGGGAAGTGCGGGCAAAACTTTCATTCTCCGAGCAGAAAGAGCGCAGCGTTCAGTATTGAAGACAATGCTCTGTAAACGTAGAAGATATCCGACGGATGATCTTTACAGAGAGGCCGGAGTTCTTACAGTGCGCCAACTTTATATACTTAGAATTTCGGTGTCGACCCATAAATCTGTCCTTTCTGCGGGCAACTACGAATTTCTTGTATCTCGAAGAGTTTTTAGGATTCCGACTCCCATAGTTAAGTCAAGATTTGCACAAAGGTTAGGTGGCTTTATAAAAATTCATATTTACAACTATGTCGCCAGATTTTGTGATATTAAAAGAACAATTACTGTATCCCAAGCGCATAGACAGATTTGTAATTGGTTATCTACATTAAATTATGATGAAACGGAAGAAATTTTATACCTAGAAAGTTAACAAATTCTTAAATTATAAGACTACTGTTTTTTTTTTTTTTTTTTAAGCAAATCTTTTAAAGTGTTATCATCAATAATTACTTAATTTATCTGGCTGGGTAAACTTTACTATTTGTCTCTTTTAATTATTGTTAATTTTGATTTCCTCGATACAGGCTTGCCTAGTGAGGAAGTCATTGATGTTAAACAATGTTTTTTTTTTTCTTTATTCGAAATCCTGTAATACTACTTATGCTGAAAATTACCATTTAAGTATGCAATTTTATACGTGTGGATGTATTGCAGTGACATAAATATTTTTATCTTAACTTTTATCTGTCTACGCCGCACGCTACGAAAACATTGTTCTTTTGAAATATTTGTCCTTTTTTTTTGAAATAAATAAAATTTTTTTTTTTTTTTTTTTTTTTTTTTTATCGTGTCAAAAATACACAAGCATTTAAGAGGCCATTATGTCCAGCTCGGGCCACACATGTTTATCATTAATATAATCATCCGTGCTGTAATAGGCTTTCCTACAAAGCTCAACTTTAATATACTGTTTGAATTTTCTATCATTCATTTCAAGAACACTTTTTGGTAATTTATTATAAAATCTTATACAATTAATCAGAAATGATTTCCCTACCTTAGCCAGCCGATGTGCTGGGATCGACAACTTGTAATTGTTCCGCAGTGATCTACTAGTACAGTCACCTACTTTTTTGAAAGAGTCTAAGTTTTTCCTAACATGCATGATGTTATCGAATATGTATTGGGAGGGCAAAGTTAAAATATTTAGGTTTTTGAAAAAATCTCTAAGGGAATCTCTTTGTTTAAGACCGTAGATATATCGAATTGCCCTTTTTTGTAAAATGAAAATAGTTTGTATGTCTGCTGCTGATCCCCAAAGCAGTAGACCATATGACATTAAACTATGAAAATAACTAAAATATACTAGCTTAGCAGTTGCCACATCCGTCAAATGCCTAATACGACGAATAGCGTATGCTGCAGAACTAAGCCTTTTAGAAAGTTTTAAAATGTGAGCATGCCATCTCAAATTTGAATCTAATGTTATTCCTAAGAAAGTAGTACTATCAACAAAATCTAATCTTTTACTACTTATACTAATATCCACATTTGCCTGCCGCACATTGGAAAGTGTAAACTTAATGCATTGGGTCTTATTTGCATTTAACTGTAATTTGTTGATTGTAAACCAGTTAGAGATGGCGGCTAAAGTGCTATTCACATCATCACAGATTTCGCTACGGCGGTTCATTTTAAAATCTTATATATCTTTTTGTAACAATTTGTAAAGTGGATTCAATTTGGATGCAAGGTTTGGAATGAACTGTTGATAATAATTTATCATTCCCAAAAATGTACGTAGAGATGATACATCTGTAGGACGTGGACTATTCTTGATATCTATAATTTTATCTTGAGTAGGATGTAATCCATTTTCATTTATTGTATGTCCCAAGTATGTTACTGACTTTTGGAAAAACTGACATTTCTTCTTATTTAGGTGTAGACCACATTTTTGTAATTTCTCAAAAACAGCTCTTATTCTTTGTAATAATTGTATGTATGTACTTCCTTGTGAGGCTATCATCAAAAAAACAGGCTGTACCTTCCATGCCTTGCAGTGTTTGATCCATGTACCGTTGCCAAATATTAGGGGCTACCTTAGGTACCTTTGCATGTGCTGATGGTCTGCATTTCTGCTGTCTCTTCGTTTGCTGTTAAATGTAGGTACGCTTGGTTGATGACCAATGTGCCAAAATATTTTCCACCGCTTAACTTGGAGAATATTTCTTCAATTCTAGGAATCGGATAATTGTCATCTTCTATATTTTTATTTAAAGTTGCTCTGTAGTCTGCACAAAAACGTACTTTCCCACTTTGTTTTATTACAGGTACGACAGGTGTCCCCCACTGTAAATATGTCACTTTTTCCAAGATGCCTTCTTTTTCTAGTCAGTCAATCTCAGATTCTACTTTATTCTTTAATGCAAATGGTACTGGACGTGGTTTTAAAAATATTGGTAATGATCCCACTTTTAATTTATATGATGCTTGAAAGTTATTAGTTTTTCCGATTTCCTCTGTAAATAATTCTTTGTATTCTTGTAACAAATGTTGTAGTGTTTTTTGAAATTCTTTTTCTGTAATATCTTTCTCTTCTTTTCGTATTGAATTTATATTAAATTGTAAGTTAAGTTTCCTGAGCCACTCTCTTCCGACTACAGGATCTACATTTCTTTGTATTACAAAAATTCTTGCTGGAATAATTTTCTTATTATGTGTAATTTGTATTATTGAGGTTCCAATTGGTATTATTATCTCTCCAGTATATGTGCGTAATTTTATTGCAGTACTAGTTAATTTCAAATTTGGAAAATGTTTGTAAAAATATTCAGCTGAACATGTGGTGACAGCAGCACCTGTATCCATTTCCAGGTTATGTATTTTTCCATTTAACTGTAGTGAAATGTAGAATTTATCATTTTGTACTTGGATATTTTGAAGTGTATGTAGTTTGTATAATTCATATATCTCTTCTTCCGGATCACTGTCCCTGTCTATTTCAATTTGTTTCTGATCTTTGAAATAGACTGACTGTATATGTCCTTTGACTTTACAATTTTTGCAGAATATTTTGTCTTTCAGTGTACAATTCCTTGCTGTATGGTTTGTTTTGCCGCAGCGGAAACATTTAATATTATGTTTATCTTCTTTATTTTCAGTCTTATTGTATGTATTTCCCTTGTATTTATTTTCAGTCTTATTGAATGTATTTCCCTTGTATTTATTTTCCTTCTTTTTGTATAATGAAACTTTATTTATATTTTCTTGTATTTCGGTTCCCATCTCCTTCGACTCAGTTTTTGATGTTTCTATAGCCATAGCAATTTTTATAATGTCCTCAAATTTTGTTTCAGGTGATTCTTGAGCCTTTGTAGCCTTTCCTTTATTTCAAAACTGCGTAGCCCTCTAATGCTGCACTCTCAAGTGAGTTTCAAATGTTGTTTTTCTACAATGATTGCAGATGAAATTGCATTTCCCACCTATTTCTTTTAATCCAGCGACATAATTTGCAATACTCTCATATTCTTGCTGGGTACGAAGGCAAAACTTATGTTGTTGGGCAACTTCACCAGGTTCTGGGGTAATATGGTTACTTAGAATTTTCACCAAGTCATTGCATGTTTTTGATTCCGGTGTACTCGGAGCTGTAATGTTTTTCAATAGCTGATAGTGTTTGGGACCGATACAATTCAGGAATATTTGTAATTTTGTATTCTCGTTGGTTACGCCCCTCAATGTAATGTAATTTTGTAATCGTTGTAAATAACTTGTAAATGATTCGTTGATTTCATCATATGGCTGTAATGATATGCCAGTAATGGGTTTTGTATCTTTATCCATTAATGCTTGTTGTAATTGTGTTTGTTGTTCCTGCATACCTCTCATAGTTTCCACCATCTGGGCCAAAACTTGTGCGATTTGCGTAGCCTCCATTTTTATTGATTTTCACTTTGAGGTTGCTGTCACGGCGTGCTCGCGTAACCGGCCATTGTACATTTTATCTTTTTCTCTTCGTATCGCGTGTTTACTTACGATCCTCGTCGCCACTATTGTGTATTGGAAGGGTGTACTCAATGAGGAACACTAATTTTATGCACTCTTTGTATTTATTGTTGTTGCGTAAACTAATGCTTGTTGATATAAATTAACACCCAAAATAGAAACAATGCCGACTAAAAGGAAGGGGTAGGTACTTACAGGTTATTTTTTGTGAATTTGGCTTGCTGTTAATCTTCTGTCCCCGGGGCACTGTTCCTTGTCTTAGAGGTGAATGAATTGAATAATTATCACACAGCAATAATCACTTTTGGGTATTTTTGAGTATTTTTAATTTTGTTATGCGCGCGAGCTTGCGTGACTTCGATCTTTCTTCGACTACTTGTTGGCGTGACCGCCCGGGAGGGGGTTGCAATCATGACGTGTAGATGTCACAGGAAGATACTAGATGGCGTTGTAGGTAAGGAAAAGGATTTTAGTCGGTTACCTAACATTTCCCCCCACCGAAATCAACATTGATTTCAAAATGGATAAACACAGAATAAATAATGTTTTGAGTACAATACGAGAACTTACGAGATCAGTGTACCTGTTCGAGATAAAATAGGTATTATCTAGATATAGAATATTTTAAGTGGACTGTATAAATGTGGATATAAATATAAATATACTATATATAACTATAAATATTATTTAACTTTATTACTTAACTATATATATATGTATGTTATATTGAATGAATTTGAAAATGATAATGTATCTATTCATCCTGCTCTTTTGGGAGAGGACTCAATTTAGTGACAGGGCGCTGCAGTCGCGAATTTTGCGTTCGAACGGTAACAACGCGAACCCTTCCATCAAGTCCGGGATGAATTTTTTCGACACGTCCTAGGCTCCATTGTTGGCATGGAATGTTGTCGTTATGGATCAAAACTAAGTCATCTACGGATAAGTTAGGTGTGTCAACTAGCCATTTTTGTCTTTGCTGCAATGTATGTAGGTATTCACCTTTCCACCGACGCCAAAAGTGCAGCGTGGCCTGCTGAATACATTGCCATCGCGTTAAGCGATTAAGAGACGTATTCGAGGAGTCGTAAGTAGGAGTCGACACTAATTGACGACCAACTAAAAAATGTCCTGGGGTTAAGACGTCGAATTCGTTGGGATCGTTTGACAAACTGCACAGAGGCCGCGAGTTTAAAATCGCTTCTATATTAGAAAATAAAGTGCACAGTTCTTCGAACGACAAAGCACGTGTACCAAGTACGCGTTTTAAATGATATTTAGCCGATTTAATTCCGGCTTCAAACATTCCGCCAAAATGACTTCCTGCCGGAGGATTATATTTCCACGTTACCTTCCTGACTGTAAACTTATCAGTTAGTTGATGTTGATTTTTATTGTAGAAGTCAAATAATTCATTGAAATGCTTGCCGGCAGCCACAAAATTTTTACCGTTATCGGAATAGACCGTATGCGGAAGGCCACGTCGACCCGTAAATCGGTCGAATGCAGCCAAGAAGCATTCAGTAGTTAACGCAGAGACTACTTCGAGATGTACTGCTCGCGTTGAGTAACAAACAAAACGACATAAATACGCCTTTGATATTTTTGCGTTACGTCGACATACATACATACATACATATGATCACGTCTATATCCCTTGCGGGGTAGACAGAGCCAACAGTCTTGAAAAGACTGAATGGCCACGTTCAGCTATTTGGCTTAATGATAGAACCGAGATTCAAATAGTGACAGGTTGCTAGCCCATCGCCTAAAAGAGGAATCCTAAGTTTATAAGCCTATCCCTTAGTCGCCTTTTACGACATCCATGGGAAAGAGATGGAGTGGTCCTATTCTTTTTTGTAATAGTGCCGGGAACCACACGGCACCGTTACGTCGAGTTGACTCTTTAATGTAAAATGGACCTCCCATATCGACACCGACTGTGTGAAATGGGTATACATCTTGTAAACGGCATTTAGGTAAAGAACCCATCTTAGGTTGATTAATAGAGGGCCTATTTTTAAAGCATCTAATACATCTTGACAGACGAGACCGTATTATACACCTGGCAGCTACAATACAATATCTTTGAGCTAGTATATTTTGAAGTGACCTAGGCCCAGTATGTAAATAGACAGTATATAAATAGACATTCGCACTTTACTAATATCAAAATATTAGTAAAGTGCGAATTTTTAGGCAAAATCAATGGGTGACGTTGAGTAAATGGCAAGTCTGCTTGTGAAAGTCTACCCCCCACCATGAGGAGACCACGGCTATCTATGAACGGGTCGAGTTTACGTAGACTTTGAGAGCATTGATTGCCTTTCTTTAAAGATTCAATGTCATGTTGAAAATGATTAAGTTGAACTATTTGAATAACTTTATCATGAGATTGATTTAATTCAGCGGTAAGCAAGGCACCTTTTGTTCTATTAAGGGAAGAAACTCTAGAATTATTTATGAATCTCAATACACGCAATAATCGATTAAAATTTGAAAATTTAAGAATTATTGAGTAAAAATCCGTTTTTACGTTGGAACTTTCACTCAGCAATGTATAATTATGTTTGACAGGTTTGAGTTCTAATGGTTCACCTCTAAACTCATCAATTGTCCGCACCGGCCATGTTTGTCGTGGTTCATACAACCAGTGTGGGCCACGGAGCCACTGATCCGCGATCTCAAGTAATTGCGCCGGGGTGGCACCGCGAGAGCACACATCGGCGGGATTATCAGTACCATTGACGTGATACCACTGCAGCTCATATGGATTTTCATTAATTTTAGTAACCCTGTTAGCAATAAAGGTTTTTAACTTGAATGCAGGCGTATTTATCCACGTCAGTGCCACCGAACTGTCGGTGAACGCTAACACCTCATCGATCTGCACGTATTTAGACAACATAGCCACCACATAGCATAGAACCTTTGACAATAAATGAGCAGCTATCAATTCAAGACGAGGGATTGATACTGTTTTTAAGGGCGAGACCTTAGATTTAGATAACAGTAAACTCACGTTCACATTCCCATGTGCATCCTGACTGCGAATATACACGGTGGCTGCGAATCCAGCCACTGAAGCATCACAAAAACCTACTACTTGAGCTACCGTATGGTGTTTGATAAAAAGATGTCGATTATGTCTCAATTTCGATAACAACGGTATTTGAGATGAAAAGGTTAACCATTCATCAAGTAAAGTCTTAGGGAGAGAATCATCCCATCCTAGTTGCGCGCACCATAGTTTTTGCATAAAATGCTTAGCAAGGAATGTGCATGGCGCAGCGAATCCCAAGGGATCAAATAGCTTAGCTATTTCAGAAAGCACCGAACGTTTCGTGACATTCGTTGTCATCTGTGTAGTACGGAAAGAAAATGCGTCTTCTTCCGGTAACCAATGTAAACCAAGGATTTTAATCGACAAGGTTTTACCATCATCAAATTGAACCGGGGGCTCGAGTTGATCGTTAGGCAGTTTATTGAGTACCTGAACGCTATTACTCGACCATTTACGCAATTCAAATCCGCCCAATTTGAGTAATTCAACAAGCTCTTGCTGAAGTTTCAATGCTTCTGCTACATTATCTACTGACCAAAGGAAATCGTCGACATAAAACCCTTCGGGCAGCGTCGGGAAAGCGACTGCCTTCGTCCGCAGCTAACTGTTGCAACGTACGGATCGCCAAAAACGGCCTACTCACTACCCCGTACGTCACTGTGCACAGTTCGTACACCTTTATAGGTTCGCTGGGCGAATCACGCCACAGTATATGCTGAAATTTACGTTGAGATGTATCAATTAATATACAACGGTACATCTTTGAAATGTCACCGCACAATGAAATTTCACGTAATCGAAAACGAATTAATAATTCCACAAGGTCAGCTTGCAGTTTTGGACCTGTGTATAAAACAGAATTTAAAGATTTATCGTTTGTAGTTGGACAGGAGGCGTCAAAAACTACACGAAGTTTTGTACTACTACTGTCAGGCTTGTGAACACAGTGGTGAGGGATTACGTACCCTGACTCCACTTGTGAGACGTCACCGACACAAACCATGTGACCGAGTGAAACGTACTCATCCATGAACTTTTTATACTCTCCTCGCAAAAGAGGCAAACGCGATAATTTTCGTTCTAAATTTTGATATCTTTTCAATGCAATTTGTTTCGAATCACCTAAATCAGCGTTTGGTTTAAACGGGTAACTCACCACGTATCGACCGGTACTATCCCGTTTATGTTCCTTAACAAACATATGTTCGGATATGACGTCTTCCGGGTTTTTAGGTAAGTCACAAGCTAAAGTTTCAGTCTCCCAAAAAGATTGAATTAAGTCATGAACCTCTGCTGAACTAGTAAACATGCAAGTCGACACATTTTGAGTATTATTATTTAATGTCATCTGACCGGTAATCACGTAACCAAACACACTACTTAACGCCAAAGGTAATCCCTGTCGTGACGGATGATATTTACCACCGTCATAAATTAATGGAAACACGTCACTGCCGAGCAGCATATCGATGCGGCTCGGGTAATAAAAGGTAGGGTCAGCTAACACCAAATGTTTATATTCGAATTTTAATTCTTCCGACAAATCGACCGATGGCATATCACCAGAAATTTTTGGAATTACTACCGTTTTAATATTGAAAATGGGGTTGTTGGATATGGTTGGTTTGATTTGACATAAAACCACACCTTGATCACGAACAGCTGTTCCTCCTAAACCCAACAACTGAGTGTTGCACTTTTGACGCGAAAGTCCTAAACGTTGTGCACAATCATTTGTCATAAAACTGGTTTGAGAACCACTGTCGATCACTACACGTACGGGCTGATATTTGCCTAAAACATCAGATACATGAACAACCGCAGTACCTAAAATTACAGTGGACCCAGTAGAACACGTCAACGAAACTTGAGTCCCATGATTATTGTTAACATTATCATAACAAGAACGATCACTATCCGTACTCACTAAATTCATTTTAGAATCAACATGTAACGTGTGATGATGTTTACTTTTGCATACCGTACACGTTATCTTTGACGGACACTCGCTAAGCGCGTGACCTTGACGGAGACAGTTCTCGCACAAGCGGAGTTCCTTTATTTTGTTTACTCGTTGCACCGGTGTCAACGCAATGTATTCGTAACATTTATAAATTGAATGAAAAGGTTTATTGCAATACAAACAGCCTTTGTTTGTAGGCTCAGCCTTAACAGTGGCCGCATTACTAGCCAAACACGTTTTTGTATTGATATTTTTCGTGTTAGGTTTACCACTAGATTTATTTGAAAACGAAGTCACAGACAACTTACTAACACCGGGCTTAAAGGTACTTGTACTTGTTGACATTTCTAACATACGGGTTTGATTGTTGACAAAATCGATTAATATTCTAATAATAGGTATTTCTATTCTCTATTTTATTTGTGCCGTGTGGTTCCCGGCACAAATAAAATAGAGAATAGGACCACTCCATCTCGTTCCAATGGATGTCGTAAAAGGCGACTAAGGGATAGGCTTATTGGGATTCTTCTTTTAGGCGATGGGCTAGCAACCTGTCACTATTTAAATCTCAACTCCATCATAAAGCCAAACAGCTGAACGTTAGGGTGTCCCGAAAAATTTTTTTTTTTATTTCTTTAATGCAAGACATCTTAAAAGCTGCGTAATTAATCGTAGATTACTACAAAAATATAAAAAAATATATAATAGGATATCTTGAGGGTTCTACCGATCGTCAAAGTTTTCAGAAATTGGCATTTTTATGGCAATCTTGCATTCTTGGTAATGAGCATAAAAATTAATAAATATATAAGTTTTGATGTTTTGTTGTATGTGATACACACACTACATTGATTTACAAGCCAAAACGTGTTACCAGCGGCTTCGAATTTGTCAAGTTTCAACCTGCAATTGCATTCAAGTTTCAACTTGTTTCCAGCATTTTCATGACTCAACTAGCTAGTGTTTCCTACAAGACTAAGCGTTTTTTATTGCTTTTGAAGTAGTAATAAGTTATTGCTATAGTCCTATTTTAAAAATGAGTTCGAGGCATAGTGATACTAGTTGTGATTTATTGAGACCATACCAAGAAATGTATGACCAACAGCTACCAACTATAAAAGACCTGATTAAATATATTGTATTTGTCAGATATGACTTAAAAGTCAAGATCAATGGAAAAGATTCATCCAATTCAAATATATTTTCGATTATATCCGAAAAAATGATTAGCATCTGGACTAAAGCTTCGATTCCATCAGTAACTAAGGAGCGAATTACTCAATTGCTGAAGTCGTATTACGAGAAGTACCTCAATTTAAAAAGATACCCCAAAAGCAAGCAAAATTACAGTTTGGAAAACAAAGTAAAGTTATTTTAAGAATTATCTGAGAAGCTTTTGACGTTGCTGCTTGTAAATGCAGTTCATTTGTATCTTGTTCGTGTCCAAAAAATAAGAAAGTTTCCATTAATGAGCGAGCTTTTTTGTTGGACCAAAGAAATGACAGAAAAATGGCTATAAGTGGTTTGATAGAAAGGAAAAAGCTAGAATAATGAAACGACAGCAGAGACAAGTCGACGAGTCTACAAGGGCGGCTATAAAGTCTTCTTTCATTCGAGAATGTGATATAGAATCACTACAGCTACAAATTTAGACAAAGATTTGATGCCTCCATTTTCTTCAGAAACGTTAATATATTCATCTCCGACGAACGTTTATTCGACAGAGACACCATCTCCCTCAAAAGCAAACCGGAATACATTGCAATTACCAACAGTTGCTTAGATCTGTGATAGATAAGGTTTGTCTACGCGATCTGCTGCTGCTGTAGTTTCTGCAGTTTTAGCTGACGTCAGCTTGGTTTCTGCCGAAGATAAAGAATACTCTGGTTGTCGATAAAAACAAAATTCACAGAGCTGTATCTAAATCTCGTACAGACGTTTAAAAAAATGTTAAGGGTATTGATATAAGACCAGTTACAGAGGCCTCTCAAAGTGTAATGGACGATTCTTCTAGAAATGGATTTATACGAAACAGGTTACAATCTCGAGCAGAAATGCTAAATTTTACATACAAGAATAAATTTAATTTTTAACTTTCTGTTTTAATTTACAGCTTCAATTTTGTTTCAGTTGTTTTCTTGTACCTTAAATTACTGATTTTAATAAAAAAAATAACTTTGTAACTTGATTTTTATTTCATTTCAGGTGTATAAGATCATATGGTAAAATATAAAATTTTGTAAACTTTCAAGTGTGGTAGAACCCTAAAGACGACACGCAATTCAACTATTTTTACTATATTTGTATAGTCTATACAATTACGCAAATTTTGACACCTCTTGCATTAGAGTAGCTTAAAAAAAAATTTTTTTCATACATCGACGGGACACCCTACTGAACGTGGCCTATCAGACTTTTCAAGACTGTTGGCTCTGTCTACCCCGCAAGGGATATATATAGACGTGATTATATGTATGTATGTATGTAATAGGTATTTCCTTACAATCAATTTTTTGTTCGAATTCACGTCTAGAAACCGGGTCTAAATTACGAAGTCCGATATAACATAGAATAAATCCCGCTAAATCATTTATTTTCAACAATTCAAGGGCCTGAACACACTCCTGAAATGTTTCTAAAAATGAATTTAATCCGTTTACAGACTCATTAGGCAACGGCTTAAACGCAAACAACTTATCCAAATAACGCGTGGCTATAGCACGTTTGTTTTCGTACCTGTCACATAGACTTGTCCACACGATGGTATAATTATCATTCGATACAGGCAAACTTTTAACGATTTGAAGCGCAGGTCCGCTGACTATTGACAATAGATAATAGAATTTTTCGATATCGCCTATCGCAGTATTTGTATGGATCAAACTCGAAAATGTATCACGAAATGTAACCCAATTCTCTAATTTTCCATCAAAATGCACTAACTCGATTTTAGGTAAACGAGGCTGGGCGCCGCGTTCCGATCCGTTTTTTATTTCACTATGTTTCGACGATTTTGAGCACGATTCATCAAACTTTTGAAGTATTCGTTTTATCTCGAAATAAAGATCATCGAAAGCATGTACTTCTTGATCAGAAATAATATAATTCGGGTCACGTTTCAATTGCAATGCGGTAATTTCATCGACAATTTTTTCAAATATCCCACGCGTGGACTCGAGGTCAGGGACCCGCACGGACAATTTGCTAAGTTCGAAACTATTGTTCTCTACACTTTTAGCTACATCATAATATTGTTGAACACGCCTAAAATATCGTTCTTTTCGACAAATAAGTGTATTAATTTTTATTTCAAGTTCCGACAACGGAGCCATTTTGAATTACGAACGAAAATGGTAGGTAGGTATAACGCGTGCCGCAACACAAAAATACACTAAATTGAGTCGTAAAGATATTAAATATGATAGAAATAGATAAGTATAGATGTATTACTACGTATATAACTATAATATTGCAACAAATAGAACTATTGAATGAATATTTGTGCAAAATATGAGTTGAATAAAACGTAAGTAGGTACCTACAAGGCGTAGGCTAACAAGTGAAATAATGTGTATTTATCTATTTTGATACCCTGTTGAAACGCCAATTACATATCCGGCTCGAAGAACCAAATTATGTTGCGTAAACTAATATTTGTTGATATAAATTAACACCCAAAATAGAAACAATGCCGACTAAAAGGAAGGGGTAGGTACTTACAGGTAATTTTTTGTGAATTTGGCTTGCTGTTAATCTTCTGTCCCCGGGGCACTGTTCCTTGTCTTAGAGGTGAATGAATTGAATAATTATCACACAGCAGTAATCACTTTTGGGTATTTTTGAGTATTTTTAATTTTGTTATGCGCGCGAGCTTGCGTGACTTCGATCTTTTTTCGACTACTTGTTGGCGCGACCGCCCGGGAGGCGCTTGCAATCTTGACGTGTAGATGTCACAGGAAGATACTAGATGGCGTTGTAGGTAAGGAAAAGGATTTTAGTCGGTTACCTAACAATGACGTTATTTAAAATACCTCTTCCCTTCTTCATAGATATTCTTAAAATGAAGATATTTATTATGACGCTCACTTTATATTACAATAGTAATGCATTCTTGTCCACCCAACTATTTTCTTTTTCACTTAAACCTAACCACTTTACGAGTCGCACGCGCGCGCGCATCGGTGTGTCGTGTGTTTTATACGGAGCCTCGCAGCTACGTAATTACGAAAAGATGACGGACATTGTGAAGTGCAATGAATGTAATATAGTGATAAACGCAATGTTATCGTATATTCAGAATAAAATATCTGTAATAGACGAAGAATCCTTAGTGAGAATTTGTGTATCGGCATTTACGACCGACGAAATAAAAAAGTCGAAGTCATTGTTATTTAATGCGGTACCGGCAGAGCGAAGACAAATCCAGAGAAAAAGAAAAGGGAAAGAAGGGCGTGACATGGAGGACATCATAATGCTATTTAAATCGACAGACCCTGAAATAATTCCGGTGTTTGTTGCGAAGCAATTAGAAAAACTACCCCCAATCACGTTCGATCATCTTGACTGCACAAAATTACTAAAAGATTTGACAAGAATGTCGGCGGAGATTGAAAATATTAAAACTACTTATGCTACGGTAAACCAAGTAGAGGAACTAAAGCGTGATTTAAATCAGAGGTTTTTGACGTCTATACCTGCAACTCCCTGTTTCAGTAATATAAATGTGAAACGTGGCGCGTGGGGCAGAAATAGTGGCCCTATGGGCATATCACAATTTCAAAACTCAACGCTAAATGAGTCACGAAATTTAATGACATCTGTATGCGAATCGAACAAAAATGAACTGCAATATCGAAGCATCAAAGCTTGTAGTATTGAGAGCGCGGGTAAACAGTCGCCGCCGCCGCCGCAGTCTACTTTGACTGTGAGTTGCGATGAGGTACCGAACAGCGGGGCCGGTTTAGTGACTCACGCGTCGATAGAAACTCAACAAGAGAATTATTTGTGCCCTGAACAGCTGACCGACGTCAATACGGTACCGTGCGATAATGAGTATGTGGGTCCTTGGCAAATGAAAACTAGAGGCAAAAATAAATTACGTTTCTCAGGAATGACGGGTCAAGCATGTGAGGATGACAAATTTAAGGCAGCTGTAAGGTTTACACCTATTTTCATCAGCAATATACACAATGACACAAACAAGACAGACATCGTTGAGTATATTTTGAAAAAAACCCAGGAGAGGGTGGAGTTAGAGAAGATATCTATAAAAAAACATAATAACCACTTAGCATACAAGTTTGTTGTGCCGGAGAATAAGTTGTCTTTATTCTTAGATGATAAAATATGGCCCCGTGGTATTATTTTTAGGCGTTTTGTAAATTACAAACATCGCCACATTAGATATAACTCTAATACGAATGTCGGTCCTATAAATGTAAATAATGGATAAAAGTCCCTATACACTAACAACATTCAACTGTAAAAATGTTAAAAGATCGATTGAGGGCATTAGGGATTTATGTCGTGACTCGGATATAGTGGCCCTCCAGGAGACGTGGTTATGGCCAAATGAGATCTCTTATCTAAGCAGTATCAGTCCTGACTTCGGGTACACAGGGACGTCGGCGATGGACGCGTCAGCGGGGATGCTGCGAGGACGGCCCTATGGCGGGGTGGCCCTGCTGCGGAGGAGCAGTGTCTTCAATCATGTGTCAGTGATACCGTGTGATAACCCGCGAGTGTGCGCTATCAAAATAATAACGAGTGATCGGCCTATAGTTGTTGTGTGCGTGTACATGCCTACAGACAAGAAGGTAAACTTGCCCGAGTTCACGGATTGTTTGGGGACGGTGAGTGCCATTGTTGACGAGTATGGTGTGGACTCTGTGTATATCTTAGGGGACTTTAATGCGCATCCGAATGAGGTATTTTATTACGAACTCTTAAATTTTTGTTCCGAACAGGACTGGTCTTGTGTGGATATTGTTAAGTTAGGTCTGACTTCTGATACCTATACATTTGTTAGTGATATCAACGGATCTAGACGGTGGCTCGATCATTGCTTAGTTACGGAATCTACCCGCAACTCCGTAACAAATGTGTATGTTAAATATGATGTGTTGTGGTCAGATCATTATCCTCTTATGCTAGAATGTAATCTTAGCGTAATTAGCAAAAAACTGAACACACTGAAATGTATACCTGAGAATAATAAGGTATTATGGGGTCATAGAACGGATGAAGAAAAATTATTATACCAAAGCGAATGTAACAAAAGACTGAAAGTAGTTGACTTTCCTAATATATTTAGACATTGCGCGGGTTGTTACTGTAATAGTCCGGACCATCAACAGACTATTGATAAACTGTATCATGACATTGTAATTTCTCTTAGGGAGGCATCAGTTGTAAGTCGAAAGTGTCAGCGTAAAAAGAATGGACAGCAAACTGTAATAGGGTGGAACAAACATGTAAAGCCGGCTCACTCGGAGGCCAGGCTGCGGTTTCAACTTTGGTTACTACATGGGAAACCCGAATCAGGTAAAATCTATGATGATATGTGTGCGAGTCGAAAAGTTTTTAAATCACGTCTTAAATGGTGTCAGAACCATCAAGATTTAATTAAGATGGAAAAACTTGCCACGAGTCATAATAAAAAGGACTTCGGTTCGTTTTGGAAGGAAACCAAGAGGCTGACGCCGCAGCCTGGGCTTCCAGTTAGTGTAGGAGGGGCTAGCGACACGAAAGAGATTGCAGATCTTTTTCGGGAAAAATTCTATGTGTCATCCTCACTAGGTCGTTCACGGAATGAGTGCGGTACTGTGTCCATAGGTGACAGGGTTGAGACTCAAGTTAGCGCTAAAGATGTACGAATTGTGTTACAGTCAATGTCAAGAGGAAAGTCGCCAGGTCACGATGGACTCAGTATTGAGCATTTTCAATACGCTGGTAGCCATATATGTAGACTGCTGTCGATGCTGTTTTCTCTATGTATTAGTCATTCATATTTGCCTCACGACCTCATGCGAACTATTGTTATACCTGTTGTGAAAAACAAATCTGGTGACTTGGCAGATGAGGCGAACTATAGACCTATATCCTTGGCCACTATCGCTGCTAAGGTATTGGACGGCCTGCTTAATGCTCAACTTAACAAATACCTTAAATTGCATGACAACCAGTTTGGGTTTCGGCCCAACCTGTCTACTGATAATGCAATACTGAGTGTTAAGCATACCGTCGCGTACTACCTGCGCCGGAAAACATCAGTATACGGTTGTTTCCTTGATTTATCCAGGGCGTTTGATTTGGTGTCCTACGATCTCTTGTGGCAGAAACTCGAAAGGACAAAAGTCCCTAGTGTACTTATAAGCCTATTTAAATTTTGGTACGGGAATCAAATCAATTATGTCAAATGGAGGGGGTCGTTTTCCGAGCCTTATAAGATGGAGTGTGGTGTGAGGCAAGGTGGGCTGAGCTCTCCGTCCCTGTTTAATCTATATGTCAACGCGCTGATCGAGGCGCTCAGTAGCGAGCATGTCGGTTGACACGTGGACGACGTCTGTGTCAATAACATCAGCTACGCAGACGACATGGTGCTGCTGAGTGCTTCGGTGTGCGGGCTCAGGAAGCTCCTTAGGATATGTGAGGCTTACGCAGCAAGTCACGGCCTTAAATACAATGTTCGGAAAAGTGAAGTCATGATCTTTGGGGCCAAGGGTAGTGATGTATCTGTGCCTCCCATTTACTTGGAAGGTGCACCTCTAAATAGAGTGTCACAATTTAAATACCTTGGTCACATATTGACACCTGACCTTAAGGATGATGTTGATGTGGATAGGGAGCGAAGAGCGTTGTCGGTCAGAGCAAACATGATCGCCCGCAGGTTTGCCCGATGCTCGGGTGATGTTAAGAAAACTCTGTTCAGAGCATTCTGTACATCATTTTATACGAGCTCACTGTGGGCGAATTATACAAAAAAATCGTACAACGCTTTTCGAATCCAATTTAATAACGCATTCAGGGTGTTGATGAGGCTGCCTCGATTTTGCAGCGCATCAGGCATGTTCGCGGCGGCGCGAGTCGACTGTTTTTTCGCGAATATGCGAAAGCGGTGCGCCAGCTTGGTGCGGCGCATCCGAGGCAGCACCAATGGCATCCTGGCCATGATAGCGGGCCGGCCGGACTGTGACTACATCAACCACTGCTGTGGTCTGCTTGTAGTCACGGACAATTTGTTCAAGCCCAATTAATTAGTTACGTGTAATTGTATGTACTAACATTAGATTCTTAAGCTTCACTGTTTACTAACAAATTGTATGTGCCAATATGCCGCATGAAATAAAGATTTATTATTATTATTATTATTATTTACATAAAGTTTATTACCTTTTCGTTTAATAACTTTTTCAATAAGATAAAGTTCTGGAAATTTCGTTTTTTGTAATTCATATTCATAAAAAGCTCCCAAAATTTTCTGTTTATGTTTGTCTTCTAATAGGTATGTTGGTGGATTCGTATCATTTACCTTGACAATAACGAATATTTCTGTCGACCAGTTGGGAGTGTATCCTTTATAGAAATCACCTTTAAATTTACTTATCCGAACACTATCACCAACCTGGAACTTAGGTTTGCGATATAAAACTCGTTTTTGTGCACGCAATATGTTACATCTAACATCTATCTGGTTTACTTTATTTACGTCGACAGGTTTAAATTTAGTAGTACGGTGAGTAGTATTGTTATATTTTTCTACAACGGAATTTAAATTTGGTCCTAACCATTTATAGGGTACGGCCACCAGTAGTCAGCCCCGCACCAGTGGTCAGCCTTTTCCGGCTAATATCCTATAAGAATAGCGTTCTATTGCAAATAATCCAATCAGGTCACTTTTGAAAAAGGCTTTGGCTTCTTATTGGTCAGTTCGGAAGATCAGAATGACGCCACGCGGTTGCAAGAAATAGTATTCGGGTTCCATTTCAACGTTGTCACTTGGCGAGTGAAGAGGCGGCGTGCGCGCTAAAATTTTCTTAGTGGGAGGTGTCCGTGAAGAAGGTGAGTTATTGTGATTTCTTATTAACTTTTATATCATGTCTTATTAAAATATACTCGATGTACATTTTTCACGTCAAAATCAAATAAGTAATATAACAGTTTCTTTATAGTTATTTAAATAATGAGGTGGCTGACTACTGGGTATGCGTTTCTTTTACCTTATCCAGTATTCAGCCACCCCCGGCTGAGTACTGGAATTTACGCATATTTTTAAATTAAAGTCTTATTGGTATCATTTTAAAATCTGAAATTCACATTTTTATTTAGTATTAACATGCCATACAACATTTCATCAAAAATCCAGTAGTCGGCCGCCTAACTAGTTTTGTTTAAACCACGGCCGAGTACTGGGAATGGTGAATCCAGTGTTCAGCCATCCGTAACTCACGCTGCTTAATTTATTGGTTTATTTAATAAGCCCTTAAATACTAAGTATTTCATTAATTTGTTGGTATTGTTTATTTTTTACAGTTCCATATGTCTCTTTCGAGACCCATATTACAATACCCCGAAGAGAAACTTACTCAAGCTTTAGAAGCTATTAGAAATGGCATGTCTATTAGAGAAGCTAGTAGAAACTATGGGGTTCCTCGAGGCACAATTCAAGATAGACTTCATCTACGAGTTCCTGAAGGGCCTAGAAAAATGGGTCCAGACTCCGTCCTTAACAAATTAGAAGAAGCAGAAATTGCAACGTGGTTGAAAGAGATTGCAACTTGTGGTTTCGGAATGAAACCTGACAACCTACTTAATACTGTCCAGGATATGATGATAGAAGACGGCAGGCCTAACCCGTTTGTAAATGGAAGACCAGGCAAGAAGTGGATGAATTCTTTTTTCAGACGTAACAATATGTTTTCAATGAGAACACCTGAAGCTATTTCAAAGGGAAGGGCAGTAATAACTGAAGAGAGTATAAGAAAGTGGTTTGAGAAACTCACAGATTATCTAAGGGAAAATCAAGCACTCGACGTGTTAGAGGACTCAAAAAGAATTTTAAACGGTGACGAAACAAGCTTCATACTATGCCCAAAAACTGGAAAAGTGATAGCGCCCAGAGGATATAAAAATGTATACCAAATAGTAAAGGGCAAAGAAAAGGAAGCAGTCACGGTTTTAGCTTTTTTTTCCGCTATGGGCGATATTTTACCTCCCTGTGTAGTTTTTCCGTACATCAGACCCCCCAAAGATGTTATAAATAGTATGCCTGATGGTTGGTTTCTCGGCAAATCTGACACTGGTTGGATGAAGGCAGACATTTTCTTCGATTATATTTCTAAATGTCTATCCAAGTGGATAGATGAAAACAAAATGAAAAAACCAGTGCTGGTTTTTGTCGACGGTCACAAAACTCACATGACAATGAAGCTGAGTAAATACTGTCATGTAAATAACATCATTTTGTACGCACTACCACCTAATACAACACATATGATGCAACCAGCAGATGTTAGCGTTTTTAAACCACTGAAATCTGAATGGGCAAAAACGGTTCATGAGTGGTGTTCACAGCCACAAAACGCTAACACTGTGTTGACAAAATCTTCATTCTGTCCATTATTGGAAAAAGTATTAAGCAAAGAATCTCTGAATCATGCCATCAAAAATGGATTCCGTAAGTGTGGCCTTTTTCCATTCAATCCAAATGCAGTCGACTACTCAAAATGCGTGCAAAATATTTTAGAGAAAATTCATGCACCTGCCTGAAAGACAACTTCACCAAGGCAGTTCAAAAAAAGAGATTTCGACATAGCATCAAAAATTATAAAGCATTTGGGAAATGATTTGACTGCAAGAGGAGTTGATGTGAATATTGTACTCGAAATCGTTGAAAATGCGAAACAGGTTGAAGCATTAAATAATTCAGTAAGTAGTAATACTACAGAGAGAACAGTTGGAGATAATGAACAAAGCGTAATATTTGAGGAAAGAACAGAACCTGGATTGACAGTAACGAATGCCAGACCTATTATCAATGAAACTGAAATAAATGGAGCCAAAGAAGAATTACACGTTATAAACACTGAAGAAGAAAATAAAAACAAAAAAAAGACTGAAATAAAAAGTGATATAACTAGGATATATAATAAAGAAGTAGATAAACGTAGAATAAGTACATCACCGTCCGAAGTACTCGATACTAATAGTTTAAATAATATGACACTTGGCGATCTTACTTTTATCAACAATAATTTACTGGACGATGCTATTCATGTAAGCACATTTGAGGTCAAAGATAATACAATATTAGTACCCATTGGAGACAACTCTCCGATGTCAAGAAGTGAACCGACGTATTACCAAAAACCTAAGACTGATTCTGTGATACTCATTCGATCACCGAAAGTATCACCTTTTGTTCGAAAGCATCTTATTATTCCATCACCTATAAAGAAAACCGCATCTCCTAGAGTAATGAACAGAATTGGAGCAATATCGTCTGAAGAATGGAGGCAATTTGAAATTATGAAAGAGGATGAGAAACAAAAAAAGAAACATGCCATTGAAGAAAGAAAGTTTCAGAGAAAGAAAAATAAAGAAGAAAAGCAAAAGCAGAAAAATGAAACCAAGAAAAATAAAGCTGTGAATTCTATCAAACGTAAAGTAAAAGGACTTAATACAAAAAAGAAAATTGATGACTCTGATCCAGAATTCATAATGAAAAGTATTAAAAAAAGAAAATTAAATGATATTAAAGAAAGAAAAGGAGAAGAAGCAGAGTAGACTAACTGTGATCCAGAGAAAGCTAAACCAAATAAGATTAAAATCCTCAGTGATATAGACATAACACCTGGAACTTCTGTGAAAGAAACTAATAAAGAAAATATAGTTCTGAAAAAAATGGTTAATCGTAGAGAAACCTTTAGAAATGAAGAAGAACTTCAGAATTTTTTAAATAGTGATTTTAATGATGAATAAGTTGATAATGTTTCTTGTGATATTAGAGTACCTACTAAGGTCTTATTATTTAATTAATTTGATTAAGTTCCTACATAATTAAGCTTAAAACAATCGATCTCAGGAGAGGCTGAGTACTGGTAGATACATGGCCGAGTGCTGGCTTGTGCCGGCTGAGTACTGGGGAAAAGTGCCTTATTTTGATAAATATTTTATTTTCCATACTTATTAAGCAAAATTAAGTTATTTGTTAATTGCTTATCAAAGTTTAATAAATGATTAAGTATATAAGTACAAAAGGTTTTTTATTACTATTTTCAATAATTTTCTATACATATTTAAATTTACACTTTTCGCTAAAAGGCTGACTACTGGTACCCGTACCCTAACAACCATACAAACTAAAAATTTTGTAAAGATTATATTTTATTGTACGAATAACTCTTTCCACAATAGAAGCTTTTTTAGTGGAGTAAGTGGAATAATGATTAATGTCATATTTCTTACACAATTTATTAAAAGCATCATTATAAAATTCTTTGCCTAAATCAGTTTGTAAATTTATAGGTTTTCGTTTTGAACGAGATAAAATTTCAAACATTGCTTTTGTCACACATTTTTTGTTTTTTGATTTTATAGGATATGTCCACACATATTTTGTAAAAGTATCTATTACAACTAAAACATATTTATATCCTTTGTTAAAATAAGAATATTTCTGAAAATCCATAAGATCAGCTTGCCATAAGTCGTCTATTCCTTTTATAATTGTAAATCGACGAGGAAAATTTATTCTTGCTGCTTTATAAATTTCATCCACTATGTTTTTTTTGCTCATTGTGTTGGTTCAATTTAAGTTCAATCAAATTATCTATTTCTTGTTTTGTATAAAACGATTTTGACAAATGGTCTGATGTAGCTTTTTCCAATTTTTTTAAATATACTTGTATATTATCATTTACCACTCTTATTTCTTTTCTTAACTCTTGTAGTATATTATCGACGTATGCTTTGTTCACTGCTTCATCGGCTTCGTTTGGAGATGAAAGACCTTTTAATTTAGATGTTTTCAAATCATAGTATCCAGCATCATTTTTCACCAATGTATCGTTTAAAGTGTCGATAAATTCCAATAATCGCAAACGTTTATGGACGTGATGACCGAACTTATCTACATTCATTGCTGTCTAGATGATTAGAGATCTCGAATAATACTGCTCATTTTCTGTGGCGATAGCTGTTTATGTTCTATATTTATAATTCCAGCTTCTCGTAATTCTTCTATGACTGCAATAATTTCATTATCTACACCACTATTGCCAGCCGCTCGTTTTTCGTTTTTCACAATTTTAATCGTTCTACCAGTTCGTTGGGATCATCCTAATAAACATAATCAGTATATTTTTTTACTTTTTTCAGAAGTGGCGTACCTTTTCCTTGAGGGAGACTTTCTACACTTGAAGTCATATTTTTTGAAAATTTAAATAAAGGCTTAATGACATTAATGTATTTAAAACCTTTGTTACTGTTTATAGGTTTAGATGACTCATAATTACGTCGATGTGCATTAGTATCAATTAGTAACAATTTATAATTTTGCAAGTCCTCCTCTCTGACTTTTTCTAGATCAGGTTTCCTTTTAAATAGTAACTCTCTTAAACCATCTGTCTTCTTTAAAATTCGAGTTCCTATTTTCAGAATGTTATCATTATCGAAAACACGAATATTGCCAAGCATTAGTTTTCCCCGCTCATGCCTAACTCCAAAAGGTATAGCATCCATTACTTCTGATGATGTAGACCACGACAAAGTTTGACGATTATCTGGAGAAGACGCAATAGATTTGAACGAACCTTCACTGACATGATGATCTTCAGAAGGTGTGGAAACTAAAGTTTTGTTGTAATTATTAGGAAAGTCGCTTTCAGAAACAGTGTCATTCGATTCTTCATTGGATAAATAAGACGATGTTCTTTCATTTTTACATTTTTTCCCAACAGAGGTGATGTAATTATTTTCATTCTCAACCCACTTTTCATTATTTTTATTGGCTATCAAATTAAGCGGATCAACAATAGGTTTGAAAATTTTCTCCAGTGCCATATTATTTACGTTTTTTGTATCGTTAATCATCCCCACTTTTCTTTTAACAGCTGCTGCTGACTTAACTATTTGTTTTTTAAATGTTTTTTCCATTTTACTGCTTGATATTGTGTTCAGTCGCAGATCACACTTTAAAGTGACCCTACATTATCACTACATTGTATTAAGTATGTTAATCTAAAACTATAAAAGTGTCAAATGCTGACCTATAACATCCTTTGTTTTTATCACAATCCTTATTAATAACAAGATAACTAAAAGGCTTTTTCCAAACTTTTGAACACATTTCACGAAATTGATTCCGTGACATATCAGACCCAACATGCTCATCATAAACATGTTTCAAATTAATGTCATCTTGTTTAAATAATACAATCAAATTGGAGTTGTCTCTCACTAGTTGTTTAGGTATTTTTGTATATGTTTGATTAATATAAAAACAATCAATTTTCTTATGTCGACCCATAGCAAAATAATCTCTAATGCTGTTCTGATTTTCGCAAGCTACATCATCAAATATTATAATTGAATCAGGTAGCGCTTCGTGAGGACTAAAAATTTCACAATTGTGATTGTATTTATGAAAGGTTGTACCAGAAACCATGTTCATAACTTTCTCTAAAAATAAGTATTTTGAATAAACATATAAATAACAAAATCGTGGACCATCTGTATGTAACAATAAACTTATTACTAAGTTGGTTTTTCCACAATTTGATGGACCACAAACGATACAACATATTGTGTTCGGCAGAAGGTTTCCGTGTCGTTTTGGTTCTTGTGATGAAGTAGGACAAATACAATCTAATTTTAGTGAGTCTTTTTGTTTCACAAATTTCATTTCAAATTATTAGCATGTGCTTAAACTCGTCTGCAGTACTCAACGAATTTGAGCGAAATGAATTTAGGTTTAACGAATAAACACGTTTTATAATTTAACATGTAAAATCTTGTTGGTAGAACAGAATCAGGAAAGCACAACAAAATAATGTTTGATGGTTAGAATGAATCATGTGTTCAGTGTGTGATCTTTCCACGAGCTCGCGGGTGATTCTTATCAATTTTATAATGGAGTCAGGTGAGTGCATTCGACTAATGTTTTGTGGTTAGAATGAATCGAATTTTGTTTATTGGGAATTCTGGGACACTTTTGTGTTACATCTACTAGTTAGTTAGTGCTTTTTGAAATCTTGTGGATCATTATTTAGGAAATTCAATATTGTTCATTTCTCCTTTAAATAAGATGGAGAAAACGGATCAAATAAGACCGAATAGAGCATTGTCACAATGTGCAAGTTGCGACGAAGTCGGAATCGGGAGCCACTTCAGTTGCGATCGAAATGAAGAAACATGATCGTATTTACGAAGCCCAAATATGAATCGAATGGATAGATTTTGAAGACGCTCTAATTTGTTTAATTGTTCTTCAGTGACATCCAGATAACAAGTATCAGCATAATCAAGAAGAGGGAGCAGAAGGGATTGTGACAGCGCAATTTCGGTGTCATAAGGCAGAAAATTACGGAGCCTTCTGAGTGAGCTGAAAGCAACAAAAACCTTCCTGCTCACATCATTAATATGAGGCGTCCAAGACAAGGTTTCGTCAAATATCAGACCCAAATTTTTCACCTTGTCACTGAAAGGAATAACCACATTGTTGAATATAAGGGACGGTACAGAATTCCAGTCTATACGGGAAACAAAATAAGGGCTGCCTATTATAATTGCCTGCGTTTTGGAAGGAATAACTTTTATGCCAAAAGATCTGCTCCAGTCTGATATGCTCATCAAATCGTTGTTAATAGTCACAATTGCAGAGCGCAAACCATCAGCGGAGGAATGACAATAAATTTGAAGATCATCCGCATAAAGCTGGTAGGAAGACCGAAGGTTATCAGAGATACGGTAAATAAAAAGCGCGAACAATAAAGGAGAGGGAACACCGCCTTGAGGTACCCCAGCCGAGATGTGACACCACGACGATAGGTTATCGTCAATACGGATACACTGCTGACGGCCACTGAGGTACGAAGTGAACCACGTAATAACCGAAGGAGATATGTTCAGAGTGCGCATCAAGCTCAAAAGAACGTCATGGTCGACCGTGTTGAAGGTATCGTAAAATCAAGTAATGTGAGAATTGTCAACTGTGAATTATCCATAGCAAGACGGATGTCTTCACTGATAGTGATAAGGGCCGACGTAGTACTGTGTCCTGCACGGAATCCTGACTGATACGTATTAAGAATATGATTCAGCCGAAGGAACCCGTTTAACTGTAACTGAACCAAGCGTTCAAGAATTTTAGAAAAAAATGGGAGGATGGAAATAGGACGGTAATCAGAAAAGGAAGTAGGGTTTGATTTTTTGGGTAAAGGTGTAACGAAAGCATTTTTCCAAATAGAGGGAAAGCAGCCGGTAGAAAGGGAGTTGTTGAAAATTTGAGTCATGGTAGGAATAATAATGTCTAAAATTGGCAGAATCATTTTCCGGCTGACGTCATCAGTTCCTATAGCGTTCGATGTTACAGCAAGAATGCACCTCCGAACATCACACTCGGTAATTAGGCTAAACGAAAAAGAAGAGAAGTCGGGAGGAGAAAGAGAGTTAAGGTGGTTTAATATGGAATTTTTATCATTGCCACCGAAGTCACTAGAAGAAGAGAAATGTCTGTTAAGACCATTAATATCCAGAGATTTGGAAACAGTATGATTTTTCTTTCCAACTCCCAATGACTTTAAAAATTTCCAGACCTTGCCTGGATCACCATTTTCAACAGATTTGTGAATACATATGACGGCGTTGGGCCTCCCTACACATCTTGTTGCAAGCATTGCGGGCTTCAATATACTTGTCACGATATTTCACTGGGTCAATCTTAAACTTAGTTTTAGCAAAGTGTTTTTTGGTAATACATGCTTTAATATCATCGGTCAGCCATGGAGCGGGCAAATGTTTTAACCTAACAGGACGAATAGGAGCGTGTTTGTCATAAATCTCGGTAAGTAGGGCATTAAATGTTTTAATCTGGTCGTCAACAGAGTGAGAATCAAACACAGATTCCCAATTAGTTTCAAAGGCATCCCGTCGCAGTAGGTCAAAATTAATGCCACCAAAATCACGCAGCAAAAGTATTTTGGATTTGGGTTTAGGAGGTTTAATTCTGAAAGAAAGGTATAAGAGGTCATGGTAAGAGAATATGTCAGCATTACACTGACCATGTTTGACTACCAGTTCTGGGGAGGAAACAAAAATTAGATCTAGAAGAGAAGGAACGCAACCAGGAAAGTGGTGCGTGGTGAATGATGGGAGAATGGATAAATTGCAAGAATCAGCAATTGAAGTTAATGCATTTGCACGACTATCACTTTTAATCAAACAAGTGTTGAAATCGCCCATAATAATAGTATGCTTATAGGAAGGCATAAGATCTTCTGACAGAAGTTCAAATGTGGAAAAGTAATTAATATTAGAAGAAGAGCTATAAAAGACACCGAGAAGGACAGGAGTATGTGAAAGGGTGATTTCAACAAACAAAGATTCAGCTTCCCGAGAAGAGTCAGCTATTTGAGAGAAGTGAAGAACATTAGAAGGGATGTATGATCTTAAGTAAATGGCGACGCCGCCGCCACCCTTATCAGGGCGGTCATTGCGTATGAGTTGAAACCCCGGCAAAGAATAAGAAGTGGAAGGATGACAGGAATTGAACCAGGATTCAGAGACTAAAATTGCATGTATATGCTTACTTTCAAAACAGGTAAGTAGATCAGGATAATGACCTGGAATGCTTTGTGCATTAATATGGATAACTAGCTGTGCCCGCGACTTCGTCCGCGTGGAATTGTTATTTTAGGCATCATATTTATTTTTGCAAACATCCTCCTCGGCTTTATCAATTATAGCTGCTAATTGTTATGCGACTTGGCGACGACTTGGCCCACATCATTACCCGCGACGGAACGGAGACCGTATAGTGAGATGAGAGGCCTTTGCCCAGTAGTGGGATCTTACAGGCTGATACTTTACTTTACTTTAAAATAGTAATCTATACTAATATTATAAAGCTGAAGAGTTTGTTTTGTTTGTTTGTTTAAACGCGCTAATCTCAGAAACTACTGAACGGTGGTCACGCGTATTAGAAAAAACGCTGGTTCGCTGTATTAAATGTTTCGCTGCAAATTGCTTATAACGACTATATCTCAAAACTTATTCGTCTGATTTATATACTGTAAATGGCAATTTTAGTCTACATGAAAAGCCGAAAGTCATAAACATATTTATTTGGATAAGGATTTATACTGAATTAAAGAAAATTGGTTTCAAAATAACTTATGTTTATAATGAAAAAATAATCTTAAAAAATGAACATAAAAGTGGTTATTGTAAGTAAACCTTAAGAGATAGATATATGCTCTCGCGGACTTTTTTGTGGCAAAAAATGAGTACTTCACATCTTTAGTACATTGTTTTACTATATCTTTGTTAGTTTGCGCAGCGTTCGCGTGGAAAGCTCGCAGATGGCCGACTCATTCAACTTTCACCTGCATTGTTGACGTTTCCCGTAGGAAATCCGGGATAAAATGTAGCCTATAGCCTTCCTCGACAAATAGACTATCTAACAGTGAAAGAATTATTCAAATCGGTTCAGTAGTTTCTGAGATTAGCGCGTTTAAACAAACAAACAAACAAACAAACAAACAAACAAACAAACAAACAAACAAACAAACAAACAAACAAACAAAACAAACTCTTCAGCTTTATAATATTAGTATAGATGTTAAAATTTTTTGAAACATCAGAAAAACAGTTGTCAACAATCTCGTTAAGTGGAATAGGAATAGAATGTATACTATCATTTAAACTACACATAAATATAACTTATAATACAAAATACTATAAAATAAAATAATATCAAATATTTTTGCTAAACTAGCAATTACATATGTTAAGCCCCCGCCAGCAGACTAAGTCATGAGAACAAAGAAAACACCAAATGACATAAACTAATTAAAGTAAATCCATCATGAATTTCACAAAAAAAAAAATGAATTATGGAACACGGTAAGTTAGTGCCAAGGTATGCCTATTCATCTCAAATGCACTCGAATAAAGCACCCACACAAATTTATACAAAAAGATATAGAAACTATAACAAAAACAAAGAAACATTTAAAAGAAAAAACAAACTGTCATTGTCAAGTTGAATGACGGATGATGTCACCCACGCCACCAAAACAAAACAAAAAACAAACACACCAAGCAAAAGTTTTGTCGGCTCAACATATTTGTCTACCGCAGAAGAAAATAAAAATAAAAAATATAAATACAAGAAGGTAGCCGAACATCACATCGTTAGCCTAGGCTCGGCATTATTTCTTCATAATCGCCCGTTTCGAACGCGACGACGAGCCCACGACGATTGCCGAAGCCGCTGGCACTGATGCAGGTTTTGCCGCTGGTTTTCCGTCCTCGGGCAACAATTCAGAAACATTTCGCACATTCGAGTCCTTTGGTGTATTAGATGGGAAGTGTTCTCGAAGTTTGTTGACCTCCTCGATGGTGCAAACACGATGTCTTGACCCATCACGCCCAATGATGAAAACGCAACCATCTCGCGTCCAACACTTGTTAACACCAAAGTGCTGACGAGCCGCCATGAACGCCTGACGCCTGTTCTTAGTCAGATATTCAGAGAGGGTCAATCCTGAGCCCTTAAGTGTAGTCGTGGCATGCCAGAATTTATCTTTTGAAGAAATATTTAAAAATTCAATCAAAATTGGCCTGGGCTTGTTGTCAATTGCGGAACGTCCCAAACGATAACAGCGAGCAATATTGGCCTCTGTGAAATTGGCTATCTTGAACTTAGAAATTGCCATACTGACGATTGCTGGAACAAGATTTTCATTGGAGCTCTCAGATAAACCATGGAGAAGTAGAATATTACGTTGGAAATTCATCTCGAATTGCTCCTGTTGTTGTGAAAGCAGTGCAACTTGTTTCTGCAGTGACCCCATAGTAACATTGATAAAGCTTCTGAAATCAGCAAAGGCTGCAGCTAGTGAAGTGATGTTTGGTGACGTATTAGCCTGTTGCAAACTGCACTGGAAGTCTGCCATCTTCGCATTGAAAAGTGTCATCATATCATTCATGGATTTTTGAACAGTGTCAGAATAGGAAAATTTCACAACTGGCAGGTAGACTATGTTATTTAATGATAATTAACATATGAATTATGCATAAACTCTGTAGTTTAAAATTTTTAAATATGAAAAATATAGAGAGGCTAAAAAATATGACTTTTTGTTTAACTGCTACCCGCCGAAAAAATAATCATGTATGTTATTGATTAATGTTTTAGCCAGTAATTATTAATGAATGTAATAGATTGAATATCGCATAAATAAGTAACTTAAATGAAAATAATTGTAACAATTGGTATATAGATCGAAAGAATAAGCCATAAAAGAAAGGTAACAATATTGTGTAATACAATAGTTATAAATAGCAATAAGTTAATTAAAAAGCAGACTATGATAGCATCAACTATTGTATAAGTTAAATCATATACCTTGTAAAACATTGAGTTTGAAAATGTCTTTGTCACCCATACAAAGAGAAATTGGAAATAAACTCCCTCTGGGTTTGGTGTAACACCTAGAGGAAAACTTAAAAAAAAAAACATACATACATAAAACATACATACATATGGTCACGTCTATATCCTGTGCGGGGTAGAAAGAGCCAACAGTCTTGAAAAGACTGAATGGCCACGTTGAGCTATTTGGCTTAATGATAGAATTGAGATTCCAATAGTGACAGGTTGCTAGCCCATCGCCTAGAAAAGAATCCCTAGGAAATCCATGGGAAAGAGATGGAGTGGTCCTATTCTTTTTGTATTGGTGCCGGGAATCACACGGCACACATATATACATAAAATCACGCCTCTTTCCCGGAGGGGTAGGCAGATACTACCTCTTTCCACTTGCCACGATCTCTGCATACTTCCTTGGCTTCATCCACATTTATAACTCTCTTCATGCAAGCTCGGCGGTTTCGGGTACTTTTGCCTTTCCCTCCACACTCTCCTTGTACGAGTATATCTGCTTAATCAACCTACTTTTATTCATCCTCTCCACATGACCGAACCATCTTAACATACCCTTTTTTATTCCTGTAACTACATCTTCTTTCACATCACAACATTCCCTTGTCACGTTGTTCCTTATCCGGTCATTCACTTTCACACCCATCATACTCCTTAACGTTCTCATTTCCACTGCATTTATTCTGCTTTCGTGCTGGGACTGGATGCGCGTGGTCCTATTTTTGATTGGTCGGTGCACTCACGCACAGCGTAGCTACCTGCGCGTAGCATTGTTGTAATAAATTCGGGCTAGACGCCCCTGTAAAGGGTGGATTCGCCAGTCGCTCCATAGTGAAGTACGTGTACGAGCCGCTCACAAGTTTTCGCATCGTTTGGGGGAACGGATCATCACGCGCCCCCCAACACCCCGCAAGTCTTATTGCGTAGGAGGGGATAGCTCCCGGCGAAAACTACTGCCAGGACTGCGGGACTGATTTGCTCGCACCCCCCTAGTAGCCGGCCTCCCACCAGCGGGTCTCACCGGCGAAAAGGGGTTGAGTAGTCGGCTCCGTCGTCCCTAGGCTGCACGGGAGCGACTCTCCTCTCGCGCGTCGCCGGGCTCCGAAATGGAGCCCCCCCCCCGGGAAGGGGTAGGTGCGGGTCCCCCGCACCCCTCCCCCGATATCGCCCTAACGCATACGCCACCAGCGGCGTATGCTACGCCGACGGGCGTTTTTCACGCGCCCGCCGCCGCCGTCTCCGCCGCTGCTGTCGCCGCTGCGCTCACTGCCGCCGATGCCGCCGCCGCGGCCCCCGCCGCCGCAGTTTCGAACACCAACACGGCGACGACGACGACCGCAGCAG
Organism: Amyelois transitella; assembly: GCF_032362555.1. Lineage (NCBI taxonomy): Eukaryota > Metazoa > Arthropoda > Insecta > Lepidoptera > Pyralidae > Amyelois > Amyelois transitella. The sequence goes on from NC_083536.1 coordinate 2,495,648, forward strand.
CATCTAATGTAACTGCCGCCGTCACCGCCGCCGTCACCACCACCGTCACCGCCGCCACCACCACCGTTGCCGCCACCGCGGCCGACACCGTTGCCGCCGCCGCCGCCGCCACTTCTTCCGCCGCCGCTGCCGCTGCCGCCACCACCGCCGCCGCCGCCGCCGCCAGCGCCGTCACCCCGGCCACCGCCGCCTCCGCGGCAGTCAGGACCGCCTTCGCCGCTACCGCCGCCCTCGCCGCCGCATCCACACCCGCGCCCCTCGCGTGCCTGTCCCCAAAGGGATGGATGAAGAGGGACGCGGAGATTCTCGTCCGGCTAGTGAAGGGGAACTGGCTGTCGCCGGGGCTGGCCCAATGGATGGCCGTATACTTGCGCCTCAAAGAAAATGAGGTGCGGGGGGTCGCCCCGTCGGTCGCCGACCTGACGGCGCTGGACTCAGCGAGGCGGGGGGTGATTGCACTCCCCCCCCGTCGATATGGGAACGCCGAGGGGGAGGGTAATTACCTCCCTCCTGAAGAGGCCGGCCAGCCCTGATGAAGAAGGCCAAAAGAAGAAGCCGCGCGCCATCAACATGGGGGAGGAGGAGTCCCGCTCCTCCACGCAGGAGCCGTCGTCGTCGGGGTCTATGGCGGACCTGACGGTGACGGAAGCAAGCCGCCGCCCCCTGCAGCGCGCGGCTACAATGGCGTCGGAGCGCGGCTCGAAGGCCGCCGCCGCCGCCGCCGCCGTCGAAGCAAAGATGAAGCCTCCGCCGGCCGGGAGATCGGCGATCCCGAGATGGCAGTCCCGGGACCCGCGCCGCGCCCAAGCGGGGGCGGACTCAAATCGCGCGCCCGCCCACGCGTCCGCCCAGGCGCCCGCCCAGGCGCCCATACAGGCGGCCGCCCACGCAGCCGCCCGCCCGCCCGCCCAAGCAGACGCCCGCCCGCCTAACCAGGCGCCCGCCCAACCAGCCGCCCGCCCGCCCAACCAGGCGCCCGCCCAACCGGCCGCCCGCCCGCCCAACCAGGCGCCCGCCCAACCAGCTGCCCGCCCGCCCATCCAAGCGCCCGCCCAACCAGCCGCCCGCCCGCCCAACCAGGCGCCCGCCCAAGCGGCCGCTCGCCCGTCCGCCCAGGCGCCCGCTCAAGCAGCCGCTCGCCCGCCCGCCCAGGCGCTCGCCCAACGCGCGCCGCCCTCGCTGGCCGCTCCCGCGGTATCATTTGCCCGGGTAGCGGCTAACACCGGAGCCCCGCTTCCCCAAAGAAAAGGGGCACAACGGGGAGCGGTGCCCCGCGCCCCGCCCACCATCTCGGCGCCCGCCGCCTCCACCTCAGCCACAGCTGCGGCCTCCACCACGACTGCAGCCACCGCAGCCGCCTTCACCGCCGCCGCCGCCGCCTCAGCCGCCCCGCCGTCGGCACAAGCGCCCCGGGAGCCGCGCTACCCTCGCATCTGTGTGGACCACCTACCCAATTGGGTGGTCCACTTCAAGGAAATAAGCCGCCTTCTGGGACGCTCGCCGGCCGCCGTCGCGCGCGGAAGAGGCGTCCACTTTACGCCGAGGGACGGCAACGAGTATCGAGTCGTCCAGCGTTACATGAACACGCTGGACGTGCAATGGCACTCATACTCGTTGCCATCAGACCGACCGTTGAAGGTGGCCATCCGCGGGCTGCCGCCAGACACCGAGGAGGCCGCATTAAAAGAAGATCTGGAAAAGAAGGGCTATGAGGTGGAGGCCATCAAAGCCATCCGGGGCAGGGGAGATCGCCCTGGATGCGTTTTCTTCACCCTCCTGGCACGGACTCCAAATTGCCAGGAGGTGTACACCATCAAAGAACTTCTCCACTGGCCAACACTGAAAATTGAGGCGTGGAGGGGCAAACAGGGACCCGCCCAGTGCCACCGGTGTCAATTGTTCCGACATTCGTCGGTCAATTGCCACCGGTCAATCGTCTGCGTACGCTGCGGCGGGCCCCACAAGGCCACGGAATGCGAGCGGCCCTTGGACCAGCCCGCCACCTGTGCGAACTGCGGAGGACCACACCCGGCAAATCATTCGTCCTGCCCGGTGCTGCGGCGCGAAGCAAGGAACAGACGGGCTGGCCCAGTCGCTCGCAGCGGTACCGCCCCCACGCCCCGAAACACCACAACCGAGGCAGCGGAGGGTTCTTTGATGGCCCCCGCCAACCCACCGACCGCCAGGGGAGCAGAGCTCCCGAAAAAGAAAAGGAAGAAGAAGAAGAAGTCGTTGTCAGTCGCCGCCAACCGTAAGGAGACCGTGGCTGTTGTGCTCCTAGACAACGAAAAGGCCTTCGACAGAGTATGGCACGAGGGGTGGCTGTACAAACTGTCGAAGAGCCCTATACCAAGAAGAATCATCAGGATTGTGGCCTCCTTCCTGAACGAGCGGAAGATCAGGGTGGCGGTCGAAGACGCCCTTTCAACGGAGAAACCCGTCCGGGCTGGCGTTCCTCAGGGTAGCTGCCTGAGCCCGGCCTGCTACGCCGCGTACACCGACGACATTCCGGTCGCAGATGGAGCCAAGCTGGCCCTCTACGCCGACGACGCGGCGTACTTCGCGGTATCCATGAGCGCGAAGCACGCCGCCAAGAAAGTCCAAAAAGCGTTATCACGCTCCACAGCATAATACAATGCGGCCTCCTTAGCGCGGCGGCGCAGAGTTGGATGGCGCTGTATTTCCGGCTGCGAGACGCCGAACAGTCAGGAAGCCACCCCGACGACGAGGACGTCGGGATACTGAAACAAGCCTGCGCGGGACGGGTGTCGGTGGGACTAGCCACCCGCACCCGCCCCCCTCCCCTCACTTCGAGCACCGCGTCAACGACAACGCGAGGAAGGTCCGGAATGCGTGACGCCTACTGCAAAGCGTCCCAGGAAGAGGTCGCATTCTTGGAGGACCCCAAGCCCCCCGCACCCCTCGCACCCCTCGGACATGACAACCGAAGAGCGGCCAACTGCGCCCTCTGTCTGGGGCCGTTCCTACGCAGCTGCCAGTACAAGCGCGCCCAGCACCGCCGCCACCACCACAGCACCCAGCACCACCGCTCCAGCACCCGCTGCCGCCTCTCCGAGGAACAATGGCGCTAATACAACAGCGCCCCCCTCCCAGGCCTCCCGGACGAAGTATCCACCCATCATAGTGGAGAGGCTCCCTGAATGGATGGTGCACTTCAGGGAGCTCACCACAAAGCTGGGACACCCGCCTTCAGCCCGCCCCTTCGGCGCTGGTGTCAGATTTTCGCCGAGGGACGACACCGAGTACCGCACCATACAGAGGTACCTCGACGACATCGCGCAACGAGACCAGCGTATATCCTGGTTCTCCTACTCCTTGCCGGCAGAGAGGAGTCTCAAGGTGGCGATAAGAGGCCTCCCCCTGGAGACCCCCGAGGACGCCGTAAAGGAAGCCCTCACCGAAAAGGGCTTCGAGGTGGAATTAATCAAGAACATTCGTGCCCGGGGAGGGCGCCCCGGGTGCATATTCTACGGCCTCCTCAAAAAGACCTCGGGTTTCCAGGAGGTATATCAAGTGGACGAACTCCTCCTGATGCCGGGCATCAAGATTGAGGCTTGGAGGGGGAAGAAGGGCCCCGCATAATGCCACCGCTGCCAACTGTTCCGGCACAGCAGCCATAACTGCCACCGCCCCCAGGCGTGCGTGCGCTGTGGGGAGCCGCACGCCGCCAGCGACTGCCCGCGCCCCCTTGAGGTACCGGCCACCTGCGCAAATTGCGGAGGCCCGCACCCCGCCAACAACGCGGCGTGCCCGGTATTCAAGCGGGAGGCGCGGAACAAGCGTGCCGGAACAGTCGCCCGTACGACGCCAGCGGTGGAGCCAGCACCGATGGTGGAGGAGACGGCGCCCGCCACCTTAATGGCTCCCGCAAACCCGCCTGCAGAAAGAGGAGCCACCCTCCCCGGCGGGAAGAAGAAGAGAAGGAGAGGCGCAAAGAAGAAGCCAGGCGCCGCGGGCTCCCAACCAGCGGGAAAGCCCGAAGCCCCCCCACGACCTCCACCAAGCGACGGCCCAGAGCGGGTGCAGCCCATACCTCGCCCGTCAATGCCCGGCCTCAACAACACAGACACCACCACCATGCTGCTCCTCCTGGGCCAACAGATGCAGCAGATGGCGGAGATCCTCAGAGGGATGCAAGCACGGCCTCAAATTTAGTGCTCCCCTGAGGATCGTTCACTGGAATGCCTCAACGCTCGCGAGGAAGAAAAGACTGGTGGCCCACTTCCTTCGCGAGCAAAAAGTCGACGTCATGCTGGTCAGCGAGACCCATCTCAACAGGACCGACCCCTTCAATGTACCGGGGTACTTCACGTACAGAAAGGACGAGACGAC